>NW_005354291.1:7761983-7804977 GCF_000412655.1 Myotis brandtii
TGAACAAATTTTTGTCCACCGGGCCTCTAGTAATAATAATAATAATAATAATAATATCAAAACATCTGAGGGGAAGGAAAGTAAAAGAGCAGACAATGATCATTTATGCAGGGGTGGGGGGAAGAAACAAGAAGAAATCTAAAGAAAGGGACTAAAGAAATATAAAGGTGATTATTTTTAATTGATCCACTCATCACCAGTTTGATCAAACAGTGTCTGTAAGATTGCAAGGTAAAATATGTGTATTTTCCGAACCATTATTTACTTACATGCTTCCTCTACTTAATAACAACTGCAATAGGCAACTGGAAGATGTCACTTAGCATGCCTAGCTGGACCTTTCTTAACTTCCATGGTGAAAGCTTTGTGCATGTGGAAACTACATATTTTATCATAGATATCAAACTGATAATAGGTAAGACATGCATATGCTTTGGAGTTTGTAGTTTTCTATCTAATTTTTTTGGTTGGTACTTTGTAGATTTGGAAGGAAGTTTGATGAAGAAAACATTAGGGTTAACATATATCAAGAATCAGCTGCTACCTTTCCATGTAAAAAGAGTCCTGCTTTTGAATTATATTCTTTTAGTTGTAATCGGTTGTACCTATAGCATCTTAGTCGTATTTAAGTCTCTAAGCCTGACAGTTCACTTGGAAAAATGCAAACAATAGTGATCACTGATTTCCAAGGAACTAATAAAAATAATTTAAATAACAAATTAACTTATATTTTGTTTACAAAAATCTAACATTTTGGAAATATTTATTTATTTACATATTACAATGGCATTTCTTAGAATAACATGCTTATTTCCAGAGGCTTATAAGGATACAATATACATAATTCTCTTTATTTATTTTTTAAATCCTCACCTGAGGATATTTTTCCATTGATTTTTAGAGAGAGTGGAAGGGAGGGGGAGGGACAGAGAGAAAGAAACGTGGATGTGTCTAGATAGGTTGCCTCCCACACGTGCCCCGACCAGGGCCGGGGATCAAGCCTGCAACCAAGTTACCTGCCCTTGGCTGAAATTGAACCCAGAACCCTTCAGTCCATGGGCTGACACTATCTGTTCAGCTAAACCAGCTAGGGCAGTGGTCGGCAAACTGCGGCTCGGCAAACTGAGGCTTGTGAGCCACATGCGGCTCTTTGGCCCCTTGAATGTGGGTCTTCCACAAAATACTGGCTCTTCCACAAAATACCGACTTCTGCGCATGGGCCACGAAGTTTCAATCGCACTGTACATGCGCGCCCGCACGTGATATTTTGTGGAAGAGCCACACTCAAGGCGCCAAAGAGCTGCATGTGGCTCGCAAGCCACGGTTTGCCGACCACGGAGCTAGGGCATGATTATGTTTAATATGCATAACCCTTCGATAGACTTAACATTGGAAGTTAAACACTTTCTTTTGGAATTTGGATTTTTATTTTCACTCTCTGTAACAAGATAACTTTAAGATATGTGTGAAAAATATATAGTGGATGGCAAAATGGCATGCTATGATATGAAGGAAAATTTGATGAAAATATAATTGACTGAAAGATTTTTGTTGAACAAATGAAACCAAAGATTTTTTTCTCACAACATCACAAACTAATTGCATTTCTTTCTGATTTCCTTGGAGATACATATGGAATGAAATGTAATAAATACAGTACTTGTGTGTTCACTTGCCAGAATGTTCCTTTCAGAAAAAGTAATGATACCCTTTCATTGACATCATCCAAGAGATAATATGCTTTTGTTTCTGTCATTGGAGTAATAATAACCTTTCAACCACATCACTGCACACTGCTTCTTTCTTTTATTGTACATAATGCATAAAAATAAAAAGGGTATATCATTTCTTAAGGAAAAAGATTGTTATTTAAATACATTTACAGACATCTGAAAACTACAGATTCTTGTTAATGTGTACTAAAATTTCTATAGATACTTGTAACTTTGTACAAAAGTTTAATTTTAATATTCTTTCAATTGTCATATCATACTTAATTGCAGGTCTCTGCTACTTCACATCTCAAAAATATGACTTTAAACCAGTTTTAGTTGCTTATATCACAATGATAATGAATTAGGTTTTGTTGTCTGATACTTCTCAGAGTGTTTCAAGGTTAGGTTTGCTTACATTAGTATTGGTAGATTAATTGTATGTTACTCAATGACAGAGATGTCCATGCTTCTGTTGATGGGTAATTTTAATTCAGTAAGGGTTGATACTACTCATGGTGAGAATTTAACTTTTTCTTTTAAATTATTTTAATAATTTAAATTAACTCACAGCTTTAATGTAAAGCATTGATACGTTTAATAGAGTCCTTTATAATTTGCTTCCTATCATAGTAAATTATATACAGTGTGAAAAATTGTTACATTGATCTTTTTTCTTACTATCACTTAAGAATTTCTTAAGAATGTAAATTCTTTCTGTTTTTGCTTATTAAATTTGCTTTACTTCATTATAAATTGGAAAACTATGATTTTTTGCTAGGTGAAGGAAATCCAAACAGCATTATCTGTAATAATAAAAGCATAATATGCTAATTAGACCGGACAGCCAAATGACCTTCTGGATGTCATTCCAGACATCCTTCTGGATGAAGCCGCAGTGGCAGGGGCTGAGGCAGAGGTGGTTAGGGGCGATCAGGCAGGCAGGCGAGTGGTTAGGGGCGATCTGGCAGGCATGCAGGCCAGCGGTTAGGAGCCAGCGGTCCCGAATTGCGAGAGGGTTGTCTGACCCCTGCAGGATTGGGCCTAAACTGGCAGTCGGACATCCCCTGAGGGGTCCCGATTGTGAGAAGGTGCAGGCTGGGCTGAGGGACAAATTTTGTGCACTGGGCCTCTAATTCTATATATATAAGATGAACCATATCTTCAATATTTAAAATAAAGAACTAATTGTAATAGTAACAAAATAATCAGAAAGTTTCCTCATGCCCACATGAGTCCAATAAATAGGCGAGAGGAATTTTATAACAATTATAAAATTTTATACCTTTAAGTACAGGCTATTAAATAAGTGTCTGTTTTTGGTCTTGGTCCATTCCCCAAAGTGGTTCATTGGAGCTGAATAATATGGATAACATTAGTTTGAAGGCATACTTACAAATGAAGGGCAGAAATGTCACCATTATTTCCATATTTTTACTACTGCAAATGATCTCTAAGTTAAAGCCCAAATTGTCTATTGGATTTTATTGGAACAATGGAAACCTAGTTAAAACTTTAAAAAAATGTACATTATGAAATCATAATTCAAAGCCCGGATATAGCGATAACAGCTCCTTGCACCAGGTGACAGAAGCACCATTTTCTGAGCTTCTCATTCTTATGCCTCCCCTTCTTTATTTTAGATCATAGACATGCATTTGGAATTTTTCCACTTAACAACCAAGCCTATGATAGGATAAGTAACAGTCTAGTCTAGTGAATGCAGAGAAGAGCATGTGTTAGGCCAGGAGAGATGGGAATTGTCAACATAGATAAGAAAAAGAAAAGGAAGTAAGAGGAAAAGAAACATTAAGAGAAATAAAACCCTAGGGCAAAAAAAATAATTTTGTATTTACAAATATGTTTTCTGTTAACACAAGCTCCTGCAAATGAGTGCTTGCATTTTGCGATCTTAGTAAATCATGACAGCTTAGCCACGAATTTAAAGCTGTTGCATTACCAACAGCCAATCCCCCAAAACTTAAATGCATGAAAAAATGTAAAAAATGAAATAAGACAATAAAGAAAATGGGCTATTTAAAATTTAATGCTGATATGATTAAAAACATATATCAACAGCTTTAGAGAATCAGACTTCATAATCAAGGAGTAGACTTGTTTTAATAAAAACAAGCTTCATTGTCATATCTGAGTACAGGTTTAACTTATTATCATTTTTAAAAGCCCAAAATGGTAGGCAATGATTCATTTATTTGGCTTGAAGACTATATCTGGGTCAGAGTTAATAGCATCTTAAAGTAAAGTATTATTTGACAAGGCTTGGGGATGTGCCTGAAGCTTTTTATTTTTATATTATTTCCTCATAAGCTAGTAACCTGGAAGCTAGCAAATTAAAATATTTGATTTTGCCGAGATTACAAAGACATATAGGACTCATACTTAATATTTTATACAGAAAGCATCCATTACATTCAGCAAATTTTTTTGGTGTTGTTGTTTTTTAATCCAATGTAATGGCTTGTTTGAAGTGTTTTTTACAAAGCTTCAAACTTTCTAACTATGCCTGGTTTAAAGAGTTTCATAGTAAATATTGCTGCTGTATAAATTCAGTGATATGTGCTAAGTTCCCAAAGGCTATATCTGAACAACAATTGGTTATATTCTAAGCATTTTCCCCTTTTGGGTCTAATGAGAAAATACATTTAATATAGGAATTTGTGAGGATATTAGTGAATCACTCAGGAACAAACTAAATTTGAGAAAAAATAAAGTTAGAGGTGAGAGTCTGACCAACACTGGACTTAATGCCTAATTGGCAAGTGTTTTAGACTATAATTTTTTTATATTTGGTCTTCTGACCACTTTCATTTTTTAAAGTTCTTCTCTCCTTTTTTTTAAATATATTTTTTTTATTGATTTCAGAGAGAGGGAGGGAGAGGGAGAGAGTGATAGAAGCATCAGTGATGAAAGAGAATTATTGATCGGCCGCCTCCTGCACGCCCTCTACTGGGGATCGAGCCTGCAACCCAGGCATGTGCCCTTGACTGGAATCAAACCTGAGACCCTTCAGACCGCAGGCCAACGCTCTATCCACTGAGCCAAACCAACTAGGGCTCTCCTCTCCCTTTTCATTCCTTTGTTTCTTTTCTCTCTTTTTTTTTTTTCACGAAAATTATTTTCTGCTACAAACAAAACATGTATCTACTCTAAGAATTTTAGAATGCTACTGTTCTTCCATTTAGTTTTGCAAGCTTGAGGTGTGTGTGTGTGTGTGTACGCGCGTACGCACGCACATGCAGTGCATAGATTTTATTTTCAGAAAAATTTAAATATAAATTTGAAGTTATTATTTTTCTTTTTGCCTAAAATTGTATACAAATTCTGCATAGTTTTAGAAACAAACTACAGTAAAAAATTCAGAATCTGGGGTCATATTCTTTCCTTAAAGTTTCTTACATATTAGAAATATCTATATTGACTTATTTTAACAAGAAATATAGTCATAAGTAGACCTCCCTGTAATACTTCTTTCATGGCTCCAGGTATAGAACTGCAAATATGAAAATATCACAGCTAACTTTTCAAATTCTTATTAAACAAAGATCAACTTCTTTAGTCAAAACAGGCAGTCATTGCCTTGTGAATAATATTATAAAATTTCATTTATGAAATCATCATTTAGAAAATTTGTAAATGATTTACCACTGCAATAATACTAAAAGAGTGGGACTTGGCCCAAGAATGATCCCCAAATTAATTTGTTTATCTCACCTAATAATAGACAAACATGTAAATTAACTGTCCCTCTGTTACGCTCACCAGCCAATCAGGAGAGTATGCAAATTAACCCAACAAAGATGGCATACGTAGGGGCGAAGCGGCGGAGCCAAGACTGAAGGCTCTGTTTGGAGCCGCGAAGACTGAGGGCTCCGTCCAGAGTGAAGGCCTGGGTCCCAGGTGCCCGAGGAAAACCGGTGCCGGCAGCCAGGGGAAGGGAAGGCCTATTGCATGAATCTCTTCGTGCAACGGGCCTCTAGTCTCATAATAAAGCTGAAGTGTAGAAATCTAGACTCTAACTTGAATGCATTGTTTTCAGGCAAAAAAAAAAAAAAAAAAAAAAAGTTTGAAGAGCACTCTTGATTTTCTAATTTACCAGGGTTTTCTTCTGCCTGTATAATTTGATTTTTATCCATGGCTGCACAACTCCATAGGGAAAACACAAGGAATTTCTCAGATCTTAGCAAAATGTTATGCTAATTTTAATGAAGTCCATAGCAGTGTGCCACAGCCCTCCCCTTTAAGTTTCTTACTGGTTCTCTCAAGAAATATTCAGAAGAGTAGTTGTTATGTATATTTTCTTGTCTTTCCCCTTACCTTCCCAATTCCATATTTTCCTCTTCCTCAAGTGTTATTCTTATTCCTCATCAAATGATTATTTTTCCTATTTATTTGAAGATTCAGGGCACTTGCCCTTCTCCTCAGCTTGTCAATTTGTGATTCCCTTCAAATTTAGAAAAAAAAAAAAGATGTTTCTACTATAAAACAAAGTTGTCTCTTTGTCCTTGACCCAGCTCTTCCTGTTATATAAGTGATATTATTCTCAAAGATATTTTTTTCCATTCTAGAATCTCACATCCTGCTTAACATATACATCTATTCCCATATCCCATTCTACTTCCCTCTGTCCTATCCCTTTATTGCCAAACATCTTTAGTTCCCCTTTCATCTTTATCTATGTGGCTTTAAATCCATTAATTCTTTTGTATCTTTCTCATTCTATTTGAGATTACCTTCTCAAGATCTACACATTGTCAACTTTAATAGCCATTTATTCACTCTCAATCTACTCAATTCTTTAATGGACTTTACCCTTGAAATTTCTTCTCCTTGACAGCTGGGAAAGCATATTACGTTGCTCTGAAATACCCAAAGTTGTCTTCTATTCTTATCTCCTAAGTGCTCAGTCTTTTTAAAATATTCCTTTTCATTCCTCTGTTGTTCTCTTTATTAAACACTACACCTCAGAAATCTCACTTTCCCCAGGAGTACAACTCTCACTTCTGTGTGAAAAATTATAGAATGGCAATGGTTTTGTGTTTCAAACAGTTTTTACTTGCATAATTATATCTAATCTTTAATATGAACTTTTTAGTAAATATTATACTAAATTTATAGGTTCCTAAGTTCATATTTTTCAGCCTCCAGCTTTCTGTCTACTTTCCAAAAGTCAACTAGACATGCATTGTAGACATTCCATATAGCACAGTAGTATCCAAAATTAAATTTACAATCTATTTTATGTTCCACTAGTATTCTCTTTTGACTTTCCTATTGAGGTTAATAATACAATTATTAGCCAAGTATCTAGTTCAAAATCTTAGAATTAAGTTTGATTTCAAACACTAGAGGCCTCCAATGGGTTTTAATTTGATCATTATCTCTTTTTTTCCCCTGTAAAATTTTAATTTAATCTATTTTAAAATCTTTATTGTTAAGAATATTATAGATGTCCTCCTTTCCTTCCCCCATTGTCCCCCTCCACCTAATTGTTGATAGATATGTATATATTGCCATTTTATTTTTCATATTTTTTATTTCTTCTTCTTCTTCTTCTTCTTCTTCTTCTTCTTCTTCTTCTTCTTCTTCTTCTTCTTCTTCTTCTTCTTCTTCTTCTTCTTCTTCATTTTTTAGAGAGAGTGGAAAAGACAACCTGGGACCCTTTGGTCTGCAGACCAGAACTTTATCCACTGAGCCAAACTTGCTAGGGCTGCTTCATTCTTTTAAATAACTACAATGTCTTACACAAAAAAGTTGTCACCGAATTTATTTAACCACTCTCCTAGGATGGCTGTTTCAAATTCACTTATTTATTTAGGTTACATAATTAATGGTGCAATGGTCATCTTCAATAATAAATATTGAACACATGTGTAGGTTTTTCATAAAATAAATTCTCAGAAGTGAAATTTGTAAAAAAATAAATATTGGCTTTTTACATTGTGATAGATATCATTCAGATAAATTACCTTCCAAAAATGGTTAACAGATTTAGTAGGTAGCTTGCTTTTCTCTTGCTGCTTTTAAGATTTTCTCTTTGTCTTTAACTCTTGGCATTTTAATTATGATGTGTCTTGGTGTGGTCCTTTTTGGGTTCCTCTTGTTTAGGACTCTCTGTGAATGACCCACGTCCTGCGTGGTTCAGGGCTTGGGCTCTGGAGAAGGAGCCACATGCAAATGACAGAGATGAGACAAGAAATAATAATTTGGAAATTGGGGGGCTAGACGGGAGCCCAAAGAAAGAAGATGGACTCTGCCTGGGCTCAGGCCTTGCCATCCTTTTATTCAATTTGGGATACACCTATAGCCCTTAGGCAGGCAATTTCCAGTAACAGACATACTATCTTATCAGTAAGGATTTACTTGACTATATGGTGGGGAAGTTGCTTCAGCTACCATTGTCTCAACTAAACAGTGCGTGCATAGCTCTGACCTTTGCCAGGGCTCAAGGGTCACCAGCATTCCGGCTCCTTGTCCACACCTCTCTGCTAGTGAAGACAATAGGCAGTTTCCCACACTCTCTGTGCTTCCTGGACTTGTAAGTCTATTTCTTTCACCAGGTAGGGAAAGTTTTCTGTCATTTTTTCAAATAGGTTTTCAAATAGGTTCTCTCTCTTCTCCTTCTGGCAACCCCATAATGCAAATGTTGGTAAGCTTGAAGTTGTCCCAGAGGCTCCTTACACTATCTTCATATTTTTGCACTCTCTTTTTCCTTTTGCTCTTCTGATTGGGTGTCTCTTTATTTCCTCATATTCCAAATTGTTGATTTGATTCTCAATCCCCTACTCTACTGTTGAATCCCTATAAATTATTATTCTGTATTTCAGTTAGTGTATGCTTAATTTCTGACTGTTCCTTTTTCATGTGTTTGACATTCTCACTAAGATCCTTGAAAGTCTGACTAAGTCCCCTGAAGCTCTCATGAATATCTTGAGTAATCATATAACCATGGTTTTGAACTCTGTATCCAGTAGTTTGCTTGCATCCATTTTTCATTTGTGACATGTTTCTTTGTCCCCACATTTTTGCTGCTTCTCTGTGTTTGTTTCTATGTATTTGGTAGATCTGGTATGTCTCCTGGAATTGGTAGAGTGGCTTTGTATAGTAGGTGTTCTGTAGGGCCTAGTGGCTCAGCCTCCCCAGTCACCTGAGTGGGGCACTCTAGATGTGCCCCTGTGTGGGGTGTGTGCACAGTCTTGTTGTAGTTGAGCCTTGATGGCTGTTGGTGTTACTGGGAGAAATTGACTTCCAGGCCAATTGGATCATTATCTTTCATTGGCTACTATGTTGTTTTTAACCACAGCACGTCTGTCATCAAATGTGTGGGTTCCCCACATCAAGAAATTTCCAATTTTCTGTGGACACCAGCTGGCTGTTCTACAGTTTAATTCACCTCTTACGCTGACAACCCAGAGTTAACACAAAACTCGCAGTTTAAGAGTTCAGTCCCACATGATTGCCCCTCACTTTAGATACCAATCACGTATAGTGGGTCCCGAAGTTACTCACACTTGTATCCAATTTGACTATAAAGCAGAGGTTCTCATGATCCCCTTCTCAGGTTGCTATTATGGCTCACAGAACTTAGGGAAACACTTCACTTACTACTAAGGATATTATATTTATCAGGATATTATAAGTAATACAAATGAGCAGCCAGATGAAGAGGCACATAGGGCAAGGTCTGGAAGGGTCCTGAAACAGGAGCTTCTGACTTTATGAAGTCTGGGGTATGCTACCCTCTTGGCACACAGATGCATTCACCAGGCTGAAAGCTCGCTAAAACCTTTTTGTTTGGAGTTTTTATGAAGGTTCCACTATATCAGGGGTGGGCAAACTTTTTCTGAGTGCATGCCAAGACCAGCAAAATCTCTGACTCAAAATTCTTCTGCGTGCCAACCCTAATTTTTTGAGAACATGTTACGCCTACTTGATATCTCTTAAGGTGTATGTATGTGAAGAACCTTGAAGAAATAATAAAATTCATTTGAGCGACAAAAACACATTATATGATGATGAAAAATACATTTATTTTTTAATGTATACATGTTATGTAAAATTATTTATTTATCTAAGATGCACCTACACTGAATTTATCTGAAAAATAAAAAAGTTGATATTAAGAAAAAAATTGTAAATGGAAGATTATAAGAGAGGGTTTCGCGTGCCAGCAAAAGTTACTGGCATGCCATGTTTGGCACATGTGCCAGGAGTTGGTCACCCCTGCACTATATAGTTATGATCAATTAAATCAGTGACCGTTGGTGATTAATTCAACCTCTAGCACCTCACTCCTGCTGAGAGGTTAGGGCAGTGGTCAGCAAACTGTGGCTCGCGAGCCACATGCGGCTCTTTGGCTCCTTGAGTGTGGCTCTTCCACAAAATACTGACTTCTGCACATGGGCCACGAAGTTTTAATTGCACTGTATGTGCGCTCCCGCACGAGATATTTTGTGGAAGAGCCACACTCAAGGGGCCAAAGAGCAGCATGTGGCTCACGAGCCGCAGTTTGCCAACCACTGGATTAGGGCATGAAGTAGACCTTAAAGCCAAACCCTTCAATCATATATTTGGTTCTTCTATCAACCAACACCCATCTTGAAGCTACCTAGGGGCCCATCAAGAATCACCTTCTTGCCCTAGCTGGTTTGGCTCAGTGGATAGAGCGTCAGCCTATGGACCAAAGGATTCCAGTCAAGGGCACTCCCCAGACCAGGCCCTGGTTGGGACTCATAAAGGAGGCAACCAATTGATGTGTTTCTTTTACATCGATGTTTTTTTCTGTCTTTCCCTCCCTCTTCTACTCTCCCTGAAAATCAATGGAAAAATATCCTCAGGTGAGGATTAGCAACAACAACAAAATCCAAAACAAAAAGAATCACCTTTTTAACATAAACTCAGATATTGTTGAAAGGGACTCTTTATGAATGATAAAGGATACTCCTCTCACCCTTATCTATCAGAAAATTCTAAGGGTTTTTAGAAGCTTTGTGCCAGGAAGAGGGATGAAGACATTATATATATATTTCTTATTATATTACAATATCACAAATATGATTTATTCTTCCCCTATTTAAATTTTAACTCCTTCACAAAGTCTTTTCCTGATCCCAGTGTCAAGTTTTTCACTGGTCTCTATTCCTGTAGTACTTGTTTGAACCCATGCTGATATTGCTCAATGTTGTTGCTATCAGAGCTCAGGTATTTTTGTCAGGCAGACCTGTTCTCTAATCTTTCTGTTGCCATGTACAAGGTGAATGACTTGTTATAAGTCACGTACCTTCTTTTTTTTCATAGTGGTAAACAATGTCAATAGTAATAATGCCTAATTTGTGGAATGCTTCAAAAGATTAAATGAGATCATAATGCACATAGCTGGGAGTAAGTGCTCAAAAAATGTCTGGCTAACTCACCCTCTAAGGCATAATATTGTGAAAAATATGCAGAATCTGGAGTTTGAAGATTCACTTCCCAGTATTGTGTTTTGGCTTTTACAGGACTGTGACCTGATCATAACACCTAAATTCTTCGTACTTTTATTATCTCTGCTATACAGTGGAATGAATTATAATTCAAAAGTGTATTTTTTGGATGAGAAATTTTTCCTTAAAGATGTTCATAGTGTATAAGATTCTTGGTAAAATTTAAACAATGATTAAAATCAAGCAATTCAACAGAGAAATCAGGTTTTATACATCTTTGCATTTCATACATCTTTGCATTTCTTTAAATTAGATAAACAGTCATGAATTACATGAACAAACATGAATAACAGAGTGGCTTACATGTAAAAGGCCTTTGAATATTGGTCAATAGAATTTACTTTGATATAAATTCTTCAAATCTCACATACAGACACTTTCCAAATCCTAGTGATTAAAAAAAACCAACACAAAAATAAACCCAAACTTCTTACCTTATTTCTCTCCACTTAACCCAAAGCTACTTTCCTAATCAGGACTCAGTTTTCTTTGAGAAAAACTATAAGTACCACCTACTTGACTGCCCTGCCTTCAAGTTTCAGCTCCATTAATATATTCACTATAATGACGTAGGTTAATCCTCCTTAAACATTCATCTGGCCGTACCAGTCCCTTGTTCAGAACCTTCAATGGCTTGCTTTTTCTCAGCATAACAAAGCTAAACTTCTCCCTTGAATTTTAAAATCCTCCATCCGTTTCCACTCTTCCTAGGCAATATCATTTTTCATTATTTCTTAACAAGCTTCCTTTGCCCTACCGAGACAGGTATATTTTTTGTCTCCAGTAAACTAGACCCCAAAGATAAAAATTTGCATAAAATATTCAGTAGCATGTTCCTTATTTTCCTCTCACCTTCTATGAAAATACACATGCTGTTTAAGTCTCCTAGAATGTCTTCTTCTCTCCCATCACCTTGCATAAATCTACCGAAGCTCCATGACCTATAAATCTTTCTTCCAGTTCTCATTAACTTTCCCCTCCCTCTCTTAATGTCATTACATAGTTTTTTAACATAGTCTAAAATTTAGTCATGTGGGATAAGATTCAGAAGGTAGCTTGGGACATATACAGTCTCTGTCCCTCAGCAGTTCCCTATTTCCATCCTCCCAGATGTGTCCTCATCCCTTCTCCTCCCTCTTTGTAATACAAATAACAGAGACAGCGAGGAAGCTGTCCCAAAGGAAGTCCCATTCCAGCAAAAACCTGAATGAAGTGGTTAAGCAAGTCAGACTGGCATCTGGGGAAAGAAGTCCCAGGCAAAGTAAACAGCAATTGCAAAGTCCTCCACTTGGCAACAAACTTGTGCTTCAGAAAAAGCAGTCTGGCCAGTGTGGTCTGATTGGGAGAGTGAGGATGAGATCGCAGGAGATAAGGATGGAATGGTGTAGGGCCAAATTGAGGAGAGTGATCTAAGCCATGCTAAGGAGTGAGGAATTTATTCTAAACCTGATGATAATCTATTGTAGGATTTTGAACAGAACATGCCTGTTAACATTTTAAAATGCTCGTTATGGATACTCTGCTGATATTTAAAAATGGGAAAGCACAGAACAGTCAGGTAAGATATTAAGGGTCTCAGCAAAAGGAAAGCTATAAAAATGGGTCTTGATATTGAAAATTAAATTGAAATGACATATTATTTAGAAAATAATGACATTACAGTATATTAAAACCCAAAGGCATAGTGCTACTTGAGGGGAAATTCATAAGAGTAAGCACATTTATTTAAAATGTTGAAAGCAAACTAAATGATGAGGATTAAGAAAATAAGATAAAATAATGTATGTGGAAAGGATGAAGAAATCTATAAGCAGAAGTGATATATAAATAAAACTAAAAACTGGTTCATTGAAAAAACAAGTGAAAAGGAGAGAATTGTCAAGTTTGAAGAAATAGAGAATAAACATTAATACCTGTTATAAATAACTTTTGTGAGGGTGGTACAACTCTTTTCTAGAGTTGGCTTGCAGTTGAATTTTGGTGCCCACCCTCCACCCCATCTATGGAGTGTGGTCCTGTCTTAGTAGCTGCCATTCATTGAGCAAGGACTGGAGAATTCACCCAAGCTAGACCAATTATGTATTTTTCCTGGATATTTGACATTTAAAATTATGAGAAACACAAATTGAGTGGTTAGAACATAGAACAGTGGTCTTGAATGTGCTTCTGCACATATGTGTAGAGTCTCCAAAAGTTACTTGGACTCATAAAGGGTACCAATTTCCACATCTTTATCATCCATATGTACTCAATTATGCTTTTCTGATTTTTATTTTCAGAATAGCCCTTTCTTCTTTACAAAAAAGTCAACAACTCACTTGGGCTTCCTGAGTAATTGCATCAGTGAATTGCACCAGTGTGTGAAAACCACCAGGGTGTCAAAGATCAGTTGGAAATATTGATGCTGGTGTTGAGAAAGTGAATGCCTAATGATTGGGTAACAAATCCTCTTACAAATCAGAGGCCTTCTTTCTCACTGAATCAAGTAAAATTTAAGGAGAACCTAATAAAATTTCCATTGATTAATCATTAAAAATAATTTTTAAAACATTAATAGATAATTTTTGTCATATAAACAATAATGAGTTCAAAGAATTTAATAACATTGCTATATCCAGTTACTACTTTACTGGAGGCCCGGTGCACGAATTTGTGCACCAGAGGGGTCCCTGGGCCTGGCCTGTGGGATCGGGCTGAAAGTGGCTCTCTGACATCCCCTGAGGGGTCCTGGATTGTGACAGGGTGCAGGCCAGGCCAAGGGATACCACCGGTGCATGATCAGGACCAGAGAGGGACATGGGAGGTTGGCCAGCAGGGGAGGGACCACGGGAGGGCTCTAGGGTGTGTCCGGTCCATCTCGCTCAGTCCTGATCAGCTGGACCCCAGCAGCAAGCTAACCTACTGGTCAGAGCGTCTGCCCCCTGGTGGTCAGTGCATGTCATAGTGACTGGTTGACTATCTGCCCCCTGGTGGTCAGTGCATGTCATAGTCAGCGGTTGAGCAGCCTTAGCATATAGCATATCAGCATTTTACGCTTCAATTGGTTGAACGGACGACTGGTTGACCCGACACTTAGCATATTAGGCTTTTATTATATAGGATATGAATGAGCTTTCTCAGCACTTATATCTATGAAAATAAAAATAGGAATATTTGAACAATAATAACATTCATCGCCTCAGCTGGTTTTGCTCAGTGGATAGAGCATCAGCCTGCGGACTGAAGGGTCCTGGGTTTAATTCCAGTCAAGGGCACAGGTATGGGTTGTGGCCTTGATCCCCAGTGTGGAGCATGCAGGAGGCAGCTGATCAATGATCCTCTCTCATCATTGATGTTTCTTTCTCTCTCTCTCCCTCTCCCTTCTCTAAAATCAATAAAAATATGTTTAAAAAATAATAATAGCATTCATCAATGAATGTATGAATTAAGAAAAACAGAAAAGCTTTGATCCCATCTCTTTCACTAAGAAATGCATTTTCAATTAAATTTTACATTTTTAAATGACAATTGTAAAAATTTATAATTTTGTTGTTTAAATCAATTGAGAAAAATTAATGATAATAATTCAATTCAAAAAAATAATTTAACACAGAAACTCATAGTCAAAAAATTAAACATTAAAATAACAGGTGTAGTTATTTTATAGAAAAATATTAAAGGATAACAAATAAAAAGTGCTCAAGCATAAAAATTGTTATGAAGTTTTATGGAGTCAAGTGAAACATAAAAATGAAAAAAGAAATGATGCAAATTTTTTACTTATGAAAGCTTTGTAAAATATAGATTGTGGTGGGTGTCAATCACTATGGTGTTTAGATTTCACTGGAAGTGATAGAACAGTTTCCTTTATAAGTTATATATTTACAGTATATGGAAAAAAATCTCTTTTGCAGCTACTTAAATTTATAAAACAAATCTTTAATTTTGAACTTAAAAATTCTTTACAACTATCAAATCATTTTGTTGTACTTCTGAAAGAAAAACAATGTAATTTGTAAATTATATTTAAAATAGATACATTCCTATGGAGATATGTAAACAAAATGCTTGATTACCTCTATTCTAGGGAGAAGACCCACCCCTGAAACCTGTGCTGCTCAGGTCTGGGAAGAGCTTCTTCCTTTCACTAAGTAAGTTAAATTTGCAACTGAAAAACCTTAACAATTGCCAGATTTTTATAATGTTCAGTTTAAAAGCACAGACTTTGAACTTGAACACTTGATAGACCACATGCTCTCTGCATGATATTGGACAAGTAACATACTGATTTATGCTTCAATTTCTTCATCTGAAAAATGAGGAAAATATGTTACCTATCCCAAAAATTGTCATAAAAATCTCTATAATCCCAAAGGACTTGGGGAGATAGCTTAAAGCACCCCAGCAAATACGAAATTTCTTTTGACGTCCCATGTTTTATTTCTATAATGAAGCATTGCTAAATTCCACTTCATAATATGTTTATTTTAATATAAAATTGTGGCTCCAAATATGGAATAAAATTAATTATTTATTCCACCATATCCTTATAAAATTGATTCTCCATTTCCAAAAAGATGTGTTCTGCTGATATGATCACTTTGCAAGCTTCCCTGCACAGCACCTCCCAAAGCACAGTACTTACTGCTTGACTTCCATGTGGGCCTGGGTTTGGGTGTGTATTCGTGTATTTGAACAGGGCATCAATTTGTAGTATTATTTGGCAAGGAAAGATTGCCTTCCCAACATTTCTTAGGAGCCTGATCTGCTTACTTGTAGGAGTTATGTATGAAGGAAGGCAAAATGTGTGCATAAACTCCTTCCTAGGATTCTGTGCAGCTTTCAAAAGCTGAATTTCAAAGAAGACATTTCAGTATATTATGAAATTAGTCACTGGAAGGAATTGATGCAGCTTTTAAAAGAAATGAAAGTTTCCAGAGAGTGTTAATGCTCTGCTAGAATGAGCATCAGTAGGCAGGTAAGTCAGTCATACAAAATGAAATTATATATGCACCTATTAAAGATTACCTTCTTGCTAAATAAATGAAAAATTTGATGAGACGTATTGCTTGTAATTGAAAGCCCTTGATTGCAGGGGTATAATGGCAACAGAAACTTGAGGCAACTTGTTCAAATTAATTCCTTTTACAAAAATATTAAAAATGCAGATTTAAAAGGGTATTTTACTTTCTTCCAAATGTTTGAAATCAGAAACATAAAAGGAACAAAATGAATCTGTTAGTACTAAATAATCTTAGAGGGTAAAATCTTGTTCTTTTGTTAATATAAATACTATTTGTTCAAAACAGTATTTTAAATAATTTAGCATGTGTGATCTAAATAATTTACAGTTACAAGTTAGATGACAGATGTTTATTAGGAACCATTTATATGAAACAAAAAAATGGTATCTTTCTCTTAAAGGTGAAGGGCAAAATCAGAGGATATAAGAGAAAAATAAAAGGAAAATCCACATTGAACAAAATTTCGAGACTTCAGTAAGGCATGGAGGCTTTAAATAACTGGTAGAAATTGTTGACGGGTAGAACTGGCACTTAGAAGGCTTAAGAGCCCAACTGTGAAGGTCTCACCAAGCAAAAGTTTCTCTATTCATGGAATCATTAGAACAAAGTAAGAAAATGAATTCGTATCCTGAAAACCAAAAGTGTTGTATTGGTGATGGATGGTGTGTCAGCAATCACTGTTCATCGCCAAAGTTCTGCTGTCCATTTAAGTTCTACCTCTCCTATTAAACTGGCAGTTTCGTCACCATATTCAATTTTCTTCTCATGCCTGTTTCCCCATCGTTCTGTCGTTTTCTTCGTCAAGTCCGTATGAGTAAAGGAAGTGGCAGAGCTGTCCTCAGCACAGACTTTGTCTAGGCAACTGTTATGTCACTTTGGCACCTGCAACTTAAAGGACAGCATTACATTTCTAGTTTTTGCTTAGCTCTGTGCTGGTGCCGAGCCAGCTCCGGTCAAGGGCTTTAGTAAATAAAGGCAATAAAACGTAATAGGAAAGAACTTCAGGGCTGTATGTTTTTTCTCCAGGAAGAATTCCCCTTCACATATAAGGTGTCCCCTTCCCAGCATGTCTTCTTTTTGCCAAAGCCCCCTCTTATTGAGTACCAATGGGTTCAAATGATACAGTAAGTCACTTTTGACCTCTTGCTTCACTTCCTTTTGTCACAAGTGACAGGTGTTTCGGCTGAACTAATTCCCTTCTTCCTTGCAGGACTGGTGACTTTGAGTTTGTTGAAGGTGAGTTTTTCTGTGCAAAAACTAGTAAGGAATTAAATGATTATCTCAAGATTTCCTTACTAAATACTTCACACAAGTTTAATGCTATGATTTAAGTATAATTTGTCATTTTCAGTGCAATGAGAAGTTAATGTTTAGGCTTTATTTTTCCCTTGGCTAGTTTTCACTTTGCTCATTCAAGCAAATCTTGTGCCTTTTCCTCTTTATTCCTTTTTAATTTGAACACTTACCGTGAGTGAAAGGGAATTTATGTAGAAGGAATTGTGTTGTCATTGGAAAGATTTTCTTAAAGTATTTTAATAATATCTGAAATAATATTTATTTATGTGTCTACTGACCATGAAGGTGAGTAAATTAGGTATTTTGACTTGTTTTATAATGCATGTTATTGAGTTTCCCCCCACACTTCAGGAACTTTGTGTTTTACGTGAATTTGGTTGCTAAAGGCCAACACTAGGGGTCACCCTTCCTTATTTTTAAGTTTTAGTCATTGCCCAGAACCCACTGACAGTCCATTAATCTCAATAGTAAGCAGTATTGTAAAGGAAACCAAAAGGCTTTTGGCTCCAAGAGTGCCAGTAACTTTGCTTTACGTCTTCGCCCTGCCATCACAGGTTTATGAATGAGGAAAGGTCATTGAGCTTTTTGGGGCTAAAATTATTTTGAAAATAAAAATTAACTCAGTTGGTTTGATGCAGGACTCTTTAGACAATAAGCATTTTGGAGTATAATATATAGGTACCACTTAAAACCCTTAAGTTTCAAAATGAATTGTTCATGTGACAATTTACTTACTGATAGGATAATGACTTTGCCTAATAAAAGAATGCAAGTATTTTCGTAAAAGGAAATGGGAGGAGTTGGTTAATTACTGATTATACATATCCTAACCATGGGTTTATAAAACTTATCTGAGATGAAATTGTAGATAAAAACACATGCTGAGCTACATAATGCTGTTTGTTCATGTTTTCTTTGCTGTGTGCTTTAATATCTGATTAAAAGAAATTTGTATTTATAATGCAAAGAATTTGTAGGTTAGCAATCATTAGTTCATAGACTTGCTGCACAGTTCAATTTTGTAGATAGTTCTTAGAGTTTTACTAGTGGCCCGTTGCACGAAGATTCACGCAATAGGCCTTCCTTCCCCTGGCTGCCAGCACCGGTTTTCCTCCGGCACCCGGGACCCAGGCCTTTGGTCTGGCCGTAGCAGCAAGGTTTGGCTTCTCTGCTCTGGCTGCTCCCAGCCCCTCCTTTTTTTTTCCAGTTCCTTGAGCAGAGGCCCTTGGCGACCCAGGCCCCCAGTCACTCCTTGAGTGGAGCCCAGGCTCCCAGCCCCTCCTTGAGCGGAGTCCAGGGCCGGTGGGAAGCAGGGCTGGAAGCTTGGCTTCCTCTGTTGCCGGGAGCAACCCAAGCCTCCTGCTTGCTCCAGCTCCATGGCCGCCTTCATCTTCAGTCATCTTCAGTCTTCCCTCTGTGCCTGCGTATGCAAATTAACCACCATCTTTGTTGGGTTAATTTGCATAGTCGCTCTGATTGGCTAGTGGGTGTAGCAGAGTGGCGGAGTGACAGAGTGATGGTTAATTTGTATGTTTCTCTTTTATTAGTGTAGATTTTGGGTTAGTTTGCATAGTAGCTACCATCTTTGTTGGGGTGTTGTGCATAGTTGGACTGACTGACTGATGGTTAATTTCCTTGTTTCTCTTTTATTAGTGTAGATTAGGAAGCTTGTATCTCTTGGTCCCTATCTCTTCTCAGGTGGAATACTTTAAACATAATGTGCCTCTAAAAATGATCACTCAGAATCCCAAAGAGAGCTCCTTCTTTCAATAATTCTAATCAACTGTCCTCAATTCTTCTTCTTTTTTTTTTTTTCTTTACAAACTCGTACCTCTGTCTCCTTCTCCCTTATACATTTTCCTGGTTTTGAATGGATTTCCATTGATCTTTCATTTTAGACATCCAGATAATAACTTTCAGTTATTAAATGTTTAATATGTGCTAGGCATTCAGTCTTCACATCATCTTTATTTTCTAGATAAAGAAATGAGCCACAGCGCTGTAAGTAGAAGTGCCAAAGGCGAGATCTAAACCAGGGCTGCCTGACCACAGGAAACATAGTCTGGGCTATGGCTGCGGTGGCCAGCTGACCAGACCTGTATGTCAGTTACATGTGTAGAGCACATACTTAAACATTAGGTGGCAAATGTATGATTTTCTGTAGCCCTCTTAGGTGGTGATGCAATTTCGAGGAAGTGATTCTAATAGTGGCATTTTGGACACAGTAGCTGAGATAGGTAGGGCAGCTATTTGGGTACAGTGAGGGTCATGCAACACCCTAATTGTCCCCACAAAGATAGCCACATCAACTTTGAGGGAGGGTTTTATTCAAATGATGAGGGTGGTGGTGGTGAGGGGCAGCCATCTCCATGGCAATGTCAGGTGAAGCGCCCCTGCCGCTTGTTCACAGTGATGTTCCAGTGTGCTGAACAGGAAGACGAGGAGTGGTTAAATGGGGATTGAATTACATTAAATTAGTTCTTTAGCTAATTTTCTCCTTGTATGTGGGTTTTCCCACATCGAGAAGAACAATTTTCTCTTTCCTCAGTGCTCCTATGGCATTTTGTATGTATATATTTTACTGTAGTTTTATCATTACCTCATGATTATATTTTTTAGTTTCCTATTTCTGTGCCTAATCTACAAGCACACTGAAGGTGAGACAATGTCCTATTCTTTGTAGGATGTCCAACATGTATCACAATGTTAGACAGAGGAGAAAGATGGTTGTGAAGAAAGGAGCTCTCCATTTTTATTTATTTTTTAGGAACTCTCAATTTTTAAAGTACACTTTATTTTCCAATAGGAGATTTAAATATTGTCCAACACTAGTTAAGATGGAGATTGGGGCTGGGAGTGTGAGGATCATTTGCTAGGAAGATACAGCAGGTTGTAGGTGATTAGGGGAAAGGGAGAGAGCTAGGCAAATTGAGTTTCCAGAAACGGAAGGGAAGTGATGATGTTTGCACTAGTCATGGACCAAGGTAGCTGTTCCGTGTCAATTCCTACATGGCAGTCTGGGCATTGTACTTATAAGGTTAAAATAATATTTTGCAAAATTAAGTTTCGTACCGGCAGATATCTTTCCCTCACTTCGTTTTCAGAGCAGACTGAGACTCGGTTTGGGGGCTGAGGAAGCATCCTCTTGCAACCTAGAAGCCCATTGAGGCATCTCTGTCACTGCACCCACAGGTGTTGCTGACAGTTTTCTAGTTTAGACCTCTCATTAGGACTGATGAGCCATAGAGAGCAATCACATGCCCACCTCTGTACTGGCTTTGCTATCCTCTGAGCCCACCCTCTCTCTCCTCTTTCTCTGAGTAAATCCTTCTTCCTGCCTCACACAGCCTTGGCACTAGCTGGTGGAGAGAAGAAAGGAGGGAGGGAAGGTCTTACCCGACTGATGCTTTCCTGAGCTGGCATGGACCTTCTGGGACTTGAAGACATTGTTTCAAACAACCTTTTCTCATAAGCCACTTTTGTGGGTGCCTCACAGACTCCCCTCCTCTACCTTATGCTGCTGAGGGTCTCACGCCTGTGGTTTCCTTGTGAGGGAGAGTTCTTTTATCACCGTCATATTTAGACAGACATCACTCTCTCTAAATGGTTTCTTCAAAGGCTCTCCCTTTGGTTTTGACATGAAAACATAAGAACCCCTAATTCCCCTTTCCTTGGTTAGGGGAGGAACACAGCATACCAACTCTGTAAAAATTCTCTCCCCAATTCCTCCAACCCCCTGAATGCACTCAGTGTGGGTGGGAATTGAAGACAAGATCAGTTCCTCTCAACATTTTCTCCAAATCTCATTGATGGTCTTGCACCTAAGTTTGATATGTGGTGTTAAGGCTTTGGTGGAAAATTGAGATTAAAACAGTTCACTGTTAATCAAGTTATGACTTGTGCCAATATGTTAGAAAAAAAATCCCCCCAAACTAAAATGCTGCATAGTTAAAATACTTGCCCAAGGTCACCTCTAAATAGCAGAATCTACCTTTTTGTTATTATAGTAATATATACATCACATTTAGCTTTTTAACCATTTTTTTTTTAGTGTAAAATCCAGTGACATTAAGTACATTTACATTGTCGTGCTTTGAATATACTTTTAAACCAAGGCTTTTCTACTTCCAGGCTCTGCATACATTTTGTGATTTGGGTAATTTTCGTTCTGTTTGTGGAAGTGAAGGCTTCATGAGAGGTCACCAGGCTCTTCAAATACCCTCTTCTTTCTCCAATCCTTCTCTTAAATCCAGTATCTCCTCTACAGCTAATAGGTTTTCTTGTATAAAATTTAACATTTTAAGTTCTACTCAAAATAAATGTTTAAAACTATCTTTTCTCAAACACCAATTGTTCTGTTCCACCTAGTCTTTCTCATTCTTACTCAGATTTCCTTGTACCTCTTTCAGCTCATAAGAAAAGAAAACAAAACAAATAAACAAACAACAACAACAAAACTTTGAGCTATCTTTAAGAGTAAACTCAGGTGCTATCAATTTACTAATTTCAGTACCTAAATACCATTTGCCTGAAAGTTTATCCATATCCCATTTCATAATTAAAGTAGTTCATGTATTGATCTCATGTTTCCTGCCTTGGCCTCGTATGTCACTCTTTAACTAATTTATACACTATTTATAAATATAAAAGTCAGAAATTAACCATAAAGAAAAAAATAGGTAAATTTACTACTTAAATTTCAAAGACAATATAGAAAAAGAATATAATCCAAGTGACAAACTGAATTTTTTTTTCATGATATACTAGTAGCCCTGCGCATGAATCCGTGCGCCAGTAGCTCTCTGCGGGGCTGGCCACTCCACGTCTGCTGCCCAGAGGCTCTCTACAGGCCCGGAGGGTGCGAAACGCTTGCCTTGTTGCCACAGCGATGAAGCAAGCATTCTGCCAGGCCACTCACGTTGCCCACTCTCAGCGGCCGCCCTTCCCTCCCTCCCCCCCTTCCCCCGGGACTGGGGTACTCCAGTGGGGCTGAGAGGACTGGGTGCCGCCATCTTTGTGACAGAGTGATGGTTAATTTGCATATTACCCTTTTATTAGATAGGATATGCCAGAACTGGTCTGGCACTCAATGCTTTTGTGTGCCCAGTGGTATTTATTCCTAGCTTTTGATGCGGCCTCGCACTACTTCTCTCCCTTTGAAAGGCTGCTTGTCCCCCACTTTGACAGTGTGCTATCTTGATGTTTTCACTGTCTGAATCCCCTGGTCATAGGGGTGGGCTCTTGACCCAAGCCTGGCCAGTTGGAGCACTCCCTTCTCAGCCACAAGAAGGCTCATGGGTTGTCCCATAGCCAGAGGGAGGACAATGAGAGTCTCTGTTACTAGTAAAGTGAGGCTGTGGAGTTGAGTGTGAGTTAAGTGGAAGTGAAGGTCACAGAATCTCCTTCTTGCTCTGAGATTTGTAATTGGGGGATAGTGTAAATCTGGAAAGGCCAGTGACAATACTTTTCTCTCCACTTTTTTTTATCCTATAAAGGAAATTGCAGTAAAAGAGAATGAGGACATTATAGTGAGAGAATTGGAGATAAGAAATACATTCAGCTCTTATGACATTGTTTGGATGCTCAAATGTAGTCATCTTGAAATACTCGCCCTTAGAAGTTTTTCCTTTTATAATACTTTCAGTTGTCTTTCTGTCATTAATAATCTGAAGGATCCTGACTAACAAAGCTCTTATTATATTAACATTCCTTTCAAACAACTTGAGAAATTAGAAAAATTATGAAAATAAATTAGAAAGGTCAAACAAACAAATAAAAAAATCATATCCCTATTTCACACTTGCCACTAAAAACAAAAGATTGAGATAAAGTTTCAAATGTAGGGAAAATGACCAAGAAGAAAATATAGATGTATGTATATTTCTTCTAATCTTGGGGTAGCAAAGATTTTTCTTATCATAAGAACCATAAGGGAAAAGATAGTCAAATTTGACTACATACAAATGTAAATAAAATTACTAATAAATAATACTTTAGGATACCTTTTTAATACTTAAAGACATAAGTATAAAATTTAAAGAAAAACAGAATTCAATAATTGGGAAAAAGGGCAACGGGATATTACTAGGATAATACTAATGGCAATAAATAAGATTTAGCCTCAAGATAATCAGATGCAAAAGAAAGTAAGTTAGCTTCTTTTTTACTCTTCAAACTGATAATGACCAGAAGATGTAATAACCTCTAGTTTGGCATCTGTAAAACAAAACAGGACTTTTTAATGCACTATTGGTAGAAGGGTGAATTGGTAAAAAAAATTTGAGGATTGGCAGAATGTTTTTATGCATTCATTAAAAAATATTCTTGAGTGTCTACAAGATGCTCAGTACTATGCTAGTCCTTGGGGTTAAAGCAGTAAACATAATAGACAAAAATCTCTGACCTCAAAGAATTTCATTCCATCAAACTTAATGTGCAAACCCTTTGACCCAATAATTATATTTGTAGAAATTTATTTTCAAAAATGTTTGCACAAAATACACTGAGGCTTGTGTAAAATGATGTTCATTATAGTGCTGTTAGTTATATGAAAAATTAGAAACAAGCTAAAAATTCATCATTATAGGACTGGCTGAATAAGTTATGGTATTCGTTGTGTAAAAATTTCCTGTAGCTATTAAAAATAATGAGGTAGGTTTAAGCCTATGTGTTTAGTCACAAAATATGTTTATTTTTAGATACATACATGTTTGCATAGGAGAAATTCTGGAAGTATACACATAAAATGGCTTCTTTTGAGGTGAAATTATGACAGACTGCCCTTTCTTGATGCATTTCTAAGTGGTGAATGTGTTTTATAAAGGTTATGTTTTGTTTGTATAACCAGATTTTTAAAATGAAGTATTTAAAAAATATACAACCTTATTAGTTATCTAAGAAGTCCTAATTAAAACAACATGAGATACTATTGTTGCCTTTCAAATTGGTTAAAAAAAGATAAAGAAGAAATAATGGTGTTAGCAAAGGTGTGGAGAAATTGACATTCTAATACAGGGATGTTCTATAGACACCATCTTTTCTAGGGGCAGGCAGTACTTAGGCAGAGTCAGCTGTCGGGCTGGCTTGTGGTTTTAGGCAATACTGTCCCCTAGTGGTCATCATTACCTGGTCATACATATTTTACAACTTCCAAGGAACTAGAAAAGAACTAGGGAGAAGATGCTCATCTGAGAGTCTAGTCCTATGTAGAGTCCATGCATGGGCAGGCTTCACCATCCAAGAAGCCATAAATTTGTCTACTTCCAAATCCTGACTTTGTTGTCTGAGAAAAAGGCCAGTGATATGAAAGGAGAGAACTATCCTCAGGGGCCCAATGCTATGAAAGAGCTAGGGGAGAACTCTTTTGTTGACTAAATGAAAAAAACACACCAGTGTTCAGAGGTTAAGAAGAGGGCAGGGCCTGGCTCAGGGTGAGCCTGGTTCAGGAGGAAGAGTAGGAGGACTGCAAGGTTAGAGGGCCATCACCAGGGGAACTACAGAACGGTCCATATCTCCCTTACTCTTCTAGCCCAGCAATTACAGGAGAGTAAAAGGGGAAAAACACCAGCTCCTTCTTGATTGTGTTATCACACTACCTTAGACACATTTGTATTACCAGCAGGAGACCAGTGAAGTAAATCCACTTATCAAAGACCAAAAAGTATATTTGTTCACCGAAAAACTCCACTTGGAGGAAACTGCCCTAAGGAAATGTACTTGGCATTCCCACAAATTTATGCACCAGAATGGTTATTACAAATAGTAGATATAATCTAAGGTCCAAAAATAAGGGATTGCTGAAAAATATTGATGATATTATTATGTGATTGAATACAGGATAGCCTTCAGAATCATCTTGAAGAAGACTTACTGTCAAGGCAGAATATTAAAATATTTTTATTAAGTTAAAATATCAGGTTGCAAAACAATATATAACCAATTTTTTAGGAAATCGAAAAAGCATGCATATAATCATATGATTGAAAGGATATATGTACCAAAATGGTAACAGTGGTAATCCTGGATAGGTAGGATTATTTTATGATTGATATTTTCTTTTATTTTTGTACATTTCTGTATTTTTAAATGAACATACATTACTTTTATAATCTCTCTCTATAAAACCCTAATATACAAATAGACCAAACAGTGGAACTACTGAACAACCAAACAACTGGTCACTATGACATGTGCTGACCACCAAGGGGGCGCGCGTGGAACATGGCGGGTATCAGCAGCAGGCGGCAGAGCACACAACATGGTGGGCATCAGCCACGGCGGGATTGTGGAGCAGGTGAGCAGGGGGGTCAGAACAAGGCGGGGGGCTGGTTGCTGTCATTGGGGCGAGCTTCTGGTGGTTACTGAAAATTCTTTGCTCCTGCATGCCGTGGTCCCACCAGGCACTCGCACCCGCTGCTGGTATCCGGCGTCGGCCCCAATCGCTTGGCGCCATGAGCGGGTGTGATTGGCAGCTGCCAGCCCCAATCACCCGTGAGGGCTTCTCCACCTCCCCCTGCTTTTGAGGGGTGATCGGGGCAGCAGCTGCTGCTCGCACCTGCTTGACAGCAAAGGCCCCGCTTGTACCCACTGCTGGTGCCAGCCCCAATTGCTCTGCACTGTCAGTGGGTGTGAGCCATCAGTGTGAGGGAGCAGCAGGGGTGGGGGCGGGGCTGCTGGCAAACAGAGGACAGGGAGTCATGGTGGGAGGGGCCGGGCTGGGGCGCAGAGGATGAGCTGAGACCTGCCCCTATGCCCATCGCAGCCTCGTGGCCCACAGTTCCTTTCAAGGTGCATGAATTCGTGCACTGGTCTATTTAATGATCCTAAGCGACCATTATGGCGGAATGACCAGAATGACCGGTCACTATGATGCGCACTGACCACCAGGGTGCAGACGCTCAACACAGGAACTTTCCCCTGGTGGTCAGTGCGCTCCCACGGGGCGAGCGCTGCTCAGCCAGAAGCCGAGTTCATGGCTGGCAAGTGCAGTGGCAGTGGCGGGAGCCTCTCCCACCTCTGTGGCAGTGCTAAGGAGCAGCGAGCCGAGAGGTAAGGAGCAGTGGGCAGGCGGGTGATAAGGAGCGAGGGGTCCTGGACTGTGAGAGAGCACAGTCCCAGCTGAGGGACCCTTCCCCCCCCAGTGCATGAATTTTATTCACCGGGCCTCTAGTAAGAAAATATTTAATCTAGGAAACTATACCCTCTTGAATTGTAAGTGCAATTCAACTTCTTTCTTTTAAGTAACTGTTATCATAATAGATTTTTACTGGCTTAATTTATGAGTCAGTGATTATTTTAAAAGTGTATAATCAGATATGTTTTGACATATATGCATATGCACCATGAAAACCAATACCACATCAAGATACTACACATATCCAGCACCCCAAAAGTTTCCTGGGGCCTCTTTGTGATTCATCCCTCCTGCGCCCTGTCACTCATCCTCAGGCACCTGGTAATCTGTTGTCTGTTTATGTAGATGAGTTTGCATTGTCTAGATTTTTAAATAAATGGAATCATATAGTATTAAAGAGTCAGTGATTTCAGTTGGACCGGTGTGGTTCAGTGGTTAAGCATTGACCCATGCACCAGAACAATATGATTGGATTTCTGGTCAGGGCACATTCCCTGGTTTTGGTCTCAGTCCCCAGTTGGGAGTGTCCAGGAGGCAGCAGATCAATGATTCTCTCTCATCACTGATGTTTCTATCTCTCCCTCTCCCTCCTCTCTCTGAAATCAATAAAAATATCTTTAAAAAAAGAGTCAGTGATTTTAGATAGCCTAAAATGTATCTTTAAGATTGTTCTCTTGATATTTAATCACAAATAATATCATGATATGTAAAATGTGGCTTTAAAAAAATTAAGTCTTTTTTAACTAGGGAGCATGACATGTATAGGTTGGGAAAGTATCTTCTATAAAATAGAGCTAATGCTGTTGTCTATCCCATTGGCTATTTGAGATGTAAATGAAATTGATTTATGGGAAAGGCCTGGCTCATAGTAAATACTCTGCAATTATTATCATCATCACTGGCAACTAGAAACAATAGCACAATAGATGTAATATTCTATATTCTGCATGATATTCTGATATCATATCTATTATATTATTGTCTCTTTCTTTGCTTTTAGCATTTCACTGGTCATATATGCAAAGAGTTCTAACAGAACCATTTAGAAAAAAAAATCCTCCTTATCTACTCTTAGGGCCTGACAAAATTGTCTTTTTGATAAAACTTTAGTCAAGCTCCTCTGAATTGTTTTCCCAACTAGGCCTTAACTTCCATGTCCATCTTTGCATTACCTAATATTAGCAAGAATCCTGCTAAGTTGGTTTATCCAGAATCCCCTACTCTCAGTATCTCATTACCCTTGATATCTGATCAGGTTCTTTGTCTTCCACCATCTCCCAGGTTATATCTGTGATATTTGATTATCCCATCCTGCCTTCATCAAGAATCCTGTTAGGTCAGTTCAGCTAAAATCCTTCTTTGTGTAACTCTCATGTTTCCTCTTAGTAATTTTTTAAAATATATTTTATTGATTTTTACAGAGAGGAAGGGAGAGGGATAGAGAGTTAGAAACATCGATAAAAGAGAGAGACATCAATCAGCTGCCTCCTGCACACTCCCCACTGGGTATGTGCCCGCAACCAAGGTACATGCCCTTGACTGGAATCGAACCTGGGACCCTTGAGTCCACAGGCCAACGCTCTATCCACTGAGCCAAACTGGTCAGGGCCTCTTAGTAATTTTTTTATCCATTGACCATCCCTCACCCTCACCCCCAGCTCCTTGGCTATATGAATGTTATATTTGGAATTGAGCCCACTTCTGTATAGAAGTCTCTTTCCCTCTATTGCAATAATACTGAATAAAATCTGTTTTTACCACTTTACTGTCTAGGTCTGGGTTTCTTTGACAGGCTCTTATTCATTTTTTAAAACATTATAAATTGCTGTGGGGGTGGGGTGGAATGGAAGAAGCTAGTCTCACGGTGCCGTCTTTACAACCCATGTTGCAGTTTGCCGCAGGCACAGACAAGCCTTTAACTTTCTCTTCCAACATGGACTCTATGAGTTGGTTCATTTTGTCCTAGCAAAGGTGTAATTGCATGGTGTGTTCAGGGGATAGAACACTACACCTGTTTGCTTGACTTCAGAGTCATGAGTGGTATGGTTGAAAGCTTGGATTGTAGGCGTAAGAGGCAGTGATATCTTTATATGACTCCTTCCTCCTCCACCTCTTTTTGTATAGTGATAAAATAATTATTTAATGGTAAAAATGATAAAAGTTTATAAGCGTAATCTGGATGCATAACTAACTTTTATAATACTACAGCTAGCAGGAGTTTTCTAGTTTCCTTTTTTTTTTTTTTTTTTTACAGTCTTCGTTGTTTTTATTTATTTTTGGCAGGGAAGTCACATTGATTTCTGCTACAGAAAGAAGGCTAAAAACGGTCAAAAATTCCTAGACAAGGCAATTTCATCTTAATAATCAGCTAGCTGAATGGATATCATTCAGATGCAAAGGTACCACCAAACAAATTCTGGAGCATTTAAACCCAATTTATTTTTAATCTCTCAATAGGCAAACATTGAAACTGGGTAGTAAAATCTGTAAAGTAAAAGAGAATGCTTTTCATGGCTTTTGGGGGGAAAAAGCCACTGGAGTCCTTTGCCAGTTGTTTCTTTTCATCTCTTTCAATTGGCTTATTGTTTTAGGCTTTGTACCTCACTCAGAGGCCATTTAATCAGAAGTTTTTATTTGCATATTCTGTTGAAGGCTCTGAAGCTTGTTTCCTTGGAAACTTTGATTGCACGAACAGTTATTTACATAAACAATGTTCTCATCAAAGCTAATAACTCCAAAGGAATATTAATAGTTGGCCCCACATAAAACATAAATTAAAACTAAAATATTTTTTATGTTGAGATTCATTATGATTAGCAGAGTTTGGTTACCTTTCATCAATGACATGAAATAATTATACACTCACAGAAAACTTGACAAAGGATGTACATTATATAAAGATATCTCTTTTACTCAACTCAAGTCTTAGAGGTGAAAAGTCAACTGAAAAGTTGTTTGAAATAGAATATAAGAAAAAAAAATTCAACGTTTAACTCTAAATTAAAACAAGTGAATTTGTATTTGTTTGTTGATGGAGGTCCAAGACCTTTTACTTTGATGGGTCAGCTGAGAGAAATTATACTTTTCTTACTAATATTATCACATATATAATGTATTGTGGACTCGATCCCCAGTGTGGGGCTTGCAGAAGGCAGCCGATCAATGATTCTTTCTCATCATTGATGTTTTCATCTCTCTCTCTCCCTCTCCCTTCCCTTCTGAAATCAATAAAAAATATTATTAAAAAATTGAGTGCAAATGCCTTGTAGATTTTTTTCAAGTCTACTGTCAACTTTTTACAGTTTTCTTATCTATACTTCATACAACAGAGAATATGTTAGTGACTCATAATTACTGATTCTTTCAGAGCATTTAACTTAGGTGAAATAGAAAACCCATCATCAATCACGTGCCTTCAACTTGCATAAAATTTATTTAATTACATAATTGTTGTGACAAGTATAACTGGTTTAAAAAGGAAATTCAACTGAATACTGGTAAGTGTACAATACTACTTGGGAGCATGTGCACTCAAAATTTACTGAGTACTACAGGGGAGAGACTTTATACTTTCTTAGACTCAGTGACTGGGCCTAAAATTATACTGACATGGACACATTAAGAGGAGAAAAACACACATTTTAGTAATATGTTTACATGCACATGAAAGTTTTTAAAGGGAGAACAAAGGCTCAAACAAGCTGTTAGGCCCAAGAACTCATATATGTCTTTAAACAAAGAATAATAAATTGTGGGTTGTGACAAGAAAATGAGCTTTGGGCTAAGGGCAAGGGCAGCAGTGTTACTGTGACTAGGAAATGTATGGAGAAAATAAATGGAAAACGGGTTGTTGTTTTTTAAGTAGGTTAGTTTATATAGGTCCAATTTAGTGTCTGGTGATAAGAATATTCTTTACTTTCTGGCAGAGGAAGAACACCTTTGTCCTGGGAAATTTTATGACCTGCGTTTAGGTAGAAAGGGGGAGGAGTGGTCAGAGAGCCCTTCCTGCATCTATTTCTCAAGTGCCTTTAGCTCCAAATAATCACTGTGCCACAGTGGCATATTTTGGGAGGCATGTTCTGAACCCCTTATTAGTTAGGTGTACCAAGCTGTGTGTTTTGTGGTGGAGGTACAAGAGTAGTTAAAACAGATGAGAACCTCTGCCAGCATGGAGAAATAAATTAGTAGTTTAGTAAATGACTATAACCTGTCTTATGTCAAATCAGAGGTGTCCTCCGCCTGAATATCTTTTCACAGGCCCAGTGTGCCTGTGGTCCTTTCCCTGCCTGAGGTCCATCATGTTGAAGGTGAAAGCTTATGACCCTCCTCACATTCAATGCATCCAGAGGACTTTTCTTCAGTTTTAACTCTTTGAGGTTGCAAAAGATATGTGATCTGTCTGAAGACATGACCGATCTTTTTGAAACCAGAGGTCAACAGAGTCCAGAGCTCGTGGTGCCTGTCACCACCCAGCCAAAAAGCAGAGACAGGGATTGGATTATAAATGCACATTTAATAATATCAGATGCTGGAAATCTGGGGAGGTGACAGGTAAAAACCCTATCATCCACCGTCCCCTTAAACTTGTTAGGAGAAAGCTTATACAGGGGAGTCGGGAAGGGAGAGGGCATGGCGTACAAAGGGGGTTTTGATGATCGGTCCTGGAATTTAGCCCCTGTGGGGATCTTGGGGCCTGATGAATGTTTTCATTACTGGTTCCCGGAACAGGATGGTCAGCCTTATGAAATCAGTCAAGTGGTGATTGGATGTGGGTCTTCCAGGTGTTTCTGAGACCTAATGGATGAGACCTAATCGATCAGCCTCTGCATTCCTGGCGGCCAGGCATGTAAGTTCAGGGCTGGTTTAAAAGTCTCATTGTTCTTGCCTGGTCAACTGAAATCTTAGCCAGAACATATTTAATATATACAATTAATTAGTCAATCACACATTCTGTTAGTAAAAGGGAAGCAAAGGAAAAGGAAAAAGGAAAAATCATATTTTTAGATTACCTTTGTATCCCTATCATTTTCACTCACCTTTTACATCTACCATGACTTTTTTTTTTTATACTTTGAGCAAAGTATACACTTTGGCTGAAGATTTTCTCCAGCATGACCTCTTCGAGTAGAAGTTTAAGGACCCTTAGAGAATAGCTGGCCACATTCAGGATGCAGTGGACATCAGTCAGGATTTTTATGGTAGAAATGGTGAGAGTAACTTACTCTGTCGAGCCAATCAAGTAGACTGAATCTTCCTTATATATTTGTTAGTGCATTATGATATTTGGCATGAAATGCAATTAAGCATGCTATATTTTTTTTCTAATTGGCACGCAGAAAATATAAATGCTGTGGCTTTAACCCTATTTTGATATATTAGTATCATTTTATCTAAAGAGCAATATTTTAATAAGGATTATGTTTACTTATAACTATTTTTGTCAGTACCACAAACCAACTTTCAAAACATTTTTTTTTTCTTTTCAATGACAGGTTTATTAAATCTTTTCAGTACTTTTTTAAAAAAAACCCTATTATGACATAGTACTTCAGAGAGAAGTCAAGAAGAAATTTTTTTAAAAGTTTGTTGTATTTTACCTTGTGAAGAAAAGTAAAGAGAGGACTGTGGCTCTTTTTAAGTAAACACCAACACTAAACGTATATAATGTGATAACTCATTCATTAGAATACTCCCACTGTGTCAGTAAATGAAACACTATTTTTCAACTTTGCCTTTTCCTATTTGTTTACCAAAACAAATTCAGCTTAATTGCAGTTTTCCTTTTGTTGCTATTGTGATTTCTTACGAAGCAATTTTAGGCAAAGCAGAATCACTTGTACATATGGGAATTAAGTGATGGAGCAATCTTGGAATTCAAAAGAAACAGATATTACATGCTGTGTGATATCTCTTGATCTTTTTTCTTTTTAGATAATACTGAGCAGTTTTAAATTTTTCTAGAAAATATTTTGATAATATTTTCAACTTGAAGCCGAGCTTTTTATAAAATATTTTCAACTTGAAGCCGAGCTTTTTTTTTTTCATGTATTAATAATGTGTTTAGTAAACATTAAGTGGCAGGCAGTGTTCTAAACATGTGGGATATATCTGTAAATAAAACTTCAAAGATTCTTGACCTCTCCTTCCAGCAGGGAAGGCATTTGATAAAAAAAATAAACATAAGAAATAAGTGAATTATATTTTGTGAGATGAGAAGCACGAAGCAGAGGAGACTAGGAGGACTGGGAGTGTTAGGGGAATGATGGGGTCGGGTAAGTCCCATTTGGAAGGTGATTTTGGGCAAAAGCCTGGCAGAGAAAGGAAGTTAGTTTGTAGGTTTGGTGGGGAGAGGAAACTACTAGAGTCTCTGAGGTAGAAGTGTCCCTGGTGGGATGGAGGATAGAAAGGGGGCTAGGAGGCCGGAACTGAGTGATTGAAGTGACATCAGAAAGGGAGGTCAAACCAGTGGAGTCATCTTATATGAAGGTTTAAACGGATCAGGCTGGGTTCTGTGCTGAGAATAAAGTTTATGTGGCCAGAGGATGAAGTAGAAAGAACGGTTGGGAGACTATTAAAACAGATGAGAAATGATGGTGGTACAGACCTTAGGTCTTGCACGGTAGGATTCTGGACATCTTTTGAAGGCAGAGCCCTGAAAACTTTTTAAAAAAAGGTATTCTGTTTCTCTGCATAGGATAGAAATCATTTATAGCAAAAATTCTATCATTGCTTTGTAATATTTCTAGATGAAATTTATTACTCTTCCTTATAAAAAAGTGCTAGAAGTCTATCTGTCTTACACTCACCCACAAAAACTAAAAAAGTTTTTTTTTTTTAGTGGAAGTGATAGATGCTTGGAGTTATATTTCCCAGATTGTTTATGGATTAGTTTTTCAAGATGAGCTTGGCTCTCCTACTGTGTATCATTTCTTAGTGCTTTGAACGTAAACACATGTACTAATTACAGAAATACTGTAATTCATGCCATATTTTAATTTTAAAATTTATTTTCAAAATAAAAACCATAGATAAAAAAAGATGGTATACATATACATACACCACATATAGTCTATCTTTTAAAATGGTCATTCCTAAACTAATAATAACTTTTTCTTTTCTTGCCAACTTACTTGAAATGAAAAGACTGACCTTTTGAAATGTTCACAGATGTATCGTATATTTTTTCCCTTTTCTCTAAGTGCTGGTTCTGGTCAGAAATTGAAAAACAAATCAAGTATCAGCAACCTATTTAACATTGTTGTCAGAATCATTCAACTTCACATAAAGCTGCTCACTAGATCTTTGACTCCCTGTTAAAAGAAGGTATTTGTGTTTTCTTTTTCAGTCTTTTACCCTAACCTCTATTTTAGCAGCTTATTTTCTTTCAAAACAAAAAATTATGTCATAACTAGTTTATTACCCTCTATTGAAATAAAGACATATTGAAAATTCTTAAGTTGAAAGAAGTGATATGATAATGGAAAAGACAGAGATGGAAATGATTCGACTGAATTGGAGAGTGTGTGCCATCATGGCAAAATCCAGTCATCTTCCTAGATAGAAATCTTATTGTCCTGAACATCTTTTAATCTTTTACATCAGTTTGAGTTTGGCAACCTCGGTCTGACTGACAGTTGAAAAATATGTGTTGAAAGTTTCATTTTTCCCCCTTCAATTTGAGTACTGATTAGCTCATTTCTTCTGGCAAAACCCGCATTCTCTTTATTGGAACTTAGGCAGCTATCTCAGTTCGTCATGAACAACATGGCCTTAAAATGATAACAGAAATGGAGAAAAAAAGATCTCATGACAAATATCCTCAGTCCTCAATTTGATTCCATGTATTTAGGGTTTTTTAATGTTTTATTTCGATCAATTTCAGTTGCTAAACACCACTCACAAATTCCTCTATCCAGCCAGACCTTTCCCCTGGTTATGAGGCTGTATATCTATTTGCCTACAATTAATGAATACCAAACTGAACTCCCAGTATGTCCTTCTTCCTACAATGTCACTCTTTCCAAACTCCATAAAAGTCATCTTTATCTTAATTGATAGCACAAAATTCTTTCAATTGCTATGGCCCCCAAGTTTAAATTCATCCTTGACTCCTGTTTTTCTCACATTCAGTCATCAGGAAATAGTATTTGCAGTAATTTTAAAGTACACCATCTAACTCCTTCTCTTTCTGAACCAGCATATATGGATTAGATGCTTTCAACAGACTTCTAAATGGTTTACTGCTTCTTGCCTTGCTTCTTTACCATTTATTCCCATTACAGTAACCGAGTAATCCATTTAAAACACAATTAATTTTTATGTCACTTCTCTGCTGAAAATCTGCATTTGTTCCCACTTCAATTAGAGTAAAAGCTGGAGTCCTTAAAGTAGCCTATAAGTCCCTATATCACCTGGCCTGTAGTTACAGAAAAATAGTGTTCAAGGTCCATCAGCGAAGAGGCCCCAGCAAACACACCTGGATCTCAGATGAATATACTGAGGGGCTCACTTTAGGAGTTAGTAAAAATCAGAGGTGTCTTCACAAAGCTATAATCAAGATGCTACTTAGCTCAGTTCCTGTGTAGATTAATATGATAGTTACCCCATTTGACTCTATGTGCTAAGCAGAGAGAATAAAAAACTTCTGTGGAGAAAGTCAATATTATCTGGAGCCACAACTTTGCACAAGATTTGTGCTATTTCATTAACAGTAGGCATGCTATGACATAGGATCATATGATCAGAAATAAGACAAAAAAAGCAGATTCACAGGTGATCTAGTAGTTAGAGTTAGCAGGTAAGAACATTAACATAACAATAATTAATATGTTACAGAAAATAGAGGAAACATGGGTGAAAAGATGAAAAGTTAGATAATGTTACTATAAACTTAGAAATTAAAAAAATGACACTTTAGGGCCAACATTAAATACTCTATAAGATTTGAAACAGCAGAAGACACGATTCAGTTAAGAAAAATCCGGTTGGAGAGACCAAGATGGCGGCATAGGTAAACACCGGAGACTGCTGCCGCAAACAACCACTTCAAAAATACAACTAAAAGACGGAACGGACATCACCCAGAACCACAGGAAGGCTGGCTGAGGAGAGACTCTTCAACTAGAAGGAAAAACAACAGCACACCGAGGCTCAGAGGAGGCGCAGTGTGGAAAAAACTCAGGTGCGGAGGTGCGCGCGCAAAGCGGGCTGGTGGCTGAGAGCGCGGTTGTCGTTTTCGGTCAGGGGGGAGTCTCAGACTCTGAGCTCCAGATACGGGCGAATCGCTGGGGACTCGGACCCAAACGGGAGAAGCGGGAGTGTCTGGCATCAGTTGGAAGGCAGCTTTCCCTCCGAGGTTTGCAGCGGTTCCGGGGGTTCTGAGAAGCAGAGCCTCTGGGAACGGGACTGAGAGGGGCCATAACCGCTCCCTCCGCCCGCCCGCCCTGTTGAGCCCGCCCCGCCCAAGCCCTGCGCAGAGCCATTTGCCAGATCGCCTCAGGCAAAGGCTAGATTAGCACCTCCCCAGAGGACAGAAGTTTTCCGCGGCAGACACAGCTGATTCACACAGCCAGTCGGCCTGGTGGTCAAATCCCTCTAGTATTAACTACAACAATCAAGGCTCAACTAGAACAAGACTGCGCACAAAGACCACTAGGGGGTGCACCAAGAAAGCATAAAAAATGCGGAGACAAAAAAACATGACAGAAATGGAGGATATAGAGCTAAAAATCGCAATTTTGAGGGCTTGCAAAAATGTGCTAGAAGCTGTCAATAAACTTGAGGAGAGAGTCACGAAAACTAATGAGACCCTCGATGCTATGATAAAGAACCAACTAGAAATTAAGCATACACGGACTGAAATAAAGAATATTATACAGACACCCAATAGCAGACCAGAGGAGCGCAAGAATCAAGCCAAAGATTTGAAATGCGAAGAAGCAAAAAACACCCAACCGGAAAAGCAAAATGAAAAAAGAATCCGAAAATACGAAGATAGTGTAAGGAGCCTCTGGGACAGCTTCAAGCGTACAAACATCAGAATAATTGGGGTGCCAGAAGATGAGAGACAGCAAGATATTGAAAACCTATTTGAAGAAATAATGGCAGAAAACTTCCCCCACCTGGTGAAAGAAATGGACTTACAGGTCCAAGAAGCGCAGAGAACCCCAAACAAAAGGAATCCAAAGAGGACCACACCAAGACACATCATAATTAAAATGCCAAGAGCAAAAGACAAAGAGAGAATCTTAAAAGCAGCAAGAGAAAGAGACTCAATTACCTACAAGGGAATACCCATACGACTGTCAGCTGATTTCTCAACAGAAACTTGGCAGGCCAGAAGGGAATGGCAAGAAATATTCAAAGTGATGAATACCAAGAACCTACAACCAAGATTACTTTATCCAGCAAAGCTATCATTCAGAATTGAAGGTCAGATAAAGAGCTTCACAGATAAGGAAAAGCTAAAGGAGTTCATCACCACTAAACCAGTATTATACGAAATGCTGAAAGGTATCCTTTAAGAAGAGGAAGAAGAAAAAGGTAAAGATACAAATTGTGAACAACAAACATGCATCTATCAACAAGTGAATCTAAGAACCAAGTGAATAAATAATCTGATGTACAGAATGAACTGGTGATTATAATGAATCAGGGACATAGAAAGGGAATGGACTGACTATTCTTGGGGGGGAAAGGGAAATGGGAGATGCAGGAAGAGACTGGACAAAAATCGTGCACCTATGGATGAGGACAGTGGGTGGGGAGTGAGGGCAGAGGGTGGGGCGAGAACTGGGAGGAGGGGAGTTATGGGGGGGGAAAAAAGAGGAACAAATGTAACCTGAACAATAAAGATTTAATAAAAAAAAGAAAAAAAAAAGAAAAAAGAAAAATCCAATGTGAATCCTTAAAAAAGAAATAACATCAGAGACACATGGAAACACGAATAGGATCTGGAGTTCTAGAAGGAGAGAGAAAATGTGGCAGAGGCAATATCTGAGTAGATAATGGCCAAGGATTATGTAAAATTGGTGAAAGACTTGAAGAAAGACTGTGCTGGAATATCTCTAGCAAAATATATATACAAACAAACCATACCCAGACATATTGTAGAAAAACTATGAAAATCGAAAACAAATAGGAAATCTTAAAAGCAGTAAAAGTGAAATGGGCACTTTATCTTCAAAGCCTTAGAGCTAATTACTCAATGGAAATGATAGAAGCCAGAAATCAATAGAATGACATCTTACAAATGCTAGAGACAGCATGCCTACATGAATTTTATATCAAGCGAAATAATCCTCAAAAAAATGTAGATGAAATAATGACATTTTCAGAAAAACAAAAAGTGAGACGTCACCACCAGCAGTTCTGAATAAACAGAGATATTTAGGGAATTCCTCAGGCAGAAATAAAATAATTCCAGGTAGAATTACGGAAATTCAGAAGGTAAGATAAATATGTGTGAAATTTCAAACCTATACTGTTCATACAAAACAACAACAACAATAGTAATGACTTATGGTGCTTACAATATGTGAAGAGTTAAAATACATGTCAATACAAAATATACGAAGGGGTAATAACCAATTTTGTTATTAACATTTTCACTTTTTCTAACCTCTTTTCCTAGAGCTACAAGCTGGGTAACTTCCACTGTGTTGATTTTGATAGGTTTACCAAATATTTTTCCACTGGAAAATATAGACAGCCATCTTTTCCATTTCTCACGTCAGCTTCTTCACTGTCTGCTGCCTGATCACTAAACCAATGCCACACGTGCACAGTATTTCCTGAAGGAAGTATCCCACTTCAAATTGCTGATACCTGTATTGGTTAAGATAGTATCAGGTGCTGCAAAATTATCAAACAACACAAACACAAGGAAGTTTTGGTTGGTTTACTAGTACATGACTGAGGATTATTTATCACTCAAGATCCCACACAGGCACTCTTGTTTTGTAATTAGCCTTGTGATTCAGACCTCTGGCTCCTTCCATCTTATGTTTTCACCATCCTTTAGGTCCAGTGGTTCTCAACCTTCTGGCCCTTTAAATACAGTTCCTCATGTTGTGACCCAACCATAAAGTTATTTTTGTTGCTACTTCATAACTGTAATGTTGCCACTGTTATGCATCGTAATGTAAATATCTGATATGCAGGATGGTCTTAGGCGACCCCTGTGAAAGGGTCGTTTGACCGCCAAAGGGGTTGCGACCCACAGGTTGAGAACCGCTGCTTTAGGACATTGAAGTCCTTTGCATTTAGTTGGGATAGAAAAGCGTGAATACAGCAGAGTTGTTCCTCAGCCTGTGACATTATTTTGAGTCGCATTGGTGTCATTGCCTACAGATGGAAAAAATTGGAATTGTAGACTTTGGATGGATAACGAGCCTCCCATAGGAACTCTTACATTAGTGAAGGGAGATCAGGAATTTTGTTTGGACAGTTAACCAGTTCTGTCACAGAAGGCTTTGTGGATGAATTTGTAAACAAAGCCAAGTCCCATCACACTAATATTATACCACATTGAAAATTAAATAGATTTGGTGAGGTAGTTAAGTACCAGGATGAAAATGCTGTGTATTTTGTGCCATTATGTAAAACCTTTCAGTTACATCACTTACCTAGAAGTATATGTCATTAAAACTATAAACAGAAGTTGAAAACAATCATGCAACCACTCTGCAATATGTGTTGAAAAAGTACACACATTCATCTGAAAAGAAACATTTGTGCATTTTAACCTATTTACAAGGAATTTAACTTAATTAAAAGACCCTAGAACTAAAAAGAAAAAAGTACACACATTTATCTGAAAAGAAAAATTTGTGCATTTTAACCTATTTACAATGAATTTAACTTAATTAAAAGACCCTAGAACTAAAAAGAAGATATTGGAAAAAGTGTTTTATATATGGATCTTTTATAAATTCTCCTTTAATACTGCCTGCAATAACAATAAAGTCCTAAAATTATGTAAACTTTTAAGATTTAGATTAGCCTTTCAAAATGCACTCTTTTTAAACAAGAGAGGGCATAAAACAAAAATGTGTATAATTAAAGAGATTGTGCTGAAATGCTTAATTTCTCAAAATCACACACACTTTAACAGAGAAAGAAACAAGTGACAATTATAGTCCTCTCATTTATGACCTCAGTTCATACCTGCAGAGAGATGACTATTTTAACAACTTAAATTCAAACTCACAGGCTGTTTGTATGTATTAGGTACATGCTGCAGTCTCAAGCTCCATTAATTGTAGAGCATATCTGTGAGACTCAATAACAATATAACACATAGAGTATGTCTTATAATAGTAATTTAAATTAAATATCTACTCTTGATAATTTATACTAGCCATTTAATATGAAAACACTACGTTTTAGGTTTTAATTTACAAATAACAACATTTAAAGCAAATACATTCATCCCTGGTTATATTTATTTTCATCTCAATCAAATGAGATAGCTGTTTAGAAGCTGCTTGATTTTATATACTGAGCTTATGCTTTTTATTAGTTTGCTGAACCCATTTAGATTTAAAGAAAATCTCTCACCAGTTATCCATTCTTAATATCTTATTAAATTAGTGCTGAAAAAGTCTGTCTACAAAGCATTGAGCTTGTTTACTCTAGTTGAGTTCCTGTTCAAAAGGCATCTTCCAGTATGACACAGTAAAGACATAATTAAAAAATTTTGAAACATTATCTTAAATGCTAATTACATATGATCAAATACATATTAAATTTTTATTGTATTTCATTTGTCCTTGATTTATTATTAAATACAGTAGTTGCATTTTCAACTTAGCAAGTGAATTGATTTTAGCTTTATAATAATCATTAAGAGTGCAATCAACTTGTTGATTTTTCTTTTGTTTGATACGAGACTTTTATTTGGATTTTACAATGGAGTGATTTAATAGACAAAGTAACTGAAGTAATAACTGTAATGTATTTATTTTGCCTTCAGAGCCAACACTGGAAAAATTAATATATGCATCTTACTGCCAGAGTCAAAGAAATTTTCCAAAAAAAAAACAAGGAAAAAATTTGTAGTCTTCAAAAGAGCCCAGTGGCCACTAATACCAGTTAGGATGAGCACTTCCTGGTTCTTAGGATCATTAGCATTTAGGCTTTGCGATCATTAGCTACCTAGTTTTAACTGTAAATGAAAAGTTTTTTTTCCCAATGTTGTTCTTTAAAGTTATTTAAATAATTTTCTTGTAAATGTAAAATTTTTAATTGATCACTTGATGTCTTGGGTTCTAAAATTTCAATAAGTAAAACTCAATAAGAACATATTAAACCCAGTTATTAATCCTACAAAATTACTTATACCAACAGGGTTTTTTTCTCTTCAGATCACATTTACCTGCTGAATACCACAACTTCCCTATTATTAAAGTAAGCAGTAAATCAAGAAATGAAATAGAATATAATTGGCATTAATAAAAAATAAACTGCAACTAAAATTATTCATCTAACTAGATGAATTTTTGCATTTGGAACTAATAGGAACCCTTTATTTATAAGTTTAAAGTTGATCCTTTCAGAGGATCCAATTTCCATTTTAACTACTGGAGTGGTTCCCCAAAGGATGAAATTTAGCATCTTGGAAAAGAACTAAAGAGGGTCATGAGTAATTTGATAAAATCCTCCAAATAATTCTGATATCCTTATTCCTTCCTTAAGGGTCTAATATAATTATTTTTTCAATGGGAAATTGAGAGTCAGTTTTATCCAACATTGTTCATTTCTATCTCAGAAATGAAACCCATGATTTCTATTTTCAAATGCATCGTTTTACTACACCCTTCTTAAAATTATCTTAATATCAGTAACGATTTATCACCTTAGTTCACAAGTGAACGTGAATTCTTTGACCTTTCTTTTTTGTTTTAAACTGATTTTTAAAAATTATTGTAAAACAGAGTCTCCAGCAGAGAATACTTAAATATGAATTGACTGAGTTTATTCTTAGCTTGATGCTTCTTGACAAACTCAGAGGTATCAATACAGTCCTACCAGTTTTTAAGCAGATTGTGTCTTCTTTTATCATCTTTAGGTTTTGGAACATATTGTTAGAATGTTTAATCAAGGATGAATAATGTCAGAGCTCTTGCCCTAATGTCTAATTTTGATTAACTCATCCAACCATTCTGGTTTGCATTTCCATACTGTGGTTTCACTCGTTTTATAAGTTCAGGCAGTACTATAACTGGGAGAATAATTTTAGGGGACAGCACATGGTGATGGTGTGCATGCCTTTTCTGGCAGTAGAGATAAGTAGATAAATAAAGATGTGTTGTTATGCAGCTGGGATCTGTCAGTCCCCGCTCAAAGCACCTCCTTCCTGGGTGAAGCTTCAGGAGCTTCATTCAGAAACAATCTGGTCAGATCAAAATGACTCATCCTCTTTCCTTCATATACTATGTAAATCCTTTCATGTCCCTCAGTTGAATGTCTGATCTTTGAAAGGTACGCTTATTGTTTATGTCTTAGACTTTCTTTTTATCTATTAAATATCTACGATAATAAAAGCGTAATATGCTAATTAGACCAGACAGCTGAACGACCTTCCGGACAACCTTCTGGATGACCTTCCAGATGAAGCTGGGTCTGCGAGGACCGTGGCTGTGAGGGCCGAGTCCCTTGCACAAATTTTGTGCATCGGGCCTCTAGTTATGTATATAAACTCTTATCAAGATTAAATTCTTTTAGTAGATAGGAATTCATTTATTAAAAATATATTCATTGATTGCCTACTGTGTGCCAGACACTGTCTAGGTCATGTGCACAGTCAATCAACAAAGTCTTTACTCTTATGGAATTTATAATCTTGTTGGAACTTACAGTTTTATAGCCTGGTTGCTAAAGATTATATGAGTGTACATATATCACACATATATACGTGTTTATATACATATATCTATGTATGTGTGTGTTGGTGGTAAGCGCTAATAGAAAATAAAGCGAGCAAGGGGACAGAAAATTTCACAGGAGTGCTATTTTAACTCGTCAGGAAATGCCTCCCAAATGAAGGAACACTTCAGTAGAGATATACATTAAGAGATGGAGTGAGCCTGGGTGAGATCTGAGGGAAGAATATTTCAGGCCAAGGGAGAAACTTGGTTCACATGTTTGTGGAATTAGAAAAAAAGTGGTGTGGCTGGAGCACTGTGACAAGAGAGTGACAGGAGACAAGGTCTGAGACATTGTGAGGAGCCAGGGCATGTAGAGCTTGTGGGCCTTAAGAAGGACTTTGGAATTTATTCTCTATAAAATGGGAATATACTGAAGAGTTTTGAGTTAGGAAGGGCATAATTTGGCTTATGTTAATAAATG
>NW_005354291.1:7805067-7839129 GCF_000412655.1 Myotis brandtii
ATATATATATATGGTATATATATGGTATAAAGAATAGATGTATAGTGGAACTCATGTAAACATAGGCAGACTCATTGGGAGGCTATTAAAGTAGTGCAGGAAAGATGATGATCTTTGCACTGATGAGGGATTGCAGAGGAATCAGATTCACAATATGCTTCAAAGGTAGAACCTATAGGCTTTGCTGGTATTTTCTATATTGAATTTGAGAGGCAGAAAAGCTAAAATGACCTCCTCATTTTGGCCTGAGAGTCTGACATAATAGACATCACCATCTCATTGAGAGGGAAAAATGATATTAGATGAGTAGTGATTTCCAAAGTCTTCCCTAGTAGTGAAACAATTCTCAATGAATATAAGTGAAAACTCCTCCAAAAGATAATTGATTCAGGACTTCTTTATGTTACTTCACAGGCATTTTTTACTCTTGCTAATGAAAGCTTAGGATGGCAGCAGAGATAAAAATGATTGGTGGAGCTATTAGGGAAATATTCACAAAGGCTAGAACTATTTTGCTTGACAGGCAGGAACAATTACTACTAAAGTGGCTCTGGGGACTGGGAGTGGCCTAAAAAAAATCCTAGTTTAAAAGTATATCAATCTTTCCACAGATCCTCTGACTTCACTGTCTTTTCGCTGCTACCAGAAATAGAGGAGCTCCCTGTTCCCCTTAGTTGGGTTTTAAATCAGTACTAAATGTTTAAATTCTGAAATTTAATTTAATTTTTTCTTCTTTTTGTTTACTTTTTTATTTTCAATTACAGTTTATATTCAGTATTGTTCTGTATTAATTTTAGGCATACAACATAGTGGTTAGACAATCATATACTTTACAAGATGATTCCTCTGATATTTCAAGTACCCACTGGGCCCCATCCATAGGTATTACAGTATTATTGTCTATACTTCCTATGCTGTAATTTACATCCCTGGGACCATTTTATAGCTACCAGTTTGTACTTCTTAATCCCTTCATCATTTTCACACAGTCCCCCAATCACCCTCTCCTCTGGCAACCATTCCTCTGTTCTCTGTATCCATAAGTCTGTTTCTATTTTATTTATTTTGTTTTTCAGATTTCACATGTAAGTGAAATCATGGTGTGGTAATTGTCTTTCGCTGTCTGACTTATTCCACTTAAATAATAGTCTCTAGGTCTATCCTTGCTGTCACAAAGGGTAAGATTTTAATTTCTTTTATGGCTGAGTAGTATTTCATTGTGCATATACGTATACCACAGCTCTTTAATCCACTCATCTGCTTGATGGGCACTTGGGTTGCTTTCATAGCTTGGCTACTGTAAATAATGCTTCAATGAACATAGGAATGCATATATTCTTTTGAATTTGAGTTTCTTTGGCTACATATGCATAAGTGCATTCACTGGGTCATAAGGCAATTTCGTTTTGTGTGTGTGTGTTTGTTTTTGTTTTTGAGGAAACTCCACATGTTTTCCATAGTGGTTGCACCGATCCTGCATTCCCACCAACAGTGAACTAAGGTGCCCTTTTTTTTTTCACATCCTTGCCAACACTTGTTGTTAGTTGATTTATTGATGATAGTCACTCTAAGAAGTGTGAATTGGTATCTCACTGTGGTTTTAATTTGTTTTTCTCTGATGATTGGTGATGTTGAGCAACTTTTCATATGCTTATTGGCTATCTGCATATCCTCTTTAGAGAAGTGTCTATTCAGGTAATTTGTACACTCTTAAATTTGATTGTTTGATTTCCTGGTGTTGAATTGTTTCAGTTCTTTATAAATTTTGGATATTAACCCCTTATTGAATGTATCATTGGTGAGCATGTTGTTCCATTCAATACATTGTCTTTTCATTTTGTTGATGGTTTCCCCTGATGTACAAAAGCTTTTTATTTTTATGTAGTCCCATTTGTTTATTTGTTTCTTGCCTGAGGAGATAATTCAGAAAAAATATTGCTAAGAGAAATGTCAGAGATTTTACTGCCTGTTTTCTTCTAGGAGTTTTATGGTTTCAGGTGTTACATTTGAGTCTTTAACACATTTTGATTTATTCTTGTATGTGGTATAAGATAGTGGTCTAGTTTTATTTTTTTACATGTCTCTGTCCAATTTTCCCAACAACATTTATTGAATCAACTGTCTTTACCCCATTGTATGTTCTTGCTTCCTTTGTCATAGATTAATTGGCCATATAGGTGTCGGTTTATGTCTGTATTCTCTACTCAGTTCCATTGATCCATGTGTCTGTTTTTATGCCAGTTGATTACTATAGCCTTGTAATATAGTTTGATATTAGGTAGTGTGATACCTACCACATTGTGCTTCTTTTTCAAGATTCCGGTCACTATGTCCTATGTTTTCTTAAGAGAAATGTTATATATTTAGGTTTAAAGATTATGTTTATAATTCACTTTGAGCTAAATTTTTGTATGCTGTAAGGTAAGGGTTATGCTTATGTTTTCCAGTTGTTCCAGCACCGTTTGTTGAAAATACTATCTTTATCCCATTAAATTACCTTGTCAAATTTGTCACAAATCAATTAACCACACATGAGTAGGTCTCACTCAGTACTCTGTATTTTCTTCCTTTGATCCATAGCTTGATTTTTATATCAATGACAAATTGCCTTGATTTCAGTAGCTGTAATTAAGTCTTAAAATTAATGCATGTTCTTCAACTTTTTTTTTCAACTTCCAGCATCATTTATTTTCCTAGAATTTGGATACAATTAACTGTAGCAAGACAATGCTCAGTACTATTTAAGCCTCACGTTATGTTCTTAAACTACCTCAGCATTTATAAATGTGAATTAATATTCCAGTAAAACCAAAAAACTAAAAAAAATTTTTAATATATTTTTTATTGACTTTAGAGAGGAAGGGAGAAGGAGAGAGAGATAGAAACATCAATGATGAGAGAGAATTATTGACTGGCATGCCTTCTACTGGGGATCGAGCCCATAACCCGGGCATGTACCTCGACTGGGAATCAAACTGTGACCTCCTGGTTCATAGGTTGGTGCTCAACCACTGAGCCACACCAGCTGGGCTGGAAAACTAAAATTTGACATACCAACAAATTTATTCAATATTGATGTAACTATAAAATTTTATATGTAACATGTGAACTTTAATATAACAGAATTTGGCCTTTAGAAACTAGCTTACAAATTAACCAAGTTACTCTTTGCTTATCTGTCCTAAACTATTTAATGTTACACCAGCAGACCCCCCTCCCATAGCTTTTACCATTTATAAACAGATTATTCCTCCCTAGACAAAGTGAAAAAAAAACCCAAAAACAAACACAAAAGTTTCCACCCAGAAAAAAAGTTAACAAGTTTATTCAATTCTAAAGTATCAGCAGATATAATACTAGAAATAGGACATGGTCAACTCTGAAGTCTTGTATAACAGAAACTTACAGTGTTGACTAAAAGAACACACAGGTTTCTTATTAAACATTATTTTAATGGGTCTCAGATTCTGTGACAGTTATTTGCTCAAGTTGTTTCCATGAAAAAGTACTGATTTTAAAAACTAATAACTTAAAAACTGCCACACACACACAAAAGAACCAAATGGTCCACAAAACATTCACCTTTCCTTTTGAAGTTTTTATGATGCATTGTAATCCTTAACCAATCTTTTACTATTAAACTTAAGTGGCCAATTGAGACCAGTTCTGAGACCGTTCTTCCACCACTGGTTAAGACTGGGGTGGCAGTAATTGAGGATAATATTCACTTAGCCTTCTGAGCTTTCTGGGCAGACTTGGTGACTGCCAGCTCTAGCTGCCTTCTTGTCCATGCTTTGATGACACCACAGCAACTGTCTGTCTCATGTCATGAACAGCAAAACGGCCCAGAGGGGGGTAGTCGAGAAGCTCTCAACACACATTGGCTTGCCAGGAACCACATCGACAATGGCAGCATCACCAGATTTCAAAAACGTAGGGCCATCTTCCAGCTTTTTCCCAGAATGATGATCGATCTTCTCCTTCAGCTCAGCAAATTTGCAAGCAGTATGAGCTGTGTGACAATCCAGCACAGGTGCATCTCCAGCACTGATCTGGCCTGGATGGCTCAGGATAATCACCTGAGCTGTGAAGCCAGCTGCTTCCACTGGCGGGTCACTTTTGCTGTCACCAGCCGCACTGCCACCGAGAACGTCTTTGACAGACATGTTCCTGACATTGGAGCCCACGTTGTCTCCAGGAAGAGCTTTACTCAAAGCTTCATGGTGCATCTCAACAGACTTTACTTCAGTTGTAACGTTGAGTGGAGCACAGGCGATCACCATGCTGGGTTTGAGAACACCAGTTTCCACTCTGCCCACAGGGACAGTACCAGTACCACCAGTTTTATAGACATCCTGGAGGGCCAGACACAGGGGCTTGTCAGTTGGATGAGTTGGTAGTAGGATGCAAACCACAGCGTCAAGCAGCATGGTTCCACCGGCATGGCCATCTTTACGGGTGACTTTCCATCCCTTGAACCACAGCATATTAGCACTCGGCTCCAGCATGTTGTTATTATTCTAAACAGAATTATACTTTAGAATCTTATAGTGCTATGCCCTCTAATTATTTTTCTTTTCTTGTATTTGAATATGTATGATATGATGATAATGTAGGAATATAAGCTTATATATATTAATTTTTAATGTCATTAATCCATAAAATTTATTCTTTTTTTATTTAAAAATGCAATGTAATTCTACTTTGATAAAGTGTATATTCTGAATTTAGTTATTTAGTAGTGTTTAGATTTGATGGACGAGAATATATTAGTCTGAAGAAATTACTACTTATTAAAACAGTTTTATTTTCCCTATGTTATATTGTAGATAAATGGATGAACTTGTATATATGAGCTATTAGTAAGAAAACTTGTACAAATTCAAGGTAATATTAATAACTTTAAACTTATAAATATGAAATATATAATCTAGTGGTTTAAGATGAATATTCAACCTAAAAATTGAGAATGGCCCTTCTGAGTCCGCCTTTCACTGAGGAGAAAGCATGAGATGATATTGAGAACTTGATTTGATTCAATCTTACAGCAATAAAGACTGAATAACTCATGTAGGTTATTGAACTGAACTAAGTAAATAAAACTAAATTCCAATAAAAGTATGAACTTTTGAAATGGAATATAATATTATATAGAGATATAAAAATACATATATGGAAGCTACAGTTAAAATTAAATTTTTAGAAAGAAATATAACTATTGAAAATCTTGTGTAAATGCAAGAGACATGTGAAAAAAGGTAAATTGTTCATTTGACTCTAGAAGGATTTGTTGAACTTTGATCATTTATTAATTTATTAAATCTATAAATATTTATTGAACATCTGCAGTATAACAAACACATTGCTCTGTGTTCTGGGCATAGAGTTCTGTAAGACCTCTACCTTCAGTGAAATTACATGTTCATAAAGATCAAATTAATTTGATACAATGTTAAAAGTGATGATATAGCTAATACAGCACATATGCTCTTAATGAATAGATATGTGATCTATAAATTATAACATTAATAATAGTGCTAATATTATGAAATATGTTAGTATAATATCAATGTTTAAAACGTTAAAACTGCTTTATTATATTCACATATTTTATATCAAGCAAACAATGTATCAAGACTAATGACAAAAAAATGTTGTCATGAAGGTTACTAAAGTTTCAATCAATGAGAAAACAGAACCATAGTTTGTCCCTTTGAATTTGCTTTATTTAAACATGAGAAAACAAATATTTTACCTAGTTAAGGGTTTGAAAAGTAAATGTTCTGGGGTAGCAAAAGAGATTATGAAAGGGGGGAACACTGAAGAATGTCAAGCAAAGTCCTATTCTAAATTCATGGCTCCTGTGTACCTCAGGAGTTCAATCCATGACTGTTACTTCACACCCAGGCTACCTACACTGCCCCTTTGCCTTTATCATGCCCTAACCATTCACTTCCTCATTTTTTATCCTCATATCATCTCATTCTTCCTCCAGTGAAACGGGACTTGGGAGTGCCATTCCAGAACATTTGAGAACACAGCATTATGCCCCCTGGTTCTCCATTGTATACCTTCATGGTATCTGCCAGAAACTGACAGATCCTCCATGAGAAATTCTAATTGAGTATTACATGCAGCAAAGATCAAACTTACAGATCACACACACACACACACACACACACACACACACACACACACACACGCCTAATATGCAAATTGTCCCCACGGGAGTTCAACTGGGAGACCGATCGCTCGCTATGATGTGCACTGACCACCAGGGGGCGGCGTGGAATGAAGGAAGGCCCAAGCAGGAAGCTGGCAGCTGGGGAAGGCAGGCTCCGACCAGCAGCTGGAAGACCCCGATCGGTCCTGATTGCTGGCCAGGCCTAGGGACCCTGCACCAGACCTCTAGTCTATTATAAGTCCTTATTATCAGTAGGTTTGTATTTTCTTCGTACATAAGCATTGGCAGAAAAAAACAAGTATCCCACTGTTCTAGAATAGAGAGTCACTGACGGTCTGGTACTTGGGTTATTTATTCCTTGAGAAAGTTTAACTTACTCTCTTATTTAAATGAGTTACTCTGAAGGAACTTTACTCTCTCCATCTCCCTCCCAAACTTCAGTATTATTGTCCCCATCTTCTGGGACAGATATTGTGACCCTTCTTGGTGTCTTTTTGGTGATGATAGAACTCATTCCAGCCCCAGTAATCTTGAATACTCCTGTATCAAACTACAAAATCTTTCCTGATGCTTTTGAAACAAAAAATATATATGAACAAACAAACATTTAAGCCTCTAGCTTCCTGGAATTATACCTCTCACTGATTTCTAAGTCAAATCATATGTATATTCTTCACAATGCTGGTGCCATGCATAAAATTCTTCCACTTTCAAACTTTAGGAAAATGATATAAATGGGAATTAACCATAAAGAAATAGTAAAACTGATTTTTATGGAATGAATTTTTATTCCTTGAGCCACATTTTCCAAAGCAAGCCCCAGAATATCCTGTGGGATGATTCATAAAACACAAAGGGTTTTATGACTTAATAAATGCAGTATAATAAATATAAACTATATCTCATGTTTTACATTCAATACACTTTAACATAATACTCTCTCTCATATGTCCTATTGAATAAATCTGCTTGACATAATATTTCCCAAGTTTATTTTGAAGTGCATTAGTGAGGAGCTCAAAGTCTGCAGTCAGATCATATCCTGACTCTGGCATAATTTAGCTATGTGACCTTGGGCCAATTATATAATCTCCCTGTTTCTAAATTCCATAATCTACAAAGTGGGGATAATAATAACAATAACTGCCTCATAGTGTTCTTGTGAGGGTTGAATAAATTAATGTATATCAAGTGCTTTGAATAGTACTTATAAGTACTCAAAAATTATGTGTGATTTGAATTGACTTTGATATCCTTTTTTACATGTAGCATCTACTTAAAAAAATATATATTTTTTATTGCTTTTAGAGAGGAAGGGAGAGGGAGAGAGAGAGATAGAAACATCAATAATGAGAAAGAATCATTGATCCACTGCCTCCTGCACGCCCCCCACTAGGGATTGAGCCCATAACCCAGGCATATGCCTTGACCAGGAATCGAACCCTGACCTCCTGGTTCATAGGTCAATGCTCAACTACTGCACCATGTTGGCTGGGCTACATGTAGCACCTATTAATAGCTTGTTATTAATAATGTATTTATTACTACTAACTAATTCTGAAATGCTGGTTATGCATCAGCTGTTATTTTAGTCAGTTTGAGCTGCTATAACAAAATATCACAGACTGAATGGCTTAAACAACAAACATTTATTTCTCACAGTTATGGATGCTAGGAAGTCCAAGATCAAGGTGCTGGCAGACCCTGTGTCTGGTGAGGATCCACTTTCTGGCTTGTAGATGACTGCATTCTTCTTGTTTCTTCACATGGTGGGGAACAGAGAGCGAGTAAGCGAGATTCCATATATTTTTTTAGAAGGTCACTAATCACATTCATGAGGGCACCACTTTCAAGACCTAATTATTCCACAAAGGCCCCACTACCTAATATCATCACATCAGAAGTTAGAATTTCAACATATGGATTTTAGGGGAGGGTACACAAACATTCAGCCAATAACAGCTGTACTACCAATTTTTATTCTAAAGATAAACAAACAGACATAGATTAAATCATTTCATTCAATTAGCCAATGTTTACATAGCAAGATGAAAATATCAGACATATTTTGTAGGTAGAAGGCACACAGACAGAAGTCTATCTGTCTGACTTCAAGGCTTTGCCAGCAATGGATGGGCTTGTATTTATTTAAGATACTTGAGACATTAAATATGACCATCAGCTATCAAAATCTTAATTGCAGAGGACAAATCTATTATGTTTGGGAATTTGGCACATATAAGAGTACTTACTGTCTATGGTCAGTTTTCCATGGCTGATTGCATCAGGATAAATGCCTGCCCCAAGGATGGATGGTCAGTTGCCTGATGAGTTCTTTCAATAGGGGTAATAATGATAAAATAAACAATTCTGAACTTTCTCTTAGGGCATCTGAATATCAGACATACTGAGAAGGAATCTTTAACCTCATGAATTCAGTATGAAGAATCAGAACGTTGCTAACTCACCATAAGATTAAGTCATAGGCTCAGAACACTCCTGATAGAACAAAAAGAGTCAGGTGTATCTGATTTTCACTAGAGCTACTACTATATTCTAGTTTCTATGAAGTCTGACTTGTTGCTGTTCATATTTTCTTTTCTGTCATGTATCCTTTTGGAACAGGAAGATTTTGACTAGCTAAGATGGTGCAAAGATGCTAACACTTTCTCTGATCCTACTTATCACAAATATTAATATTCATATATGTAAAGTATCTGTTTTCTAACTAGAGAAGAAGGAAAGAATTTTAGTTATGGGTAGTAATTTTCTGAAAGAAAGAGGATAGAGAAAAAAGCTTCTTTAATTTTGAGCTCATTACCATTTAACAGGGAATTAACTCAGTGAAAGGGGTTATAAAGACATACCAGGTATAAATTCCTCCATCCTATTGAAAGAACTGTGTGGTATCCAAGGCAGGAAATTATGACCAAATTTGATGGAACTACTTGTGTAGGTGCCATGAGTCTAGGGGCCCTACAGAGCAGGGCCGATGCTCACAGAAGTTGTTAGTGAAGAGGTTATTTTTCCCAGATCTGCATTCAACACAACATCCTTCTAATCTTTTAGAGTTAGTTCTAAAGCTTGGGGCATTGGATTGTAATGGCTAGAAGCAGTGGCTCTTTTCCAAGGCCTTTTGGGGTCACAGGTATGGATATTATAAGCCCAAAGGAGAACCGAAGATGAATATAAAACAGGACATACTGACTCCAGTTGACAGACTGCTTCCTAAGCACAATGAAACTTTCTTTGAACACTTCCACAAAACAGTTAAAAACCTAGAGAACAAGAGGAGGAGAGCTTTCTTCTGATTAGGCAGAAAGGACAGAGGATGATGATTAAATAACTTTCCATTTTTAAAAATAAGTCTGTTAAGTCTTGGGAATACTAGTTATAATTAAAATAAATCCCTATCAACTGAGATAATATCAGCATATCCGAAAAGATTACTTCCAACCTGAGAGAGCTTAACTAACATAATTATATGGTACACTGCCTACAAGAAGTGAGTACAGACAGCAGTGTTGAGAGTATTCTTCTACTAAATTAATACGGGGATAGAAAAAGACTGAGCGTTATTTATTGATTGATTGCCACTCAATCCAGAAAGGACTGCAATCAAAGAAATAAAAAGCCAAGAATCACGTGGTAGAAATTCTCATAGAAATAAACATTTGAATCTGTACAATTTAACAAATTAACAGTTGCTATAAAAATATATGTACTTCTTTCTACGTACCTTTTTATGTTGAAAACAACAACACTGTAGACTCACTAGAAGTTGTATAAACGAGGGTCCATGTATCCACATTCAGCTTCTGTCAGTGGTGACATCTTACACAGTCCAGTATCCAGACCAGGATATTTATACCGGCAAATTACAAATAACCAAACCAATTCCTGAAATACCATAAACCATTCAAGCTCACCAAAGATTAAGTAGATAATTTGAATGCTTCTGTACATGTTAGAAAAATTGATCTGTAATTTAAAAGCTTCTGGAAAACAAATTTCCAGATGATTTTACTGAAGAATTCTACCAAGTGCTGAAAGAAGAATATCAGTTCTACACAATCTTTTATAGAAACAGAAGAGAACAGTTCCCAACACTTTTTATTGAGGCTAACACTACTCTAATACCAAAAGCAGAAGAAGATGTACAAAAAAGCAAGCACTTTCTTATGAACATAGACACAAAAGTTCTCAAAATATTGGCAAATCAAATCAGCAATATACTTAAAAATTATACACAATAGTCAGTTGGATTTTATTCCAGCTGTGCAAGTCTAATTCAACACTCAAAAATTCATCAGTGTATCTGCATGCTAAAAACTACAAAACCATGTTGAAAGAAAGAAGATCTGTATAAAGGGAGAGGGAAACTATGTTCATAGATTGGAAAACAACATCATAAAGATATCGATTCTTTACAAATTGACCTATAAACTAAGTACCATTCCCATCAAATTGTCAACAAGATTTTTTTTGCAGACATAGGCAAATATATCTTAAGTATGGAAAGACAATGGAACTAGAACAGACCAAGCAGTCAAGCAGTTTTGGAAAAGAAAAATAAAACTAGAGGAATCACATTACCTAATTTTAATACACTGAAATATATATATATATATATTATACATATATATATAAAATATAATTTTAATACACTGAAATATATATATATATTATACATATATATATATATAAAATATACATTATATATTACAAATGTAAGGATTGGAAAAAGTATGTTTAAAATTGTTTGTATGGAAAATAATACAACAGTCAATAAATAATAAAACAAGAATAGCTGTTTTGTGTACTCACTACTGTGAGCCTACTTTTGCCGACCCCTATATATATTTTAATACACTGTAAAAATATACATATACTTTCTATATCTCTACCTAACGTGCTCAATCTTTCTAGACTTTAAATATATAAAAATACAATTATAATGATGAATGTGTTTCATGTTCTGTCTACTAATTTTAACATCTAATCCAGTTCTGGGTCAGTAACAATTGATTGTTTTTTCTCCTAACATAATTTCCTGATTCTTTGGGTGCTTGTTGATTTTTTTAAATTGAATTACAGGAAATATAAATGTTACTTGGAAATATGAATGTTACTTGGCTATATACTTTTGTATTTTTAGAAATATTTGTGCTTTTTATTCTCAAGCCAGTTAAGATACTTGAAAACAGTTTGATCTGTTCTGGTTTTGTTTTTCAAAATTTGTTTATCAAGACAAGAGCAGCATTTAATCTAGGACTGATTTTTCTCCTTTGCTGAGTCAAAACCCTTCTGAGTACTCTTACACAATGCACCTGAGGTTTTCCAGCCTGGCTGGTGGGAGCAGGCACTACTTCTGGTCCTGGCTGAGCATCAAGTACTGGTCCCTCTAATTATCAGATGTTTTTGTTTTCCTGGGCCTTGGCTGTCTCCTCACATTCATACACCAGTGAGTACTTGTCAGGATACTAGAGGTGAACCTTCCACAGTTCTCTGGGGTCACTTTCTGTGAAGTTACCTTCTCACTGATATTTTTTCCTTTGACTCTAAGTCATCTTAGTCTTTCTGGATTTTCAGCTCTGTTTCTCCTCCACCCAGGGAAGGTGCCAACATCCTTCTGTGTAACCCCTGCATGCACAGAAGCCGGGAAATTCTTTCAAGGCAGTAAGCTGGGGCAGAAGTACTTATTATCTTCCATCTCTCAGGAATCACTGTCTGATAATATTGGCAATATTGTTTCATATATTTTTATTTGCTTTTATTTTTTTAATATATTTTATTGATTTTTTACAGAGAGGAAGGGAGAGGGATAGAGAGTTAGAAACATTGATGAGAGAGAAACATTGATCAGCTGCCTCCTGCACACCCCCTACTGGGTAGGTGCCCGAAACCAAGGTACATGCCCTTGACCAGAATCGAACCTGGGACCCTGGAGTCCCCAGGCTGACGCTCTATCCACTGAGCCAAACCGGTTAGGGCTTATTTGCTTTTATAAGTTGTTTTAAGTAGAAGGGTGAAGTCTAGCCCTGTTACTTCTTGTTCAGATGGGAAAGTCAGTACCATAAATTCTATTTTTTACCTAAACATTTTTTTAAAAAATATATTATTTTATTGGTTTCAGGAAGTAAGGGAGAGGGAGATAAAAACATCAATGATGAGAGAGAATCATTGATAAGCTGCCCTGACCCAGTTTATAGGTCTGTGCTCAATCGCTGGAACACACTAGCCAGGCTACCTGAGCATTTTTAATGTTTTTTACATCCACTCCCTTCCTCTATTTTCAATCTCTTCTAGAAAATTCCTTTTGGTGCAACCAAAGTAATTCTTAAAAATATGTAGTGAGAAAGAACTCTGCTAAAAAATCCTTCATGGCTTCTCATAACATTTGGCATGAAGAATAAGCTCTAATGATAGATGAAACCAAAGGACTTGTATGATACGTATAAGTCTAACCAATGGACACAGACACCACAGGGATGAGGGCATGAGTGAGGGGGGTGAGGATGCAATGGGGGGATAAGGACACATATGTAATACCTTAATCAATAAAGAAAAAACCCCAATATGATTTAGAGGCCTTCCATCCAAATCTGACCTTATTCCCTCCAATCCAATACCTTCCAAGTCTTTCTTTGATACCCTGTCCTCCAGCCACTTAACTTGGAGTTCTTCAAAAGTATGAAACAGCCTTGCATCATTAGATGATGACACATTTTTGTCCCCTTCTCCTAGCTATCCTTTACTCATTCTTTGCTTTTTCAGTTAAAGTATACTTTCTCTAGATTTAACTTCAGTACTTAGCGCATAACAGGCACTTAATATTTCCTATAGCATTTTATTATTTGGGGTTGTTATGGGGAGGATGAAGTTGAAAACAGAGAGCGATCCTCGATATTTTTGACATTTTACTTTTAAAATTAAATGAATTCTGAATAAAATTATGTTACTATGGCTTATATTCTAAGTGTCTTTTATTTCTAAATAGTTCTGAGTATAGTTGTTTTCAACAACTCAGGTTTGCGATGGGGTTTATCCACCTTCTTTCTCATCACTCCTACTGAGTCACCTGGCCTTTCCCCATGGCTTTTTGTTTAGTTCCAGAATTCACCCAATTCAAGGTTGGCATAACTATTCAATTTTCTTTCAGGAAAGGTCCTTCTACTCCTTTTCCAGGCCAGCTGGCATCTTCTTAAAATCATTTCCAGTATTCCTGGCCTATCTCATGTTCCAGGTTCCTCTTCCCTTGGCTTCTTCTCAGAACACGCCAGATTCTCTAATGAGGCAAAGGCTATTTGTCTTGACTGGCAGTGGGCAGAATTCCTAGTCTTATTACAAACCACCAAGCAGAAATTATTTAACAAGAAAGAAAAGATGGCATTTACAACTTAAAAAAATCAATGGATCAAAATAAAGAATGAATATTTCATTTCTACATTTTAGATAAGGAGCATATTCTTATAAAAACTATAATGTTAATTATTGACATATAAAACTATACTTTGAAACTTGTTTCAAAGGTATTACTTTTTATTTAAATGATTTTAAAGTATGCATACAATGATGTTTATTTTTTTTTGGAAAAAATAGTTATTTTTACCTGTGTTTAATGTGTTTAATATTTGAATATAATCTGGATTAATATTTGAATCAAATATCAATTTATCATGAAATATTTGGTAAGTATTGCTATATGCAAAGCACTGGGCTTAATTTTGGGGACATATAAGGGTCAACAATTGATCAACATGGTCTCTGCCTTATGTACTTATGTGTGAATAGATCACCAGAAGGTAAGTTATTGGTACAGAACTGAACTACAACATTTTCGAACATCTGTAATACCTAGCTATGTTATATACCTACTAGAGGCCCGGTGCACGAAATTTGTGCAAGAGTAGGCCTTCCTTCCCCTTGACTGCTGGCACCAGCTTCCCTCTGGCACCCGGGACCTGGGCTTCCCTCACAGCCCCGGCTTCATCAGGAAGGTCGTCCGGAAGGACATCCTGTCTAATTAGCATATTACCCTTTTATTATTATGGATCATATCATTTCTTTTAAGAAACTGATATATTAATTAAAATTTGTCTTCATTTGTATCCTTTTGTTTGTTTGTATTCCAGGGTACAGATTTGATTGATATTTATCCTTGTTTTATCATATGCCATCATCCCTGGCTCTTGCATGACTTATGTTTGTTTTTGTTTTCAAGCAATAATATAACAGATACCAGTTCACCTAACACCCTGCTTACAAAACAGAACACTGAAAGATCTGGTCTCTGCCATCACTAACTCCTACCTAATTCTCATCACCTTCTAGTCACTATTATATTGGACCATATGTGGATATTATCTTGCTATTAAAAATATGTCTTTATCATCACTAAGTAACCTAGCAAGTAGATTTTTTTGTTTTAATTATTTAAATTTTACAGAAATACATTATATAGTATTTTAACTTTTGCACTTTTCCCATTTAAAATTAGATTGTTTCCATTCATTGGTGTTGTTTTATGTAATATTTATACATTCATTATTTGACATTGTTGCATTGTATGAATATACAATTTAGTCATCCATTTTCCTGTCAGTATACTTTTGATTGTTTATAAGATTTGTTATTACAAACATTACTGATATAAATATTCTGCATATATTTGCAATAGATATCCTTTGGTATAAAATTATTCGAGTTAACCACAAGTTTCCTAAAAGTAATCAGGAAAAATAGGAATGTTTTAGATTGAATTTTGTTATTATAAGAACTAATGTATATCAGACAAATTCTATTTGCTTTGATGCATATGTGTATAGAAATGTAATATTAAAACTTCCTTTTGAAAGTTATTTTTATCTGAAATATCGAATTTGCTTTCCACGGATTAAACTTACCCTGCAAATGTTTTTTTGTTTTTAACTTATTTTATTTTCAAAGCTACACACAGTGCTCTTTTTCCTAATTTTTTTTTTTAAGTTAAACACTATGTTGTGTCTCACTCGATATCAGTTGATGTGAACACAACATTCATTTCTGCACAGGACAAAGACATCTCTTGTTCAGCTAAAATAGTAAGGCAAGAATTGTGACTAGGTTTGATAAACTGAGAGAAATGAAGAATCATTGTCCAAATACTATTTTCTCATGTGATAAAACATAGAAGGCTGAACAAGCAATTTGGCGTAAATGAATTCAGTGATATCTGTTCAATGGTGATATCATTTTCCGTGGCCTTCTTATAAACTTAATTTGAGATTTTCTTTTTGTTCTAACCTTTGTATTCAAATCACTTATGTGTATCTTCTTTTACAAAATAAAACTCACTAAATTTATTTTTCATGATCAGGTAGGACATTTCTGGTGTTTCCTGAAAGTACTGAACAGATGATTCACCATTGCTTCCTCTAGGGCTGGCTTTATGCTCTGAAATTTTTAAGGTTGCATTTGTAACATTTCTTTACCACAAGGGTGCACTAAGAAGCCCATTAACACAAGAATCAGTTATTTAATTTTCTATAACTCCTTTATCCAGAGCAGTAAAAAGTTTCTGTTGGATTCACATGAAGGTATTCATACTCAAAGAACTTTCCTGCATTATTAGAGATATTGGGCATAGGAGCAAAAAATGAATTCCCCTCACAAATAAATGCATCAGAAAAGAATTTATTTATAAGAATTAATTATTGTTTTAGAAACTGTTTCATAGATTATTTTATGCATGAAAATGAATTTAATCAGGCATTTTTTTATTTCTTGGCACTTAAAAATACTTTTTCTCTCTAAAAATAATTTTTAATTATTGGATTTTAGCATATATTCTAATTATGAACTGCAAAACTTCAACATATTATGTTAACATTATTGCTTAATTTTTTCTTCATTTAAATTTTGTAAAATTGTATATTGGGTTTTTATGAGCCTTATATTAACCAAAAGACACTTTACATACTACACATACCAGCCTAGATTATTGGAATTGAGTTTTGTTTTGTTTCTCAAAACAAACAAACAAATAAAAAATTATACCAGTTGCCCTAGCTGATTTGCTCAGTGGATAGAGCATCAGCCTGCAGACTGAAGGGTCCCTGGAGGTGGATTCCGGTCAAGGGCACATGCCCGGGTTGTGGGCTGGATCCCCACAGTAGGGTGCGTTCATGAGGTGGCCAATCAATGATTATCATCATTGATGTCTCTATCTCCCTTTCCCTTCCTCTCTGAAAAGAAAATACACCAACAATAGTGTCCTACACCTAATTATGTCAATATTTTAGAAACACATTGCATCACATCTGTCACTTCATTGACAGAAAGTGGCATTTTGCTTTTAAATAAATCTTTGCAATTGATGACGTATAGATCTGCCACATCCTTTATTCTCCAGTGAGCATTCATTAGCTGCCTATTGTATGTCAGGCACTGTGAAAGAGCTTGGGGAATAATCAAGGTTAGTTAATAGCAATAGCAGATACAAAGGCTCCTTTAAGGCATTACCACATATTAGGTAAAGATGGAGTTATTAGAAGGGAGTGTAGTGAGTCAAAGCTTTCTTTAAAATTCATTGGAGAGTTTTCATTAGTAACAATCAGAATGATTTATTTGAAAGGTATGCTATCTTATTGCATAATTTTAGGTTGGGCAGTGAAAGAAGCACTACTTTGGGAAGGGAAAGTTCTGGGTTTTAGTCTCAGCTCAGTCAATAATACTTTGAAAAGTCAAAATATTCTGTTTCCTCATTTGTTAAATATAAAGTTAAATGACTTGAATTTGTAAAAAAATGAACATGCTATGATTCTACTTATGTGACTGCATAGTTAAGAGATTTTTTTTTCTACTAAAATGCAAAACAAAAACAACAACAACAACAACAAAAAACTCTGGATTGCAAGCAACATTTGTAATAACAGGACAATTAATATATTGTGGGCTTTGTATTTTGAACATAAAGACATTATTCATTTTTACAGTTTAGTTCAGCAGTAGGCATCCTTCCAATGTGATAGGCACAAAATGACCCTTTACATACAAAACAATCCTTTGAATATCACAACATTCCAGTCCACTGCTATTCATCACTGTAAACTTCTTGATAGGCTAATTGGCTCAATGACGAAAAATATGGAATATCATTCCAAGAAATTATATTTCATATTGAAGATTTAATATTGTGGGATTTTTACCACGGACTTCCTTATTTCCTGCCCCACCTGCCATCATCTTGAATTTATAATTAAAAATGTTTGTTTATTATAAAAAATGTCAAACATTCAAACAGAATGATATAGTAAATTCCCATGTATTCATCATACTGTTGAATAATGATCAATCCATGAATAGTTTTCCTATCCACTCATGATTATTTGAAGGAAATCCCAATATTGCATCATGTCATCAATATAACTCAAGAGAAAAAATTTTATGGTATTATATAGAGTTTACATTAAATTTATAAATTAATTTAGGGAGCACTGATGTCTTTATGGCACTGAGTCTTCCTGTCCAAGCTTACTTTTGTGTCTTGAGTGATTTCAGTGTGTAAGGTTTTGTGTATTTCTTGATATTTATACTTCTTGATGTCTTATATGTATGTGCATTTGTATATTAATACGTCTATGTATATAATTTTTAAATCTAAGTATGCACATTTGCTATTATAAATGGAGTCAGCCAGTTTTTTTTTTTGTTTTGTAAAGTTTTAGCCTCTTATCTAGAAATGACCTTGTAACTTTTCTCCTTAGCTCAAAAGATAAAGGGATTATGTAAAGATTTTCCTGATCTGGAACTTAAAATTAACCTCACTTTCTTATGCTATGTTATCTTTAATATGATTTGTATTCTTTTTGATAATATTTATTTTGAATATATATATATATATATATTTTTTTTTTCTTCAGTATTTGCCATTGAGATGGGTTGTAGTATGTGTGTGTGTTTTAGTTGTTGCCGGTTGGGGAATCAATGCTATACTTCTTTCCTAAAATGAATTTAGAAGGTTTTTTCCCCCTATCATCTGAAATAGTTGCAATAGAATAATTTCATGTTTTAAAGAACTTGAAGAATTCTTTGTTTATTTTTGTTGTTTGTTTTTATTTAGTTAGTTTTTAATGAATACCAAGTCAACTTGAACCATTTTCTCCTTTATATTTGACAAATGATATGTTTAAGCTTTCTCTTGGGGTCTATTTTGCTAAGTTGCATTTTTGGGGAAGAATTATTCTTCTCAAATACATTAGCTCAGAATTGTGCACAGTAATCACATTACTTTTTAACATCCCTAGTTTTCATGATATTTCCTCTCTTATCTATGTGTCACTTATTTCTCTCTTTTTTCTTTGGTTATTTCAGCTAGTATTGTGGCTCTAGCTCTTTCACTTCACACTCTTGCACTCCACCCATACTGACCTTCATACAGGTTATCTAACATGCCATACTGTGTTTTCATCTGTGGCTTTGTACATATTGTACCTGCAATATTCATTAACTACCCTACCTCCTATTTGATTGGGTTACTGTTATTTTCATCTTTCACATCCTAGGTTAAAGTTATAGCTTCCTTTAGAAAGCTTCACTGGCCTGGCCTGTGTGGCTCAGTGGTTGAGGGTGGAGCCAAGAACCAAAAGGTCACAGTTCGATTCCTGGCACATGCCCAGGTTGCGGGCTCAATCCCCAGTAGGGGGCATGCAGGAGGCAGCTGATCAATGATTCTCATCATTGATGTTTTTATCTCTCTCTCCCTCTCCCTTCTTCTCTGAAATCCATAAAAATATGTATTTTTTTAAAAGGAAAGCCTCACTGAACCCTGAAATCTTAAAGCATTGCCCTGACCATGTGCTCTTACAGAGTTAACACTAATAAGTAATTGCTTCTATCCTCTCTAAAAGGTTATAAGCGATGGGAGAAAGGATTTTTTTCTGATTTTTTTTGGGGGGTGGGTCTGGCCTATAATATCTCCTGAGTAAATAATTATTGAATAAATCAATAAATAAATGACAACATAGGACCAAGATAGCTTTGAACCCAGGTAGCATGCTCAAAGAAAGCTTTATGAGTATCACAGTGACACTGATTGTTTTCCTCTTCCAAAAGAACTCCGTGCCATTTTTCCTGGTTAGTCTGCATTCTGTTTTGAGACACACAGTTACTGTTCGCTTCCTCTAACATTCCAAAAAAATCATGGAATCATATTACAAAAAGTTCTTCTATAAACATTTGTGAAATTTACCTTCCTTCTGGCACAGCAATGATAGACTTCTGCCTAGGACCTAACTAAAGCCAAGCCCTTCCAGCCCTATGATTTTATCTTAAATGAAAATAAAATGTATTCTATTGACTGATATGCTAACATAGGAGGCAAATTTTTGGGGCTCCTTTTCCGGATCAACCTCAGACTTTTTAATATAAAAAGTGAACACTTTTATTGCAGCCCAACTTCTTCCATTTAAAGTGGGGAGACAATTGCTTTCCCCATAATTGCTTAATATGGTTGTTGAGAGGCTCGGCATCATGCAATATTTCCTTTTCTTTTTATTATTGACACCAATAAAAAATCAGGACTGTCTGTGAGTGTTCCTTCACATTAGATGGAAGAAGAACAAGCATAGCCAAACCTGGCTGGTGGAAATGGTAGGTCACAGCAACTGGGTAAAGGAGAGGACAAAAATAATGCCGCTTCTGTCATGTAACAAAGTACTGTATTGGTATTCAAAGTAAAGAAATTAAGGTGCTTTATAGTAAAAGCAAAATTTGAAACGAATGTGTGATGGAGACAACTGTAGTTCATTATCAAGTGAAAGTGATTTGCCAAAGTTTTACTAGTAAAAGTTACAAATGAAACCTTGAATGCAAATTATGAGTTACCAAGTTTAACAGTTAGAGAATTTGACCCCAAACAGCTGCATTTTGACTGGGGGTGAGAGGCTGGAGGTGGGACAAGATGGCTCTAATACTAAATCTTTGGTAGTCTGTATTAAATACAGCAGGAACAACTTGAAAAAGCTAGATGGCACACAAGGAGGGAATGATATTTGAGAAGGAGATACAGGCTCATTAATGAGACTCTGAAAAGTTAAAAGGAGTGTCAGACAGAAGTGCTTAGTTTTAGTTAAAGATTCATGTCATATATATTGAAATAGAAAGAAATTGCACACGTTTCAATATAAGGTGATTAGAAAAAATACAAAGTAACATCAGTCACATTGCCCCAGAAATATAATGTCCTAAAATCTCTATTTTTGTCATAGTACCTTTGCCCCCCACCTGTGGGAAAGAAAAGGTGATGAGTAGAACCTGCTATCATCCCCCGCAGAACATTTAGGACTCAGCAGCTCAAGGTGACAGATCAAGTTACAGAAAGTTAGTGGAGACACAGTTGGATAAATAAAGCTATTTGTTCTTTCAGAACTTTGAGTATGTAAACTAAGAAACAAAATTTTCTAAAGCCTAAAATCCCAACCATAGAGGAGAGGTAAGCAGAAACTGTTGACTTAGAGTAAAAAATAAAACAAAAAAGTATAAAGAATGAACACATAATACGATTACTGATGTTCTTTGTTCTCTCTGGGTCATTTCTTAGCTTTCAGAGATGAAAGACTGATGTGTTAGGAAGTAAGCAAAAGAACAGCAGTAAGTGAAAAACTACCATTGCCACCAACACCAAAAAAAACCCCCAAAACAATAAAGTTGATATGATTATATATAAAGAAAAATACTTGAGAGGGAAGACTGAATTAAATAAATATAAATTAAGAAATCACTTAGCAAAAGATTTATGATTTTATATAATTAATAAAGTATTTATACAGGGAATGTATTCTTAGAAGAAAAATAGTAAACTTGTTAGTGTTGGGTTTCAGGAATGGTGTATTATTGAAATCTGGAAAATAACAAGAGCTGGTTTTTGAAAAGATGCTATCATATACAATAAAAACCTTTAGATATATGAAAAATCCAGAGAAGAATATTCAGGATTTTTTAAAAGAATGGAAAAAAAAATCTGCTTTGCAATGTTAGGCTAAATTTCATAGTGAAGGTAATGCATAAACTGCTTCTTTGATAGACACACCTATATGCCCAATGACATAGAAAGATAAAGCAGCTTGATTGTTTGGTCCATAGCCAATAGTGGCTGCCAGCCTTGTAGGAGGAGATGAAGGCTCTACAGGCTGAAGAACCTGGAGAGGTGGGCAGGATCATTTTAGATGCATCAGGAATGTGGAGGATATTGAAGATTTGCTGAGATAATGGAATTTTGAAGTTTTTTGCTGAAGGAAAAGTTTCAATAATTTCTTAACTCTGGTTTAGACAGGGTTTGGGTAGGCACCTCAACTAGGGCAGAAAATTCTGAGACTTTGAGATGACATGAGAGTTTCTGAGGATGGAGTCCAGGCTGCCTCTGGACATGGAGAGGCAGGCCCTTAGCTACTCTATATCATAGTATAAGTCATTGACTGATCAAGAATTCTCTTCCACTCTCACCCAGTGTGTAGTGGGAGTTATATCCAAAGTTACAGCCTGGTCTTGGTTGACTGTGGAATATGAACACAATCCCTTGGAATACTATCGGGAATATCAGGAAGAAACTGCAATAACGCGATTGATACCTAATACAATTGTACTCTGGGAAGACAGCGCATTGCTTTGGCATAAGAGTGGTGCATAAATATTAGTTGACTTTATCTCCTTTGCTCTGTATCATTGAATCCTTCTATCATCACAAGTATTCATTTGTCTCTCACTAATCTATAGCAGTGAGCTTCTCATTTAGTGTTTGATCTTTCTCTTTTCCTCTGCAGACAACATTTATTCCTCTCTTTTGTTTCCTAAAACACTTACCCACATTCTCTTGAATAAGCTCTGTTAATCAATTCCATTAAAAAATCTGACTATTTTTCTTTTGCAGGATAACTAGCATCAACCTAATCATGTGTGTTTATTTCCTGTGCTTGAAATTGATTTGCCTTTAGTCTCACAAAATCTTAGCTAACCCTTACGTCCCACCATGGACCCTACTTAGTCCACGAAGATATACCCAGCCCTACTGAGTTTTTTGGGATTCAAACTACTCTTGCCTTTTTTTTTTTTTAAATCCTCAGTGAGCTTCTCATTCAGTGTTTGATCTTTCTCTTTTCCTCTGTAGACAACATTTATTCCTCTCTTTTGTTTCCTAAAATGCTTACCCACATTCTCTTGAATAAGCTCTGTTAATCAATTCCATTAAAAAATCTGACTATTTTTCTTTTGCAGGATAACTAGCATCAACCTAATCATGTGTGTTTATTTCCTGTGCTTGAAATTGATTTGCCTTTAGTCTCACAAAATCTTAGCTAACCCTTACGTCCCACCATGGACCCTACTTAGTCCACGAAGATATACCCAGCCCTACTGAGTTTTTTGGGATTCAAACTACTCTTGCCTTTTTTTTTTTTTAAATCCTCACCCAAAGATATTTTTTCCATTGATTTTTAGAGAGGGTGGAAGAGAGAGGGAAAGACACAGAGAAACATCAGTGTGAGAGAAATACATTGATTGGTTGACTCCTGCATGCGCCCTGACCAGGGCCCCGGCCAGGGAGGAGCCTGTAACCAAGGTACATACCCTTACCCGGAATCGAGCCTGGGACCCTTTGGTCCATAGGTCGATGTTCTATGCATGAGCCAAACCAGCTAGGGCCAAACTACTCCTGCCTTTAGATCAGTAGAACTCATTAGGTCTTAATGATTGTATGTGTTTATGTAACTATTGCATCACGGATAGATTGCAAGCTCATTGACCATCAGACCTTTATGTGTTTTGATATCCCTCACAGTGCTAAATCCAAATCTAAGCACATGACAGATACTTGCTAAATGCTGTGCGCTTGTTTACACAGAAGCCACGTGTGGGTGGAGGAAGGATTCAGATATTTTTCATTGATTTTTAGAGAGGGTGGAAGAGAGAGGGAAGGACACAGAGAAACATCGGTGTGAGAGAAATACATCGATTGGTTGACTCCTGCATGCGCCCCGGCCAGGGAGGAGCCTGTAACCAAGGTACATGCCCTTGACCCGGAATCGAGCCTGGGACCCTTTGGTCCATAGGTCGATGTTCTATGCACGAGCCAAACCAGCTAGGGCCAAACTACTCTTGCCTTTAGATCAGTAGCACTCATTAGGTCTTAATGATTGTACGTGTTTATGTAACTATTGCATCACGGATAGATTGCAAGCTCATTGACCATCAGACCTTTATGTGTTTTTATATCCCTCACAGTGCTAAATCCAAATCTAAGCACATGATAGATACTTGCTAAATGCTGTGTGCTTGCTGACAGAGAGGCCACGTGTGGTTGGAGGAAGGATTCTTGAATCTCTGGACAGTATTAACACTTGGACCTTTCCTAACAGGGAGTAGCTATCTGGTTATTCAGTGTTGAGAGGTGCCTCTACCTCTTCTCTTTCTTGTCAGGCATCTTTATAATCTTTCTTCTGTCATTCTATGTTTTCCTTCTGACATCAAAGATTTGCTTGGCTTTGCATCCATGGGATCTTTATTGTTATAAAACGACATGAAGTAAGCATGGAAAGAATTTGTTGCATATCGCTGAATAAGAGGTGTTGCTCATCACAAGGTAATGTGATATGGCAAACCCCTAATCACTGGAATGTTCTGGGTATATTAGTGAACACAACAAAAATGGAATGGTTACACCATGCACAAATGACTGGGCGAATTTATTCTCAGAATTGGTGAAGCAGTAACCATAAATAGCTGCTTATATTTTCCTCTGCGATATATAAATGTACCAAGTAAGTATAGACTTATCCTAATGTCTGGGCTAGTCAGCTGGTTATCAAATATCTAAGGATTTTTGCTGTTACACAAGTACAAAATGTAATAGTGCTTGGCTGAGCTTTTCTTTTTATGTTCTATAAAGGTAGAAAAAATAAGTAAGAACATTGGAACATTAATTCACTATATCAATGTTGCACAAAAAATATCAGTACAGAAATTGGGACTGTTGATATAAAATTGTTATTCCTCTCAATATTCTTATTACAGAACTTTCTAACACATAATTTTCTATTGTAAATAGCAAATATGAATTATGTACACAACAAATTGACAATTAACGGAATTATGGTAGTATTTTTCTAATGAGTAACTTAGAATATTAGAAAAGGCAAGGTGATGTATTTCCTGCATGTGTTCTTCAAAGAGCTGTGTTTTTACTTTTATAGCCCACAACAAAGTTTTCTCCCTGAGTTGTGACAGAGAAGGGAAGACAGTCATTTTTCTCTAAGAATCTCTCTGGTTGTTATTCTCAAGAGAAGTTGCCTAAAGGGCCTCTCCTCCAGTTATAAGCTTTCCGAAAGATAAAAAACAAAAAAAACAAAACAAAAACACAGTCTCTTGAAAGCCATTGGGAGTTGTGAGCAAATGAAGCCATTCCCGTGGGCTTGCCGCAGCTTCAGGTCTAATGCCTCAGCTATGCCCCTCTATACCTTTAGACTGTTCTTATTTCCAAATTGAATATGTTAGAAATTGTTAATACTAGCCAGACTACTTGGAAATCCTTGTTGAGATCAATTTAAGAGTGACCGGTATGCAGTCACATGCTCTCTAAATGCCTATTTAAGTTGATTAAATAAAGTAAAGCAAGGCAGAACTCTAAAAGGAAAAGATTCAGTGTGATAGACATATGTTATGCTGGTTTTGAATGGTGAGATTTTTATAATGGCAAAGAGGATGAAGTGAGGTTTATGTGGAGACTTTGTGTGGTGCACTTGCACATGCTTTGTAATGTTAATAGTTAACGATTCAATTAATTATGGACTATTCCCTTTTTAAAAATATATATTTTTATTGATTTCAGAGAGGAAGGGAGAAGGCAAGCAGGAGAGGGAGAACCATTAGTGATGAGAGAGAATCATTGATCGGCTGCCTCCTACATGCCTCACACTGGGGATCGAGCCCACAACCTGGGCATGTGCCCTGACAGGGAATCGAAGGTGACCTCCAGGTTCTTAGGTCAACAATCAACCACTGAGCCATACCAGCCAGGCTGATCCTTTTTTTTTTTAACAACCATCACATCAACTTTCTAATGGCTGACTTCCTGTTTGTGGATCTATTTTAAAAAGCCAGAAAAGAACCTTTTTTGAAATGAGGACCACATTTTCTAAGAAAAATGACTGCTGCTTGTAATTCATTGCTAGACTATGGGGAATTCATTCCAAGACCCCAGTGGATGCCTGAAACCTTGGTTAGTACTGAACCCTATATATACAATATTTTTTTCTGTACATACATACATACCTATAATAAAGTTTAATTTATACATTAGGCACAGTAAGAGATTAACAATTCCTATATAATAAAAGGGTAATATGCAAATTGACCCTAACAGTGGAATGACCAGGAACAACCAGTTGCTATGACGTGCACTGACCACCAGGGGGTAGACACTCAATGCAGGAGCTGCCCCCTGGTGGTCAGTGCACTTCCACAGTGGGAGCGCTGCTCAGCCAGAAACTACCTCATGGCTGGCCAGCGCAGCAGTGGCAGTGGGAGCCTCTCCTGCCTCCACAGCAGCGCTCAGGGAGTGGGCCTAAGCCGGCAGGTGGACATCCCCCGAGGGATCCTGGATTGCAAGAGGGCACAGGCCAGGCTGAGGGACCCCCCCCCCCTCAGTGCACAAATTTTTGTGCACTAGGCCTCTAGTAACTAATAAAATAGAACAATTAACATTATATTCTAATAAAAGTTATGTGAAGGTGGTTTCTTTCTTTCAGTAAACCATTTGAAATTTCTTTTTCCTACTTCACAATTTCACTGCTAGAAAATTCATTCTTAGCATATATCTTACCCACCTCAGCATATGATTTTATTATTATTATTATTATTATTATTATTATTATTAAGTCAAGAACCTTCACCTTTTTTCCACTTAAAGGAAAGACTTTATGCTTTCCAGTTGGTATATCTGAATTGCCATCATCACTATTCTTGCGCTTTGGGGTGAGGTGTGGCAAAGAGGTGTCCATTATACCTTCTCTAGGAGCTTCATTACCAATTAAATTAGGTTAAATTTCTACTATCTTAAGGGCTTCTGGCAATTTTTCATCTTTAAGAATCTATTTATTAAAGAAATTCTGAAGTCAATTAAATGATCAAGGATGGTTTACTAGAACCCCATGTTCCCAGTTTTAACAACTACCAATATTCTGTTACTCTTATTTCATCAATCCCCCCCTCATTTGTATCCTGGTATATTTGAAAGCAAATCTAAGGTGACACATTACTTTTCATCCACAATAAATTCAGTATATATCTCTACTAGATAGGAATTTTTAAACTTAAACATGATATCATAGTTATACTTAGGAAAATAAATTTAATTTAACCTGGTTGAAGTTAATTTTTCTCTTACTTTTCCCAAATGCATTTTAAAGTTGAATGATTTGAATTGGGATGTTAACATTGTATTTGGCTGAATGTCTCTTAAGGTTAGAAATATCTGTTATATATCATATATTTTTTGAAGTTACTGGGGTGTATGTCCTGTGGAATTTCCCACACTCTTCCTTGACTGATAACTTCATGGTATTGTATAATATCTCTCCATAACAGAGTGCTTAAATGGGAAAGGGATCCTTGATTTATATAATTCAGGAAGTCTGTTAACATGGACTGGGAAAAAAGGACATCTTTATAATCCCTAACACTAACAGAAATGTAGCATTTCCTTCATGTTAAATATAAGCAACAAATTACAAAAGTACTATACAGATTTTTATTTCTATTGGTCACAAATAAAAGTCTTTATGTTTATATCATACTAGAGGCCTGATGCATGAAATTCATTCAAGGGGCTCAGCCCTTGCAGCTGTGGTGGCTTGCCTCCGGAAGGTTGCCCAGAAGGTTGTTTGGCTGTCTGGTCTAATTAGCATATCAAGCTTTTATTATTATAGATTATAATTACAGAGACCTTGAAATATTTTTTTCACCATTACTCTAACATTTTACTGTGGTTATTAGGTAATCTACTGGACTCCAAGTAATCACAGTCTTCTTGTCCACTGGCTGGACAATTAGGAAGCACACCTGGCCTCACAATACTCAGAGGCACTGACTTCATGTGGTCTGGACAGGCCACATGAGAATTTTCAACTCTCAGTCTGTGTTATGTAAAGACTAGAGGCCCTGTGCACGAATTTGTGCACAGGTAGGGTCCCTTGGCCTGGCCAATGATTGGGCTGATTGGGGCCATCTCGCCCAGTCCCGATCAGGGCGAATCAGGGCTGGCTGGCTGGGGGGAGGGACTGCGGGAGGTTGGCTGTGGGAGCACACTGACCACTAGGGGGCAGTTGAGCATCTGTGTGTCATAGGGACTGGTAAACCGGTCATTCGGTAGCTTAGGCTTTTATAAATATAGATGGAAGCCTTTTTGTAACACAAAGAGGTACACAGGCTATGATTGCAGACCAAGCAAGTTTAAAACATCTTACTGTTGAGGTAAATACAGTATTTGCTATTTAATTTAGTTTATTATGACTATAAGCAGATGTGTAGTGGATTATTTATTGGTTCTAAGTTCTGTAACAGAGGTTCTTTTGTTTTTAATTTTTCTACTACCTTTTGAACACTGTCTATATTATGAATTAAAAACATTCACATATTGAAAAATTAGTAGTGCAACGATTTCAGAGAGGCTGTTTACATACGTGAACTAATTCTTAAAAGTCTATTGAAGTGGATTCTTATGTATTTATTTTGGCAAGTCTAAATCAGTTAAAAATCAGTGCTCCAATCTCTGTACCTTGTAGATGAAGAAAATAATGAACAGTGAAAATATTCTTTGTTAGAAATAATGATTCTTTACTATTTTATTTTAAGGTTAATTAAAGTTCTTAAGTGGTTGAGGATCATTCATCAAATTACAGGTGACAAAAAGCATTAAGAACTCACATTGTGTTTAAGTTTTTATGTAATTATGTGATGAGTAATATTGGATGAACTAGGACTACTGTTAATGTTTCATAAGTGCTACTAATGGTACACTGTATTAAGTGTGACATATTGCCTTGTATGTTTTTTGAAAGAGCACCCTAAATATTTTAAGTGTTACTTAAAATTAGGTTTTTAAGTAGTTATAATTTATTAACATATTATTAATATTTAAGTACTATAATATTAATAAGTTCCTATTTGCAATGCTGTAAGATTTAGAATTCAAATAATAATTAATGAAACATTTCCATTTTAATAAATATCAATTGTTAATACAATGATATTTGGAGGGGATAATTCAATTTGTTTCTGAGATTGTGAACTCTCTCCCTACATACTTTTCCAAAGGTATTATGTTAATGTTGCAACAGTCAGGTTTATAGTGATGTACAATAGTGTTTCTCTAACTTTAGCCAGCATCAGATTGATCTCAAGAGCTTTAAAACAGACTGAAGGTCCTCAGAGTTTCTGATTCAGTAAATTTGGAGTTTCATTCAAGAATGTGACTTTCTAAGAAGTTCGTAGATGATGTTGATGCTGATGGCTCAACAATCACCCTTTAAGAATCACTAGTGTAAAATATATAAATGTATTCAATCTTCAACCAAACTATAAAAATTTGAGTACCTACTATGAGCCCTAATCTGAAAAAAAAAATAGAGAAGTCATTGTCTACTAGATGAAATTATTCTAAATGTGTGTCTAGCTTTACTTTATTTTATATCACAAACTAATCTACAGTGTTTGGCTTCTACCTGCAATCTCATTTTTCTATATTAATTTTACAACACTCAAAATTTTTCCATAGGAAATAAAATTAGTATTTTATTTATATATTAAGACAATCAGGCTTAACAATATATTAGTTTGCTAAGAATGCTGTTTACAAAATACTAGAAATTGGATGGTTTAAACAACAGTAATATATTTCTCACAGTTTTGTAGGATCAAAGTCCAAGATCAAGGGGCTGGTAGTGTTGATTTATGGTGAGAACACGCCCACCCTCTTCTTAGTTTGTAGATGTCTGTCTTCTTACTATGTCCTCAGATGGCCTTTTTTTTCAGAGCCTGTGCATTCCTGGCGTCTTTCTTTTCTTATGACACAAGTCATATTGAATTAAGGCCTCACGCATCAGCCTCATTTTAACTATATCACCTCTTTGAAGGCCCTATCACCAAATACAGTCACATGGATTAGGGCTCGTGCATCCCACCTCATTTGACTTATTTATCTCTTTAAAGGCCCTATCCAAATTGGTTACATTCTGAGATACTGGGATTTGGGTTTTCAACATATAAATTTTGGGTGAACACATTTCATCCCATAACGATACTCACAGTTGTTACAAACATATCTTTGAGAATACAACTTTAAAATTATTTCCCCTGAAATTGTAACTAAAACCCCTTCCTTCCTTCCTTCCTTCCTTCCTTCCTTCCTTCCTTCCTTCCTTCCTTCCTTCCTTCCTTCCTTTCTTTCTTTCTTTCTTTCTTTCTTTCTTTTCCTCCTTCTCTTCCTTCCTTCCTTCCTTTTTTTAAATATAATCAGTCCCTCTATAACCATATATTTAGGGACTGCAACATTTTCAGGACTATAGTAGAAGCAAAGATAATAAAGGGAGCTTACTTTGCTTTTAATTTTGAAGATTATTTCCAAAAGTTTATTTGTAAATTTGTCTATTTGAAAACTGTGACACATAATCCTATAGAAACAATATTTTGGTTGAGGGTCAGTTTCCTAAAAGAATTCAAAAATTCAACTTAGTTTATAATGAGGTTGAATAACTGTATAATCCAAATGTAAACTAATCTAATTCTAATTCAGATTTTCTAAGTATAATTCAGATATTCTTTTTAAAACAATTTATTTATATTTTTATTTATTTTTAAAATGAATTTATTAGGATGACATTGGTTCATAAAACCATACAGGTTTCAAGTGTACAACTCAACAAAACACCATCTGCACACAGCATCGTGCGCCCATCACTCCAAGCAAAGTCTCTTTCAGTCCCTATTTCCCCCTTTTGCCTACTTCCCCCTTCCCCTCTCCACTTTCTCTCTACCTATCATCACACTGTCTGTGTATTTACATTATGTTATTTTTGCTTAATCCCTTCACCTTCTCTCATCCAGTCACCAACCCCCATACCCTCTGATAGCTGTCACTAGATATTCTTGATGTAAGTAGTAAAATGAGACAACTTTAATCATAGCAACACACATTTTTTCTTTGATCTTTAACAAAAACTTCCAACCATTCATTCAACGAACATTTTATTGGACATTGGCTTTGTGTTCAGGGTACAGTCTCAGAGCTTAAAAGACAGTGCTGAATAAGAAGGACAAATCTTTGCCAGATGGAGGTTATATTCTAGGGAATGACTGGGAAGTGAATGTATAGCTGCAGAAGGAAATGAAGCTATGCACCACAATATTGGGGAGAACAGCCTAGGTGAGCAAGTGGTCCTGTCAGGAAACAATTAACCCCAGATAATTTAAAGGAAAGTTCCACAACTCAACAAAACACCATCTGCACACAGCATCGTGCGCCCATCACTCCAAGCAAAGTCTCTTTCAGTCCCTATTTCCCCCTTTTGCCTACTTCCCCCTTCCCCTCTCCACTTTCTCTCTACCTATCATCACACTGTCTGTGTATTTACATTATGTTATTTTTGCTTAATCCCTTCACCTTCTCTCATCCAGTCACCAACCCCCATACCCTCTGATAGCTGTCACTAGATATTCTTGATGTAAGTAGTAAAATGAGACAACTTTAATCATAGCAACACACATTTTTTCTTTGATCTTTAACAAAAACTTCCACCCATTCATTCAACAAACATTTTATTGGACATTGGCTTTGTGTTCAGGGTACAGTCTCAGAGCTTAAAAGACAGTGCTGAATAAGAAGGACAAATCTTTGCCAGATGGAGGTTATATTCTAGGGAATGACTGGGAAGTGAATGTATAGCTGCAGAAGGAAATGAAGCTATGCACCACAATATTGGGGAGAACAGCCTAGGTGAGCAAGTGGTCCTGTCAGGAAACAATTAACCCCAGATAATTTAAAGGAAAGTTCCTCTATAAAAGAACTACTTAGGGAGGTGTGGGCAAGTTTGAGCAAAGAAACAAGGTATATTGAGATGGTCAGAGCCTAGCCATTGCAATCCTTAAATCTGAAGGGTCCACGGAAGGGAATCCCGGTATTGGACTCCAGTGAGAAATGAAATCATGAAGAGAGGGACATACAGTGGGAGCTTAGAAGGTTTGGAGATGGGGAGAGAAAGCTACTGACAGGGACGTGGCCCAAAGTAAGGAAGTCGTGAGAACAAGACATATCAATTTCCCTTCCCTCTGCTCTCTATTCTCCTGATGATACCTTTCTTTGTCCAAATCCTATAGGAGGCCAAACAATGAGGGAACTTGAAGGATGTGGTCCACTGGGATTAGCAGAGAAGAAGGAGAAAGGCTGAGGTTGGGGGAGGGAGGGTTATCCAAGGGATAAGAGCCTATAACCAACACAGAGGCTGCAGTGGGGCTGAGATTATAGTTAGACGAGCACTCAGACATGCTTTTTACAGATAGGAATATTTGTATGGCAAGCACTGTTGTCATAAAATAAAGTTCATATTTTGCCTCTGAAATTAAATAATGAAGACTAAGTAACATGGAAAAACTCAGAGTCACAAAGAATAATAAAAAATCATGAGATTAGTAATTTACCACAAGTGGAGGCACAGACAGAAAGATCACTGGGGGTTGAAAATTTACATTTTATAAAAAAATCAGTTTTGAGCCACTGACCGATTTATTTAATGATGTCCTAATTATTTTTTCCTGAGCTTGTGCTCAGTGTCATGGTAATTCCATGGCTGATGCAAGATACCTTTCCAATCCGTGCGGTAGCTATGCCCTACTGGAATCTATTTATTTGAGAACCCTTTGACAGGAAGGTCTTGGCAGTATTCCCAGGGTGACAAAGTCTTTCTATCTTTGGAAAGAGTTGTACAATTTCAGAAACTGCTAAGGTAGCTGGGTGGTACTTGGATTCAATATAATTGGATAGTATTTTTAGGGCATTGTGTAAGCATGAAATATATTAAGTGATAGGGTAAATGAATCCTTACAAATGATAGAAAATCACCAGATATTTATGAACACAAAACAGTAAAAGCTATAAATAGTATTATGAAATCTTTTATATCATTTATCAAAATAATTGGTATAATTATAAATAAGAAATCTAACATCTGACCAATTTACCTATCTCTGTATAGTTTCTTGGCTTTTAAAAATGCAATATATTAGTATTGATGAGAAAATTCATCTTTTAAATAGATTCTAAAACCTTATCCCCTCAGAAAAAGATTTCTAAGTTCAGTCTATATGAACATATAAACTCAGTAACTCATTATTTCCTTAGTGCAGTGGTCGGCAAACTCATTAGTCAACAGAGACAAATATCAATAGTACAACAATTGAAATTTCTTTTGAGAGCCAAATTTTTAAACTTAAACTATATAGGTAGGTACATTGTTATTAACTTAATTAGGGTACTCCTAAGGCTTAGGAAGAGCCACACTCAAGGGGCCAATGAGCTGCATGTGGCTCGCGAGCCGCAGTTTGCTGACCATGGCTTAGTGTATCATTTGCACAAAATATACATCACTACTGAAAATAATTAGCTGGCTTACTTGCAAGATTTAATTCTGTTCATAGACTGTTTATCATCTGTCTCCCATATATTTGCATTAATTTTTAAATTTTTATTTTACCAAATTTAAAATTGGAAAAGATCTTATATGCTGTGGAGCAGGGGTCCTCAAACTACGGCCCGCAGGCCACATGCGGCTCGCCGAAAACATTATTCCGGCCCGCCGGGTGTTTTTGCTGCCGCTGTGTGCATAGGAATTTGTTCATAGTTTTTTTTTAAACTATAGTCCGGCCCTCCAATGGTCTGAGGGACAGTGAACTGGCCCCCTGTTTAAAAAGTTTGAGGACCCCTGCGTGGAGAATCACACAGTGATTAAGCCTATAGGCTTGAAGTTGTATTGTATAGATTTGAATCTCAGCTCTCTGCTAGTTTTTACTTTGACCAAATTATTGAGGTTCTATACCTCAGTTTCTTTATCTATAAAATTAGGAATACTAACAGTATCTGCCTGCAAAAATTATTATGAAGAATATATGAAACTGAATTTCTAATTAGTAACTAATTAAAATCTTAACATATTATTGTTATTAGTAGTAGTACATATAGCTCATATTATAGACATTTAAGATATCTAAATAATGACAATAGTTATTTGGTTATAAGCATCACAGTTATTGAGGTTTATATAATTTAATATTATGAATCATAATAATATACAACATTCTTATACTTTTGAATATGGCATGGTTATATAATTCAGTGTGTGATATTCCTAAGAATAATAGTAAATTGGATATTTTAAAGAATTACAATTTCTCTTTTTAAATCATTGGTCTCTTAAAATAATTTATTATTGATAACTTTTGATAAATAAGTTTTTAATATTAAGCAGTCCATTTCTTTATCACAACACATAAGAGCTTGATAGTTTGGGTGAGATTTTGGAGAAATAATATCCCTAAATGTTTGAAGTTGTGTCTAGTAAAATTCTAAGATATTCTAACTTCTCCATCTGTTTTTTCCATCATTAGTGAAGCAGGTGGTATATGTAATCTCCAAGGTAAAGCAAAAATCATGTGGGCTTTCGACAACTCTGATATGAGCATATGAGCTTAAAATAAATTATTACCATTTTCATTTATGGAAATATTTCAAAAATTGAAGATAAATAATTATATATATATACACACACACACACACACACACACACACACACACACACACA
>NW_005354291.1:7840246-7850079 GCF_000412655.1 Myotis brandtii
TTTATATATTTTTATTTTTATTGAATTTATTGGGGTGACATTGGTTAATAAAATTGGTAACTTAGCTCTTAATGGTATCTTGTGGTTTCATCTTGCTTCGTTCAGACACCTTTTCATCTGGAAGCATAAATAATGGTGCATTTTTAGACCTGGTTGAATGCTGAGAGATTTAAGAATGCTAGAGTACAGTATATATAACAGTTGTAGATGGTTTTATCTCTCCCATTTCTGTAATTCCAGCAATAACCACACTTTCTTATTTCAAAGAAACTTCTAGAACTGACAACTGTGCCTGAAGAGAGAAAGAAGAATTAATGTTTCTCTTCTGTCTGTTGGTTTTAGCAAATACTGTGGATGAGTTGAGGCCCAATTCCACTTAGAATGAGCTTGAGAAAACTAGGCCAGTATTACAATATAAGCTCAGGATTGTTTGTGTTAAAAGTTCACAGATAGTTTAAGTTCTTTAGGGACTGAAAAGGCAATTCTATTTGCAGTTCAAATGCATAGATATAAGAATTTGTCCCAAACTACTTAAGGTCTTAGAGTCAAAATTTATCATTTTTTATACATTTTTATTCACATGTAACAACTACACCGAACAAATAAACACAAGTTTGTATATGATTGTCTTTGAGAAAATATTAGAAGGATCAGGAATAGAGTAAGCATTATGTAGCCTACATAAGAATTCCAGGAAGGGCACCTCTATGATGTACATATTTTTAGGCCAAACCACACTTTAAGAAAAAAAGAAAAAGATGAGGTTATACTGGACTAGGGTGGGGGCTTAATTCAATGACTGGTGACCTTGTCAGGGAAAGCAGGAAAGAATCCTCCCCTCCAGGCATCAGAGCATAGCCCTGGAAAAACAATTTTCCCAAAAAGATTATGGTTCTAATATTTCTTAAAATCCTCCGGAAGAGCATGCTCTGCCAACAACTCGATAGGTAAAGTACTGTATCCTATATGTTAAAGGAGTTACTACTTAGGCCAGTGATGGCGAACCTATGACACGCGTGTCAGAGGTGACACGCGAACTCATTTTTTGGTTGATTTTTCTTTGTTAAATGGCATTTAAATATATAAAATAAATATCAAAAATATAAGTCTTTGTTTTACTATGGTTGCAAATATAAAAAAATTTCTATATGTGACAGGGCACCAGAGTTAAGTTAGGGTTTTTCAAAATGCTGACATGCTGAGCTCAAAAGGTTCGCCATTACTGACTTAGGCCATTCATTACTTTATTTACATGAAGTAGAGAGCTCACGGGGGTGGTTGTGTTTGGTTGCAGTGGGAACGTGGAGAGGTGCAGAGAGAAACCTATAGATTCTTTTCATAAAGGACTTTGTGAGCTGAGGGAGGCTTCAGCAATGTCACTTCACTGATCTGGTTTAAAATGTGACACACAGAGAGGTACATTCCACTTATTTTTTATGAGCAGCACAACATGAGGGAGACATAGTGAAGACTAGAGGAAATCGGTGTCATTTTGTTCTCTAGCGAGTTTGTAACTTTGTGAACAATAGGAAAAGCTACGCTTCTCAAATTATATTTTCATGGAAGGCACAGACAGCAGGAGCAGTGTGAGGGGCCACATTCAGAGGGCCTAGGTAGATAGAAAACTTCAGGCGAATGTGAGCTAAACCAGAGAATTGTCCGTGAGCATATAAGAGATGAATAACAGGGTGTGGGGAACTTGGTGTGGGGTGCTGAATATTTTTCAGATAGACGGAATCATAATCCAGTGATAGTTGAAGTATTATTGCTAATAAAAATTATTTCATATTGATAAGTGTTGCAGACAATAGCTCATTTATTAGCTCTGTGATCTTAAAAAACTAAAAGAAATGACCAAAAAAGATGATTATGATTAAGAATATTATTCCACATATGCTCTGTGTTTTAAGCGCTGTTTCCCTCACCCATTTTCTCTTTCTAGAACGACCTCAATTGCATTGCCTGAAAAGCTCCCATTTCTATTTCAAAGCCAAATTCACCTTGGCTTGCAGCTTTTCTAACCCGTTTTTGTAGTGAATGTTCTTGGTGTTTTGCCCACATCCCCTTTGTTTTGCTATTTATTTCCATGCCCAATGGCCTGATTTGCAAGGGTCACTTTTGTCTAATGGCAGCCCTTGGGCTTTGAACCCACTTTGTCATCCTGCTACTGAATCTACTTCACAAAATAAGAGTTGGGATGAAGGATGAGGCACAGAGATACTTGGGAATTGACATCCCTCTGGCTGCGGGCCTTGTTAACTACCACATTAATGCCATGCAGTGTGGATGTGTTTTTCTGGGATAATTTTGAGGCATGTGTTTTGCTTTGTTTCTTGGAGTTTTTTTTTCCTCTAGTGATATCCTAACAATGTACCCTTTAATGGCTGTTTTTCCTTCCCTTAAAAACTACTTTATATGTCTTTCCATAGCACTTTATACATGTTCTGTGTTTCCTAGAAGATTTTGTTGTAGATCATTTATTAGTTTTAGTCTGTTCTGCCACCTCTTCTGGACTGTGAGATGCTCAAACCAAGGGTCATATCTCATTTATCTTTGTACTTCTATGATCTTGGGGTGTATTTCACCTATGATGGCCCTTCAATAAATTCTTGGCTACTGAAACAAACAGATTATCTTTTGTGTCATCAAATTCCTTAATCACTCTTTTTAGTCTACTGGCTCCTCTAGGATCATGGAGTATTTGACCTTGCTGTTATCTTAAGCTTCCCTTCAGAGAATGGAATCTTGTCCCTGAAACCCAAACTTACAGCTTTGACTTCCACTTACACCATTTTTTTTTTTTCTGATTCTGCTTTCCTGGCTGGTCTTTCCTGAAGAAAAAGAAAGAAAGGAAGAATGAAGGAGGAAGAGGGGGAAGGGAGTGAAAGAGAGAAAATGAAAGAAAGGAAGGCAGAAGGAACAAAATAGGAGGAGGAGGAGGAGGAGGAGGAGTTGAAATGTAAAAGGAAGAATGTTGACAGTTTATGTGACATCTCCTTTCTCTTTAAATCAACTACTGAGATAAAGGGTTGAGAAAATGCAGGCTTGAGTGAGTAGAAAAGAGTCTTGGAAAACCTGATAAGAATAGTATAGATAGAGGATCAGTGATGAGTCAATGTATTGATAATTTTGTCAATGTATTGACATTTCTTTCATCAATGAATAATTAGAGAGCACTTATTTTGTTTCATGTCCCTAGCTGAGCAGGATTGAGGCCATTATATCTGACAAATAATACAAATCTATTACCTTATATTTGCCTTTTCATTCTAATTATTTTTTACTAAGCTACCTTAAATGCATATAAACAGTGCCATTAACCTAAAATATAAAAATACTCATAAACAAAGAAAAATTATGTGAAATAAATTATTTAAACCTTGAAAATAGGCATTTCTCCATAACATAGCTGCTATCAATGTCAGAATTTATTTTGCTATTTTATTGTCCAGTAAAGAGAAAAGTACCTCTGGCAATATCACTTTCTTTATTATCTTTGCCAATGTTATCCAGAAAGCAGGATATTGAGTCATTGTCCCAAAGCAGAAAAATGCCCGCCGAGGTCTACACAGAGGTTTGCAATATATTCTGAAGTGGAATTTTATAACTGGAGTCTTCTGACCCAATGTTATAATCCTAAGAAATTTTAAGCAAGTCTTAATCTAAAGAGTCGGGTTTTAAATTCAGCCACAATTTTACATTCACCTAAAAATTCTTAGCAGGAGAAAGAGTTGACTTTCTTATATAGAACCTTAAATGGCAAGTATTCATGATGCTTGCATATGTGGCTTCCCTTGGGTTGCGATTGGAAATCACATGCATGTAGCCAACACTTGAGTTGAAACTATGAGATAATGATGCAATCCTATCTAATAAAGAGGGGATATGCTAATTGACTACCTCACCCTCAAAGATGGCCACACCCACAACCAATAAGGAGGGAATATGCTAATTGACTGCCACATCCTCAAAGATGGCAGTGCCCACAGCCAATAAATAAGGAGGGAATATGCTAATTGACTAACCACATCCTCAAAGATGGCAGTGCCCACAGCCATAGGATGGTGGCACCCAGTCCCCTCAGCCCCGCCAGGGCCTTGCTGCATGCCTGCCTTCTGAGTCCCCCAGTACCCTCAGCCCCCCAGCCACCCAGAGCCAGCTCGAGGCGCAGGCAAACCTCAAATGTCGGCTCCCCAGCTGCCCAGGGCCGCCAAGGCTCAAGTAACCAGGGCCAGTTGAGGCTTGCGCTGCTGGCAGTGGCAGCAGCAGAGGTGTGATGGGGGCATCACCTTCCCCTGATTGCCTGGTCGCCTCCCGCCCCTAAGGGCTCCCGGACTGTTAGAGGGGGCAGGCCAGGCTGAGGGCCCCCCCGCACCAATGCATGAATTTTCATGCACCAGGCCTCTAGTATGTATATATATGTGAATCTGTTTGGGTTAAGACAGAGACAATTGTAATAGCAACAATTACCTTTCAGGGGCAGCAGTAACAGCAGTCCTGACAGTGACACCCAGAATTATTAGCAGTGCTTCCTGTGGCTTTCATTCAGCAGTAGCAACAGCAGCCTGAGGAGTTGCACGTTTGTAGAGTATAATTTGGCTGCTGCTCTGGTTGTGTGGTCTCTGAGTCTGGTTGGTCAGCCCCCCTTGGAATTTCTTTCAAAACATTATTTTATTTAGACTCAGCCAGTGTCAGTGTTTGTTTCTTTCTGTGAAGATCTTGGACTAATATAAAATTAGGGCCAGGAATGTTTGCAACCAACAAGCATAAAGGAAAATGGAGGTCTGAAGAGAGCATGTAAATACATGCACGTTGAGAAGTCTGGGATTGTTAACTGGCCTAAAGGCAGAAAATTCTTGCAAAAATTAAAGACTAGATCTTTGGTAGCCAATGGCATGTGGTACCTGAGCCATTAATTAAATTACCTCCTGAAGTCATCTACTGTAAAATAAAAATTCAAAGCAAGGCTGTGAGGGACCAGCAGCGGGTATCAGTGGTGTAAGAAGGGCAATTCAGTGAGTGTGAGAGATTTGTTTTTTTCTAAATGCATGGGCATCTTAAAAAAGAGAATGGTTTGCTCAAATTCCAATTCATGGTTTAAGGCACAGGCTGTAAATGAGATAGATAATATCTATGTTCACATTTTTTTAAAACTATCTTTTGCTGCACAGAGCTAAGATGCTAAAAGCCTAATAAAGTTTGAGTCTGTGCATTGCTAAATTATGTTGGGTGAACTCATTGCTTCACTGACCTTCTTAGATGAAAACTAGAGTACTTATTAGCAAATAAGTACCCATAATTTAAATTGAGATATATGACAAATTCAGAGAAGCCTGCATTTCCAGTGCTTTCTGAGCCTCCTTTGCTTCCAGAAAGCTGCCTCTGGTCCCTTTGGATGAGATTGCCCATCTTGCTTGGCTCACCTAAGAGAGTTACTTGGAGGAAGCCAATTTTACCCAGGCCTTATTCCTATAGTTTCCTCATCTCTAAACCAATAAGAAGTTGGATTACAGCATGCTTTAGGGGCACAATTACAAACTCAAACATGGTAAAGCTACACGCACATGTGTGCACACACACACACACACACGAGTTGCAAGAACTTATAAGTTTATATGAGTAAAAATCTGATAAATATATGTGGGATTGTTTTTTAAGGGACTCTATCCGGGGTGGCCTTTGGAAAAAATCTGCTCAACTAACTGTTTATCACAAAATTTTATTGGAACACAACTCTGCTCAATCAATTACATATTATTTATGACAGCTTTATCATTACCATGGCAAAGTTTAATTGTTGTGAAACAGATTGTCCCACGTGCAAAGCCATAAGTATTTACTATCGGACGTTTACAGAAGAAGTCTACTGCCCCCAGTATAGGCCAGGGAGGAGGGAACGCAGTTTTGAATCAGTTTAAACTTACCGGTTTGAATTGTGCGTGTACCAGCAATTCTGGAGCCCATGTGCTGCTTGAGCTGGTGCAAGTGACTGGAATTTCTTATTTTTACTTTGTATTAGACTCAGTATTGTCACTACATTAATTAAGGTGCAAGAAATCCCTTAGTATGATATAGAAGAAAAATTTCAATATAGAAGAAGTTAGACATTTTGGAGTGGATGTAGTGTATATGAAGCACTGATTTTCCTTCTTAATTTGTCACATCCTTCACTCCTTAATTGATAGTAGCCAACAGGAGTATTTCATTTTCAGAGGTAAAATGGGGGTGGTTACCATAAAAGCATTAGGACTATCTTGGAAATTATATGGTCACACAGAGATGTTTTGGTGTTGTTATTGTTGTTTTGCAGTGGCTAATTGACCATAGAATTTCTAGCACTGAAAAAAAAGATAGACAACCCTTTAAGGCCCTACTTTATTAATATACACCAAAAACTCTGGGTCCGGAGAACAGAGGCCCAACTTGAACTGTAAGACCTTAGTCTCTTCCCAGGTCCTCAGCCCCTGGATTAAAGGTGGCTAGACCCCAGAAAGAAGGACTTCTCAGAAAAAGCACAAGTACACTGTGCACCTTTAACCAGGATAAATGTACCATGTGAAAAGAGAAATTCCCTTGTGAATCATCAGGAATGATTGGACAGTAGCCTGAATGAGCACTGGTCTCAAGGGAGTAAGTAGGATGAGGAGCCACTGGTAAGAGCTAAGACATAAGGAGGTTAGGTGATAAATGGAATTCTCACCCATGCGAGGCTCCCATTAGGCCCAGATGAACCATCTGTATTCATTAGGATTATATATGCCTACCAGTAATAGAAAATCCAACCAGTGTGGTTTAAATAAGCAAGAATTCTTGTTGCACCTATACCAAGAGGCGTGGAAGTAAGCAGCTGTCAATGAGTTCAACAGCTCTGCAGTGTCAGAGGCTATGTTCTGTTTCTCTCTGCCAACCCTTCATGTTAAATGAGTCACTGCAACTCCTGTCTTTACATTCGTGTTCAAGATAGGGTCAAGGGAAGAAAAAGAGGCTAAATCTTCTGCCTATTTCTCCTTTTACAAAGCAATAACTTTTATAAGAAATAACATCAATCCAATACACTCTACTAAGATATCATTGCTAGGATTGTGTCGTATGTGTCCACCCTGATAATAAGAAAGTATAGGAAAGTAAGGCAGGTTTGTCATGATACATTCACTTGGGCTGGGCACATTGTTCTCCTGGATTAAAGTGAGAATATTAGCAAGGATGGAGTGGGGAATGATTGTTAAGTTGTCAACCAATAAGGTCTGCCATATCATCTCATGTTTATTCTACCAGATCTTGAGTGTGTGATTGGAATACATATATTTAGTAACTAGCAACAGCTGCTATTTACTCATCTGAACCATGAATATAGGACACTATAATAGGAAGGGCCAAATGAAAGTGCAGGGGGGTGGGGAGGGGGCTCCTTTCCTGGCAAGGACACCAAGAAGCTCACCAGCCACTGTGCTTCCTTCTTAATGTTGGGAGGTATAAGATTCAATGTCCATCCAATGACCTTCCAGTGACCTTGGATTTTCTGGCATGTCCCAGACAAATGACCCCTCAAATTTAACTGATATAGTAGGCCACTGAATTTTCATAGTTTGTTTTCCCTCTTCTGGAGCTTATTTGTCGTACCAAGGTTTCCGGTGTAGTTGTAGCTTATTTCCTTTATGGTTCCTTTGGCACGATGTCATCGATAGAGAGGGGAACATTATGCCTTTCTGTGGAATGTCCGGATGCTCCAGACCCCTCAAGCTATATTGTGATAGACTGTATGTGAGAGAATTAATATAGATGAGGGGCACGCTTGTAAATGTGTATGCCAAGAATTAGACCAGTGTCCTTAGCTAATGCTCTTTAGATCTGAAAATCTAATGAATCATGACACTGCGTGTGTTAAGACAACTCCAATATAGAAACAGATTTATTTTTAACATTTCATTTATAAATTATTTTTGTAAAATTCTTAATGAATTTGAGAGAAATTAAATAAAATATATGTTAAGTTTGATTATAAGTACATATTTAAAATTTAATAATAGGTAAATACCTTAAAATTTAGAGCCATGTAAGTATTTGTTTTTTTTTTCTTCCAAAGCTTGATATTTTACAACAGTATCCTTATTCTACCATTTTCTAGGAATGTGAACTGGATAACTGTCTTGAATGCCTTAGTCTTTAATTTCCTAAATTAGAAAATGGAGATAAATGTATATACTTAGTGGTTATAAAAAAATATGTGTAAGACATTTAAAAGATTTAGGAGAGTGACTGGAATCTAGTAAGCTCACAATATAAATTTGTAATAATTATTATTGCCTATATTGAAATAATCAACTTTATAACTACTTGTTTTACCACTGAAAATGTGAGTAAATAATTTAGAAAACCACAAAAAGAAGTAAAGAAGAAAAATTAGGACATCTAGAATACTTTAAAGTCAAAACGCAAAAAGGGAAACAGATGGGCAATATCCAGAAAGAAAATTTTGCTCAGTATTTCCCATCTGTTACTCTTTGCCTGCACGCTTTGCAGTAATATAAAATTTCAACCAGCCAGCAATATAATATCCAATCTCGTTTAATTTGTATCTGCACCTCATTGGCTGCTGGCAAGGGAATGGTTACATTCAGATTTGATGATAAAACTCCACGGTCCTCATGTTTATCCCACGAGAAGCAAAGTTGTACAAAAGATTAAAATTAGTGGGAAGCAATTATTCTTATTAATAAATTCCAGACATATTTGGCAGTTTTTCTCCTGCAACAGAAGTACAATTCAAATAAAGGTGGTAGAGATGGTTTTTAATAGTGTTCTTTCAGTTGAAAGCATTGAGCTCTTTGTAGAAGGCCATAATCTTCTTTGCCTAAGAAAGTGTTAAGATTAGTGTTTCCATTTAAAAATTACATAGTTTTCTAAAAACACACCATCATTCTTCATTCTCATAATTCAAAATATGCTTGTTCACAGTAAAAAGAAATAGAAGCTTCTTTGATTCAGGAATCAGAGAATAATGCATTTTTCTCCTAGTGGGAAACAGTGGGTATTATTTTGTTTTCTTTTAATAAATAGTCATTCACATAGATCCAGATCAGATATCAGATGGTCATTTTTTAAAAAGGCAAGACCAGCCCTAGCTGGCTTGGCTCAGTGGATAGAGCATCAGTCTGATGACTAAAGGTTCCCGGGTTTGATTCCCGCGAGGGGCACATGCCTGGGTTGTGGGCCTGATCCCCAGTAGGGGGCATGCAGGAGGCAGCTGATTAATGATTCTCTCTCATCATTGATGTTTCTGTCTCTCTCTCCTTCTCCCTTCCTCTCTGAAATCAATAAATAAATATATTTAAAATAAATAAATAAATAAATACAAGGCAAGACCAAAAGGAAGCTTCTATATTTAATACACAATTATCAGTTTTTACAGAAAAAACACAATGGTAAGGGATTCAGTCTAGAGATTACTAAATGAGATGATAATTTTTCTGTTTTAATCAGTCAATTCAAACACTTCAGAATAATTATTAAAAAGTGTTTACTTTTGTTTTGTTTTTTTTTTACTTACTTTTAATCTGGAGGAGGAAAGTAGAACAAAGGCTCCCCCTCCCACTTTCTCCTGAGATTCCTGATTATCTGTAGGGATAGGTATTCTCTGACTCAATCAGCAGCAAATTCAACCTCTCAAGATTTTATTACATCAACTAGAGGCGCGGTGCACAAAAATTTGTGCACTCGGGGAGGTCCCTCAGCCTGGCCTGTGCCCTCTCGCAGTCTGGGACCCCTCAGGGGATGTCCACCTGCTGGTTTAGGCCCGCTCCCTGGGGGATTGGGCCTAAGCTGGCAGTCAGACA
>NW_005354291.1:7850680-7867534 GCF_000412655.1 Myotis brandtii
GTGCCTGGCCAGCCTGGGTGAGGGGCTGATGGCTGTTTACAGGCTGGTCAAGCCCCCCAGTGGGGACCCTCATCCCATGGGGGTGCCTGGCCAGCCTGGGTGAGAGGCTGATGGCCATTTTCAAGCTGGCCACGGCCGCGGGCTGGAAGCAGGTATCTGAGATTTATTTAATTTCTATAGTTGAAACTTGTGGCCTTGAGTGGAGCCCAAGTCCTGGAAGCCTGGGTTTCCCCTGGCAACTGAGGCTCTCAGCCCCTCCTTGAGCGGAGGCCACGGTGGCTGGAAGCAGGTATCTGAGATTTATTTATCTTCTATAATTGAAACTTTGTAGCCTTGAGCGAAGCTCAGGGCCGGCAGGGCAGGCAGGAAGCTTGGCTTCCTCCATTGCCGAGGGCAACGCTCCAGCTCCATGGCTGCCACCATCTTAGTTGGGTTAATTTGCATATTCGCTCCTGATTGGCTTGTGGACATGGCTTGTGGCATGGCTTGTGGGTATAGCAGCGGTACGGTCGATTTGCATGTTTCTCTTTTATTAGATTAGATGTATGTATATGGTATTGTGCTTTTTTTAATTGAATTTATTGGGGTGACACTGGTTAACAGCAGTACACAGGTTTCAGGTGCACAGCTCCACAGCACAACATCTGTACATGGTGTTGTGTGTTCACCAGCCCAAGTCCAGGCTTCATTTTCCCCAGACCCTCCCGCACCGCCCGCAGTCACCACAGTCTCCCCATCAGGCAATGAATGAATGAAAAACTTAGCCTAAAAGTTATTTTGCTTCCATTTCAAGGAACACTTAGCTTAGAAATAGATGTTTGCAGGGGAAACCCACTTCCGTTTTAAGAGCAGAAAGAAAGACAACTAAGCAGTGAGCCTGGGCTTCTTTCTCCTTTCTGGAGAGAGGCGGGAGGTGGGGGGAAGAGGCCTGGCCGGCGACCCTAAGAGCGGAAGCTCCCTGAGCACCTGATGGAGGAAGGCCATGGGGTAGGCGGCGTGGGGACCAGCAGCGCAGAGCTGTGCTGCAATCCTCCCCACCCCTCATGCCCCCCGCACGCCCACAATTCAACACCTTGGCCCCCACCCCCAGCTGTTTGCACAGGGAGACAGGGCTGGTTACTGTAAGCTGACAGGTGGTCGTTTCTAAAGATCACCTGGCTGCTATCATCTACCACAGTTGTTTATCCACTCATCAGTTGATGGACATTAGGGTTGTTTCCACTTTTTCGGGCTATTATAAATAATACTAGAGGCCCAGTGCATGAAATTCGTGCATGGGAGGGGGGGGGTCCCTCAGCCCGGCCTGCACCCTCTCCAATCCGGGACCGCTAGCTCATAACCGCTTGCCTGCCTGCCTGCCTGATCGCCCCTAACTGCCCTCCTCTGCCGGCCTGATTGCCCCCCAACTGCTCCCCTGCTGGCTTGATCGCCCCCTAACTGCTCCCCTGCTGGCCTGATTGCCCCTAATTGCCCTCCCCTGCTGGCCTGATCGCCCCTAACTGCCTCTGCCTCGGCCCCTGACACCATGGCTTTGTCCAGAAGGACATCTGGAAGACGGCTGGTCTAATTAGCATATTACCCTTTTATTAGTATAGATTGTTATGAACATTTGTGGACAAGTTTTTTCATAAGCATGTGTTCCCATTTCTCTTGGGTGCATAGCTAGGAGTGGAGTGGCTGGGTCACGTGGTAATGTCTATATTTAAGTTTGTGAGGACCTGCCGGACTGTTTCCCACGGTGGCTGCACCATTTACATCCCCACCAGCACTCACAAAGGTTCCGATTTCTCCACGTCCTCGCCAACGTTTGTTACTTATTATGGTCACCCAAGTGGGTGTGAAATGGCATCTCATGGTGGTTTTGATTTGCGTTTCCCTGATGATGCCGGCCGCCATCTTGGTTGGCAGTTAATTTGCATATCGCCCTGATTAGCCAATGGGAAGGGTAGCGGAGGTACGGCTAATTACCATGTTTCTCTATTATTAGATAGGATGTTTATATCTTACTTACACTACGTATCATTAGAAGAACCAGGCCCACAGTATTGAATTCTCTGGAATATTGCTATTCCTTATGACAGAGTGGGGGGAAAGCAAGGTGAAGCACACAGAGTGACAAATATAAAATATTGCATTTCTTGTTTTACTGGCTAAAGTAAGTCACATGGCAACCCTAAGTTCAACACAGTGGGAAGGTAAATTCGCCCACTGGTAGGGACTGCATCTGAAATGTGGTAGGAGAGAAGATTTTTAGTTGTATTAAGTTGTTTATTTCTGTAGTGTGGGAACAGGGAGAAAATATCAAATAAGTAAAAAAGTTAAAGTTGACGCTTTTCCTGAGTATCACCTCTAGCCATCCCCCAAATTACTCCAGTTAGAGTGTTCCGTGATATGCGTTCTGATACGAACAGGGTGTTTGAATTATGTAAGGGCGTTTTGCTCACTAACTGAAAATTAAGAGAGTCTGTCGAATCATTTTTCCTCACTACCTCTTTTGATGTAAGTGTTCTTTCAGTTGAAAATTTCCATAGTACTACACGAGTTACATAATGAAGCTACAAGTACTTTGTCATTCTTTATATATTCCCTTTTATTATTTTTGCCTTCATGTAGATCACGGCAACATTTTGATCTATTAAATTATGATATGATATAAAGCAAAATAGATTGGTGGAATATTTGGATTTTAAAGAACATTATTTGACACGTAATATAAATTTCAACCCTGGTTATCTCCTTCAGAAGAGTGCTGATCGGGGAACATTCTATATTCTTAAAACTCTAAGTCAAGGTTAATGATGCATTTTATGGTTCATATAAGGGCTTTAAGTTTATCTACTGTAGAAATTATGTAAAATAATCTGAAAGGAACAAATTTTCTTTAAAGTGGTAGAAACTATCTTATCATATGCTTTATAATTTATATTAATAACTGCGAATTAATTGTTCTTTGAAATTTTGTTATCTCTTCTGTGGTAGACTGACCCTACAGGCTTTTAAATATCTACTTTCTCATCTTCTCTCTGTAAGAATGGGGTGGGCCCCTCTCCTTTCTCTTGTCTTCTTGTCCCCATGTGAGGGACAGGGGTTAATACTCCCACCTCTCTCTCTCTTCTCCATGGGAGGAGGAGTGGATTATCGGGGTGATAATTTGGGGAGGATGAATTGGGCGTATGAAGCTAAGGCTTTTTTCTATTTTAGGTATTTGCCTGCTGCTCGGGTTCTCCACCCCATAAGTAAGTTTTACTTGGGTGGGCTCTGTGAGGATGCTTGTACTTGTAAGTAGGTGGATAAATATCTAACTTTGGGTTTGAGAACTGAGAGATTCCCATGGATACACCATTATGTAGTAATAAGTGATATTCTCCAACAGTACTGTCATATAAGTAAGTCTTCATTTAATGTTGTTGATAGGTTCTTGGAAGCAAGGTATAACAAAACCAATTTTACCACAGGATAAGTGTATAAACAGAGTTAAGTTCCTATGGCATCTCATCAATGGTATAATGAAATGACATCGGACAAAATGACGTTATTTGAGGACCTGCTGTGTCTCCTCTGCCTGACTTCTTTGTCTATCTTTAAATGCTTCTGAACTCAGACAAGGAAAATAATGCTCTTCTTCCAACCCTAGCCATCTATCTCTCTCACCCCCCCACGCCCAACACACCCCTTGCTCACTGCCACTGATTAACCACCCTTTACCACCGTGTTATTCTATCCTACTTTTCTGTTTTCCTCATCATATTGAAAAAATGATCTGACCTCATTACTCCCAACCTGTCTCTTACCACTGTACCTACTTATTCCCCTGTCCGTCACTGTCTTCAAGTGTGCATTGGCCTCAGTTTATACACTACCCCAGATCTGTGCACATGCTCTGCTTTCTAACTCGAGTAGTGGCTTGCTCTGTCCTGTAGGCCTGGAGCCGGGTTACAGCTTTGACAGCTGCTTCTGCTTTAGATTGGTGTTTCCACTGTGTCTGCTGCTCCTGACCCCTCTTTAATGTTTGGGTGCAACCTCCCTCTTGCCTCCTGTTTTGAGGTTCCACGTTACCACCGACCTTCAAGATATGGGCACAGCTCTCCATTTTACTAAGCACCCGCACATGTGTACCTTGCAAGTGTGAGGGGCTAATTCCTAAATGGCAAACATTGACTAAAAGGGGATGGGAATGAATGGATACGTTCTTTTTTTTCTTTTTCTTCCTTTTGGAGGCAGAGTAGCTTCGTGTGATCTCTCTGAAACTGTCTTGCATGGCCCTGCAATCCGTTTGCCATGAAGATGTGTCCAGCTCAAAAACACTCTGCCCCGGCTTTGCTCCATTTTCCCAGTGTTCCTGTTTCCCTGGGATTGGACTTCCCAATAAAATGTTAGCAAAAACATGTTTTCTTCAGAGTCTGTTTTCTAGAGACACAGGAATAAGACAAATCTCATTTTATTTCTTATTTTAACTTTTTATTGTTGAAAGTATTACATATGTCGCTTTTCCCCCATTGACCTCTTCCAGCCCGCCACCCACACCCTGCCCCAGGCCTTCACCACCCTATTGTCTGTGTCCATGGGTTATGCATATATGCATACAAGTTCTTTGGTTGATCTCTTCCCTCCCATCTTCCCTCTCAAATCAAATATCACTTTAAATGTCACATTTTCACGGAGGCTTACCCCAGGCACTCACTCACTTCCAGCCCCAACCCTACATCTCCTTGAGCACAGCATTTATTATTGCATTTATTATCTAACATATAATTTATTTGATCATTATGGTTATTATTTTTATCTTTTATCCTTCCCCTGAATAAAAGTTTGAAACCTATAGAGAAACAGATCTTTGCTCATTTTGTTGACAGCTGTATCCTCAGCACCCAGAACAATGCTGAGCACATAGTAGGCCCTCAATAAATATCAGTTGAATAAATGAAAGACTGAGTATTTGCACTGATTTATGGTGAAATGAGGATATTATTTTGTATACTTCCACTTGTTTCTAGGCTAGCTATGTCTTCTTATTATTTCCTTTACACCTATTCCTCAATAGAGAAATCTATTTTCTTGACTCTCGTCTGTTCATGGGATGACTGACATGCATACCTTCAAAAGAACTAGAAATAACCAACTGAACATCTCCCATGGCAATTACCTCAACATATCTAACTCAGACCTGGCGGTCTTCCTGTATTTCCTATCTCAGTTATTAATACTGCCAGACAGCCAGTTGCTCTAACCTGAAACTTTAGAATAATCCTTAAATCCCCATATCCGGTTGGTTAGCAAGTCTCATTAATTCATTCTCTCAAGGATCTCCAAAATATTTTCTCTCCTCTGTATGACCCTGCATTCATTGGAGTCCTGTGCTCTGTCATATCTCAGCTTAAGTGTCACCTCCTCAGACAGAGTTTCCTGACACCCTATTTATAGAGCCTTCACCTTGCAATTACTGTTATATCACCTTGTTCGTTTCCTTCATAAGTGTTATAACCAGTTCTAATGACTCACTTAAAATTTTATTACTTTATTATTTGTTTCTCCACTGGAATGTAAGTGCTATGAAGCAGGACTTTGTCGTCTACTTTGGTTTTTTTGATAGTAGTCACAGTGTCTAGTTTCTAGCTCATAGCAGGCACTCTATCATGAGTTGAATGAATAAATGACACAATGCTCTTTTACTAGGTTCATTTGATTCTACTTCCCTTACTCATCTTTTCCAATCAACCCTTTTTACTGATAGTATTGTTATAAAAAACAGAGCCGTGATCATATTACTGCTCATCTTAAAAACGTTCAGTGTCTTAAGTATAAGATACACATCAATTTCCTCGACCTAAAAAAAAGAATTGTAGAGCTACTTTTAATAAACTTTAAATGAGTTTTTGAATAGAATTGAGTGTACAATACTAGGTCAAAATCTTAAAATTTATATTTGGTTTTAAATTATGCATGGAAATTTTCTTTAGAGATAGAGTTTAAAAAACCCATAAAGTTTTCTACATTATATTTATTATTCATAGATTTTTAAATTCATTTTTCCCATATATTAAGTTTTATATTTCTACTTTTCATGTTTCTTTTGTCTTTATTTTACATTCTATTTTTAATTTTTATATATTTTAAAATCTTAACAGTTAAACACTACCCTTTTCTAGGTAGAGCTATAGAAATTCCACTTAAACTAATTGTATTTTGTGATTAGTCTGTGGGGTTTTCTCTCATGTCATTTACTCTTCCAAAAATTATGTTTTTGTGTGAAAGTATTCAGGAACTTACATCTTAATATATTTTCCTCACTAGATAAAAAATAATTAAAAAATTACAGCCCTAACTGGTTTGGCTCGGTGGATAGAGTGTTGGCCTGCGGACTGAAAGGTCCCAAATTTGATTCTGGTCAAGGGCATGTACCTTGGTTGCAGGCACATCCCCAATAGGGGGTGTGCAGGAGGTAGCTGATCAATGATTCTCTCTCTTCTCCCTTCCTCTCTGTAAAAAAACAAGAAAATATATTTTTAAAAAATAAAATAAAAATAACACATAATTGACATTAAAATTATGTATTGACAATGTAGTTTATTTTTAACAGATTTCTATATTATATGCACTCTATAATATATTGGAAATTTTTAAAAACTAGTACATTTTTATAAAGTTTAATAATATAATGTAATTATTTTCTCATAAGATAAAATATGAAACAATGCTTCAAAGTTTTTGCTCTTTTTATAATAAGTCAGTTTTTAAATTACATACACTTTTTATATAAAGACAAGACACTCTTTTGGGGGGGGATTTCCTACCTTGTAAATAAAATTTTTAATTTTCTAACCTTTAATAATATTTTAAATAAAAATTTTGCATATTTATTGCCAATCTAAAATTTTGTGATTAATTACTTAGAGAATGTATTTTAGTAATTATGTCCCTATCTTATTAAGGAGTGCTATGACATCATCACTATTAATAATGTTAATAATAAATTAATCTGACATAATTTTATAGGTTTGTAAAAATATTAATTGGGTTAACAAAAATTATTATTCCTGTTCTTGATCTCATATTTCCTTAAAGTACCGCTTGCAAGGAGTTAAAATATAATTGGAAATGTTTTTTAAACACTGTGATCCATTTCAAAGGTGACCTTGTTAATGTGAAGAGTAATAGAATAGTTTCAGCCTATGATTCTCAAAACTGCTCTAGCTTATTACAGTTCTTAAATCATTAAGATAAATTATCACTATATCTGCATCTAGTGTTTTTTATTGTTATTTAAAATGTGTAACTTTGAGACTTTTACTACCAGCCGTGAAGAACTAATTGGCACTGGGTTTTTTAAAAATATACATATAAACTACTAGAACACTGCAAAAACATATAAAAATGCTGTTTTAAGATATTGGATAATAGACTGTACAAAATTGTATGCCTTGTAAAAACAGAAACACACTAGATTAGCCTAGAGATTTATCCAACTTTCTGCCTGAAGACAGCTTATGAACTCAGTGCAAGGAGAAAACCCCAAGCAGAATACAGCAGTTCTTGTTAGCTGCAGAGGTGGAGATGGGTTTAGGAGGCAACTTAAATTTATGCAGGACGGTACTGGAAGAGGGTAGTTATGATGGACAGAGCTCCAGGAATCTATGTGGGGGTCCCCTTGTATTTGTGACTGAATATCAAACTTCTTATGAGAAAGTTGAAGCTTTATGAAACCATGCCAAAAAAAAATATGAGGAAGCTGAAGTTGGATGAAAGGACTGGGAGATATGTCATTTTCAACCAGCCACAGTGAAAAGATATTATTATTATTATTAATATTATTATTATACTGTAATCCTGGAGGAGTCATTAATTATGTAAGTCATTCTTAATAGGAGAGTTAAACTAGACCCAGAGTAAAGGCTACTCTAGTTATACCCTAACAGAGCTTAAAAACTAACACTGAAAGGATCATGCTAATCCAAACAACAAGATCATCGTTCTTGAAAGGAGGATAACAGAGTCTAGAACACATAAAATTTATAATATTTAATACTCAGTAAATAAGTGCTAGGTACACAAATGAGTAGAAAAATATGACCACTATTCAGAATAAAATATGTCAATAGAAACAGAACCAGAAATGACAAAATGTTTGAATAAGCAGGTAAGAACTTCAAAACATTTAAATATTTTAAAAGAGTTACGGTTAAAGTTGAATATGAGAAGAAAAAAGGAAACCATAAAAATTAAAAGTAATAGAATTTCTAGACTGAGAAAATGAAATATAAAAAATTTACTGAATGGGCTGGAAGGCAGATTAGACGCTACAGAAGGAAAGACACATGGTGCTACAGATTAAATGTTTATGCCACTCCCCGCCTCCCCAAATTCATATGTTGAAACCTAATCCCTAAAGCGATGGTACTTGGAGGTGGGACCTTTGGGAGGTGCTTGGGGCAAACCCCTCATGAATGGGATTAGTGCCCTTACAAAAGTGACCTTAGAGAACTCGTGCCTTTCCATCATGTGAGGACACAGTGAGAGGAAGGCAATCCATGCTTGAGGAAGTGAATTCCCAACAGCCATTGAATCTGCCAGTACCTGGATTTCAGACTTTTAGCCTCCAGAACTGTGAGAAGTAATTTATATTGTTTATTAGAGGTCCGGTGCACAATCCTTGCACCAGTGGGGTCCCTCGGCCTGGCCTGCGGGATTGGGCCAAAACCAGATCTCCGACATCCCCCGAGGGGTCCCAGATTGTGAGAGGGTGCAGGCCAGGCCAAAGGACCCCACCGGTGCATGATCGGGGTTGGGAAGGGACTCGGGAGGTTGGCCAGCAGGGGAGGGGCCGCGGGAGGGCTCCAGGGCGTGTCTGGCCCATCTTGCTCAGTCCCGATTGGCCGGACCCCAGCAGCAAGCTAACCTACCAGTCAGAGTGTCTGCCCCTGGTGGTCAGTGCATGTCATAGCAAGCAGTTGAGCGGCCTTAGCATATCATTAATATATTACGCTTTGATTGGTTGAACGGATGACCGGACAACCAGACACTTAGCATATTAGGCTTGTATTATATAGGACTAGTGGCCTGGTACATGAAATTCTTGCACATTAAAAGGGAATTAATTAGAGGAAATATTTTAATATTGCTATTTGCCCTTTCTCTATAATAGAAGTGTCAGAGATGAAAGAAAATTAGTAAAATGTATATGAAAATCTCCCTCCTGTCAGAGTCTGGGGACCGCCATTAGACCCAGAGTCAAGTCCCCGCCCACCCGCACGTTCCTCGAAATCCTGCGAGACCCAGACCTGGCCGGCCTGACCCCGTCAAGTCCTGCGGGGCAGGGGGCGTGGCCTCAGGTCTCCTGGTGCAGCCTCAGATCCCCCAGCCCGGCCTCAGGTCCCCTGGCCCCGGTGGGAGGGCGTGACGACTATTCGTATATTAGCTCTTTATTACATAGGATTAGCAACCTAGTCTATGGTAAATTGTTGTAGTAGTCCAAGTGAACTAATAAACATATATACATCAATGGAAACTAAACAGACTAAAGCACAGAGAGAAAAAGAATTTAAAAAATGAACAGAATAAGAACTGATCATAGCCCTGTACATGGAGGGCTAGGAGAGACTAGAGAAAAAGGTAGACCACCCCATTTTGGTAGATGGCAGGTTTAATAAGCAAGGACATTTACCTAACAGGCTTGTCATGTGTGGCCACAGGACGAGTACATCTCTGTACCTGCCCATGCAGAGAATCTTAAGTTCACTAGTATATCAATGCCTTCCCTGAGTTCAGTCACAAATGCTGTCCAGATGATTTCAACAGCACACTCCTGTCTCAAGGCTGTGCCCTGGAAGCAGCTTCTAGTCCGGGGAAGGACCAGGGAGAGTGTGGGGAGGGGTCTGGCTCACAGGTCAACCTGCGGTCAGGTCCTCTCCATGACCTCCTCCAACAGCTGTCAAAGAACTGAGGACTGAAGCCCCAAACTGAGAGCAATATGCGCTATATAAGTATATTTCACAAAGGACTTTCCTTTATAATGGATACATTTAAACCTTCAAACTTACGACAAATAAAACAATTAGGAAAACGAGCAAAACATCTGAGCACATATTTCACAAAAGAAGTAATAGACACGCCCAATAAGCCTATGAAAACATTTTCAGCATCTTTGGACAAATGCAAATGACAATACCAGTGAGATACCGCTATGCAACCACTAGAGTTGCTAAAATTAAATAATGTTAGGTGTTGGTAAAAATGTGAAGCATCTGGAATTCTCATATAACTGAGGGAATTTAAAATGATAATAGCCATATTGAAAAAACAGTTCCTGATAATTATGTACCCACCAAACAACCCAATATCATTCTTAGGAATTGAGGACTATACATATATGTCCACACACATTGTATTCAAATATTCATAGTAGCTTTATTCTTAATGGCTCAAAACTAGAAGAATACAAATGTACTTCATTAGGTAAATGTATAAACAAATTGTGATATATTCACACTATTCAGCAGTGAAAAGGAATAAGCTACTGATATAAAGCAACAACTTGGCTATACCCTCAAAGCATTGAGCTGAGTGAAAGAAACCAGACACAAAAATTATTTTATTATTCCACTTATATGAAATGTATGAATAACTAAAATAATCTATAGTGACAGAAATCAGATCAGTAGTTGCCTGTTTCAAGGGGTGGAGTTTGAGGGAATTATTACAAAGAAACTTTGGAGGAATGATAAAAATAGACTATGTTTTTTAAAATTGATTTCAGAGAGGAAGGGTGAGGAAGAGAGAGATAGAAACATCAGAGATGAGAAGAAACATCAATGATGAGAGAGAATTATTGATCAGCTGCCTCCTACTGGGAATTGAGCCCACAACCCAGGCAGGTGCCCTTGACTGGAATTGAACCTGGGGTCTTTCATTCTGAAGGCCGAGGCTCAATCCACTGAGCCAAATCGGCTAGTGCTAGATTATCTATTAATTGGGGGTAATTGTCAAATGGGAGTTTACATTTTTGAAACACATCAAATGAATGCATTTGTTTTGTATATATTGTACCTCCATTAGGTTTATTTGAAAAAAATATATGTAGCTCTGATAATACTGATTCTGTATCTTACTTTTGGTTAAACAATTTTGTGGTTTTCCCCTGTGTTGAACATAATAAGTAGAGTTGACTGTAGAGATTATAATCTTAGTCTTGAGACCCAGGCCAAATTTTATTTGGCAATTTCTACAATAAAGGAAAAAAATGATTATAAGTTTTCCTAGTACTAGCATTAACAGAACTAAGGAAAATGGATACTATTGAGGTATATTTAATCACTTCAGCAGCATTTTGCTAGTGATTCTCAATCAATCCTACAATAAATTTTATTTCAGTAAAATAAAGGAGGTATTTTAGATAATTACCTAACTTCAATATAATATTTTAAAAATCAATATGATGTCTTAAGTATAAATAAAAAAGGAAATAAATCATCTATACAAAACAATATGTATTTCAATATGTAAATACTTGTGTAACACAACTTTAGTAGGTGAAATGAAATAGAAGCCCAAACCTATTCCCAGAGTCACCATTAATGTAACAGATGGGGTATTAATTGTGTCCTGGAGACAATGCCATGGGCAGAGTTGTTATTAGTGATGTGACTTTCTGAAATGGCAAACAAAACTTGGTAATGTTAAAAAGCAAGTATATTATGTCCTCACTGTATATAGTAGATGCATCCTAGAAAGTAAAATCCATGCAAAAAATTTTATGTGCAAAATAGACTTAAATTAGGCTTGATGAAATATAATGCACGTGTTTTTTTGTTTTTTGTTTTTAATATAAATGCATGCCCAGTGGCCCATTCAGAAGTCCCTGCAGGACAATGTATGGTGTGGGATTGTCCCACCCTTTGTGGCACAACTAGCACTCTGACCTCACAGTACACTAATGCCAGTGGTCCTGTCAATCACGGAGGAAACCGAAAAGACAGCCTGCAAGTCTCATAAAAACCCAGTAAGGCGCATTTTCAAACCCTCTGCGAATCACAGACATAACAAACAAACGAACAAACAACTAGGAAGGAGTGTCACCTGCACCTGGAGTGGCAAAAGCTACTTGCAAAAATTATGTTGACTAAAGAGAAGAAATCGGGATTGGAAGAGATAAAAGTTTGAGTCTGAAAGGAAACACCTGCAAAGGCCTTTTTATTTTCTTTAAATACCCGGTGACTGAGCTGAGCACCTTCACTTTAACCTGTCTATTGGTCTTGAGCATTGAGGTGGAGCAAGGGGACTTACTCCATTTTGTCCCCTCTTTGCTGCGCGGCTGGCCAGCATTCTGCAAAGCAGTAGTCCCCTGGCCTGATTTGCAGGGAACCAGGGACTACCTTCCGCCCTCGAGTAAGATGCCGTCTGGGCTTTGTCACCTGGACGCAGAGTGCCTGCACACAGCTTGGCCAGGCCTTTCTCAGGAGCCACATCTACCCGGCCTCGGTCAAGTTCCTAGCTGTGCAGACTCCCCACAAAGCACGCTTTCCATGCGCAGGGATCTCACAGATCACCAAGTACTTCCACATCCATGCCTTTCTTTACCCCAGAAGTTCAGCTAGCAGAGCCAGCGAGGAAGGGTCCCTCCTCAGAGGGCAAGACCGCTATAGGACAGACCTTTTCACCGGGGACCCTTTAAGGGCCTGTGCCTGGCCGTCAGCGGAGCGAGGGCGCGCGCAGGGAGGGTGGGGAGTGTCCTCTTTCTCCCCCCCCCCTCCGCGCCGGGGCTGGGCCGGAGCCAGCGGGGGCCGTCTCCTCCTCTCCCCAGCAGCTGCAGCTCACTCGGCTCACACGCCAGGGCAGGGGACCGAGCGGCAGGGACTCCTCCGGCTCCTGAGAAGTGGATCCGCTCGGGGTCACCGCGATGCCAGCAGCCGCCGGGGTCCTCCTGGTCCTGCTGCTCAGCGGGGGCCTCGGGGGTGGCCAGGCGCAGCGGCGGCAGTTGCCACAGGCGCATCAGCAAAGAGGTACAGTCGAGGCACGGGCTGTGGGTTCCATCCTTTGTCGGGCCGGTCCAGGACTCCTCACCGGTCGCAGACAGTTGCTGGCCCGGGGCCGCTTTCTCCCTCTGCCCCCCGGAGAGTGCGCTCTGGGGCGAGAGGGGCTAAGTTTGGGGCAAGTTCACTTTCCACTCCCGGAGTTGGGTGGAGGGGTTTGCCTGTCTCCCTCGCAAAGAGCAGGACGGGCTGTTCATTGTTCGTTCGTTTCTGAGAGAACTTGCCAGCACTAGACATCCTGCAAATTGATTCCCAAAATCTCTCCAAGAGGCAAACTTTTAACCAATTGAAAAAGTGTCTTCAAATCAGATTCCTTCCCTGCAGAGAAAGGTTTCTTGAGCAGCGGCTCATCTTGGAACTTTATGGAAGGCAGCTGATACTTTTTTTTTTAAGGGACTTTGTAACTATTTGAACAGGGCTTGTAAAGCAGTGAAGTGTATGGATTTTTTCTTTCATGGCAATGGCGTCTCCAGCCTCATATTTTTTTTACCCACATCCTATCTCAGGTAACTTATTATATAGTGAAATTTCTCCTTGCTTAAAATACAGACGAGACTGCTATGTCACCCGTATTTTAATTAAGACCATAGTGGCCAGACATACATACTTCAGGGGACTTTGGAAAACAGTTGTATTTTAATGCAACTCAAATTATTCTCTTCAGAGAGCCTTAATGTTTATATGCATATCATTTCTGAAACTCTGGGGAGACTTTGAAGAGTTACTTTATGACCATGAATTTTAAAAGAAGCACATATGCAGTATTTGAAAACAATTTATAGTACATTATTTCAGCAAACATTTCTGTAAGTTGGAAACCATGCATCAAAGTAAAATAATTAAGAAAAATTGAAGGTTTGGTTTCAGATGTCAAAATATTTACCCAGATGTCCAGAAGCTGGAGGTTAGCAGCTTTTGAAAATTTTGATGAGGCTGAATCTGCCAAAATTTTGAAATGTACTGTTTCCTCTTTTAGTTAACTGTAATGAAGATATGTCTAATAGTTCTGATAGTTTTTCCTCTGATAATATAGTATTTCTAGCAGTACTATTTTATTTAAAAAGGAGTAAAAAATACCTTAAGCTCCTTGCTACAATAATAACTCCTTGATTAAAATGCCGAGAATAAAAATGACCTAACTTCACTATATGATTTTTTTCCCTTCTATTTTTGCATTTCCTTCTCTGAGAGGTAAAATGAGGTCAGTGTGGCTTAATTAATAGAATGCATGAGACAGTGATTTTGAGAATATCTCGATGACAATGATTTATAAACATATGACTTTTAAGTATTATCTTGCTCAGTTATATGATATATATTAATAATACACAATACTTACTCCTGTTAGGCAGCTGGGAGTGAAGAGAGGCCAGGAGTACCAGTTGTTCTTTTTACTACAGTGGGGCAGAAGCTCAAAGCATGCAGAGCAGGGACCAAGTGGGTTCATGAGGATTTCCTCTAGCTCAGTGGTTCTCAACCTTCCTAATGCCGTGACCCTTTTATACAGTTCCTCATGTTGTGGTGACCCCCAAATTCATTGTTACAAATTGAACATAATTAAAGCATAGTGATTAATCACAAAACAATATGTAATTATATATGTATTTTCCGATGGTCTTAGGCGACCCCTGTGAAAGGGTCGTTCGCCCCCAAAGGGGTCGCGACCCACAGGTTGAGAACCACTGCTCTAGCTTGTTCCTCTCCCCTTTCTCTCTTTTCTCCCCACTCTTTTCCCGCTCCTCCTCTCCTCTCCCCCTTCCTCATCCCTTTCATTCTTCTTTCCTTCCTCCCTCCCTCTTCTTCCCTCCCTCCATCCCTCTTTACCCCTCCCTCCCACCTCTCTCTCTCTTTTTCTCTCTGTCATCTGACAAAATTAACTGTGATTTCTATGGTCTAGGTACAGGTTGAGGTGGATACAGAAGGGAGCTTTTATAATGCCATTCTGTTCAGAGAAAACTTGGGCACTATATACATAAGAGATTCTATGCAAAATAGCTATAGTAGCATTGAGTGTACTAGGGACTGCTATATTCTACATTCTAGAATATGTTGTGTATTTTATAGCTCCTTTAGAGTATTTTTTAGGATTTGTTCAAGGATAAATACTTGAAATCTGCTAATATTAAAAGTATATGTAAAATATATTTCATAATGTCTTAAATTTGTATCGTGCTTTATGATGCAAAAATGCCTTACATACATGAGCTTATTTAACCTTCAGCTATAGTTATTCTTACTGGACAAACCTGAGTCTTGGAGGAGCTGTGACTTAAGCTGATGCAATTGACAATAACCTAATTTTTAACAACTGAAGTAACTTAGTTTTGTTTATGCTAAAATTCTCTTTTTTATGGTACCAAGATTTCTTTCCATTTATTTTTTGAGGCCTGTATCCTTTCCAATGTTATAGGCTAAATCAAGCTCTCAGTAAAGATCATTGGATATGAGTTCAATACAAGTATTTTCTTGGTTATCTGGCCTTCCTGGCTAGGCACTAATTATTTGGAATGAGTTCTGTTTTCTCTCTTAGTACAGTGCCAATTTATTAAGAATGTTGACATGAAGTAATCGTTTTTAAATGTTGAATTGAGTTAGAACCTTACCTGATATTTTATTTGTTTTTTAAATCTTGTGTAGTTTCTATAGTATGCAGAATTGTAGTATGAAAAACATTGATTCAGAAAGAATGATATTCCAAAGAAACCCTTTAACTAGATTTAAGATTGACAAAATAGGAGAATGATGGTCAAAATGGTTTTGCAATTCAGTAAGGCAGTACATATACTCATTCCCTGACATTGATGTGAATAGTATGTGGAAATGGCAATGTGATGGTAGGTAAATCGCAACTGATTACAAGTGGTTACCAAAGAATATTGCAGAGTGGATCAAGGTTAATCTGGGAAGAAGTCTCTAGAAGTGTGAGAGAGGTTTCCTTATGTTCATTTGACTTGGTAATAGCTTGATGGAAAGCATAAAATCCAAGCTTATCAGAACTGCAGGTGGTCCAAAATTGATTTGGGTAGCTAAGCTGGTAAAAACAGATTTAGGAACTTCAAAGGATTCTGTAGCATAGACCATGAACAGGACATCCTGAAGTTGGTTTTAATATTTGTATCTAGATGTTAAATAATTTCATATGCCCTATTCTGGAAATTTGTTGTTTCCTTTGTATAAATATACTAGGGGCCCAGTGCATGAACTTGTGCACATTGAAAGGAACTGTGGGCCACGAGGCTGTGGTGGGCACAGGGGCAGGTCTCGGCCCATCCTCCGCGCTCCCACCTGCAGCCCTACTCCCACGTGCTGACAGCACAGAGTGATTGGGGCCAGCACCAGCAGCAGGTGTGAGTGGGGCCAATGCCATCAGCAGGTGCAAGCGGTAGCTGCTGCCCTGACCGCCCCTCAGGAGCAGAGGGAGGTGAAGAAGCCCTCAGGGGTGATTGGGGCCGCAACAGGCACCAGAAGTGGGTGCGAGTGGCGGCTCTGGTGCTGGCTGTGGGTGCAAGTGCCAGGCGGGACTGCAGTGAGCAGGAGCAAAGAATTTTCAGTAACCACCAGAGGCTTGCCCCGATGACAGCGAAGAGCGCCCCGCCTTGGTCTGGCCCCCCTGCTCACCTGTTCCACCATCCCTCCGCGGCCGACGCCTGCCATGTTCCATGCTCTGCCACCTACTGTTGACGCCCACCATGTTCTGCGGATGCCCCCTGGTGGTCAGCACATGTCATAGCAACCAGTGCCCACCATGTGCGGATGCCCCCTGGTGGTCAGCACATGTCATAGCAACCAGTTGTTCGGTTGTCCGATTGTTCTGCCGTTCGATCTATTATTT
>NW_005354291.1:7868995-7879269 GCF_000412655.1 Myotis brandtii
TGGCTGCTGGCCGCCATCTTGGCTGGCAGTTAATTTGCATATCGCCCTGATTAGCCAATGGGAAGGGTAGCGGATGTACGGCTAATGACCATGTTTCTCTTTTATTAGATAGGATATATAGATATATAGGAATGACACAAAGACAGGAATAGGAAAGACAAGTCTGAATTGCAGTAAGTTAAATGTGAATAGATAGTGTGACTTGGTGAAATGTTAACTGACTTTTATTAAAAACTCATTGAAGCAGATGGGTTTTTATTACATACTGATTATTCATTGGTTGTTAAAACACAACAAGTGCTTCATTGACAAATGGATGTAAATTGAGATGAGGTGGAGCACAGTTAGGGGTCTGAAAATATTGTTAGAGGAGGGCTATTCTAAGAAGAGTCTGTAAGTATAGAGAAAGACTTAGGAAATCATAACAGATATTCTCAGAGTTTAGAAAAGATGGTTGTATGGAAAAGAAGCTAAATGCCTTTCCTAAAGCCTGAACTCAGGTAGAAGTGTATGGCTAAGAGGAATGTCTGAGTTCAATACCATGGGAGGAAACATGCTCCCTCTCCCCATTCTGAGCGGTTCAGAAATAGCTGGGTTGAGTTGGAGCACCTAGCTTCTGGAAGTGTCCATACAGTGGGTAGAGATACAGGGGTGATTTGGTATGAAATGCCTCCACAGAGAAGTTAGAAATCACCAAGTCTCCAGTCTTTTTCCAATTCCAATATTCTAGGATTGCATTCTATTATTTTTTGGAGTTCAAACTTGCATTTCAACTTCTGAATTTTTAAAAATGTTAAGAAAATATTAAATGTATATCAGTGTGTTTTTAGATACCTTTTGGGATTTAAAATAAAGACATATTTGAGACAATCTTCACATAATTTTGGCACACATGCTCAAAATTTAATGTGGAATTTCCACTTCACCATCAATTGCAGTTCTAAAACATCCTGTGCTATAAAATGTGAAAACACTTTATAAATTACCTGAGAACATTTCAGGAATTTAATTGTGGCTGTGAACCTGAAATGAATTCTTTTTTGGTGTCTTCCTTTGCTTCATGTGTAACTTGTTGACTTGTTCACTACACGCTGATCTAATAGTGTAGTTAAAATTATTCATAACATATAAATGTATGGCTGAGAATAAAAACTTTCAACATTGACTAAAATGTTATAGGTGTCGTAGAACTTTTTAAATGACATATTTTATATTATATTTATTCTTACACATCAGTGTATACAAATTGCTGCTATATCTTATTTCTAGAACTTTTCTATGCTAGTATTTCATGCAAAGTAATGAACTCAAGAGTTGTTAGGGATTATGTACATGTTCTACCAATTATTCTGTAATTCACTTCAGTTGCCATAGCTCCTAAAATATGGGATAATTGTCACCTACACTAATAACTACAATGTTTACCTACTTTACATATAATTACGTAAAAACTCAAATAGGTATTCCAAGAGTTATTCCTAGGTATTGTGCTATAAGAAGGCATGAGTCTATATTTTATAGGAGGGATTTAGTTAAATAGGAGTAGGATTTGTAATTCTTATAACTTTCAACTGTATTGCAAAAGGTATGACTCAAAAAAGTTTACTTTTTGCTAGATTTTACTTTGCAGTATTTTCTCAGTCTCTATTTATATAAAGCAGATAATTGTGATTTTTTATTCAGACATTTATTAAACAGTGATTATTCATTCACAATGACTAATGTGCTAGACATTTCTACTTGGACCTCAAAGACTAAATCATTGTGCTTTCTTTCGATTCAAATAGATTTGGCAGTGAACTATAAGAAAAAATTCACTTGAACTTTATATGATATCTCACATCTCCTTTCATAATTTGCTTTACAGTTATGGGGTCACAATTTTAGACCACAATGGAAGAGGAGGAATTGGGACCTAGTGGGCTCCAGAATAAGGAAAATTAACTTTAACCTAGCCTATACATACATGGCATGATCAATGGGGTGGCTAGCTGTCTAAATTATAGAGTCCAAAGGATGTATGGAATGCAAGGTTGTTTCTAGTCAACATAACTCTCCAGTAGGACTGTACCATGTGGGTGCAGCATGGCTGAAAGAGTTTCCAAGCAGGGTAATAATAATAATAATAATAAGAAGAAGAAGAAGAATGGCAACTTCAGGTCATCTGTCTGGTTTGCAGTAGGTCCTTATTTAGCAGCTGGAAACTGTGAACAAAATGAGAAAGTGTTGTCAATGTCCAAATTGTTTAGCTTGTAAAACAGAAGATTGAGGTTTAGGATTTGTGTACTATCACAACTTTGAACTGGGTAGTTAAGCAGGAACTTAGGTAGAAGCCCAGTTGTAGTGAATGAGAAGACAAGGTAGAGATTAGAGAAAGACAGAACTCGATTGCTTCTCAAGACTCATTCCAGGCTCAGTATATACCAGGCAGACAGAAAGGATGCTAATTCTGGGCTGAACCAATTAGTAAGACTCAGTTCAAAGGTCAGAATTTGTGCAGGAAATTGGTGGGGTTGGGCCTATGTGTATTGAAATGTGGTTAATGGATGAATGTGTTCAGTGAGTAAAACAGACCAAAAAAAAAAAATCCCTGTTCTTGTGGAGTTTATATTCTAGTTAAGGATACAGAAAATATGTTGGATCTATAATGAATCAGTAATGTAACTAATACCTATCTATATTCCATAGAATGTAGTGGGCCATGAGATTCCTGGACAATCAAGTATAGCAGGAATGAAGAGTCAGGAGTTCTAATGGTGGAGGGAGGTTGGCTGCTATTTTCAATAGAGTGATAACGGTTGACCTCATTGAGAAGGTCACATTTGAGCAAATACTTGAAGGTGATGTGGGAGTGATTCACACAGATAGCAGGTGGAAGACAAGTACTCTCACATGGAGAACAGGCTTATACAGTCTAAGGCTGACGTGAAGTTGGAAGGTCAGAGAAATAACGGTGGGAGAGGGGGAAGAGCTGGGTCATTGAAAAGATTTTGCCTTTCAGTCTGAGGGAGATGGGTGGTATTGGAGAGTGTTGAGCAGAGTTAATGAATGAATAAAATACTATTTAACATTTATTTTTTCAAGCAGACTAATCCATTGGACTAGCCCGTGGTCAGCAAACTGCGGCTCTCGAGCCACATGCGGCTCTATGGCCCCTTGAGTGTGGCTCTTCCTAAGCTTTAGGAGTACCCTAATTAAGTTAATAACAATGTAACTACCTATATAGTTTAAGTTTAAAAAATTTGGCTCTCAAAAGAAATTTCAATCGTTGTACTGTTGATATTTGGCTCTGTTGACTAATGAGTTTGCCGAACACTGGACTAGACCAATAGACCAAATGTAGGGTTATTTTAGATTTATCTCCTAGCCCAAACCTCCCATTCATTGAGCATATTTCAGTAATTGCATTGTAGAGTATTCTACCTCAACTATCTTATCATTGGAAAGCTCAGTTGCATCTTTGTAAAACCTTTCTTTTCTTTCTTTCTTTTTTTAAAAAATTTACTTTTGGTATCTCAATTATATTCCACAAATAAAAGATCATCAGTATCTGAAAACAACTCAAGGAACTACTACATATCCTTTTATATTTCCCCAGTGTTCTTAGGAAAATGCCATAGGTTTCTTTGAGAAATTTAAACAAATGTGCATATTAAAACAAAAATAAATTATTCATAACCCCATATGAATATGTATGTTTGTTGCTATTCTCTTTCTTATTGTTCATTTCATTATCAGAGCTAAAGTTTAGATACTATGTTGAAAATGACACAATGATGTGTTAATCTGATTACTTCTTTTATGAAATAAACTTTGAAAGGTTATCTATTTTTACAATCAGAACCTAATCTGTTTCAATTTTTATGACTTCTTTAAAGATAACTGTAAGTCTTTCAGTAACCTTTGGAGTAAGGTAATGCAATTTTGGCCTGACTAAATTCTATTATTTTTAAAAAATTTAGGTGAAGAACATTGCATAGCCAGCCTCTCTCTCTCTCTCTCTCTCTCTCTCTCTCTCTCTCTCTCTCTCTCCCTCTCCCCTGGCATATAGAGTGTGCACACTAAATAGTGAATGATATAATAACAGAAAGAGGAGAGCTAACTTTTAGGAAAACACACATACTTTTAAGTGCTGAAAATTATGGACAAAGTTAAGAGCATGATGTTACCCAATGCAGGCAGTTAAAATCTCTACTCACGTACAAAAAAAGACCAAAGATAGAATTAGCCAGGACATGAGGAAAAGGTGTAAAATCTTGGAATGCTAAAACATGATGTTCCCACTAAATGTTTAAGTATAAGTGATGTTTCCAGGAGACCACCAGCTGTCATTTAAAATATATCATAGAAGCTAATATTCAAGACTCCCCACCAGTTTCCTTCCCATGCCTCCATACTTTTCAAGCTTATAACGTGGAAAGGATTCCCATTTTACTTTTTCCAAATTAATCTGTTTTCACTCACTTTTTGTGAAGACAGTTCCCTCCCTCCATGCCTTTACTAAGTTTTTTGAACCATCACAAAACTTTCCTCTTTCCTTGGTACACCCTACGTTTGCACACCATACCTCCTCGTCTACATTTAAAATGGAGTTAAAAGCTCATTTCCTCCATGTGCTCAGTGATGAACCCTATATCTGATCATGTCTGTCACCTCTGCCCCTCAAATCATTATGTTGAGTGTAACTCTTCATCATATCATATTCTTGATGTTTTTTTCTTATTTTTTTCTTCTCCCTGGATTTATGCCTTTATATGTTGAGAGTGTGGGAGAGGTGGTATTTGTGCTGAAATTATTTCTATTTTTTAAATACCAATTGAAGCACCTAGTGATTGAATTCTGTGGGAAATTAAGAGGCCATTGCAACATTTTCAATTGGGAATTTACTTAAAGGGAATAGAAACATGGCATGACACTTTAATTCTTATTCCCTTGGTGGGTATTCTTTATAGATAGAAAAGTAAAGTGAAAAGACAATATGAATCAAATAATAAAGAAACTTTGCATTCAACTATGGAATTATTAGCATACTAGCAAATTAAATATTTCAAGTTAAATATTCTACTAAAACTGGGAATTAATGTCAAACACTTAAAAAATTCTGTTTGCTGAGTAGCTAATGTAACTTTTAGAGCAGAGCCTATAAAATAAGTGTCTAAATTTAAGTTACTACATAACTTGGTTATCTTGATTTCCATGGAGAGAGAAAATAAAATCCTCTCTGATAGTCTAAATTACAGCCTCTTTTTTTTCACCATGCTGCTATCATATGTTTTACATTTGTGTAACATCTGGCATCTAGGAAGTTTTATTGCCTTTACCACCATTTCCATTCCTCTGTGCAAAGCTTTTTTTTCTTTTTTCTTTTTTTTTTTTTGGCATGAAGCAGTACAGGATATCCCTGCAGTTGGAGTAAGGGGTATCCCCTGAGTCGCTTACCTGATAAAAATAGGAAGTGATAAAATAGAATCTCAGATTGTCTAAACCCAGACATGCATTCTAGTTCTACATAAATTCTCTCTAATATTGAAAGTAGCAATTTTTCTTTAGAAAAGGAGAAAGCTAATATGAAAATCACAGTATTATAACAATATTTAGGGATGGTAGGGTTATAATAGTTGAAATTTGAATCTGTAGGTGATGTAACATGGTTTTTGATTTAGTAAAAAATGATGATTTCTCATGTTCTCCAGAGGGAAACGTCCATTTATTTTTTTTTAAGTGTGTTTCAGTTAATTCTTACTTCTTTCTCCACTTAATTGAAGTGTTTAATTAATTTTCTATTCTACTCATAAATACGACCAGACACAACTTAGAATTTGCATGCTGTGTTGTTTTACATTAATAGCACATCTATTTTCAATTTTTTACTTAGATTTTATATGCTTTTATATATTAGGGACTAAAAATGGAATTTATTATAATCCAGTTATTCAAGTATTGCTGTTAAAATCTGATGTTATTTTGAATACTCCCTTTGAGGAATCTGGGAGACTTATAATGAAATCATCGTTTCACCAGATTTCTTTCTAATAAGACATTCACCATTACTGGAATTATATTTTGTGCATTACATTCCATTGATGTAATTTTAAACTTCCATTATACTTCACTATAAATGGAATTTCATTATATCCGACTCCATTATAAGTGGGTTACAGTATTGTTGACATTTACAGATCTTAGTGTCTTGGTATACTCTGCATTATAATGCATTATGTGTGCCTTTAATTCTATTCTAGAGAAAGTACTATTGATTTACATGGTTGTGTAGGAGAGTTTTGTTAAACTCCATTGCTTGATTTCATGGTGGCTTTTTCCCTCCCTGATATCATTTGAAAATATATCTCAATGTATTTTATCCAATAGTTTGGATAAAAATAAGGGAAAACTTAAGGATTATAAATATATTTTTGTGAGTTTTCTCTACGTCTTTATATAAAGCCTTTGTGGATCTTAAGCTGTAATTGTAGCTTTCTCTTACAACTTTCTTTTATTCTATACTTTATTGTGAAGCTCTTGTAGAAAATTATTTTAAATAGTGCTTAGGACACCTTTCTCTTTTAAAGAGTGAAATTAATGGGACTACATCAAACTAAAAAACTCCTGCACAGCAAAAGAAACCATCAACAAAATGAAAGGGGAACCCACTGTAAGGGAGAACATATTTGGCAATGATACATCTGATAAGGGGTTAATTTCCAAAATATATAAAGAACTTAAGCAACTCAACACCAGGAAGTAAAACAATCCAATTCAAAAATGGGCAAAGGACCGGAATAGACACTTCTCCAAAGAGGACATACAGATAGATAGCCAATAGACATATGAAAAAATGCTCAATGTCACTAATCATCAGAGAGATGTAAATTAAAACCACAACAAGATATCACCTCAGACCTTCCAGAAAGGCTACTGTCAAGAAATTAACAAACAAGTGCTAGCAAGGATGTGGAGAAAAGGGAACCCTGGTGCATTGTTGGTGGGAATGCAGATTGGTGCAGCCACTGTGGAAAACAGGGTGGAGCTTCCTCAAAAAATTTAAAATGAAACTGCCTTTTGACTCAGCAATCCCACTTCTGGAAATATATCCTAAGAATCCTGAAACACCAATTAAAAAGAATGTATGCACCCATATGTTCATAGCAGCATTATTTACAATAGCCCAAATCTGGAGACAGCCCAAGTGCCCATCAGTAGATGACTGGATAAAAAAGATTGGTACATTTATACAATGGAATACTACATGGTCATAAAAAAGAAGGAGCACTTACCTTTTGGGACAGCCTGGATGGACCTGGTGATTATTATGCTAAGTGAAATAAGCTAGTCAGAGAAAGACATATATCATATGTCCCTTATATGAGGAATCTAATGTACAAAATAAACTGACAAACAAAATAGAAAAAGAGGCATGGATACATGGAATAGGCTGACAACTGTTAGAGGGAAGGCGTGTAGGGAGGACTGGATGAAAGAAGGTGAAGATATTAAAAAAGAATGTATATGCATAAAGCCCATATACACAGACAACAGTGTGGTGATGGCCAGAGGGATGGGGGAATGGGGACATCTGTAATAGTGTCAACAATAAAAATAAAAAGAAAGAAATGCCCTTCACAGTAGTTTTAATAAGCATTTTTAATTCAACAATAAAGTAATTTGGATGGAGCATAATTTTTGTTTGTTTCTATGTCCCAAGATAAGAGTATCTGGAGGCTAGATTTCCTGCTAAGTTCCTTAGCATTATTGCCAGGTCAGGACCGAGGCATATTAACATGAAACATGTTGTTCAGCATCTGCAAGGCAGAATACAATAAGCATTGTTAATTCAGTTGAAGAAAAAGACAGCTGTGTAAGATTAGCTTTCTTGTGTATGTGTGGGAGTTAACACAATAATGTCTCTTTCCAAAAGATGTGTATGTCTTTCTTTTGCTTATATGCAAATTTTAATTAATGAAGAAATTCATCAGCTAAATGAAACAATAAATTGTTTTATAATTTAGTTGGAAATTGGTTGACAAGTTGTCTTCTGAGTAATAATATAAAGTTCTAGAAACCAGATAACTTCCCAAATCTCTCTAGCCCAGCGATTTTCAACCTGTGTGCTACAAAACACTGGTGTGCCACAGAATTTCTAAAGAGTGCAATATCTGACTATTAAATCAGGGGCACTGACCTCTTCTCTCTTAGATTTTCAAGCAAAAAAAAAATGACAACAGCCAACACAACAATAGCAGTCTGGTGTGAATGAATCAAAATCCAACCTTGTTATTGTCAGATTGGCAAAATATGGCATATAATTTTTGTTGTGCCACAAAATTTTAGTAATCTATTTGTGTGTACCATGAGGTGAAAAAGTTTGAAAATCACTGCTCTAGACTATGCACTATATTCTGGGTCATAGTTTCCTGTAGAACAACTCTTATTTCCAAAATCAACCTTTATGTTAACCATTATTTAGAGCCCTGGCCTAACTGATGTCTTGCAATTAAACTGCCATTGTTCTCCGATCTGTACTTTGATCATTCTCTAAGTTACACACGTTTATGTAGATGTGTGTAATAAGATTCCTTTGGAAAATGTAGTTTGTATGTTGAGTTTAAACCTCTCATTTTCATTTAGCATTCACAGCTTTAACTGATTTTGTGTTCTATCGCAAAAGGGGTACCCAGTCTATGTGAGACATTTATTCGTTTCCACTATTCCTGAGATCCCTGAGGTCTGGTGTTGTTGTGGCTGCCATTCCATAGCTGAGGAAGCGAGGCTCCTCCTGGACTGTAAGATATTTACAGCATATCATATAGGCAAAGTCTCTTTTTTTTAAAACAACTTTTTTGAATAATAACTTACATACAATAAAATTAACATATACGTATACATCTAGATGACATTTAACAAATGTATATACTCCTGTAAGTACCATCCCAATCAAGATAAAAAAAACATTTCCACTTTCCCAGAAAGTCTCCCCGCTTGTTCTTTGCAGTCTCTTTTCACGCCCCACCCCTGATCTGATTAGTTTCATCTGTCCTAGAAATTCCTTTATACTAATCACCAACTATGTACTTGGTACTTTTTAGTTTCTGCCCTCTTTCGCACAGCCTAATGTTTTCAGAAACCATTCTTGTTTTTGTGTTTATCTATATTTTGCTCCTTTTAATTGTCAAGAGTTTCAAACCTATGAATGTATCTCAGTTTTTAAATTAACACCTGTTGATGACATTCAGGCAGTTTCCAGTTTTTAGCTATTATGAATAAATTTGCCACACAAAAGTCATGTACAAGTCTTTCTATGGATATGTTTTCATTTCTCATATTTATCTAGGAGTGGAATTTCTGGATTGTATGGAAAATACTATCCATGTAATAGTATAATAAATGGGAAAAATTGTTTTCCAAAGTGATTGTTTCATTTTACTTTCCCAAAACAAAGGCATCATATGATCTTAATCTAGTGATTACTTCTAGCAACATAATATTTTGGTAAGCTAACTTTTGGGATAAACAATGATGATATAATTAGTCATTTTTCTCTCTAATCCTTCTTTTTTCTGTGTGTGTCTTTTAGAGAAGTAAAAAAATAAAATAAAAAGCTTGTTTTATATGGGATGATTTTAAAAATATATTTTTTTATTGATTTCAGAGAGAAAGGAAAAGGGAGAGAGAGAGATAGAAATATCAATGATGAGAGAGAATCATTGATCACCTGCCTCCTGTACGCCCCTACTAAGAAGCTTTCTGGCAAATTTTTCTATTAAAATTCTACATATGCATACAAAACAGAAGAAATAGACTGTTCAACTTTTAGAGCAGGTTTTTAGTCACTTGTTAGAGAATTGTTCTATTATAGTATTATCATCATGGGTAAAGCAACCGTAATAATAATGGGGAAAGAAAAATCTCAATTTATTCACTAGACAAGAATGTGTTGAATACATACTATCAGTAAGAAAGGGTTTTCTATACTGTACTTGCAAAAATGAGCAAGACATTTTTTGTGTGCAAGAATCTAATCTAATAAAAGAGAAAATGCAAATTGAGGGTATAGCGGGCTGTGGCCAACCTGCAAACAGCCATCAGTCCCTCACCCAGGCTGGCCAGGCACCCCAGCGGGGACACCCACCCTGAAGGGGCTGTGCCCAACCTGAAAACAGCCCTCAGCCCCTCACCCAGGCTGGGCAGGCACTCCAGCGGGGACCCCACCCTGAAGGGGGTGTGGCCAGTCTGAAAATGGCCCTTAGCCCCTCACCCAGGCTGGCCAGGCACCCCAG
>NW_005354291.1:7879782-7882227 GCF_000412655.1 Myotis brandtii
TAAAAGGGTAATATGCAAATTGACCCTAACAGCAGAACGACTGGGAATGACTGGTCACTATGACACACACTGACCACCAGGGGGCAGATGTTCAATGCAGGAGCTGCTCCCTGGTGGTAGTGCGCTCCCACAGGGGGAGCTCTGCTCAGCCACAAGCCAGGCTGATGGCTGCCAGTACAGTGGTGGTGGTGGGAGCCTCTCCCGCCTCAGCAGTGCTAAGGATGTCCGACTGCAGCTTAGGCCTGGTCCCCGCTGGCAAGTGGACATCCCCTGAGGGCTCCCGGGCTGCCAGAGGGATGTCTGACTGCCAGCTTAGGCCCAATCCCCCGGGGAGCGGGCCTAAGCCAGCAGGTGGTCATCCCCGAGGGGTTCCAGACTGCGAGAGGGCACAGGCTGGGCTGAGGGACCCCCCCAAGTGCACAAATTTTTGTGCTCCAGGCCTACAGTTGAATAAATATAGAATGAAGTAATACATATATACAATGTGATCAATATAGGCAGTCTGTATGTGGAAAGAGAGTTTTACTCTGCACAGGCTTCTGTTATAACTTTTCATATTGGAAAAAACATCTTCATGAACTTAAGCCATATCTGTACTTTAGTTGTTTGGCAACACTAATAATTTGGTTTTACTTATTATTATTAACTAGAGGTATTTAATGCAAAATTTTAAAATTTCTTTTAAAATTGTGTACTTGTGGCTTGTTGCAACATAGTGACTAAAGCTACTATGCTTCTACATCTGGAATCTGATTTGTGGGCATTGTATACAGGATATTTTATAACGACAGTAATAAAGCCATCCCAGTTAAGCTCTCAGAGCAGATTAGATGTGCTTATTAGCAATGAAATATAGTCAAAATATGCCAAGCATACACATATTTTTAGGTAATTGGAATTACTTCAGCACATAGTCAATCCAAATTAAATGAGTTTTTAATTGAGGTTTATGTGCAAGAAAAGAGAAAATTTATCTGTTATGTACACTATATATGCTTTTAATATCATAGCTGTCTTAGAGATCTTTCGATAGTGATTGTGAGTACCATTAAATGCAGCTGTTCTCTTCTGCTGTGGGTACAAATATATGGCAAAATTAGACCAAAATTAGAAAAATGAAAAAGGGATTGTGTGGGAATGGAAGAGAAAAACATTACAAGAGGAAAGCTAACTTCCTCAGCCTTTCTCTTCTCAAGGTTGTTAACCAAGATAATTTCTGGCCCTAATAGTGACGGAAACATGGCGAGGGATTTTATTTCTATTTTAAAAATAGCTCGATATGGCTCAAGGTTTCCTTTAGTTGTTTAGCTGTCACAACTTCCAAAAGCCACATGTTTGGGGATGTTATGTTAATTTGATACTTTAAACCAATGCTTGTGCTCCATGGCTTCCTGGTGTACCTAGGGAGACAAATGCCGCTTAAATAGCATTTAGGAACATTGGATATTGCACTTTAGAGAATATGTGTATGTTTATTACAAAAGTGAATGTTAAAAATAGGAAAAAATGTGAAATGAGCAACAAAGAAATACTCCTTGTGATGAATTACGCAGTATAATTTAATGATGTAATTTTCCATTATATATGTAGGTAATACTTGTTTCAATTCAGCATAGCTCCTGGATGCTGAACATGCCTGTCCAATCTCATAATTTTGAAATAGTTGTGTTCACTTCTAAAGAAGAATCCACTTTATTTTTATTTTATTTTATTTGTTTTAATTTTAAAGATATACTGCTTTAGTAGATAAATAACTAAGTGTTTTTATGGGCATCTCCACATAGAAAAATCTTAAGATAATTCTTTTACTTTAGCCGGAAGGTAAAGATAGCAAATTCTCTAACACAGGCTGATAACGGAACATGGGTTAGTCATTCTTGAGTTCATTGCTATTGAACCTAAATATGTATGTTTTAATTTATTATATCTAAAATGTGTTCTTAAATTTGGTAGAATATTCATATTGTATAGCATTTTACAAATTAGTCAATGCAATAGAATATTCATAATAAATGGAATTATTCAATGTTTAAATTTTACTAAAAGCACTTTCCTGCCAAATGTTTCTATACCTAATGTACATTACTGAGTTTGAGCAACAGTCAGAACACAAAACAATTAGCTATGCCCACTGATGAAAAGCTCTACTTGGAGCAGTTTGTTGCTAGACCTATTAGGCAGCAGAGATAAGGCTGAGATGGGAGAATACATAGTTGGTCTAATTGGAAATACTTTGCTTCACATGAAACATTCCAAAAGCAATTGGAAATACATTGCCTGAGTGCCAGTGCTATGTATTCAATATTTGACCAAGTGCTGAAAAGCAACTTATATTTATCGTTTTTTCTTAATCCTCACTTGAGGTTTTGTTTTTATTGATTTTGACGAGAGAGAGAGAGAGAGAGAGAGAGAGAGAGAGAGAGAAGAGAAGAGAAGAGAAGAGAA
>NW_005354291.1:7882390-7899627 GCF_000412655.1 Myotis brandtii
GGAGAGGAGAAACATTAATTGGTTGCCTCCTCAATGCACTGCAATCAGGGATCGATCCTGCAACCTAGGAATGTGCCGTGACTGGGAATTGAACCCTCAACCTTTTGGTGTATGTGATGATGCTCCAACCAAGGGAGCCACCCAGCCAGGGAAACCTATATTTACCTTTGTGAAAAGATTTTATAAACATTCTGCTTAGATACTTACATGAATAAGACAAAGGATGATGGAAAAAACATACTGCTTTCCTTTAAACACACACACACACACACACACACACAACTTATCCCTATACAAACATACATACCTACACACTCACATATTTCCCCCCTTTTGATGGCTAATCTGTTTTTTAGATTAGTCTGTGGTTGAGTCGTGGGAGTGCAGGGTAAGAGCTAAGGAAGGAATTCCACCCAGAGCATTTCTGATTTCCTTAGTATTGTGTGGAATGGCATAAGAGATCTCTTCTAATTGTGCAGGATAAATACAGCCCACTGAACTGCTTAACAGCAGTTTACCACAAGCCAGTTATAGTGTCAAAGACATCGGAACCTTTTCTTCTATATTTGAATAATGATAAATGCCTTCATGCTCTGTGAGAACTACTGAAGTGTGTTTCTCTGCAGGTAAGCTTGGCAGTATCTTATAGAACTCCACTCAGAGCATTACTTAAACAGTGTGAAATACATTGTCTGACAAGAATTGTATTGCAATTTGGAATGATGTGTATGCAAGTGGATAGCCTGCCAGTTATTTGTACTTTAAAAAATGGACCTCTGAGGCCACAATAGAAAACCTTAGTCTTTATTTGGATATTTGCAGTGAAAACTATAATTGTTCCTTGTGGGAAAGTAAAGTAAATTCGATAATTTGGCCACAGTCCATCAAATATGTATGGTGAGAGACAACTTGCTTACTCTTTATTTCTAAAATAAGATGTATAATATAATATCTCCCTATTATTAAATATAATTTTCATTGAAATTGAAATACTTGATTGCATGTGTATCTAATGCTTATTTATGTCTTTTTTGGCTGTTATTTATTATCTAATGATTGTGCTACTATTATTTGCTGCTAGTTTGTCACCATCCCTCACCCTTGGTAATGATAGTTTTTCTTCTCATGGAAAATGTCAGTAATGGGTTCATGGTCCTAACTGGGCAGCAAAATAGCCGGGTAACCAAAGAGCCTGTTTGGCTAAATGGGGATATGAGAATGGAGGCCAAAGATTTCAAAGTCCTTGGCAAATTTTTGAAAGACTCCAATTCTATTGATTCATGTTCTCATTCACTGAGTCTGTAGGTACTCTAGAGTAAATGTTATAATCAGAGAGAACACTAGGTATAGATACCGATTTTAGCAATCGAACAATTGGTATTTGAATCACTGAGTTTCTGATATGTGAATACCTCACTAGTTATATGACTACATTTGGAGTATGCAATGCTCTTTTATTTCATTTCTTTAGAGTTACGCTTTTTATTGACTGTGTTACACGAGGTTTAGTCAAAAAGAACAAAGCCCATGTCATCATCAGATTCCTCTTTCTTTGCTTCCGCTTTCTTCTCAGTTGGCGCAGCAGTGGTGGAGGGGGCAGGACCTCCTGCAGGTGCAGCACCAGCTGCTGGGGCAGGTCCACCAGCCTCCGTATTGTCGATGAGGTTCCCAATATGGACATTGGCCAGAGCCTTTGCAAACAAGCCTGGCCAGAAAAAGGGTCAATACTTACCCCAGCTGCTTTCTTCTGATCTTATCCTCTGTCACGGTCACTTCATCTTCATGCAGGATAAGGGCCCAGTAGATGAAGGTGACTTCCGAGACCAAGGCGCAGAGATTCTCTCTTTGTCTTTTGCTCTTGGCATTTTAAGCCTGGCCGGAAAGGGTCAATACTTACCCCAGCTGCTTTCTTCTGTTCTTATCCTCTGTCACGGTTACTTCATCTTCATGCAGGATAAGGGCCCAGTAGATGCAGGTGACTTCCGAGACCAAGGCCATGGTGTGGGCAAGTGCTGGGCGAGCACTGCTGTTGCTGGAGCACTGACAGTTGCGAGGTGAAGTGAGGGCCTCACCCCAAAGCAGCCTTAGCTTCTTTGGGAGGACAGAGCACCTTAGGGGCATCTAGGGGAAGGGGTGAGTATGCAATGCTCTTATAATTGTGCATGGCAATTGAATGCAGAAACCTGAAAAACCTCAACACTCTGGTAATCTTTCCATAAAATAACTAGCCTTTCAAGTCTTTCTCCCCTTGTGAATTATTTTTCTTTTATCCGATTGCTTTTAAAGTTAGAGTCTGGTTGCATACAACTTTAAGATCCCATGAAGGGTGGGGTTTCTCAAATGTGTGGACATAGCGAAGTCTCGGAGGCATCAACTTGGAGAAGCTGTTGTGTTCTGTAAACAGTGGCTTTGAGGTCAGCCCATGACTTAGAGCTAGAGGTGATTCATAGCCTTTCCGCCCTACATATTTTTAAAAAATCTGAGCAGTCAAGTAAAGTTGGACACCCATTGGTCTTAAAGCTGGATTTTTTTTCTCTGTTTTAATAGGAATGATGTAGATAAGTTATGATGCGAATGGTAAGATAGGATCTGATAAGGTGGAGTTTGGGGAAGTAGAACCTCTAAAACATTAGTTTTAAGATAGATGAGGAGTTTTGACTGTTCCCTTCCCCCAATTATCTTTACATTTGTGTTTATTATTCCCCCTTCTTTATCTCAAGCCACCTATTCTTGTTCTTTCTTTTCCTCATTCTCTTTGGGTTGGATTTTTATTTTATTTTATTTACTCTATCTCATGATGTCTCAGTGCCTCTCCTTGTTTCTCCCCCTCCACAAATAGAATGTGAAACTGAAGCCCTCCCCCTTTAAAAAAAAGCCTAGTAATAGAAGCAGTATATATTTATTACTTTCTCATTGCAATTAAAAACTACATATAAGCAAAATCAAAGAGAAAAAATGTATTATTTAACACCAGATGTTGATTGAGCATCTTGAAGAATTGTAAGAATATATAGAACAATTTATATTACCTTATTTTTCTTAGCTACTTAAGAGTTTGGTCTATGTTCCCAATTTTAAAAAGCCATTTTCTAAAAATTTTACTTTCTACTTTATTCATTTTCCATGCCACATAGGATAAATTTTATTTGCTTTATATGTGGACTATTAACCTCAGTGGAGAAAGAGGTTTCCCTGACCTGCTTTAGGATTTATGTATTAAAATATTTAGTTATAAAGGTAATAACTCAGTATTGCTTATTCTAAAGGGAATTTTAAATCCACCATAACTTCTTTACTGATTGTATACAATGTTGAATATTATTTTATTTTCTTACAACTATTTTTTCTTTTATCTTATCTCCCTATATCTGTTTTTTTATTTTTATCTTACTATTCTTCATTTTTCCTCTTTACTCCCTTTCTCTTAACTTTATTTTTATAGAGTGGTGTGAGAGAAATGTTACTTTTGTCATTTTCTGCTGAGTGAAAGGTTTGCAAGAAGTAAACGTAATTATTTCCCCCAACTTGATGGTTTTACTAAAAAACTGGTATTATTATTATTATAAATTTTCTAAATTTACAACTCAATTTAGTAAAGTAGAACTCCTGGACTTGATGTTAGAAAGATTGGAAACATACACTCAAAATCTGAGTAAACTTGCTTGAGTAAATGTACACACATTTGCCCTGCAGTAATAGTTTCATTTATCTGAAAATTTAATAAATTAAAAAATTCTCTAATCATAAAAACCTGCATAATACTGAATTATCTAAAGAGAGGTCGGAATTAATAAAAAGAAATAAAATAATTTTGGAAGTTAGAATTTACACATTTATTGTCTTCTACTTTTCTTCAAGCTCTTCTTCTCCAATAAATATTTAGAAAAGCACTGTCAGCCCACTGTCCAACTAGAAACCTAGCAGGCATCCTAGTCTATATTTTATTTAATTTCTCTATTACTCCCAACATTCCCTTTGTAAGAGGGATAATATTCCAGTGTTATGAATTCTTCAGGGGACCCTCACACCTCTGCCAATTCTTTTGTCATCACTGGTTCAGGGGCTGGTCTAGTCTAGGAGTTGGTGATGGTGGATTGTGGAGGAACTAATTCAGCGGCGAGCAAATTCCATTTACTTTCAAATACCCTAATGGATTCTTACCTGAATTCTAACCTTTTGGATTCAGAAACCACAGATTTCAGATCTTTATTCGTTGTTCTCTTCCTCCCCTGCCTCCAATCTCTGATTCCCTACAATAATAGGATGCCCTCATAGTCTAAGATTCAGCCAGTATTGGTCACATGGGAAAAAACATAACACATAAGTATTTCAAATTGTTAATTTGTCTAGCACACACTAAAGTCTAATAAATCCGATTTCCTGCAAACCTATTAGTTGAACCTTTTAAAACTGTTTGCAGTTAAAAAAATGGTGAGCAGCAGTTTCATATAGTTCAACCTAATATTACGCCATCAATTTTCTTATAGGTTCACAATTGTAACAGTGATTCAGGCCACCATTGTCTCACACGTAGGTGTCATCACAGTGGTCTTAATGGATCTCCCTGCTTTCCCCCCTCCCCTCTCCCATTTGTTTATTATCGTATTTTTGGACATTATTCTGTTAACTCTCACAATTGTAACAGTGATTCAGGCCACCATCGTCTCACATGTAGGAGTCATCACAGTGGTCTTAATGGATCTTCCTGCTTTCCCCCCTCCCCTCTCCCATTTGTTTATTATACTTCAGCTAGGGCAAGCTTATTAAATGTAATAGTATTGAGCCACTCCTCTCTATAAAATTCTGTAATGACCTTAGTACTTGTGGTTTAAAAGTTGTGTGGCCATGCATTCCAGTTACTCTCTGATAGCCCTGGTTTACACCTACTGCTCCCACCTAATTATTAAAGGTGCCCCTTTTTATTCTCATAAGTGGCCTGGTTGGTAGATGAATTTTATTTATAAGGTACTTCCTGATCTGGCCTCTGCATTTCTCTCCGGCCTCATCTCTCACATTTTAAATTGCAATCTGAGCTCTAGCCACTCTGAACTCCCTTGGATTTATGGAACATGTCACGCATTCTCTCAGTTCTGAGCTTGGCCCCATGATGGTGTCACTGCCTGCAGCACCCTCTGTTAACCTGAGTAATTTCTGCCAATTTGTCATGATTGCTCTATATACTTCCTACAAGAAATACTTTCTGATCTCCAGACCACTTGGATTTCCCTGTTTCTGTGCTCATGTTTGTTCTGTATATCCCCAATCAAATCCTCTTCCCACTGAACATGTTTGTATAGATTTCCCGTGCTTTCTTTTAGAACATTAGTTCTGGCAACACAGGACTTAGTTTATTCACCACTGTAATCACCAATGCTTATTAATAAGTGTTTATTACTACATTGATGTTACTAAAAATATACATATGTGTTAAACGAATTTGTGAGACAAGATTAATTTTAGTGTGATGTGGCACTTTGACATCTGCTCTTGACTTTTTATATTGCAAGAGGGATGTTAAGAGAGTATAAAGCACTATAATGAGGGAGAAGAAAAGGAGGCCATTAAATGCTGTTTAACAAAGAAAAATCAACCAAAAAAATGAGTTTGTGTGTCACCTCTGACACACGTGTCATAGGTTCACCATCACTGGAATAGATCCTTCCTCACAGTGTCTAGAAGAAATAACAATCTGAGACCTTGATTTCTAACTTCTAGCCTCCGGTATATAAAATGATGCAGCAGCTATAAAAAAAATAGTATGGCAGTTTCTCAAAACATTAAAAATAGAATTATCATATAATCAGCAATTCTTCTTCTGGGAATATACCCCAAAGAATTGAAATCAGGGTCTGAAAGAGGTACTTGCACACTCATGTTTATAGTAGCATTATTCACAATAGATAAAAGGTGGAAGCAACCCAAGGGCTCGAAGATGGATGAAAGGATAAACAAAATGTGGTATATACAGACAATGGAATTTTATTTGGCTTTAAAAAAGGATAGTCTGACACATGCAACAACGTGGATGGACCTTGAGGACATTATGTTAAATGAAATAAGCCAGTCAGAAAAGACAAATACTGCATGATTCCACTTATATGAGGTACCTGAAGTAGTTAAATTCGTAGACATAGAAAGTAGAATGGTGATTGTACAGGGCAGGGGCAGTTATTGTTTACTGGGTTCAGAGTTTCAGTTGAAAGAGTTCTGGGGATGGATGGTGGTCATAGTTTAATAGCAATGTGACTGTGTTTCATACTGTTCAAAGTGGTCAAGATGGTAAAATTTAAACATAACATCCTCACTTCTATTATTCTACCCAGAGAAAGTCAGTCTTTATTCTTCAGTTAGGAGGTCTCTTTTTCTTATACATTTACATAAACACACATTCTCATATGGCAATAGAGCAATATATGCTTTATTCGTAGATGAGTTTTTCACATAAATACTCTTACTGTGCATCTTATTCTGCATGTGCAACAATGTTAGTTATGAGAGTTGGGGACAGGAAACATCCTGGGCTCCAACAGAAGTGGCCTTTCATTCCCTTCTCTGCCTCATTCTTTTTGGTCTTGATTCCCTTGCACTGAGGCTTTCCATCAATCCTTCAATAATGAGCCATTCTTGTGGACTCTGTAATTGTCCACCAGATCTAGGATTTCTACCGGCCCCTTCTACCATTTCCATGTCACTTCTTCTAAAATTCCTCATTCTACTCTATCGGGGTATGAGTGCAGTGTTGGGCTTCAAAGGTAAAGTCACAGCTTTCCACAGCTCTTCAAAGTGCATTAGCTTTGAGTCTGTTTGGAATGTCTTTAAAAATCCTTTTTGGTGGTGGTTCGAATGGGGGTTGGAGTACAAATATTAGCTCTCCTGTAGGTCTCCAGTCTTTATATATGAGGAGTTTACAGTTTCCAGGATCAGTATATATCAGATCCCAAATTTATAATCCCCAGAGGTTGCTCAGATACTTCTGTGATACTTCAATAATATGATTTGTTCTCAATATTTAGGGTGAAACAATGATGAAGAATTGGGAAGAAAAGTTTCGAAACTCAAATGCGTTAATAGGCTCCCAAACTACTGACAGCTTAAATCTTGTTTCAACATAGAAAGATCTAAAATAACAATGTGATATTGTATATCTACACAGTGTTTTATACTAGTATTGTGTCTGGATTAGTAAAAGTTATTATTGGCTATAGTTAGAATATTTACACTCCTTTTTAAAAGTGGTAATTATTTTCTGAGATAATTCACAGAATCTGACCTCTTTTCTAAGCCCCTTCCTTCTTCTGAAGTAGATAAGACCACTTTGCCAATTAGAACTATTTAGTATAGTAAAGCTCAGAGTTGATAAAGTGATTTAGTATTCAACAGACATAATGTTGTAGTATTATTGGTAAGATTTTGAGACATATCCCTGTACACTTAAGCTCTGCTAACAAAGAGGAAATGGAGCATTAAGTATGTATATGCTGAATCTGATTAAGGCTGACATCCAGTTTGAATACATTCATTCTCTAAGGTGTAGTTTTGGGTATAAGCCATCAACCAAGCACAAAATGGTATGGTTGAAAGCAGCAGGACTCAAAGATGTTGTGGGTTTTAAGGGACTGAGAATATTCTGTAGCTATTGAAATGGGATGCATAGCTGATAATTTGTCTTTAACTTCTAAAATGACTAAAGCATTCCCTGGTTAACACACCAGTCTCCCTCCTTTCTCGTCACTTCTTTAGAGCACTGGCTTTCAAACTCTTTTCTTGGTAAGACACATACAGGGTGGGGCAAAGGTAGGTTTACAGTTGTGGGTACACAAAACACGGAGTTTATTCTTGTGTTATTATTTAGTAAATATTGTATTATTTTTTCATATGAACAGCTGTGACCCTGCTTTTATCCAACCTACACACGCACAAGCATGCACACAAAATGATAATGTCATAAAATATCTTCTACCAATACTTAGACTTATTGCAATCAGTGCACTTCCATATTTCTACTCTATATTCTTTATTTTTAATATTAGTTTTGACCTTCTAAGTTGATTTCAAAATCTATTTTCAGACTAATAATTTGAAAAATCCTCTCCAGAGTATCTTATTTTTATATATTTAACTGCATTTTGAGAATAATTGAAAGTGGGTTGACTAGAGCCAAGACCTACAGGATCAATGATTTTCTTGTTTCATTGTTGTATCCTTATGGTAGTACATAGTAGCTATTCAATAAATAATGTTGAATGAAAGCATGAATCTATTTATAACATCCTGTTCTTCAAGTGACTTTGAGTTTTATAAGGGTTGTAATTCCTTTGTCATTAGCAGAGTATCTGATACACAGTACACAACTTAAATGTATGAATAAACAAGGAATTAAATGCATGAATATTTTAGAGGGAGGCTGAAAAGAAGATTTCAATATTGAGGAAGTACACCCAGACTTGAGGAAGCAGGGGAGTATTGTTACACATCCAAAGTGTAGGCTTATAATAAAAAGCAGAGAGGAGCAGAAAGATCAGCAAGAAGTAAATGATCTAGCAGTTTGAGTCAGAGACTTGAATACCCATTCCTCCATTACCTTATTAACTAACTCCTGCTCCTCATGAGACAGCTTAAGCATTGTCTTCTGAGAAACAAGTGTTTCCTATGCAGACTGAGCGGCCCTTCCTGGTTCTCCCTGAACACTCTGAGCAAGCCCCTCCATTGCCTTCCAAAAAGACTTCTCGACTCCATTTTTGCCCACTCTAATCTGTTCTCTTCACAGCAATTAGAGATGTTTGTCACTCCCTACTTTAGAGTTTATAGTGATCTACCTTTATTTCTATAATAAAGACCAAAAAAAGTCTCCACTGTTCTTGGCCATTGTAGGTTTTGCTACTATATTTCAAGTTATCTTTTGTCTATATACTGATTCTTTTTGATTTCTTAAATGTGTTCTGTTCTCTCCACTGTGATAAAACGCCCTTATCTCTGATTCTTCTTACTACTTTAGAATATCATTCCCACCTAGCCTACACATTTTTCAAACTTTAGTCAAATATCTCTTTCTTAGAAAATTCTTCTTAGACTGCCCCTTGCCCTTTAACATTTCCTATTAGGGGTACTATTGTTTCCTATGCTTTTCCTTTGTAGTACTAATAGTGGATTATAATCGCTGACTTTTCGAACAAGTTGATTAATATCCCCTCTTTCTCTATTGTAAGCTCTATAAGGAAAATGTATTTCTGTTTTCTTTATTCTCTCTCTCCTTCTCTCTCTCTCTCTTCTCACACACTTAGCACATTGTTTGGTACTGATTGACATCCAAAAAATATTTGTTGTAATGAATGAATTTTGAGTGTGGGAATAAATGGGTAATGCAGTCATGAATGAATAAAGAATGTATCACATTTTTGTGGTTAATATTTTGTTTACTTTCATGGCTAAAACTAAGTGTCATATTATGAAATATGACATGAAAGCCAAGGAACCAAAGGGCATTTCTTATAATGCAGAATGTTATTTTTAGTATTAATTAGAGATGCTTAGTATTTACAGGGGTACAGAACCATGTATTGTATAAAGGAAGAAGTCAAGAGCAATGACATGGAATAAGCATGGGACTTTTATTTATTTATTTATTAATAATGTTTTTTCTTTATTGATTAAGGTATTACATACGTGTCTGTATTGCCCCATTGTCCCCTCACTCCCCTCTCCCCCGACTCAAACATGGGACTTTTAAAATAAATTTCCTGAGCAGAAGGTTTTCTTTGGGCAGTGATGAAAAACAAGGCTTACTAGGGTAGAGCAAGTGAATGGAATCAGGAAGGACAAACTAGACAAAAGGAATTATCTCAAACTTTCAACAAATACTTATTATCTACTAATTACCAGACATATAATATTAGGTCCTAGCAAAATTAAGGTACAATGAGGAGGGAGAGGTTTATTATGATCTCTTGAAAAGTAAAGCACATAAGCAAAGTTTGTGTTGAGAAGATTAATCTGGAAGCTTTGGAAAGATGGATCTGAGATAGGGAGGAGGTATGTTGAATGAATGAATGAATGAATGAATGAATCAAATCAATAAACCAGCTGTGCTTTTTGTGACTATTCTGTGCATCCCCATTTAATTTGGTTCTCTTGACTGTGAGATTTGGCTTTACATTTTACTATTTCTTTGGTTCTCTTACATTGAGTTAAAGAGATTTAAAAAATAGTTTTCAAAACTCAGAAATAAAAAATAACATGCTAGATAAATAGATGAGCTTAGAACTAAAAACCAAAAAAAAAAATAAAGATGGTAAATATATGTGAGAAACATGACAATGTATTTCATTAATAATTCACACTGTTAAAAGCAAACATAATCTTATGTTGTGGATGATAGTTTTGTTCTCTGTGCCCAGGGTGCTATAATCTACTGATGATGATTTTTTGAAGATACTGTGTAGCAAAGGGTCATCACATAGCCCACATACACCTCTGCCACTGAGAAGTTCAGATGTAGGAGATGAAGGGGGGCAAGGCCAGCCTCCGTTAATCTGAGTTTGAAATGAGCATCTCTGGAGAACACTGTAAATTTAGCTATGGTTAAAATGCTCCACCACAGAAGAGCAGCAAAAAACACTCTTATTGTAATAAGCCCAGAAAACAATCCCAAGATATATGATTAAACACAAACTTAACAACTGAAGCACAAATAGTGTGACCTTCTCTTGACTTCTACTTTCACAGCTTTACTTATCCAAGTTCTGTTTTGAACATTAAGCATTGTTCATAGCCGTAACTGTGGTGCTAATGTGCCCATCCTATCTATTATTTTCCCCTTCTATTTTTATTGAGCTCTTTTAGGAGAAACTTGATAAAATCTTTATCAACAAAGGTTTTAACTCAAGTGCTTTTAAAAATAAGACTACATGTTAAATACAGTAGCATTTAAAAGCGTCTATTCTATTGTCATTTAGGTTACTGTTTATTGAAATGTCATTGAAGACTAGTGCAATCCTTTCCTTCCTGTTCAGTTTAAAATGAAAAGCAAAAGAAAAGATGGCCAGCAGCCAGAAACACTGAGTAAATTATCCATTTTATTAAATTTTCAGAACTATTAATTGACTCATTTAAATAGATGTTAAAAGTTTGCATATGTGTGTCTGAACACTGTTGCCATGGAGATTAAAACTTTTTTTTTTCCAGTTGTGTATGCCGGGAATGGCAGATTTTTCTAGTTGATGCTTCTGGGGAATAAAAAAAATTAGTTTTGGTAGAATTCTGTGGAATAAATCCTTTTATAGAACAAAGTTTAGTTAAGAAAGATATGTCTTAATGGGTTTATTAACATATAGTGTTATTTTGGATAACAATTTTAAAATTATATATATTATTTTATATACATAATTTAAAAATTATAAATATATGTATATATTTATCTGTATCATATAGCATATTGAACAATTATCAATTCTATTGGTAACTGCCTTGTCTGCAGGTAAGCCAAGTACTTACCCAAGGGTGTGGGAGCTGAGGGACCGTAATGGTGATCTGTGGACAGAGTGCTGGCTGATTGTAGATTCGACCAGGAGTCCACCTCCACCAGCTTTCCTCAGATGGGCTCTATAGGACCCTCATTCTAATGCATTTATACATATTCAGATCATTTTTTCCATTAAAAAAACATACTATTTATTTTTTTAAGTCATTAAGTTTTATTTCTGTTTGATTAGAGAACATGTCTTAAGCAATTTCTTTTTTTCCCTTTATTGAATAAGATATTACAAATGTGTCCTTATCCCCCCAATGTCCCCTCATCCCCCCAATCCTGCCCTCACCCTCACCCTCACCCCCTGTTTTCCACATCCATCACTTATCCTTATATGCTTTTCTAGAAATAACTATTATTTTCTATTTGGGCTTGTATATAATTCATTTTTCCAAATGACCAGGAAACAAGGAGAATTTCATACATTTTTTCCTACTTGCTAGTTTATTAGAGAAAATGGTGGAAATAACATTTAAAAAAAATACTATTCATGAATAACATAGAAGAAAATAGTGTGGTTGTATGGCAAAGGTAAAGAAGAAAAGGAGAAAAATGCCTGGCTTGTGAGAGTACCCCAGTAGGTCAAGTGAGAGGCTTTGTTTAGAGGCACCTTGTGAAGACTGAGCCACTGACATTAAGAAAGATTTACAGAGACCACTTATAAAATATATCTGGTGGGAGGTTTTATATATACAATCATGTATGACAAAAATCAAGATTTCATAAGATCTTCACAGGTTAGAGTGCTACATCTGTTATGATGTAATTTAATAGTAATAAGTAAAAGCTCTGGTGATTCGTTCCCCAAAACCTGATAGTCTGGGAACTCATATGTGTAATCTTAGGGGTTTAGTGAGCAGGAAGTTCATCAGGTGTCAGTCCTCTGATAGGATTTCAAAATAGCTAATGGGATCTTAATAATTTTAATAGACATGGCTGCTCAAACAGTGGTCGATGGCTCACCAGAGTCTAAATCACCAAGGTGTTGAAAATTTATTTGTGAGAGACCCTACCCAGACTAAATAAATTCATCAGAATCTGTGGATTTGGGTCTAGAAATTTGCACTTTTATCAAAATACTGACACATATCCCAGAGTTGGCAAATTATTGATCTAAAATAAGAAAGGTGATAGCCCTGTTATATATTCTGTTTGCTAAGTTAAATCTGGAAAACATATACTTCAGGTGCCATACTTTAGATGAATATAGGAAAGTAGGTTAATTTTTGAGGAAAAGGGTGAATGTGTCATGGAAGGTTTGTGGGATGATGGCTAATATTTATCATATATTAGAGCAGGCTCAGAAAAGATACATCAGTTGTCCTCAAACACTTGAGAGAATGTCAGTAAGAAGAGTATAAGTGTGACTTATTTACCCTAAATCTTTGATTAAAAATGTATTTTAATAATTTAATTGATTTAATTGTGTTTTTTCCTCTAGTGACCATCTGTTATAATTTTGAATACCTTAACATGTGAAAAAAAATTATGTCAGTAAGACACATTTGTTACAGTAAATTTCTCACTTCTGAAGTTTTTAATCAGCATAGCTGCCATCAGACTGACCAACCAGTTGCCTGCTAATCCATCTGATCCATGTCATACTAATCCAACAGCCAGTGGAGAACAGCTGCTGTTCTTATTTCATTCTCCTTCTTGCTTTCATAACATCTAAGTGCCAATAACTGGGTAGGCATTTTACCAAAAGCAGTTGTTACAACAGCTTGAATTTAAATCCCAACTCATTTTCCACAAAATAAAGATAAAGTTGAGTGTAAATTTCAGTAGTGGCATATAGATGAGATATTTGGAATTGGTAATTATTTTTAAACAATGCAAATTTATTTTCTCAATTCTGAAAGCCAAATTTTGAGCGTATCATGGGTCATCATAGTCATGGTCATTTCTGGAAATTCTGTGGATAAATTCACTTCCAAACTCAGGTTGTTGGAAGAATTGTTTCATATGTTTGTAGAACTGAGGTCCAAATTCCATGCTGATTGTTGGTCAGGGGTCGTTCTCATCTTTTAAAAGCTACTGTAAACTTTAACTCATGGCCCCTTATCACCATCTTCAACGCCATTTCATTTATTTAATTTCTAGTGGAAAGTTCTTAGCTTTCCAAATATTTCCCAGTACTTGGGCAATCAGTGACATGCGAGGAGCCATGGTTGGGGATTGAGGCAGGTTCCAGAGCCACATTGCCTGGGGTTGAATCCCCATCTCTCACTGAGTAGTTCTGTGACCTCAGGCAACTTGCATAACCTCTCTGTACCCTGTCTGTAAATCAGGGTAATAACAGTACCTACCTCATAGAGCATAGTGAGGATTATATACACATATATTACATACATGTAGATTTGTAGATATCTACACTAATAAAAGAGGAATATGCAAATTGTCTGGGACATCATCACAGTAACAGTAACGACATACAGGCTGCCTGGGGCAACAAGTCCAGCAGGGGGGTTAGTGAGGAACAACCAAACGACTGAACAGCAGGCTTCGTGGGGTGACCAGGCCGGCAGGGGGGTTAATGAGGGATGACCAAACGATTGAACAGCAGGCTGTGTGGGGCGACCAGGCCAGCAGGGGGGTTAGTGAGGGACGACCAAATGACTGAACAGCAGGCTGCGTGGGGCAACCAGGCTGGCAGGGGGTACAGTTGGGAGTGACTAGGATGGCAGAGGGGGGCAGTTGGGAGCAACCAGGCTGGCAGGCAGAGGTGGTTATGGGTGATCAGGCTGGTAGGGGGGGCAGTTAGGGGTGACCAGGCCAGAAGAGGGGGCAGTAAGGGGCAACCAGGCTGGTGGGGGGGGGCAGTTGGGGGCAACAAGGGTGGCCATGAGGGCAGTTAGGGGCGATCAGGTCAGCAAGCAAAGGTGGTTAGGGGTGATCAGGCTGGCAGGGGGGGCAGTTAGGGATGATCAGGCAGGCAAGCAGGTGAGCAGTTAGGAGGCAGAGGTCCCGGATTGTGAGAGGGATCGGGCCTAAACCAGCAGTTGGACAGCCTCTGAGGGGTCCCGGATTGGAGAGGGTTCAGGCTGGGCTGGACACCCCCGCCCCCCCGCCCCCTGTGCATGAATTTTGTGCACCAGGACTCTAGTATACATATAGGGTGCTTAGCAGAGTCCCTGGAACCAAGCAAGCACTGAATTAAATATTAGATATTACGATTTAGCTCACCTGAAACAATCAAATGGTATAGCACTAAAGGCATGCAAAAATAACATAAACCTCAACTATTGAAATGATATCATATTTGTAGGTATCTATGATGGAGAAAGGGAGGAGGAATCTAGAGGCATAATATTTGAAGTTTACCAAACTTTTTTAACAATAATGTGACTGTATTTTGTTATCTGTGTGAAGTTTCACTGACAGTCATTTCTATCGAGCCAGTAAAAAGCATCAACTTTGGAGTCAGGCAGGTATGAATCTGAACTGTTAGTTTTTCCATCTTCTAGCCGTTTGACCTTGTGCAAGTGCCTTTAACTATCTCTATTTTTTAAATCTATAAAATAGAAACTCTTTCCTTATAAGGTTATCAAGAGGATTAGATGTGATAACAGGTATAAGTGCCTAACAGAGTGACTGGCACAGATAAATCCTCAATGAATTGGAGCTGTTCTTAAAAGGAAGATATTAGAGGAGATAAGGCATCACTTCCAAATAAAAATCCTGGTTAAATTTTATGAGGAAAATCCTTTATAAGAAATCTCCTTCCAGCATGATGTCTAAAATTAAAAGTATTCATTTATAATGCATAATAGAGGAATTATTTTAAATGAGGTTACTGACATATCAAGCAAATCCACCAAGGTAGAGCTTAAAGTCTGAGTTACAAAGTAATTTACTGTGATTCCAGGGAATGGTGCAAACCCCAAGGCAATGATTGCAGAATAAATTCTACTGGTAATCTCAACCTAGTGTCATCAACGTTGGTTTTCCTATACAGAGGGAAAATCTTACTTTCCCAAAGTTGTTGAGATTGAATTTAATTCAGCATGCCCCAGAAATGCTGTTTATCCATTTTGGCTTTTTCATTTAAAAAATATTTCACCCTTTTTCATTTAAAAAAATATTTCTATATTTCATAAACAACCCTAAACTGCAAACCCAGTTAAAAACCATTTCAAATCCTGATAATTTAATTTTCTGAACTGGAATAAAAACATTTCTTTAAATATATGGAAAAGTTAATGTCTTTCCCATAGTGCATTATATTATATCAGATCTTGAAAATTCACTTAAGTAGTCTAGTGTTTGTGGTAATTTAGATATTAGCCAGCAGGAGTAGAAATTAATTTCATACATTATCAATAACAAATAATTTTTAAACATCTACCATAAAGAAGGCACTGTACAACCCTTGGGGGTCTCAATTTATTGAGAAAAACAGGCACCGTAACAAATAAGTATTGTTGAATTTAACGAAATTACCCAGAATGCAATTGCATTTATGTTTGGCAGATGTTTATAGATGTTGAGTTTTACAGTGCAAAATCTGGGCACACTCATTATAGAAGGAAAAGGAGCACCCTCTTATATTAATACTAATTATAATTATTATTATTTTTTTAATATATTTTATTGATTTTTTACAGAGAGGAAGGGAGAGGGATAGAGAGTTAGAAACATCGGTGAGAGAGAAACATCGGTCAGCTGCCTCCTGCACACTCCCCACTGGGGATGTGCCCGCAACCAAGGTACATGCCCTTGACCGGAATCAAACCTGGGACCCTTGAGTCCGCAGGCCGACGCTCTATCCACTGAGCCAAACCGGTTAGGGCATATAATTATTAACATTGTTGGTTATCTTCTATGTAGTGGTCTACAAACTTATTCCTATATAAGGTAGGTAGTTTTTCTTATTTAGTCTTCAGTAGCAAGTGATATAAATCCAAATTTAGCCTCAATTGACTCCTCTGTTAATTTGTCCAGAGAGGGCAAAAAGGCTGATAGCTATTAGATGGGAGGAGTGTTGAGGGGCTGGGTGAAAAAGGTTAAGGGATTAAGAAACAAAACAAAACAAAACAGCCCTGGCCGGTTTGGTTCAGTGGATAGAGCATTGGCTTGCGGACTCAAGGGTCCCAGGTTCGATTCCGGTCAAGGGCATGTACCTTGATTGCGGGCACATCCCCAGTGGGGAGTATGCAGGAGGTGGCTGATCGATGTTTCTCTCTCATGGATGTTTCTAACTCTCTATCCTTCTCCCTTCCTCTCTGTAAAAAAATCAATAAAATATATTTAAAAAGAAAGAAGAAAACAAAAAAACAACAAAACAAAACCTTCTTAGACCCAGACAACAGCATGATGATTACCAGCGTTTTAGGAAGGTGGGAGGTGGGGAGGCAGAAGAGGGTAAAGGGGGGACAAATGGTGATGGAAGGAGACTTGAGTTTGGGTGGTGAACACACAATACAATATACATATGATGTATTGCAGACCCGAAACTTATATAATTTTATTAACCAATGTCACCCCAATAAATTCTATAAAATTACTAGAGGCCCAATGCACAAAAATTTGTGCACTCGGGGTGTGGGGGGAGTCCCTCAGCCCATCCTGTGCCCTCTCGCAGTCTGGGACCCCTCAGGAGATAATGACCTGCTGGCTTAGGCCTGCTCCTGGGTGGCAGAGGGCAGGCCCAATCCCTAGGTGCAGCCCCTGGTTGGGCTCAGAGCAGGGCCGATTGGGGAGTTGGGGCGCC
>NW_005354291.1:7900214-7928124 GCF_000412655.1 Myotis brandtii
GTTTTCAGGCTGGTGGGTGACTGAAGCTCCCAACGGCTCCTTTTTTCTTTTTTTTTTCTTTTTTATTCTGGGCCAGCTTTAGCTCTGAGGCCTCGGCTGCTGAAAGCCGGTTTCTGGCCTTTGTTTACCTTCTGTATTTGATACAATGTTGTGGTCCAGCTGGCTGAAGCCTGGCTGACTAAAGCTGGTTTCTGGGGTTTTGTTTAGCTTCTATATTTGCAACATAGTTGCTTAGAGTTGCAGCTGAGAGGCCGGCAAGTGAGGCGGGGAACATTGGAGTCCGCAGTCACTGGAGCAAGCAAGCCTCCCTGTTCGCCTCAGTGCATGGCTGCTGGCCGCCATCTTGGCTGGCAGTTAATTTGCATATCGCCCTGATTAGCCAATGGGAAGGGTAGTGGCCATACGGCTAATTAACATGTTTCTCTTTTATTAGATAGGATTTTTTGAAAAGACCTTACTTGGCCACCTGTGACCAGGAGCTGCAGTCCCTTAATCAGGACTTTCCCCGACCTCCTTTCGTTTTTCCTCTTTGATGTCTTTAATTTCGTTTGGGCTTTATCCACCAGGTGTCTAAAGGGGGACATTAGAAGTTACAGGGTTAGATGGTCCTCAGCACTTTAAATCTCCTCTCCCAGAGAAAGACCTCCTCTTCCAGGATTGCCATTAATCTCCAATGGCCCTGAATGGGTCATGTATCCAACTACATGTTCCCAGGGGCCCAGATACCCTGGCCGGCTTAGGTCACATTTCTCTGAGTATTGGAGAAGGGAAGTTGCCTGATATGTATTCCACAGCTAGTAGATGACAGCTGGGATTGGAATCCAGGCTCCTTTCAAACAATCACTCTGCCTTTACTTGTACTTTTCGATTGAAACTGCTTCCTGGTTTGTTTCCTTAATTTGCTGTGAAAAACCTATTATCCTCACTTTTAAGTAAAAGCAATAAAAAAAGGCCCTGTAATATTTTTTTTCCTCCCAAAAGAAATTAGCTTTTTCATAGAGTGGATTTTCTTAGTAGATGTAATCTTTAAGGAAGAAAAATGGAGTTTGTATAAAATATGAGAATATCTTGTATTATTTAATGCCTTCTAAACCCTTATAAAAACAAAACAAACAAAAGACACAACAAACCTGTGCCTGTAGAATGTTTGCACACAGAATGTGTGTGCATATGTTGTATGTGTGAATGTGCCAGTATATATGTATGAATGTATAGTGTGTGTATGTGAGAGGCAAGGAAAAGAGAGAAAAAGAGTAAAATGTTACCTTATTGAGGCACTCTGATAATTTGGTTGAATGTTTCTTTTTGACTCTTCCACACTTATAAAAGGACAATTTTCAATGTGTTGTTTAAAGGAGATGAACATCCCCCCCACCCCCCCGCTTTTTGAGGTTGATTTTAAAAGAAGCTAAATTTTTCAGATGTTCCTAGTCAAAATGACAAACCTGCATAGTACATTTGCATAATTCTAGGTATGTTTTATTGGCTCTATCCTTTAAATCTTGAATCCCAGTTGATTTTTCTTGTTGATCTTCAAAAACTTCAGAGACAGAATATATCCTGCAGGTTTTTTTGTCATTGTTGTGCAAAATTTCATCTCTTCCGCTTCCGTGGTACAGGGATGTTAGATGGGGCTTGTTTGAAGGTAGACTTGAATCCTAAACTTTGTCTCCTTGACCATGCATTATTTTCTAATTTTAAAAACATGTAGCATGCACATTTAAGAAGATGTTTATTTTGCGTATCAGTGTGTTGTCATTGTTAGTAGCAGAACACATTCTTCAAAGAAAATATATGAACCTCATAATGATGCCTTGTAATATTACTTTTGAATGTGGCTCTTATTTTAGCTGTTATAAAACAGAAAGAAACATCACAGAGCATTAAAATATAATATCTATAGTCATCATAGCATACCATTAAATAAAATGAATAGATGAATATTTAAATAAGGATTTGTTTTTTATGCTATACGTATTATTTCAGGAAGAAATTGCAAGCTCTGGGAATTCTTTGTATCATAGTGAAAGAAAATTCTGGTTTTTATAGCTCTTTAGAAGGATTATCTGCATCAGCAGAAGAATGCTAACAATCATTACATTTAATTTTATTTAATATTTCTTAAACACATAGTGGTTGTTTTTATGAAGGGGGTTGCTGTCATTTTACATTACTGATTCACTGATTTAATTTTTATTCTCAGTGCTGGCTTGTCATATGGGATAAATCTACAAGAATAGCATAACTCTGTTGTGTTCAACCATATACTGTATATAACTAGATAGATATAACAAATTTAAATTTAAAAAATTACAAAATCACAGAAGGGGGATTTATTTAATAGCTTTAAAAATAATCCTTTGTTTTAAGGAAAGAAGTATTCTACTATCCAACACAGGATTGCATAAGATGAGTCTGTGTGTGTTCCAACTTATTTTCTTTATCATTCTTAGTACTCTCCACATGAATCTAAATCCAGTATTAATGGGTATTCTTCAGAATATTATCATGAACTAGATAAAGCTATAAGGCACAACTATAAACAAGGAAAGTATTAAGAAAGTATTTAGTACTCGAGGAAGTACTAAATTAAAAAATTATTTCACAATGTATTATCTATCTATTATCTATGGAACTCTTGGTTGCATAGAACCTCTAAATTTTTATCTTTTCTCTAATACTTTTTTCTTTTTATTCTATTTTTTTCCCCTGGGAGACTTTCTCAACTTTATCTTACAATTTATTAAATCACCATGATTTTATTTTTTTAAATAATAAATATATCATCCTCTACTTGTTTCATACATGCCATACATTTTTCTAGTTCTCTGAAGGTATTGAGGAGATTTAAAAGTTTTTATCTTATCTTTTTTATTTTCTGGGTTGCTTTCCACTTCTCTGTTTTGTTTTCTATCTTTAATAGTACATGAAAAATGTCTGGAGAAACTTAGCTGTCTAATCATATTTATCCAATACACTATAATTGTTTACTCTATGGGTGTCAGAAAATCTTAACTTATGAGAGTATTATCAAGCTGTTCTATAATTGGGAGATTCCCAAATATCTTCTCCATAGACTATTATCATGAACAGGTATTTTCCAATCTTTTGTCTGCTCAGCCTTTCTGTTGGGAATGAAATAAGGGTTAACGGTTAGAATAAACACAATCACACTGTTCAATAGGTCACATTTTGCTTTTCTGTTTTCAAAATTGAATCCTACCCTCACCCCTACCCGTTATTTCATGGAGAATGGAGATTTTCTCTTTAATTCCCCTGAAGAATAAACTCCTGACTCCTGCCAGGTATTCATGGGGTAGTAGTAGACTTAATGGTGTTGGTGAGGGTATCTGGTGACCTAACTTGTCTTTAAAGACAGATATGAAGCCTCAGTCCTTACTCTTGCCTTTTAAATTATTTGATGCTTCAAATTATAGAGACTTTCTGGGGCTCAGTAGCTCACACTGTCCTTCAAGCTATAGTTTCCTTCTCCCTCTTGCAGACACATGCTCACCCCAGCTTTCTCTGCTCTGGGCTAATACCACTCACTCTATCTGTTTTCTCTCCTCTATGAGGTAGTTGACATTTCTGCTGTCATCTTTTGGTTAGTTATCTAGAGATTATATGTTTATCTTTGTATTATTTAACTCTAACTTTAGAAGATTTTGTAGGTTAAATAGGATTAAATGTGAATGTTTGTGGCCATCTTTAACCAAAAACCCTGATATGGGGTACTTTAATGTGAAGTACAAACAGAATATATTGCTTCCATCCTATTATTTTTGAGACTCTATGTTTGCAATCAAATTACATACTAATAGTGTTAATTTATTTGTTCAACTCTGTGTGCATTACATTAGTACAAAGAAGTATATTGTGGATTAATAGGTATTTCAATTTCATGACTATTGTGAGGAGGAGCCTTTTGAGTTATTCCTCATCTGCACAGTTACAAGGACAATGAAAATTTAGTATAACTATGTTGAGTTTTGTTAGAAGTTAGGCCAGTGATGGCGAACCTATGACACGCGTGTCAGAGGTGACACGCGAACTCATTTTTTTGGTTGATTTTTCTTTGTTAAATGGCATTTAAATATATAAAATAAATATCAAAAATATAAGTCTTTGTTTTACTATGGTTGCAAATATCAAAAAATTTCTATATGTGACATGGCACCAGAGTTAAGTTAGGGTTTTTCAAAATGCTGACATGCCAAGCTCAAAAGGTTCGCCATCACTGAGTTAGGCAGTGGTTTTTAATCATTAAACAATAAAATTTATCTTTAGCATCCTAGATACTAAAAGGCTAATATGCAAATCAACCAGACGGCAGAACGACCAGTCGCTATGACATGCACTGACCATCAGGGGGCAGACGTGCAACACAGAAGCTTCCCCCGGGTGGTCAGTGCACTCCCACAGGGGGAGCACCACTCAGCTGGCGAGCGCAGCGGTGTTGTGGGGAGCCTCTCCTGACTTTGTGGCAGCACTAAGGATGTCCGGCTGATGGCTTAGGCCTACTCCTCTGGGGAGTAGGCCTAAGCCATGGGGGAGCGGTTCTAAGCCATTAGTCAGATATCCCCTGAGGGCTCCCGGACTGCGAGAGGGCGCAGGCCGGGCTGAGGGGACCTCCCCCCCACCCCGAGTGCATAAATTTCATGCACTGGGCCTCTAGTATGTTTATAAAACCATAGGACCCTGAGTGACTTAGTCCAAGGCTTCACCATTCATGTTATATGGACCTCTGGGTCCTATGTTTATAAATCTACATCATACCCAGAGTTAACTTTTAAGTTTTTATTTATTTACTTATTTATTTATTTAGATGCTGGCAGAGGTAGAATTGATTAAAAATTAGTTCAGGTTTAATAGTTTTATTTCTCTTTATTTGAAAACACAATCCTCAGTATTGGCAAAGAGAGTTTGTCATGTATGTCTTATTAATGAAAAGTCAACAAATACCCACATTTCCCCTCTTCCTGAATAAAACAAAATAATGACAGGAGATTAAGCTAATTATTTTAGTGTCTTTGTTGTCTTTCAAATTGTCTTTATTACTTTTTTTGAAGAAGAAAATACATGGTTGTTTTGGGAGAAGAATATTGACCCAAGGAATGGCCACTAGTTGGTGGGTTTGGTCTCTGAAGTGTGATCACAGGTCACTGTAGGACTAGGTCATCTTCAAAGTCCCCTTCTTCCTGTTTGCCCTTTCCTTCTGTGCTTGTTTTTTGCCTTTCTTTGTTTCTTCATACCAAGACATGACTCTTGCTCTCAACTGATTCACATACTAGCAGTGAAAATGTTGGTGCACATTGTTGACAAACATTCAAATAATAATACCATATGATCATATTTCTACTATAAAAAGGTACATACAAAACACTGGGGTAATGTGGACTATTTTTTAAACAGTCTTATTTTTTACCTGGTAGACACTTAATACTTCCAGTCATGGAAATGGTATTGAAACAGTGTCTCACATGGTTGAGATCCTTCACATTTGGCTATGTTTAGGCCCTATGTTATATGAAATTTACTGAGTATTTTCCATTAAGTTCTTTGTTTAATCTCATACAATTTTAAATCAAAAGGTTACATCAAAGGAAAACTTTTATCAAAAGAACCTCAATGAAGCCTCAAAACAATCAAGCATTCCACTCATCTATTTAAAACATTAGCAAAGGCAGAACTGTTATTCCAGCTTATAAGCTAATTACACATATCCTTTTGGCCCATTCATATATGCTTATCCCATGGCCAAAATTCTGCAAATTACTAATAAACACTGGCAAGGAGAGAGGTTAAAACAGGCAGGCTATTGCATTTTAGCTGACAGAACATTTACTGAAATGCTATCTGTGTGAAGCACTGGGAAATTCATCATCTGAATAGTCTGAATAGCCCACCAAGAATGCAACCCACTTGGGGGACTTTCCTTCAACATTCTTCTAAGTTAATTTAAACCAACATGCAGATGCTTTTCATGTGTATTTATTTTGAACTTTAAATATGCTGGGACTTGTATGCCTGCATATAAGCATAACCAATGGACACAGACACCAGGGGGGTGAGGGCATGAGTGGAGGGTGCAGGGGCAATGAGGGATAAGGACACATATGTAATACCTTAATCAATAAAGAAAAAAAAATTTGAAAAATATGCTGATCACCTTTCATAAATAGTGCTATTCAATGCTCTTTTTTTAAAAAATCTGTTTCTTTGGCTGTGGGCAAGAGAAATCATTAAAGACCAGAGTGTAGAACTATTACTAATTCAAAGGATGACAAGTGAGTTGAATGTTCTATATTTTTAAAGTGGAAGTGATATCTGTTGTGACTAAAACAATCTGCATTTTATGTGATACCTGACATGGGAAAGGAATGCTTGATGAGTGGCCAGTGATGTTGAACTTGCTGTATTTTCCAACTGACTTGTTTTTCTAACGAAGGCGGCATTTTAGTGAAATTGTGTTAGTTTTTCTTTCTGATAGGTCCTAATTGAAGTTTGAAGGTTCATTACACAATGCCTGGGAATATGTTGTCAACTACAATTCGCCTCTCCCATAGTTAGCATAATTTTATAGGACAGGGGTTCCAGAGTGCTCAGCTGTCATCATATTTGGCTCCAATTTCATTCATCATGGACAGAATTTCTAAAGGGTTTTGAATCTCTACTTTCAATGTCAGTACACTGAAGCAACTATTAAATACATTTGAATCTAAGTAGATGAACATTGGCATTCAAACAATATGTTATAGGATAGGTCTTATGTCTCTTTCAATTATGCTGAAAAATACAACCTTAAATATTTTACAGATGTATTACCTGAAATCCAAAATTCATGCTACTTCATCAAACTCATCTTCATTGAAGTTTAATAAGAAAAATCAAAAGCAAAAGTGTTTGCTCTTACAAATACACACACTTCTCATATAGTTGGTCATTTCTGATTTTTGGAAAATCAAATATATGTCATGTAGGTATGGGTTACTTGGTTGATGTGTCTACTTCAGTGTGAGGACTGTTTTTTATTAACAGATTTTATATACTAGCTTGGTAGTTTTCAGTTCTGTGGCAAGAACAATTTATCATAATAAACCTGTAACATAAATGTAGAGGATAGATTCTTATTTCAAGAGTCTATAAGAGGAGTCCCCTCATGAACAATTTATATGAGAGGATCATAAAATGAACTTCAGCAGTAGCACAAACAACTGCAGTGAATGGTGTGTTGTTAAGATCCTTTACATCTTGAAAAAAAATACTTTCAAGGATTTACTCATCTTATTCCAAATATAATATTTTTTATTAATAACCATTGGGAGGAAGGGTTTATATTTTCTAGGAGTACAGAGCTGACCATATATTAGAAAACTAAGTAAAGCAGGGCAGTGATTTCTGTTCTGAGTGAAATATTTTGTTGTGTTTGACATTTGGATGCCATGATGGCTGAACCTGTATCATTTTTTTTTCTTGTGAAAGTTTGATAAAACACATTAAATATTAATTTGTACTTTGGAAAACACAAATTCTGTTATATTATATTTAAAATAAAATTGGCCTGAGGATATGAAACAGCATCTATAGCATGGTCATCAACTGTACTATGCTATTTATTTAATTATTTGAAATAAGGTACCTCTGTGAAAGAAAATTGAGATTTGTCAATTTTTATTTTACTGTCATCTTGTTTCTTGTTTATTTGAATCCATTTATTCTCCTTTCAGCTCAGAGGGGCTAATATCACAAAAGGAAATGGGAAGTCATTTAAAGTGTATAGGTTTTTGAGTATGGGTGTTTATAAACAAACAATATCAATGTCATTATTTATGGCATCTTAAAATTCTGTTTAAACAATTTAAAAGTATCTTATAGTGAGTTACATGTATTGTATAATGTTTAAAAATGAATCTTTGAAATGACTTCCAATATTACTCCTTGAGATAGCAATATTTGAATGTATCCAAAGTCATCTTTTATTCTACTTTTCCCTTTTTTAGTTTAGAGGCAACAAATTAATATACAAAGGCCTATACTTCTAGTCCCATAGTTTTCCTTTTCTGTTGAAATATAGCTAGATAGCTTGTTCTTTGGAAGATTAATATGTAAACCAGTTTTGTTTTGTTTTTATGTTTAGGACAATCTATTGTAAAAACACTTTGTAGGATATTTATTGTCGATAGGAACGTTGAGTTATTTTTGATATTTAATAGTAGTAGATCAGAAGTAGATTTTAAAAAAAAAGACCTCTTCAGTGAGTTGGACATCACACTGGGTTCAACCTGGTATCTGAAATGGAAATGCTTTGATTTGCTTTTCTGTTAAGCAGTAGTCTGTGAAATTGGTCAATTTTAAAGTGTAACTGCCTTTATGTTCTGCTTTATATTCTGTGTTAGTATACCTTTAGAGGTTAGGAACTTATTTAAGAGCAATTGAATATCTGAGTTAAATCATTCTTAGGAAATACAAGTTTGCACTGTAATTTTTACCTTCTGTGGACAACTTCTTGAGGTCTCTTCTTTTGTTCTTGTCCACACACAGGCCCTTCAATTAAAAAAATTAAATAAACTAAAACAATACATAAGAACAAAAACTGAAACAAAAGAAAAATAATTTGAACTCAAGGTTTGTTCTTGGGCAAGGCCTCAGTGAATGTGCAAGCTCTTTTTTTTTTTTTTGAGAAAGGCATTGTCTATTAAGGGCACATTTAACTGAATAGATTGAAAAACCCTTATTATTTTTGATTGTTTCAATTGTTATCTCAATGCCAAATTCTCGTAAAAAGTATCTATTCACTCACATTTTAAAGTGAGGTAAATTAAAGAAAAATAGGTCAATGTGCTGAGAAATGGGCATTTCTTTATGTAATAGTTAATTCTGTATTCCCTAAGAAGAGCAAAGATCTGCTCAGAAATTAAGATACTTGTGATAATGAAAGTACTACACACAGAAAAACTGCCCCTTTTTCAGTTTTATTTTATTTTATTTTTTAAATTTCTTTATTGGCTAAGGTATTACAAATGTGTCCTCATCCACCCATTAACCCCCAACCCCCCCCCTCATGTTCTCATCCCCATTGGTTTGGCTTATATATATGCATACAAGTCCTTTGGTTGATCTCTCCCCCTTACCCCCACCCTCCCCTACTTTCCCTCTGGGGATTGACAGTCTGATCACTGCTTCTCTGTTTTGAATCTAGACTTGATGAACTGAATTTCATTGCCGGCGCATTGCATAAAACACATTTCAAGGCAACATTCTTCCTCATTGCACATTAGCGAAGGTCCAAACTTCAATGACTCACTCAAGTGTAGATGGGAAAATGTGCTCACAAACTTTATGCAGATCATTAGAAAAACTTACCTAAGATCCTTGGGAATACAGAGCAGAACAGGATGTCCCCAGGTGTCAACAGCCTCTATTCATTCTCGTTACTGCAAAGCTTTCAGGCCCAGACTCTGCATGGAGAACGAAAGCAGCGTCAGGGAAGTTTCATTGCCCCTTATGTCTCCTGAGGCTTGTCTGACTGGCTGCTAATGAACACATCAATGCAAGCTTTCTACCTTTCCCCAAAATACAAAATAAAACGCTGATAAGAAGGAGAAGTATTAATGAAATCCATTTTAAAAGAAAACATAGAAATGGTATTAAAGGTACCAAAGAAAAACACAATATCGATTATTTTATTAAGTATGTATTGAGTAAAATATCTACCTGGACACTGTTAGATTGACCTCATGGGCTTTGCCTGGGCACCCACTTGCTATATATGAGGCTCTGAGTCACACTCCTGACCACTCTTCATGCTACCTCTGATTCCTGTCTGATCTTGTACTGAGGAGACCACCAGAATCTGTATTGACCAATACCTGATGAGTATGTTTGTCAGACTTCAAAACTATCTCTGCTCAGGAGTGTAGGGGAATTCCTGCCAATCAGGGGCAAGTTTGCATGGGCTCCGCGGAAGGAGACCCCATTCTCTCCTCTAGGGAAGCACAGATGTTAATGCTCAGTGGATGATGACAACTTGAGTCTGAGCTTTGCATCTCAGGTTATTTCTAAATTACTCAATCTCTAAAGAGTTTAAGACTCCCAGTCCCAGGTCCACTGTTGCTCCAGGATAGATCCCAGACCACGTGACTGCATTATTTTCCTCCAGCCCAGACTGTGAGAGCCTATTTTACTCCTTAAGGATTTGCATTAAACAAATCATTCATTCTCCCCCCCCCCCCCCAGATGAAAATAGGTTTATTCAATCCAACAAAAGGAAATCAATATGAAGCAACTGCTTAAGAAGGGCTTTCTCTCCAGCCTGGTGATCAGCTGCTGTGTTGGCTGTTGTGGGAGATCTTTACAATAACCGAAATGAAGTTGCAGCAACACTGACCCAGGATATCACTGTCTGTTCGGGGGAATATGGCTTAGTAAACATATTGGAGTCTAAAGCATATTTATTCATGTATTCTTCATTCATTCATTCATTCATTCATTCAACAAATACTTTTGAGCTTCTCTTATGTGCCAGTCACTGTTCTAAGCAGTGGGAAAACAAGAGTGGACAAGTCTCTGTTCTTGAGATGTCTTCATTTTAGAAGGGATAGGCATCAGGGAAAAACCAATAAACAAGGAAAAAATTAACAAATAGTTTTATATAGCGATAAGGAGCCAGAGGAAAATAAAACAGGTGTTACAAATGGCAAATAGCTAGCATTAATATAATTACAAATTACCAAGTTTAATTCTTATGAAAATGGAAATAATCCTCTGAACACTATGTTATATTTTAACCACATCTTTATTTGCTTTGTTTAGTAATCTATTCTTGAAAGAATGAAAACTTACAGTGACTTTTATTATGCTACAAGGTATTTTTAAACATTTCTATTCGAATAAAACATAGTGGAGTTTGAATTTAAAACATAAAAGTAGAAATTAAAATGTGAAGGTCCTTCAAATGTTCTATCACTTTTAATAGTTCTCTTCTATATTACATCACCTACTAATGTTAAGAGTCTACAAGTTTTTGCAGCAGCATTTGATTTTATCAAACCATATCAGTACAGTTAAGAAAATGACTTATTTGGAGCTTTGCAATTGAAATTACATAAGGTTCAACAGTTAAAAAACATTTAATTAAGAATAAATAATACATATTTAAATTGCTCAAACAAAATCTCTTTAAAATTCATTACTTATGGTGAACAAGTAAACTTGCATCACAAAATAGAAAAATAGGTTGTTGGAAATGATATTCTGTTTTATTCTGGTAACTTGATTCTCTTAACTTGTCACGATGCTCTCTCTTAAAATGTATTTCATGATCAGTGATAGAATTATCATCACTAAGTTGATTATTCCCTATTGGGTTGTCTACAATAGCTGTCTTTTGGTGAAATGAACTAAGTCCTCATTTAGAATGACTGTGGCCTTTCACCATGAGTGCTGATAGCTAAATGTGCCTCTAGTGAGAGGTGCTAGGCTTCTTCTGCGTGTCTCTTGAAGCAGGATTCATTTGCCATAGGGCTGGTTTATTGGTGGCCACGTGGGAATGTGATAATAGAATCCCAGCTGCTCCTGGCATGTGGTATCCTCTTTTCCTGCTCTGTACCAGTCTTTCATTTGACTGCAGAAGGATTAAGTGCCCATGTCTTTTGCAATCACAGAGCCCATCTTGTTTGCCCTCCTGTGCTGGGCACTGAAATGGTATGGTGTAGACCAGTGGTCGGCAAACTCATTAGTCAACAGAGCCAAGTATCAACAGTACAACGATTGAAATTTCTTTTGAGAGCCAAATTTTTTAAACTTAAACTATATAGGTAGGTACATTGTTATTAACTTAATTAGGGTACTCCAAAGGTTTAGGAAGAGCCACGCTCAAGGGGCCAAAGAGCCGCATGTGGCTCGCGAGCCGCAGTTTGCCGACCACTGGTGTAGACTGAAGGAACAAAGACATATGTTCTTACATAGAGGAAGTGTTTTTAAAGCATTTTGTTAACTGTATTTATAGTTTAACATCACACTTAGACTGGTAACTTAAAATCCAATGTATTATTTTTGCAGATAATTATTAATATTTTTATGTACTTAGTGTTGTTATAGATATAAATGAAGTAGAACACCTTCCCTTAGAAAGTATATAATCTGATTATGAATAGAAATAAAAAATGAATGTTTTCATAGAAAAAAATCAATAATTATATGCTAATATAGGGAACTTAGGCAAACAGTGATGTGAGAATATAGAGGAGAATGATATATTGCCAGATGAGAAAACAGAACATTCTAGAAGAGGTGGTTCTGGTGCTGGGACTTGGAGGGAGGATATGCTGGGATTAAGTGAGAGATTAGAAAGAAGACAGGCAGAGCACCCAGGCAGAGTTTCTAGAAGCAGAGCCTGTGGCAGGAGTTTAGTGTGAGTATTTTACTGAGGGAGTGCTCTCAGGAGAGACTTGAGAGAGGGAGCAGTGAAGGTAGGGGGAGAAACTGGACAAAGATGTCATTTCAGGAGAAGCTGAGCCTCAGCCTGACCCAGGGTGTGGTCTGAAGAGAGAATTGCACCACAGAAGGGGTTTTCTTCCTAAGGAATGGGTAGCAGGGTATATAGCCCTTAGCACTCAGTGCCTGGTGCAGGCCAGAGGTGTGGGGGTGTACAAGTGACACCCAGTAACTTGCTGGCTGTCCCAGGTGAGGTGGCTCTTACCCATATAGCAGGTTTCTGGAACGGCGCAGCTGCCAGGCACTGGAAGTCAGCCCCTGCTGCAGCTGAGCGGGGAGTGCTCAGGCCTGGTGAAGAGTTCTGGGCACGGCACCAACAGAATTGCCTGCACAGGGGAAATAAATGTTGGGAGCATAGAAAGTTAGGTGTGAGAGACGAGACCAGCTTGCTGGGCGGTATTCATTAATGCAGATTTGTCAAGACTTCTAATTGGTAATACTTTATTAACCATTAGACATTGCTCCTTTATAGGTTTTGAATCAAGGACACTGTTGTTAAAAAACCTGACTTTGTAAAAGATCCACATTATTCCTTTCCTTACATATAGGACAGTGTATTGATTAAAAACACTCGATATGGAGTCAGACAAACCTGACCTTAGACCCTGGCTTTGCACCTTGCTGTATAAGTGGATTTGTGAGTTACTGAACCACATCCAACCTCAGATTCCATCTGTCACACGTGAATCATATCTGCCTCATGCTTGCAGTGAGTATTAAATTCAGTAATCCATGCGAAGCATTCAGCACAGTGCCTGGTGCACAGAAAATGTTCAATGAATGGTATTTATTACTTCATTCCAAATGAGGAAGACTTTTACTCTTTCAATACAGAGTATTTGGGAGAGTTAGTATTTGTTGATTCTTTTTGGGGGTTTATTGACGGGGCTGGGATCCAGGTGAAGGGAATGCGATGCCTGGAGCACAGTTGCATTTGCTCGACCTGATCCTGAGTACATTCTTAAATGTTGTGCCCTAGGGTACCTCCTTCACCTCATTGCAAGGTAAGTCTTTATGCTGAATTAGAAAATATGATATTGGAAAGGATGTTTATTGATACATTAAAACATCAATAAAATTTATTACAAATAACATATATTAATAACAAAATTATTTTAGTAATACCCCAAGAACAGCTCTAATTCCAAATGATTTCCATGTCTCTTGTCATGGTTTTCCAATATTCTATAAAAAGTATTAGCATCATTTTAGTTATGATATTGATATTTCAATTTAGTTTTAATATGCTTTTAATATTGAGGTGCAAAATTTCAATTGAATGCAAGAGTTGAAAATACATAGGGAAACAACAAATTAGAAATCTATCAACTTGCTTATTAATTTAAAAGCAAGTTACTAATAAGTTACTATATTGCAATGGATAAAAAAAAAGAGTTTCTAAGACTGGTATTTCAACAATCGCTGCCCTAAGAGCTGAAATCATTTTTTTGTGGGACAATCCTATATCAAAGCCAATGTAAGAGGATACAGATCTCTTAATAGCTTGACTCGGGTGCTAATGAGCTCAGGACATTAGAGCTCATTTGAAGAAGGAGTCATGATTCTTACCACTGGCTTTGGCTCAATGACATAGCCACACACAGAGCACCACACTGGTAATAACAGAGTTTAACATCCTTTATAATTTTCCCCTGCCATATCACATTATAATCCTTGAATCAAAAAGACCAAAGAAGTTATTTAAAAAATAGAAACTTGATTTGAAGTATATTGTTTTGTGCCTTTTTGTCATTTTCTTCACAACACTTTTAAAAATGCCATTGATGATAAAAATATTAAGTTTATAACAGTGTTTATGGCATAATTTTTAAATACTTCTTTAAACGATGTACTTCTCTAGCTATATGGCTTAATATTTTATTTAATTACCCTTAGGCAATATTAATTATAGGAGTTTGTCAGGTTTCTTCATGGGCATTTTGAGGATGAAGGAGAGAGGGAAAAGGAGGTGGTGGAGGAAAAATAGAAACTGATTTTTTAATCAGCTGAAGGAGCTTTAGATTGCCAGAAGGTTGAAAATCAGAGTCACAGAGACAAGACTATTTACTTACAAAGTTAACCCTATTGCTTTACCTGTTCCATGAATACATAACAGAGATGATACTGCAGATGGTCAGCCACCATAAGAGTGGGTGGGGTTCTTGCTTTGTGGTGACCACGCTGTGAGACCTTATAGCCTGTGCCTCCTCCCATAAGCTATCCTGGGAATTGCTTTCTAGCACAAATGGAGGTGCCTATTTCAAGTAAATGCCTTTCCCACCTCAAATGCTTTTTAAACTTTGAACATTGATACTGACCTGGTGCACCATTTAAAAGGCCTAAATATATCGCACAATGGCTTGCCCAATCAAGGTAAGTAGTCAGATACCATCATGCTGTGCACGGTGTGCCCGCTGGCCTTTCCTAGAATTCAGGGTATCCCATTTATGCCCAGGTAACCAGGTGTCCCTCTGGTGGCTTTATCAAGCATAGACTTGGCTGCCATAGAGGGCACAATGGCATAAAAATTATTCTTGCATTTAAGAGAATTTGTTGTTTGCAATCACATAATATTGGCTATTATTTGCTAGCACCTAATTTCTACCAAAAGATATGCCTCCAGGCTTGTGGAAAAGTCAGTCCTATAGATAAATAGGACCCTAAACTAAAATACTGTACTCATATAGTAGCATGCCAGGAAATAGCCCAAAATGCAGGATAAACATGGCCCCATCTTGTGGAATATTTTAAATTTTACCTAAAGACTTTGGGATGGAACTGAAAGTTCACATGAGTTTTCAGATGACCCCCCAAAGTTAACATATTCTCTGGGATTCTAATTCACACTCTTCTGCCAATAGTATAATGTCTTGGAAAAGTTTGAGAAGCACTGTCCTAGACTCACTGATTTTCAGAGAAATGAATCAATGAGAAAAGCTAGTGGAAAAGCCCCTGTAGGTCCAACAATTCATTCATCTGTCCATCATCCATCCATGCAGTAGATGTTTATTCAGTAATTCTTTTTTTAAAAAAATATTTTTTTTAGAGAGAGATATGCAGGGAGAGTGAGAGAGAGAGAAACATCTATGTGAGAGCAAAACATCAATGGGCTGCCTCCTGTACACTTAGGTTAACAGTTCTGTGTTGGAAGATATTCTCCAGATACAGCACTTAAGAAACTGATTCATACAGTGGCATTGTGACCCAATGCCAATATATGAAAATAGATTATTTCTGTCCTCCAAATTGGAGTTCCCAAAATAATAAGGCATGACTACCACGTGTTACCAAATAAGAGACAATCCATATTTGTCTACCTTCTCCTCTTTGTACTCACAGCTGCACTTTATTCTGATGATATCTGTGATGGATGTCTTTTCTGGTTTGTAGCCTTTTTCTCTATGATCATCTTTGGTTAGAAAGAATGTCACATGGCTACATAAACAACTTTCAGTCTCTCCTCTCAATGTTCTTGTTTTCTTCTTTTCTTTTGAAAGAGCGATTCTTAAACTATATGAACTAAATTGTACTTACGCTGGTTATGTGCTGGTTCATTAGCTTCAAAGTTTCTGACAGCCGGTGCTACTTCGGAGGAGTGATTATATATATTTTGCATTTCACCTGAATTAGTTTTCTGTTGAAACAAATATTTTCTGAGTATGTCCTCACTTCACCAAATTAATTTATTTTCAACCTCTATCTAGTTTTACCACTGCCTTGATAAATAGTTTTATAGCAGAGGAAAGCATTTGAAACAATTTCAAGACTTTTTAAATTTTCTTTTTTGCCTCAGAGAATATGGTTGATTTATTTCCTCCCTAGATTGAATATACTGCAAAACCAATGTATTACTTTAAAATGAATCCAAAATGTATACATTCTAGCTAAGTACCTTCAGCAATATTAGTTGACTTTCTTTTAAAGGAAACTTGTTTTTATTTAAAAAAAAACATTGAAAAATCATTTTCTGAGTTTCTCTAAAAGAGAAGAGGAATATGGAGCAGTAAGCCTGCAATAAAATAAGTATCCTGGGTGCCCACCTGATTCACAGACTAGCTAACTGACTCAGACATTAGCCACACAATTTTGCGATTCAAAGCCTGAAGAGAATTACCAATGAATATTTGTAATGAATTTAGGAGCTGCTTGTAAGTAGTTGAAAATTCAAATATTAAGTCTCATACCAAGGATCCAGTTATTCTTTCAGCATTTTTTTCCTGACCACCCACTCTATGCCTTAAGCACAGACACTGAACAATTACAGGCCTATCCTGTCCTTAAAGACACTTGCAGTCTGTGGGGAAACAGACTTTAATCAAATCACCAAGCTAACTTAAGTCTAATTCAACATGACAGTAGGTGAGGCATGGGCTTCTCGGTAGTGTGTCACCAAAGAACACAGTTTTTGGAACAGACAGCAGTCAGGAGACACTTCTCTGAGACACTGACTCTTGGAAAACTGAGTAAGAGGTAGGCGGGTAAATTGGGGTGGGGCAGAGGGTTGGGGAAAGTGTTTAGAGCAGTGGTTCTCAACTTTCGTTGCTACTTCATAACTGTAATTTTGCTACTGTTATGAATCGTAATGTAAATATCTGATATGCAGAATGTATTTTCATTGTTACAAATTGAACATAATTAAAGCATAGTAATTAATCACAAAGCAATATGTAATTATATATATGTTTTCCGATGGTCTTAGGCGACCCCTGTGAAAGGGTTGTTTGACCCCCAGAGGGCTCACGACCCACAGGTTGAGAACCGCTGGTTTTGAGAGAGAGAGATCTACATAAACATAGTCCCTCTCCTGGAGAAAGCATGAGCCCTCAGAGATCTAAAACTGTCATTGTGAGCACAAAGGTGAGGGAAGAGAGTTGGCATTGAGGAACTGGCCAGATCATGCAAAGCTATAAAGGTTATATGAAGGATTTGGTGCATTATACAAGTGAAATAATATTGACAATTTACTTCAGGAGTTGACAAACTTATTTTGTAAAGGTCCAGAGAGTAAACATACTGTTGCAGCTCTTCAACCCTGCTGTTATAAGGGAGAAGCAGCCAGATAACATGCGTGTGAGTAGGTGTGGAAGTTTCAATAAAACTTTATTTAGAGACAAGTCAAGGGCAGTATCTTGCATCAATCCTAAAGTTTCTGCCTTATTTCCGAGTTTCTTCACGTGAGCTGGTACAAGGATATTTGGGGACTCTAAAAGTGCATACTCAGCAAGCATCAGTGTACTTTATACATTGAAAATTGGGTTAAGAAAAAAAGTTGGATCCTTTGATTTTTCCTTTGAAGTCATGTCACAAGAAAAGCAGCAAGCTGCTTCATCTGCCAAGAGAAAGAGCATATAAGACAAAATGAAATGCCAGAAACTGGATTACTAAAGGAAATGGGAGCTAAGAAAATGTTAAAAAGGTTTCTTGAAAAGCAAGGATCACTTGGGAGGGGAACTTGTTCAAAGCATGCATTAACTTGCCTCTTGCAAGAACAAACTGTATTACAAGGTTGTGCTACAGCTTGTCTGATAACAGCACCTGTGGTCTCTGTAGACAACAGACTCTATATTTGAAAAGTATTGAGTTCAGTGCTCAGGCTGCAGAGGATGATGTACTGTCATAAAAGTGTTCAGATGGAATCTGGAAAAGCTAAAGAAACTTTTAAAAGTGGATTAGGCTCCCCCTTATAATCACAGCATTAACTTATTTGAGTAATTTAATAATTTTTTTTATGCTGAAGTGACCTGTTTGTCAAAATCACATAGTGTATTTACAATATTTTGGGATTATAACACTGGGCACAATTTGAAGAAGACATTTAAGATGGGCTAGGTTATGCTGCAATAATGAGCAATCCCCAGTTATCAGTGGTTGTGGTCGTAAACAACCAACTCTTTTTTCACTCACAGTAAGTGGTCATCCCAGTCAGCAGGGGCTCTGCTAATTCTAGTCACTGATGGAGCAGTCATCGCAATGTTGGTGGTGGCCATTTTAGAAGGAAAGAGAGAGCTTTGAAGCAATGAAATGCTTGGCCTGAGAATGACATATATTCATTTTCTCACAATGCATTAGCCAGAACTAGTCATAGTCAATGGCCTCCACTCACCCATGGTGGGCCAGGATATCCAGCCTTACCATCCCTGTGCCCAGAAAGTAGAAATCTGGGGATACTTGGCAAACAGGCAGTTTTATATTTGCATGTATAATTGTTTTATTAATGCTTATTTCGTCAACTTGATGGGGAGTAACATAGAGCATGAACTGTGATTGATTTGGTTCAGCTTTCTCCACTCAGTGCCTGAAACATTGCCTGGCTCCATGAGAGACTCTAATAAATATTTGTTGAGCAGATGAAGCTACCTGATCTAGCTCTGACGATAGACCATGCAATATAATGTGCCCCTTCTTGTGATCAAGATCTTCAGGAATGTGAGTTCTATATAATATTACTTTTGAAGTAGATGTAAAATCACTATTGAAAATTACAGCCCCCAAATTTCTCTTTGAAACAGATACAGTTTAGAAGGAACTGAGGCTAATTTTTTTTAATGGCCACCTTTTCCCCACTGTAACAGGAGAGAGTGTTGAGAAGCTGCATACTTGACTGGATGATACCGTATTGGTTCGCGCTGTAATAAACAGCCTCCCACAAACTTGGTGGCTTCATACAGCGAGGGGTTATCTCTCTCACATTACTTGTCCAACTTGGATTGTTATGGAGACAGAAAAGGACCCTGTTCAATATAGCCACATTAGGACTGAACCTAAAGGATGCTTTGGAAAATTGCTGGTCACCTTGACTGTGGTATAGACACCTGGAGGATCCCATGCATCCTTTCATGCTTTGGCCTGGATGACATATGCCAATGCTACCTAAAGGTCATTGGCCAGAACCCATCACACAGCCTCAACTAATGAAAGGTATATGAGTGATGTGGAAGAGCAGATGGGATGTTTGGAGGGCACAACTTTTTCTATCGCACAGATTATCTGAATTGAAAAAATTGAAAGGCCTAAACATTTATATGTAGATATGTAGGAGTGCCTCTTTGCAACTATGTGGGTTTTATCCTGAATATGGATTTTACTAGAAAGCAAAGAATGTTGAGACCATGTGGGATAGCATAGCTCAGACATGGTTTGCAAAATCTATCAATGTAACTGAGATGATGATAAAATAGTAGGAAAGAGTGTCAAAGAAGAAACATATTGGAATTTTAGCCTCACATCTAGACCCAATAACTGTAGGCTGTTTCTGCTTTTATTTTTTTTTAAAATATATTTTATTTATTGATTTTTTTTTTTAACAGAGAGGAAGGGAGAGAGATAGAGAGTTAGAAACGTCAGTGAGAGAGAAACATCGATCAGCTGCCTCCTGCACACCTCCCACTGGAGATGTGCCTGCAACAAAGGTACATGCCCTTGACCAGAATCGAACCTGGGACCTTCCAGTCCACAGGCTGATGCTCTATCCACTGAGCCAAACCTGTTATGGCTGTTTCTGCTTTTATAGTACAAAACAGTGAAGGGTTTATCTACTACTAGAGGCCCGGTGCACGAATTTGTGCACCAGTGGGGGGGTCTCTGCCTGGCCTGTGGGATCAGGCAGAAATCGGCTCTCCGACATCCCCTGAGGGGTCCCAGATTGTGAGAGGGTGCAGGCCAGGCCAAGGGACCCCACCAGTGCATGATTGGGACTGGGGAGGGACACGGGAGTTTGGCCAGCTGGGAGGGACCACGGGAGGGCTCCAGGGCGTGTCCGGCCTGTCTCGCTCAGTCCCTATCGGCCGGATCCCAGCAGTAAGCTAATCTACTGGTTGGAGCCCTGACCCCTGGCGGTCAGTGCACGTCATAGCAACTGGTCGACTGTCTGCCCCCTGGTGGTCAGTGCACATCATAGTGAGTGGTTGAGTGACCTTAGCATATCATTAGCATATTATACTGTGATTGGTTGAACAGCTGACTGGTCAACCGGACACTTAGCATATTAGGCTTTTATTATATAGGATTAGGAGTAGCATTTCATGAATTGATGTCAACAGTCATTTCTGGTATCAAATATTAGAACCGTGCAAGAGAAAAATGGCCATTTCACTTTTCTACACTGGTATCACACACACTATAATTTGGTGTATATTTAAAAATATTTTGCTGGTTGTCCTATAATACTCCACACAGATGAACACCTTGGTGACTATAACCCATCAGCGTCTAGATTTTCATATCAATTGTCTTAGCAGAATGTCTAGGTTCAGTTTTTGTAGGGTATGCATGTTAACACAGGAAGCAAGAGATTCTCTTTGGGAATTGATTTTTTGAGAGGCATTTCTCAATGGGTCATATTAGGTTAAGTTTAGGAAACTTGTGTTTACTGAGCTGTCCACATGTCTATTAAAGGAATCTTACATGTATAAATAAATAGACTTAATTTTCCATGGTGCCAGAGAGATAATGAGACCTTTATATAAAAGTATTTCTACTAGCTGAAATATCATGTATGATTGCTATTCTAATATTTCCTCCCACAAATACTTAGGAAACTGTGTGTCTGTTTTAAAAAGTTGGAGTATATATTTTAATTTTTTCTTGCTGCCTGAGAACTACTTTCAACAAGAGCAAAGTAGTTAATTTTGATGAGTGTATCTTAAGATTTTTTTTTGGACCAATACTAATAAAATGAAAACATATCTGGGATATCAAACATTTGACAAATGTAGGATTTTCAAATTCAAATTTAATTTATGCTTAAATCTGTGTAAAACAGTGGTCAGAAAGTTTTAGTACTTATCTCTTCAGTTACATTGGGATTATCACTGGCTCCAAACTGCTTACTCTTTCCCATTTTTTCTATTTTTTTTTCCTAATTATCTAAATGGCTAAGGCAGAAGCCCGGAGTCATCTTTTCATGTTTTCTGTCCCTCACAATCACATGTAATGAGTCCTGTAGTCTTCAGTCTTTAAATACTTCCTGATTCTCTTTTCTCTGTTTTATTGTTTCTCCCCTAATTCAGGCCATCATCTCTTTCCTACTAGCCTTCTGAAAGATCAAGGTATTTGGTCTCCCTGCAGTGTTCATTCTATAATTCACACCTGGTAATATTTTCCTAACTGCAAGTCTCATAGCTTCTCATCACCCAGGATAAAGTTCAAACTCCTGAGAACTGGATATACTTCCTTTCAGGATCTTACTCTTGCCTGCCCTTCTAGCCTCATCTCTCCCTAGATTAACCTCTGAACCTAAGACATTAAACATGACTTCTAGTTCCTGGAAAATAACATGTTCTCTCTTGCTGGCTTGCTTTGTAAATACTATTCTTAATGTGTTCAACACAGAAACACAACCCTCAGTCCCCAGTTCACTGTCTTTTACTCATTTTTAATTACTAGGGACTCCTTTTGGAAGCATTTGGCAGGCAGTTCCTGGTAAATTAGGCAGCCAACCTCTCTACTCTCACGGCTGTCTATTCCTCTAACATAGCACTAGTCATATGTTATCAAAATTGTTGCTTTACTTACTTGTTCTATTCAAGGCATTTATCCTTGAGAATAGTAACTGTTACTCATTTTATTCTACTGAGAAAAATTTTAAAATACAGAAAAAAAGATACATCCCACATTTTTCTCTTAGAAAATGAAAGAGTGAATGCCCAAAGGCTTGAGGAAAAGGGAGTACATTCTAAGATTCATGGCAGGCAGTGTGATTAGTCCCCATTTTATTGTGAAAGAGTGTAGAGGCATAGGATGGAGAGGAAGACGGAAGAACACAAAGCTAAGAAGCTTGGATGTTATCCTCTGGTGAGGGAAACTTATTGATGGGCTCTAACTAGGAAGCAATTGCTTCAGAGCTGAGTTTTAAAGAATCAGCCAGTGAAGGATGCTGTGGAGGTCAGGGCAGTAGAGAGGAGATAATTTGGAGCAGGAAAATGATTCAGAAAAATACTGCAGTAGACCAGACAAGAAATGGTAATGGTTTGAAATGAGCAGGGGGAGTGGAGATGAAGAGAAGTGGCCGCATTTGCCATTTTTTTTGGAAATTGAATTTCAGTGATTTGGACTGGATCAAGGACAAAGTTAGGTATTTTATGCACATAATGTAAATGTTAATGATGACATTTATGTAATGTATACTGCTGATATTAGTTATTTTTCCTTCATTAAACTGAAAATTAAAGCTAACAGACCTTATTAAACATTGTTCTCTGTTAACCATTGTATACCCAGTGCTAATGCCTAAAAAGTGTATAATGAATAAATATAATAGACATCTTTATATGACTACCTGCATTTGGTGCAGTGTGGTCATTCTTGCAAATCCCACCCTAATCCTTCTTATCCTTCGGTCATTCTCATTTTCCTATACCCCAGATATGATTTAACCACCTTAGCTTTTTGTTTTGCTGTGATACTGCAATTCAGAACTACTAGCAAATTCTCCTCTTTAGTCTGATATGATGTTTTCCTGTTTATAAGCGAATCATGTTCTTGCTGTGCTTTAGTCACTATGTATAACCGAGTTGATTAATGCCTCCCCATTCATGGTAGATTTTAGAAAACTTACCTCTGTCCTTGGGGGCCCATTCCGATGAATTTAAACATGAAGATCATTAGAGACAGGTATCCTGAAGTGAACTCTCCTTATTTCTAAACTTCTCATTTTCACTGTTCAAAACTTTGCCCTCTCCAACTTTCTGGACACCTCCAAAGCAAACAAACAAAAGTCTGTGATTTACAAATTCTGCAGGATCGAATTATAGATTACTCATGCTAAAAGGCATTTTTCACCATAGCCGGTTTGGCTCGGTGGATAGAGTGTAGTAGGCCTGCAGACAGAAGGGTCCTGGGTTCAATTCTGGTCAAGGGCACATGCCCGGGTTGTGGGCACGATCCCCAGTAGGGGGCGTGCAGGAGGCAGCCAATCAATGATTCTCTCTCATTATTGATGTTTCTATCTCTCTCTCCCTCTCCCTTCCACTCTGAAATCAATAAAAGTTAAAATAAATTAAAGGCATTTTCCTATGGAAAAAACAATGTTTCTTTGTAGAGATGATAATTTTAAAACTATATATTTTTATTGATTTTAAAGAAAGAAACACCAATGTGAGAGTGGAACATTGATGGGCTGTCTCCTGCACACCCCATACCAGGAATTGAGCCCATAATCTGGGCATGTGCCCTGACTGGGAATCAAACCAGCAACCTCTTGGTGCATAGGACGATGCCCAACCAACTGAGCCACACCAGCCAGAGCAGTAGAGATGAGAATTTAAAGGCAGTTTTTGCAATGGGAAAGGAAGACAGTGCTCACGAATCTCACTGATTTTCATCTGAATTGCACTATAACTTGATCTTGGTTAGTCACTTTGGGTGGCTACAGACACATGGTTTAGTTAAATTTTATTACATGTCTAGTTTTTCTGAGAGAGTATACCTGCAGCCATGTTTGTATTACAAAACAATATAAGTTGCCTGTATACACCTTGGGAATCACTTGACTGTATTGAATCAGGATAGAAAGTAAAGATTCATGAATATTTTAGTGTACTAGAAAGATCAGTTTCTTACCCTTCTGTGTAGATCTGCAAATTAATTAATTAATTGGTAAGTGTGGAGTACATGATTTTATTATGTATTCAAAGACTGTATTACTTTTTATTCCTTTGATATAAATCATAATATAGTTTCTTATAAGAAGAGCTAATAAAAAAAAAACCTCTTGTGCATAGCCTGCTCATTCTTTTTAGATTTATGTCTGTGATGTGCATGGTCCTGAATGTGGAATGGGTTTCTGTGAAGCAAAGTGGGTCAGATGGTTGCTGTGCAGATTGAGAAACAGATAGCTTCCCGGGCTCTTTTGAAGGGCACTGTTTTAAAGTACAGATGAGTCAGGGTTTATGGTGCTGCTACCAGCCTGTAAATTACCACCCTGTCGTTTCAAACTATTCAATGCTTATGGCCAAACTTTGGTCTTTTGATATAGGGGCAGGAGGAGACATTTTATTGGAAAGTGAGGCAAAAACAGGGACCAAAACATTGGATGATGTTTTTGAAGGTGTTGACTTTCCTTCAACAAGAAGTTTGTACTCCTTTAAGATCTAGAGATGTCAACAAACTGGCAAAAACAAATTCAGTTTAGAGCCCACTTATGATCTGATATTAATCCTCCAGTATTTTAAATAATTATTATGGAAATTTTCAAATGTATATAAAACAGAGAATATAGTAAAAAGAACCCCTCGAGTACACATTAGTTTCTTCAATAATTTCTAATGATCGCCTAGTTTTTTTTCACCTGTAGCCCTACTGACTCATTTCTTTCCACATTAGATTCTTTTGAACCAAATCTAAGATATCATGTCAAATAATCTGTACTATGCAAGTATACATCTCTAAAAAACAAGAATTCTTGTTAAATACATAACCTCCAAACCATTATACACTAGAAAATATACAAAATTATTTCATGTCATCAAATATTCAGTAATGATCTAAAATTCTCTTTTTATTTATTAGCTGGTATACTTACATAAATAAACGCTTTCCATCATTAACTATTTTACCCCCAGGCAGAGTTCACACAGGAAAGCAGAATAAATATTTGTTATTCTACCTTTATTTCCCAAGTTTTTGAACAATAGGAGTTGGTTCACTGGTATCTTTTCATTGTATTCAATTTACTTGTATCTTTCTTAACTCATGGATATTTAGCATATTTGATGTGCTTCAGTTCATTGCAGTTATTATTCTTTTCATTGCTCAAATTCTCCCATCTTTGTCTGGTGGGAATGCCTTCAACTTAGCTTCTTAGTCTTTTTGACTCATTGTTCCTTCATATTTTCTGTGCTTTCTGGTATATAAAGATGTTGCAGGATTTGCCTTGCATTTATTCTCCCCTAGTTTTAGAAACAGTCATTTCACCAAAAAACTCTGGTTTCTTGGAGTGGGAAGTGATGAGAAGCCACCTCTCAGCCTGCAGGGCTGCTCACTGTTAATAGGGATATTTCTTACTGGCCAATCATATTAGGATTAAAATTATTTAGGTATCTAGTCATCAGCCTATATCCAATGATGAATTCTGGTACCACTTCCAAAGGGCAAAAATTCATGCGTGAACAATAATTACTATAATAGTAGATATATATTGCATTCAAGCCAATATGCCAAGCATTTTACCTGCACTAATAATTACATAATTACAATGATCACAAAACTATGATATAAGCATTATTACACACTCTTTATCAGATAAGTAAACTGGGGTAAGAAAGGCTTAGTAACTGCCCAAGATCATATAGCTACCATGGTTAAGTGAATATTTGGAATTGGCAGTCTGCAAGTGTGTGTGTGTGTGTGTGTGTGTGTGTGTGTGTGTGTGTGTGTGTGTGGGACGGTTGCAGGCAGAAAAGCTTTAGTTCAACAAGTCAAAACAAGTTCTGTGCCTTATAGGTAGAATGGACTCTCTATCCTCATATGCCCAGGTTATACTTGATATCCTGACATAATTGCTGGTAGCACCAACTTTTATTTTAGGAAGTCACCCTGCTTGTGGGTAAAAGGAGGCTATAACCTGTAGGCAATTAATGAAATGGTTTAATGTTATAGATGTTCAGTGTTTAAAGGGGGCATCTTCTTTTCTAAATTAAAGAATGATCATCGAAAATGTTACTCTCCTGGTGTGTGGTCTGCTAATTTCTTTATGGTAGCGAGGGATTGATCTAGCCTGCAGTTGTGGTAAATACTCCTAGAGCTTCAGTATGTGGTGGGGCTCAGTCTGGAGCTGCTCTGATTCCCTACATTTTAACCATCCATATGCTTCTAGGGCTAGATGAGTGCCTGGCACTAACTGGTCACTTATGATTTTCTAGATGAGTGACTGACCCTTGATTGATCTATTGCCACTGTGGTGAAAGTAAAGAAAATTAGCTTAACCAGAGGACTCACCTGAGTTGAGTACTCAGCTAAACATTTGTGTTCATATTATTTTACCCTTTTCTTTTAGAGAAAAATATCACGGACTTGAACTGGAAACTTCTTTCTCAAATTATATGAGTGTTTCTGTTTTTAGAAGCAAAATCAGGGACCCAGGGTAAATGGTCTGTGGACCTAAGTCATAGCTTGGTTTTATTGTATTTCTTTATTTTTGATTTGTGCAAATGCTGCTGAGCATTTGATCTGATGATCAGCACCTGAAATCTTAGTCCAGATAGCACACCACGGGAGCACACATGAAGGACTTTTAAGAGTGGGTATGACCAGTATAAATTTACTGGGGAAGAAATGTCCACTTGATGTTAACAAAACAGGCATGCTAATGTCAAACCAACAAATGCTATGAGTATGGGAAAATAGCGTTTTACTTTTTCTAGCCAAAGAGTTTTTCAGTAAAAAGAAAACATATTAGGTAAAAATATATTTGTGTGGACAAATGTTGTACTAAGGGAGTTTTAGTTATTAAAACCCGCTGAGCCTGTGAAAGACGAAGGTATTAGAATAACATGAAGCACAAATGCTACTGTGCATGAGGAGGGCCCAGGGGGCAGGGAGCCCAATCCTGGGTAAGCATTTCCTGGACAATTAAATGGTCACTTACTTGGATTCATAAGTTCTTAGAATTTAGACTAAATTAGGAATATTTTTATTTTCTTTAAGTCTTTGATATAACAGGACTGAAAAAAAGTTTGGTTCTTTACATGTATTTTCTATGCTGATGGAGAGAGTTTCATCTGAGAGGGACCAAATAAATTAAAGATGAAGCATTTGACTTAGAAAACTCGGGTATTTCTTCAGGCTAAGATTTTTCATTTAAACAAGTCTATTAGATTCAATTCAAATTAATAGGATACTGAATAAAAGTGAAATTATCTTCTCTTAGACAATTAAAGGAAAAAGAGGACAACATTATTTTATAAAGTAATACATTGAGTTCCTAGAACAGCAAAGGATTATTTGTCCTCATTAAAATGTTCTGTAAAGAATGGCACTGGTGGTGGTGTGTGGATGTAGGTTGCTTAAAAATAATTATCTAGAAGATGTTTTGATTATGTTTGAGTTCAGCTACTCTAATTCAGTGATATTTAGTTGAATAGGCTTATTGATACTTTAGTTAAAAAAAATTATTAAAAGTGACTAAAAATAGGGTTCCATTTTTTTAAAGTTCTAACAATTGAATTGTAGTAAAGAATATGCAGGTGAAACATTTGCTCTTAAGTTTTAAAAAATTATGGCCTGGCCAAGTGGTTCAGTTGGTTTGAGCATCATACCATACAATAAAAGGTTGTGGGTTCAATCCTTGGTTGGGGCACATATGAGAGGCAACCAATAGATGTTTCTCTCTCACATTGATGTTTCTCTTGCTCTAAAAATCAATAAAAACATATCTTCAGGTGAGGATTAATTTTTTTTAAATTATAATAGTCATATA
>NW_005354291.1:7928268-7942872 GCF_000412655.1 Myotis brandtii
CGGGGAAGTAGGAGGGGCCAGGGAGAGGTCAATGGGGGGGGGGAAAGGAGACATATGTAATACTTTCAACAATAAAGAATCTATATATATATATCCCTAATATGCAAATAGACCAAACGGTGGAACAACCAAATAACCAAACAACTGAGCAACTGGTCGCTATGACATGTGCTGACCACCAGGGGGTGTGCGTGGAACATGGCAGGCGTTGGCAGTAGCCGTTGAACATGCTGGGCGTCGGCCGCGGCGGGTTGGTGGAGCAGGTGAGCAAGGGCTCCAGACCAAGGTGGGGCACCAGTCTCTGTCATTGGGGCAAGTCTCTGGTGGTTACTGAACATTCTTTGCTCCTGCATGCCACAGTCCTGCCTGGCGCTTGCACCTGCTGCTGGCGCTGGCCCCACTCACACCCGCTGCCCGTGCTAGAGCCACTGCTTACACCTGCTTCCGATGCCTGGTGCTGGTCTTGATCACTCAGTGCCGTTAGCAGGTGCGAGTGGTGGCTGCCAGCCTCGATCACCCCTGAGGGCTTCTCCACCTCCCCCTGCTCCAGAGGGGCGATCGGGGCAGCAGCTGTCGCTCACACCCACTGATGGCGCTGGCCCCAATTGCTCCGTGCTGTCAGTGGGTGCAAGTGGGGCCGGCACCATCAGCGAGTGGGAGCGACGGTGGTGGGAGCAGGGCTGCTGATAGAGAGGAGACCGGGGGCCGTGGCAGGAGGGGCCAGGTGGGGCCGAGGAGGATGGGCCAAGACCCACCCCTGTGCCCACTGCAGCCTCGCAGCCCACAGTTCCTTTCAAGGTGCATGAATTCGTGCACTGGGCCCCTAGTATAAAACATGAGGATGAAGTAATGCAGAGAAGAACATGTGAGCTTTAGTTTGCTTTACCATACATAAGTGAAATCATGTATGGGGCTCCTGTATGCTCAGTTTATAAAACATTAATTTACAAAATAGCACTGGAATAGCCTACACAGGCTGTGTAAGCATAGACCTTTGAATTTGTGATGAAATTCTTGATGTGCATTTTCTAGTGGGACTACTGGAAATCAAGACTCTTTCCCCTCATGCCTCACGTGCTCTATCTCCTACATCTCTGTCTTGCAGAGCTGCCCTAGGGAGGAGAGATAACGCATAGAAAGGGCCTGGCACATAGTAAGTGCTCATAAACTGTAATTTACTCTTTTCCACTTCATCAGGCTTTGTTGATATTTATAAAACCCATTTTTCTGGATAATTTGCTGAATAGAACTCAGGTTAGTTATATAAACATACGTTATTTTTAAATGCTTACTATTTATTAGGGCCACTGTGAAAACAAAACCAAACAGAAAGCTCCAGCACCAGCCAGGATATCTCTCATAGCTTTGTTCTGGAGGAATCTTTATCAGGCTTCAGCTTCCGCAGCATAAAACATGTGGTTAGCTTTTTCAGTTATTCAGGATCTTGGCCTGCACTATTTCAGAAAAATATTATTCTTTTCTTTATTTCCTATTCATTCTCTGAAGGAAGCAATTGTTTTAATTATTGATTATTTATGGGGGATCATTTTATTTTAACTCATAGAAATAAAACAAAAATAAATGGATGCATGTGACACATCTCATAAATGTGTATCTAACAAAGAACACATACATCTTCAAACATGAATATGCATTCAGAGCCTGGCTTGCTGCCCAAGCTCCTAACAAGTTATTCTGTGCTCCAGTGTCCTGTTAGAATAGAGTCCACAAATGGAAGCTCTGAGCCCACAGCTAGAGGTAGCAGCACCCTATAGAGTTTTGTATCTGGGATGAGGTGGACTTCTTTGTGGGAAGGTGATTAAATATTTATCAGTTTCCCTTAAGCCAAGTACATAGTGAAAGACTAGTTTGTATTTTTGTTTTGTTTCGTTTTCAAGGAGGCCACTTTGACTCTTACCTTGCCTTAATCAGATAATTCATTGTTGAAAAGCTTTCATCTGAAATACTTTCATTGTGCTATGTTTGTTGCCTAGAACAAATGAGCTAAAAATATTATTTTTAATCAAGTGCAGATCAGTACACACGTCAGTACATACTTCATACAATAATGTATATTTCTTTATATACATAAAGGTGATATCTTAATCATTATGTGTCCCTATACTTAAAGGTTGAAAGAACTACTCTACAGAGCTAAGGATGCAGGTGTTAATTTTTTCATTATTATAACTGGGATGATTCCATTGTTATTTTTTTTTTACTGTTGGACAGAAGATTGTGATGCAAGCAATTTAAACAAGTATAAATATAGAGATGATCATTTGTATTGAATTTTGATTCAAAGAGTACGTTCTTGTGATTTGGGGTATTGCACAATCTGTCCTGTTCAAGGGAAAATCACCTTCTTGGGATTTTGTTTATTTATTTTTTTCACTCTGAGAAAGGTATCCTGTTGGGAAGCTTATTTTATTCCCCTAGATGTGCTTCCTTCTATTATTCCCCCCTGACAATGATGACTGGTTTACAAATAGAAATTTGTGTAATCTGACACAGTCCTTTTTCCTTCTACCGTTGATCTCAAAACTGCTCTGTGGTCCTGAAATATGAAACACTATTGCTATTTTTTGGTACAACTAGTTCCCCAAAATGTAAATGGATGAAAGTGCTACAACCTATTATGGAAGCAGAAACGTCTTTATAATTGCTTGACAGTTTTTTGAAAGTAAAATGCAGTCATGTTTGTAACTGCGAAAAACTCATTTTTGAATTGCTTACAATAAATTGAAGAAGATAAAGCAATCTGCCTCTCATTAAACAGGGAAGTAAAAGGAATGGTTTTAAAGAACTACTCCTATTTTGTTGAAAGAAGTCCATGATAGTTGCTCCTTTAATAAACTTTTAAGGTGAAACTTATGGTTGGCTATTAAATCTATTTGAGGACAAAACAAAATTATATAGAATTACGTATCTAATTAAATGATGAGATATTTGGGCAAATTGGCCATTTGAGTTAAATTTTCAGAAGTATTTCCTATGTACTCCTGATGTCTCTACATGTGATTAATTTCCAATGAATTCAAAATCCTGTAGTATTCTCGTTTGAGTATCAACTTGGGAGATACATTCATAGCCTAGTAATTTTCTTTTATGTCTATCTTATTTTAAATCAGAGCATAGAGTTGCCACTGGTTTTATGGCCAGAGCATATTTATTTATTTATTTATTTATTTATTTATTTATTTACTTACTTACTTACTTATTTGTATTAAACCCTTGTTATATTATACCATATAGTATAAGACAATTGATATGAGCCACACTTTAAAAATTATAATGTAATCATAGAGCTCGGCATTCATAGATTTAGTATTTACAGTTAAACCTTTTTTGGTTTCAGACATTTATGAGAACTCTCATAGGTGTGAGATACAGTTTGAAATTTGTAAGGACAGAAATTTGGACTCTGATTCTAGTCATTAGCAGCCAGTAAGTGAGCCCAGCTGACTACCCAGTACCAATATCCTAATGTGATTGTCTATTAATTGGTGCTTTATATTAACTTTTCTGAAGTGCTAAAACTTTATTTTATAGCAGGAACTGGTACCTAAAATGAAGTTCAACTGTGAGTCCTTTAGGGTTTTTAATCTATTTGGAGTTGTTTAGTCTCAAGCTATATCCCTTGAGAATGTGATTGTTTTACTGAAGTTAAAGACATTTCTTATTCCGTGGTCAGACTACTTCAGTAGTTAAGATGTAGTCTCCCATGAAATGAGAACTGTTGCAAATTAGAAATAGTTTGTAACTGGCACAGCCATCAAATAATTATCATTTTAGGTAAAAATATTTTCTTTTTCAATTCAGGTCATCTGGGTGTGGGACCAGAAATCAGAATTTAAAAATTACACACACACACACACACACACACACACACACACACACACACCATGCTTTCACTTTTAAATTTAAATAAATATCTATATTCTATAGCAGAGGTGGGGAATGTCTGGACCGTGGGGCACATAAGGCCTGCAAAATCATTTGGTCTGGCCATGCCAAGGCATTAGGGGTGAGTTAATTAAATGTTTGACCAAATGTAGCAGGCTAATTTTTAAGTTGATAAGATTGTATGGCCCGAGAATGATGTTATAAATATCCAAATGGCCTGTGGCACAAAATAGGTTCCCCACCCCTGCTCTGTGGTATCCACTGTTCATTGTGTAGGGGGGAGGGGGAATGAAGAGTTGGATTCTTGATTAGCTAGGTGTCAAGGTAGGAGGAGACCAACAGTGTATTCATCTTGTGCAATGACATTTCAGTGTCCCGCATAGCTTTGTCCTTTCGATTTTCACTTCTTCTCGGTGGTTTTGTTGTAGATACTTTATGTAGGTCATCTCATTGAATTAATCTACTGGTTTGAAGAGAGAACTATAAAGTTGGGACAATGTCAAAGTAGGGTCCAATTCTCAGTTATGTACAGGGTTATTAAAATTAAGAATGGAAATTTTATTTAAGATAGCTAAATATTTTGAGTATTATATGACAGATACATCATGGGTGCTATTTAATTTCTCTACCTGTCAGTAAAAACTATCCCTGAGGTATATTGCAAAATATTTCTGTGGATGAAGTCACTTAACCCTAACAGTGAGTGCTGCAGATTGGATTGTTTATTTTAAATGACAACAACTACATTGCTACGCATATATATTGATCATGCCCAAAACATTCTGACTGGAAAGCTGAAAAGAAAAAAAGAAGCACTGTCTTTTTCCATACGAAAACATTACTGACTACAGAAACTGGAAAGATATTACTAAGAATTTAGATAGAACCCGGCTGGTGTGGCTCAGTGGTTGATTATCGACCTATGAATCGGAGGTTGCAGTTTGATTCCTGGTCAGGGCACACACGGGCTCCATCCCCAGTGTGGGGCGTGCAGGAGGCAGCTGACTGATGATTCTCTCTCATCATTGATGTTTCTATCTCTCTCTCCATCTCCCTTCCTCTCTGAAATCAATAAAATATATTTTTTAAAAAGAATTTAGATATAATGTAGATAGGTACTGACTTAACAATGAATGAGCAGTTACTTCCTGCAAATTTTAGTAACAGAATCTTGACAGTGGTTCCTGGTGCCTCTGTGTTGCTAGGCAACTCAAAAGGGGAAGGAAAATTTACACTCAGATTTACTTATATGTTAGATTTTATACATATATTGAGAATGTATTACACACATCATTACAGTCTAGTTGTACATTCCTATTCTGTCTTTTGTGTGAGCTTCTCAGGATATATGAAAGACTCTGTCTGCATCCTTGCTCCCCTTTTTTCTGAAAATTAATGTAGCCCTAATATATGCATTATTATGGTTGACTGTTGTAGGTATATAAAAGAAAATATGTAGCCTTTTTGACACAGAAAGAATGATTGTTTTAAAATATATATAAGCTCTCTGAGTATGAGTGTGTGTGAGAGTGAGCGAGCAGAATAGAAAACATATTGTAAAGCTAATATATTATTTAAAACAATCATTCTTTCTGCCTCAAAAAGGCTGCATACTCTGTGTGTGTGTGTGTGTGTGTGTGTGTGTGTGTGTGTGGGAGAGAGAGAGAGAGAGAGAGAGAGAGAAGAGAGAGAGAGAGAGAGAGAGAGAGATTCTAAAACATGAAATCTGTGTAAAAATGGAATGGTCTTTTAGTACTACTTGGTTCTTCTCATTTAATTACTATAATTAACAGATACAGAAGAAAAATTAATTGGATACTTAAATCCAGTGAGATATTACAGGTCCGAACTGTGGATATTTGAATTAAAAACTAATCAACTTGGGCTTTGAACAATACCCTCTGATATTAAAAAAAATTGGTAGCATAATTTCAAGTGGGAGTTTTATAATTGAGAACTGGAGTGGTTTTATTTAAATCAAATTTTAAGAGTTAATATTATGTCAATGCCACAAACCAGAAAATTAGATATGTATAACAAAAGAGCTTTAATGAATGATGTAAAATGGATTGTTATTGCTAAGATTGCTGAAAATTCAAATCAAAAGGATGGTTGAGGAATCTTTGTGAATGATGACACACCTGTAATTTTGTAAGAAGGGCAAGTGGATAGGTACCAGGTTAAGAAAAGTTTTGGTGAGTTCAAGAAGTAGCCAGTGTGTCTAGGGTAAAGTAAGGGAAGAATAATGTAAGTCAAGGGTGGAACTACCAATCTGACTACTCGAGAATTTATACCAGTTATAAGAAGTTCAGATTTCCAGTGTGTTTTAAGTAAATGAATGAAATAGCTTTCTTAGAAGAGCAAAGCAATTGTGGAGGTTTGTAAGGCAGTGACTTTAATGATGGATCATGGAATAATTGAGCCAGGCAGGAAGGAATGATGGCTGAGAGGAAGTGATGGGTAAGAGAAAGGACCATGACTTGTGGTGGAGTATAAGAGTAAATGAGTTGAAAGGATGAGGTGCATGGTGAATGCCAGGTCTAGGGAAGAGTCATAAGAGTGGGTGCTTGAGATGGAGAGAGTCAAAACCCTAAATCCCATGTGTAGATTTTGCAGTTACACAAGGAGGTATAGAAAGGAAGAGGGAGACAGAAACCAAGTTTTTAATTAATGTCTGCAGGGTGATTTTATGAAAGCAATGGGCAATGTAGTAGGTGGAGGAGCCTGATGAAGGAAATTTCAGCTAAGCTGAGATTGTGGGGAAGGAAAGAGAGAGTGGATTTGATAGTAGCAACAAAGGGGGAGGGCAGGTCAGCATGCACTAGTAAACTACTATTAGGTCTTGACATGCTTTTAGAAAAGTAAGTTTCCAGTTCAGAAGAATGATGGTGGTTGCCATTTTTCTTCAAGTAAAATATCTTAATATTTACTACTGACTTGCACCCATATTTATTTCTGGGCAATTTAGCAAGTAAGTATTTCTATGAGGACAAGAATTATGTTTGTTTTGCAGGCCATTGAATCATCAAGGCCTAGTATATTATTTTCTTAGTAAATACAGGTCGACTTAAATAAATTGATTAAATTATATTCTCATTTCCCCCCCTTACTTTTAGTTTTTATTTTCAAGTTAAGAATCATGTCCTTTTCTTTTTTTCTGGTCTTATTTCTAATCCCTTTTGTTACATACTATTATAGTGTATGCTCTCTATTTTGGCACTTTCTAATCATTGCCAAGTTGTAAATACTGTTAATTACTATCTTATTAACACCTCATAATATTCTATTAACTGGCATTTAACACATTTCGCATGAAATGCATTTCTGAACATATTTTTAGTTAGTTCTTATTGACACTATTTCATATTGGCTTCAATTTATGTGATCTAAATTTTTAAGTAAAACCTCATGGGATTATCATATTCTTCACTAATGTTCAAAAGTTTTATAAAACATCTGCTGAATTTTGGAACAAAAATATACTTAAAAGGTAATTCTACTTCAATGTGTTTTATTTTGAATAAAAACATCCATAAGCTATGATTTTACTGACCTTTTTTAAATATTAAAAATGCTAAGGTTTCTTCCCCAGAGTTTATTTTTAAGTTGTATACGTTGGCCACGAAGGTTAGATTTGATAAGTGATTTTAAATTCTCCTTCCTTGTTCATTGATTTTTAAATATACACACCTTGCACATAAGTGGAGGGGTAGATAAAGATTGCTGCTTTCTTAGACTATAATATCTCATCCTTGAAATTTCAAAACATGACTTATGTACTAACCTTGTCTATTGTGCTTTATATAATAATATTATATAAACTTATTTACTTTATTTTAGTATTTTATCAAATCAATAGGTTTTAATAACATTTTGACTTTTACTTTCAAATATTTCCAGTAATTAATAGTAAATGTACAATTTTAATCAAATTTCAGCTCTTATGCTAAATTTATAGAGACTAATAAATTATTGTTAAGGGACTGTGATAATATTTTCTTTCTGGAAAAGTTTATTTTAATTATTCTGAAGCTCTATAGGTTGACCCAATGGTGTCTCAATTCAAAGGAAAGAATATAATTTTTATATCTCTGCCTCTTTATATATTTACTTGCCTACCTACTAATTCCAGATTTATCTGTTTGTTAGATGAGATAAAATTTTAAGTGTCCCCTATTCTTATACCTCATGTTCAGAACTACCAGTTTGAGAATTATTGTATCTTTAAAGATTGTATCTTTAAAGAAAAGATACACGTGTGATATAATTTTCCTTAGTTTTTGGTAAAAAATAAAAACTCTAAGGTTGATAAATGTCTATCTGTGTCTCTAATCAAAGCCTACTGTTAGGTATTTATCATAAGGTTAAATCGGTATAAAATCAATCTGTAATTAAATAATGTTGACAGCAAATGTCACAAGCTGGATAAGAATCTACTTGTAAATCTTTAAAATGTGATATTCAGTTATATAGACCCAGAGACATGTCATTTGTGGTTATTAATATATATATATATATAATAAAATTTTTATGTGCAATTTTAAGGTGCTTTTTGATAGAACTTAGTATCTTTTTACTACTCTGAGGCTAGATCTTTTTTTAAAGGAAGAAATTGGTGGTAATCTTAACTCTATTTTGTTGCCAACCTTACTAGTATCTCGATCTTAGGGGTTGGGCACTAGGCGGTGTGACCTCTATCTCTTCCTCTCGATTACTGATCTAGGTGAATAGCCCCATTCACCCATCTATCTACTCCACAAGCCCTTCAGGGAGCCCTCTTTTCCACTAGGCTATCATGTACTGTGGGTGTTGCCTCTGACGTCTTTCAAAATCCATCTGCTTCTTTTCCATCCTATAGCTAGTACCTTCATTCAGAAACTAAGGATTTCTTCCCTTGATTTCTGAATAGTCTCTTCCTGTCTTCTCACATCACTCCTGCTTCATAGCCTCCTAGGCATCCCATGGTCTCCAACATAAAAGTTACATTGAAGCTCTTGATAAGGCATGCATCCCTTTCGTCATGTGATCCCTGCTTATCAGTCCAATCCAATCTTTGATATTTCCCCCATTGGCAAACTATGCCCCTGTCATGATGAACTTTTTGCAATTATTGTGCAGTGAACTTGCACACACTTTCTCACAGGCTGTGCCTTTGGCCTCTCTTTTAAATTTCCCATTATTTGCACAGGTAACATGTCCTCACTTTTTAAGAAATTCTTGAAATTATCCCTGATGTCCTAATCTTTGAATAGCCAAACACTCTGGGCTACAGAGGTCTTTGTACTTGTATATTTATCACATGAGATTGCCACTGAAGGTTTAAGTATCTGTTTCCCATCATGGGTCTGAGCAAGCTACGCATAGAGAGGGGAAGCAGTCAGAGGAGAACTTGTCTCCAAGATGCATTGGTAGAGCACTGTTTTACTTGGTTTATATTAATTTGAGATGGTTGTAGGGAAGCTCATAGAGATTATCAGGGAAAGGAGAAGTATGAAGGAATCCTAAACACCTCTCAGCACCACCACTCTGCTTTCTCCACTGTGGAGTGAGCTCCTGGAGACAGGAACTATGTCTGTCATCTGTGTGTCTCCTGAACACCACAAATAGTGTTTGGCAAATAGACTGTATACTTGGTACATAGTAGGATCTTTTTTTAAAATCTTCACTTGGGAATATGTTTATTGATTTTAGAGAGATGGTGAAGGAGAAGAGAGAGAAAAAGTGAGGGGGAGGAGAGAGAGAGAGAGAGAGAGAGAGAGAGAGAGATTGAGATTGAAAGAGAGAGAGATCAGTTGCCTCCCTCCCATAAGCACCTGGACTGGGGATGTTGTGGTATGTGGCCAGGCTGGGAATCGAACCTGAAACCTTTTGGTGTATGAGATGATGATCCCACCACTGAGCCACTTGACCAGGGCAATAGTAGGATCTTAGTATTAAGTGAATACAGGATCTAGATATTGTTCATATACCCATATTACATTGCTTTTAAAATCTAATTCTTCTGTGGCATTGAAACCAATTTAAAATACACTTTTTTTTGCAAATATAGTACCTGATCCATGTTATTTGATTAACATGTGTGAGCTCAAAGAAGATTAAACCAAACCGTTGCCATGTATAGGGAAGCATTGTATGCAATACTCATCTAACATTCCATTTCCTAATGGAAAGTTAGGGAAAGGAACCTCTTTGGCCAGTGTTTTTCTGATGGAGGAATACGTCAGAAATATTAAAAGCCTGCTGTATCCATTCTGGGCTGCCATTTTTTCCTGAGAGCTGCAACACATTACACATACCCAAATTGCCTTTCTGAAATGTGGGACCACAAGTGCATTGTCAGTAAAATGGTCTGTGTTAATTAATTTGTCTTTGGGGTGCAGTTGACTCATCACATGATAGAGATGCTGCAACCTGGTATGGTATGTGGGCTTTGTTGGCTTCTTAGCAGCAGCAGCACCGACATGTATTGTCAGATTTTATGGGTTTTAAACCTAATGAGACACATCCTCGAGAAACTTCCTTCACTATTTACTAGCTGTACAGTTTGAAAGAAAAGAACCAATGTACACAACACAGGATCGTTCAGGACTGAAATCATGGAAGATGATGACAACGTGTTTATTTTGCTCTTGCACATGGTGTCATTAACTGCGCAGTGGGATCCCGAGGCTGCCTTGGAGGCTGGTATAAATCTTTGTGCCAAGCCTGCAGAAGCCCTGCATGCATTCATGGATGTAAGTGGTGCTGTCCATCTTTTTTATCACAAGATTATTCCTTTGGGATATGAGGTAATATAAGACTGCTGAGCTTAAAAAAAAGATTCAGAGTCAGTGACTGTAAGTGATGTTCATTTCCTTGCAGCACTGACAATTAAGAGTACAAAGTCACACAAGAGACGGGAGTCCTATCACTGTTGGTTAATTTACATATGGCATCTAATTTAATCAGAACCCTGGGAGAGTAGAAATAGTGTTAATCCCATTATGCCAATGAGAGACTAAACTATTTTCTGGCATTGGATCCCAAGTCTAGCAGAATCCAAAGATATGTCCTTGATTAATACTTTATAGAGTCTCCCATCAAAGCAGTTTTACTCTTTACTTAACCTAGATGCAAAAAAATAAGTAAAATGTTTCCCAAGTAAAGGAATGTTGACAAAAATTTGTGTTCAAGAATGTCTTATCCTTGCACTTTTTTTACCTTTTTACTTCGGAAATGGTGATATAGTCAGGATCTTTATATTGCCAAGAACTTGGGTAAGATCAGAGATTACTTTTTGGATAGAATTCCTTGTAGGAATTTTCCAGATGATTCACATAGACTCAACTTAATCTGGAAAACATTTTAGGGACCACAAATACACACTGTACCCAGGATAGAGTGCTTACTGCAGTGCAGTCTGTGATTTCTCTCTTGGCATGCATAATCTACATCTAAAGACCTAGATAGAAATGGCTGATTGTAGCACTTCCGATATAAAACAAATACTTTCCTACAAGAGAATATCCTCATTCATATTAAACATACTTGTGTCTCTTCCAAATACAATTGAGAAAGACATCATGCCATTGGGATCTCACCGGGTGGTAATGGGAAATGATCCTCCCCCATGGGTGTCTTCGGAGAGTGTAGACGTTAACTCTTTAGTAATGTAATTATTTCACATAAAAAGTCTATAAAATGCTTGAGTCACTTTGTAGATCATCGTTAACTATCTTCCTACTCAGACCATAACCTCTCAAGTAAGTATTAGGTATTCTTTTTTTGCTTTCAAGAACTTTGGAGTTATGGCTCAGATTCTGTAAAAACTGAATGTTATGGTTAGTTTTTTAAAAAACCTCAAAATATTGACAAATATTCCAGATTTTTCTATAATTAGAATAGTTATTTTAAAAAGTCACAATGTGCTTAATCCCTAAATCCAGGCAGAAAGTAAACATTAGAATGAGTCCAGAAAAATAAACAATTTTTTTAAAAAAACAACAGAAAGTCTTTCATTAAATAATTGATCTTTTGCAACTTCTCAAATGTCCATTTTCAAAAAGATAGAAGTAGTTCAAAAGCAAAGAGATGAAAGTAGATTCAGGGCCAGAAGACAAAAATAGTTTAAATTGCCTGGATATATGTTCATAGATTGCAAATGAGCACTACTTAAAAGTTAAATCCTTGAATATGATATCTCGGGCACAGAGTGAGTTCTGTAGATATATGATGTGATTCTTATTGCCTACCAGCTGTGTTCTGATTTCAGAAGATGACCTTCCCGGTAAGTTTTATACGTAACTCATACACTGCACGCCTCTGGAGAACAATTATCATGACAGGGAGTGTGCTTTCTTGATTATACGGTGGGGTCCTGTTCCCACTCTGTTTTTGAAGGATATTAAAGGTAAGATTAAAACTGCTCCAGTTGTTCTGCTTTGCTGATTATAACAGTGAAGGGGACACAATTGATTCTGGCTGATGGCTCAGTGTTCCAGTGTTATTCAGCAGCACCTGTTGGCCAGCAGCTGTTAGGGATTATGGCAGATTTCTTTGTCAGGGACAGTGTGGCAACAATAATAAATCACATTTAAACTAGTTACTGAATGGGGTTGATTTAAAAGATTCAAAAGTATTTTTATAGTCAAAATGTTAATTCTAAGTGGTGAATTGGAATGAACCTGCATACATCTTGGGACCAACTTAAATTTTCTGAGTCTGAGTACTGATCCTATCTGCACTGAAGCCAGGATAATTTTCTCCCAGAAATACAGCCACATTTAAAGCCTCCCTTTTCAGGTCTGAAAAGATAGGGAGGACACAATATTCTTTTGCCTTTGGTCCAGCTGAAATGGAGGATACAGCTCTGATCATTAGAATTTCATATGGCAAATGCTCACATACATAGTGGATTTGAGGCAATGAATTTTCACTAATCTGAAAAATATCCTCCTCCAGAGAGAAGTGATTTAAAAACTCCCATGATCTATTTAAATTCAATGTATCATTCTCCTACTTTGAACAGGAAAAAAATGACTCTAAGGTCATAATGTTGGATGGACTTCTCCCTTCCTAATATATTATGACATTTCACATTAAGGACAATTAGTGAGAAATATTCATGGATGAGTAGGGAGGAGGAAAATGTAGTATGTTACTTTATTATTTTTCATGGCAATACATATTTTATATAATACATAATTCCTGGTTCTCTAAATATGTGTTTTCTCCCAGGAAAAATCTCAAAAATTCAGAAGGTGTTTTGGGGGTTCTGTCAGGGAGGTGAATGGTATAGAGCTAAAGCAAGTATTATGTGACTTTTTATTTAATCTTTTACTTTCTATACTTATATCTTTACTTATGCATACATATACATTTCTATCCACATAAATTGAAGTTTTCATTTTTCATATTCCAATTTTGTTCATAAGAAAAGCAGATTCATTCTTTTTAAATTAAATTTACTGTGATGACATTGGATAATAGAATTATATGGGTTTTGGGTTATAATTCTATAATACATCATCTGCATATTGCATTGAGTATTCACCACCCAAAGTCTAATATCCTTCCTTCACCATATATTTGACCCTTTTCTACCTCCTTCCCATCCAGCTTTCCCTCTGGTAACCACCATACTGTTGTCTGTGTCTATGAGTTTTTATTTGTTTGTCTTGTCATTTGTTGCTTCCAGTTTTATATCATACATATGAGTAAAATCATATGGTTCTTGACTTTTTCCATCTGACTTATTTTGCTTAGCATGACATTCTCAAGATCAATCCATGTTGTTGCAAATGACAGTATTTCATTTTCTCTTTTGGCTGAGTAGTATTCCACTGTATATCTGTACCTCATCTTCTTTATCCAATCATCTATCAAAGGACACTTTAGTTATTTTCATGTCTTGGCCACCATGAATAATTCTGCAATGAACATAGGGATACATCTATTTTTGTGAATAAATATTTTCCAAACTTTTCAGATAAATACCCAGAAGAAGGATTGCTGGGTCATATGGTGAGGTCCTGAACAGATACTTCTCCCAAGAAGATATACAAATGGCCAACAGATATATGGAAAGATGTCCAACTTTGTTAACTATTGGAGAAATGCAAATCAAAACTACAATGAGATACTGCATCACACCTGTTAGAATAGCTATTATCAGCAAGACAGGTATAACAAGTGTTGGAGAGGTTGTGGAGGAAAAAGGAGCCCTCCTTTACTGCTGGTGGGAATGTAGACTGGCACAGCCACTACAGAAAACAGTGTGAAGGCTCCTTCAAAAATTAAAAATAGCGTTACCATGCGATGCAGATTTATTCTAAATCCTATTTATGTGGAGAATAGCCCACCTTACTTTGTAAATCCACTCACTATTCTTCCTACCACCCTCCTTCTCTTTCATATTATTCTTTACTTATGGAGCCTCCGGCTATGAAGGCATACAGGACCACTTTCTGAAGAGTAACTGAAAATAACCATATACATCACTTGGGTGGCAAACCTGGCAGACACCTGTCATTTTTAACACCAAGTCTCCACTCTTTTGGTAATGGGGATAAGAAATGCCACACAAGCTCCTCATGTGGAGAAAGATCTGGTGGTTCTATTTGGAAACCTTGAGCTCATCCTCATCCCCTTTATAAAATTACTGTGACTTGTCCTTTATGTCTTTTCAAGCATTCATATAATGAGGGGCTCCTCCTCCAG
>NW_005354291.1:7942971-8033246 GCF_000412655.1 Myotis brandtii
TCACTGAGTCTTCAGTCATCGGAGGCAGCAGTAGTGTGCTTGGCATCAAGGCTGAGCCAAGAAAATACCTTTACAGAGATTACTCTTAAATCTCCTATTCCGAGAGCACCTGTTTCTCCCAGAGCTGTTTACTTCACGACTTTAGGGGTCAGCAGGAAAGCTTTTCAACAAATCTGGTTTCTTTTTGAAACTATTTTTGGTAGTTTTGTTACAAGTGCCCTGTGATTCACTTTAAGTGGTAAAAGGATGAGGATAATGGATAGATAGAATTCTAAATGCTTTAAGGCTCTTTTATCATCCAATTTTTTTCATAAATTTTATCTGCTAATGCATAACAATTGTAAAAACAAATATAAGTTTAACATTGATACATAAAATTTGTTAAAAAGGGCAAAGGCACTGGGCTCCTCTAATGTTGCTTATATTCTACACCCTTTTGCTCCTTCCTACCCAGGATTCAATTGTAAACTCTCAGGATTAATTTTAGCCATTTCAAGCAATTTCATACTGTACCTTGTCTTTCTGCAAAGCAAAGATAATATTGTAGTTCAAAACTCAGCCATCCACAACCCTTAGGGAATATTTTTTTAATTATTTCTCAGAAGGAACATTGAAAATTTCTTTAGCTAGATTTTGCACTTGACCTGCATTCTTAAACATAGAATATAGATAATAAATCTACCTATTATTATAACTCATCACCATTATATAGTTATAGTTATGATTTGAATACAATGATAATATAATTTAATGTTAATTTATTTAGAATTGTTTACCTGTATCTGAACACCTCAAACTCCTATACTATCACCTTTAATTTGTTTCTTCAAAACCACTGCAATTTGGAATTAAAATTATTAAAAATGTAATTATGAAATATAAAGGATTGTCATGGATAAAATGCACATTTATTTTTAATGTTAAGAATACTTTTTTGTTTATTTTCAGAATACTTCCTTTTTTAATATATATTTTTATTTCAGAGAGGAAGGGAGAGGGAGAGAGAGATAGAAACATCAATGATGAGAGAGAATCATCTTTTGACTGCCTCCTTTATGCCCCACACTGGAGATCAAGCCTGCAATCTGGGCATGTGACCTCCTGGTTCATGCTTGATGCTCAACCACTGAGCCATGCTGGCCAGACCAGAATACTTACTTTTTTTGACTATTCACTGGAAATAGTAAAAAAAAATTTTTTTTTACATGTCTCTCAAAATTATTGCAGTTTTATAGTTAATGGGTTTTGTCCTAGAGGAAAGATACTATTGAAAATAGTACTTTTTCACTGGAGGACAATGATATACGGTATTGTTGTTTTGGTTTATCAAAATAATGGTTCATAAAGAATAAATAAATGTGCCCTAGCCAGCTTGGCTCAATGGATAGAGCATTGGCCTGTGGACTGAAAGGTCCCAGATTCGATTCTGGTCAAAGGCACATGCCTGGGTTGTGGTCTCAATCCCCAGTGTGGGATATCCAGGAGGCAGCCAATCAATGATTCTCTCTCATCGATGTTTCTCTTTCTCTCTCCTTCTCCCTTCCTCTTTGAAATCAGTAAAAATATATTTTTTTTAAAAAAAGAAAGAATAAATAAATGCTCCATTGACAAAGTTTGTCATGTATTTTAGCTTATTAAGTGAATTAAAAGACGATGAAAAGAAACTCATTTTCAAACCGGTGTGCAGCCCTCTTTAATTATGTTTTTACCTATGGGATATAGATTTTGAAGTCTGTGTTTAGAATCGGTGACACATACACTATTGATATATGGTAAAATGTAAAATAGTTACCTTAAATAGGAAAATTCACTTAATATAATAGTATCCACAGTATTTTATCATGAGAAACATTAAACTTTTTAAATATAGAATATGAAAGGTACCCTCTTTATAATTAGTTTTGTTGACCATATTTTGCAAGCTCAAATATTAGGGAATGTAATACCCTAACACTCTAGAATTTAAAAACTTGTTCTATTTTTTATTGTCCAAATGACTTTTGATGGAAGGTATTACTTTGAATAAATATAGTATTCCTCATTGTTCCTAATCAAAGGATTTCTTTATATGTAGTGTGCACAAGAAAGTGGTAATGATGCATAAAAATACAGCTTTTTAACTAGCAAGGTTGTTTATGCATCTTGAGTTTGCTTATTTCTGCAGTTCTGTGCATTTTTAAATCACCATTTGTACTCTGTCTTCTGCAGTGGAAATTTGGATGGGAGACAATGGGAACTTTGATGTACAGTGCATGCGCTTGCATTCAACTGAGAAAAAGCACCACTTTTGTCTGTATTTCAGCTGGCAGGAGGTTTTCTTTTAGTTTGTTTAGAAGAATCAGGTGCCGTCATCTATGTGGCATACAATATTTAACAGAAAATTTTCCTTTCACCCTTTGTGGCTTAAATGCTGAATGCCACAGAATCCTGTTTAGCTGAAGAACAATTTAAGGTTTCACCTGTTGATGATAATAACAATAAAATCAAATGCAATTTTAAATGATTATGCCTGATAGATTAAGAAACCATTATCAGAATACTAAACAGAGCCAAAAAGTTCTCTGTGATTAAAATTAGACACAAAAATACTTAAAACCAGGTATGTTTTATTTAATTTTTTTTAATCCTCACCCGAGGGTATTGTTCCATTGATTTTTAGGGAGTGTGGAAAGAGAGGGAAAGACAAGAGAGAAATATCGATCTGAGAGAAATGCATTGATTGGTTGTCTCCCGCACAAGCCCTGACCAGGGCCCGGGCCAGGGAGGAGCCTGCAACTGAGTTATTTGCCCTTAACCAGGTATGTTTTATAAACCACTTTGGAAAACTCTTTGGCATATCTACTGAAGTTAATGTAGGCATACTCTATGATGCTGCAATTCAACTTGTAGTCATATACCCAAGAGAAATGAGAACACCTGTGCACCATTCACACACCCCAGAATTCTCAGAGCGGCACTATTAATACTATTAATATTAGCATGGATAAATATTTTATGGTATAGTCATATAAGGAATACTATCTATAATAATAAAAGGGTAACATGCTAATTAGACCAGACAGCCTTCCGGACGTCCTTCCGGACGACCTTCTGGACGAAGCCCCAGCAGCAGGGGCCGAGGCAGCCGCCGAAGCGGTGGGGGCTGAGCCCCTTGCATGAATTTTGTGCATCGGGCCTCTAGTAAAGCAATAAAAATGAACAAAATACTGCAACACCTGACAGCATGAGTGAATCCTCAAACATAATGTTGAACAAAAGAAATTAGACATAAAAGAGCACATGTACATGATTCTATTTATATAACGTTCAAAAATAGATACAACTTAACTGTCGTGTGAGATATGAGAACAGTAGTTTTGGGGGGATAGTTGAAGAATGACTTGAGAAGGAGGATTCTTGAGTATGGGAAATATTCTCTTAACTTACAAAGGTTATATGGGTTTTTATTTATAATAATAAATTGATAATCTATAATAATAAAAGCATAATATGCTAATTAGACCAGACGTCCTTCTGGCCGACCTTCCAGACAAAGCCGGGCTGTGAGGGCTGAGGCAGCCGCCGAAGCAAGCCACTGAGGCAAGCTACCGGGGCTGCGAGGGCTGAACCCCTTGAACGAATTTCATGCATCAGGCCTCTAGTGTTATGATAATACAGTAAGATTTTTATTTATGATTACACATGGGAATTATACAAATATAATAAATTTGTTCATTTTTCTATACATGTATTATATACACACAGTACATGGCATCTATAATATATAAGATATTGGTTTATAGCATATATCATTTTAAAAAATATTTTTAAAAGAAGAAGAAAAAATTTCTGGAAATAAAAAATACTCTATTTCCTCTTCCCTAAGAGATAAATGATTCAATTATGTAGAAGTTGAGTGTGTAGTATGTAATGCATATGTTAAAATATATTTAGAGTTTTCTATGGATGACAAAACACAATTATGTTTAGTTACATGTTATATAGCTACTTAAAAGATTAAAATAAAAACTGTTATCCCCCCAATAATCTTTGAGAGTATTAACTGTAAAGTTCAGTTAAAATGAGTCATTATTTTAAAGATGTGTTAATTCAGAGTCAAATTTACATATTTTTTATTGAGTTCAACAATTCACTTCAGTTTAAACATTTTATTTTGCTCCTACTCTATTGAGTCAATATGTTTTATATAATAAGTGTTCCTATGATGACTCCCAGTTAGAAAATTTTGTACATAAGTATACTATTGATTTCAGCAAGTGAGTGCATGTATCAACCTATAGACAACTTACCTATTGCTCAAAAGAGCATTTTGAAAGGTAGAAGACCTGTGTAAATGTGCCTGCTATCTGACAGATGGACTTGGTAATATAAAATTTTGCAAAATCTTAATTTTCAAATGTATAGTATTACTTTTTTAAAAACTGTTTTTCATAATCCCTTGGGATGCATCATCCAACAGCTGCCATTTACTAGGCACAGGCCACATGTCAGGCACATACCACCATGGTTCATAATACATAAGATACCTATATTTTTGGAGAGAGTTAATTTAAACAAGAAAAATTTTCTTTCTTAAAATAGATGAAATGGTTTTCCTAAAACCCTTATTTCATTTATCCTATTAAAAAGAAAATCAGCCATTTTAAAAGAATGCCATCCTTCGATGGCTGTCATCTGAGATACTCAAAGATTCTTTTAAAAAGTTAGCATCAAAGGGAGATAAAAGCAAATACAGCTGTCTTACCTTTAATTTTATAGATTTAAATATATGCACAGGAATACCTGATATCCTGAAATCAACAGTTTTGTCTCTGATGGCATCTCTTTCCATTATGTGCTGGAATATTTTTAAGGGATTTTACTACCTGTTTTGCAAACACACACAAAAAAATAAATTGATAATATTTCTTGATCAACTTTAGTTGCCTTGGAATGATAATAAAAGAGGAGATGTGTTGGACATTGTAAAATGTTTTTGCTATTTCAAGTTAAAATTTTAGTGAAATAAGAGTGCCATACAAAACAAGGGATTTTCTTGTAATAAACAAAAATGAAGTATTTTAGGAAAGGACTTATTAAAAGATAGGACATGGTAATATTTAATGTTCCTTTAATAAGCATATGAAGTAACTCTAAGGAGACTGAAAATGTTAGGAAATTAATCTGATGGCAAACTTGCTTGTATGAGAAGAATCAGAAATGATGACTAGAGTCTTAAAAGGAAGTGTGGATAGGATATGTTAAAAGTGATATAAAATCAAAGTTAATGATTAGTGAGATTTATGATTATAAACATTTATAGTACTTTTTAAAAATAAAACAAATACAAGTACAAAAAATTAAGAAACTTGATATAAAACAAAACACAATTACCCAGCCCTTTCTCAATTCCCAATTATGTTCTTCTTAGGTGTCTAATGTTAATACTTTTTGGCTATTTCTTTTGATACATTTTAATGATAAGTTTCTATTCATATTTCTCAATTTGTCTATTTTAGATATTATCAATTGACAATTTGTTTTTATAAATAATAAATTAACATTCTTATACCCTGTCTTTTTTGCCTATCCCTCTAATACATGATAATTTTATTTAAATTGTATATATCTATTATTATGTGAATAATGCTCAATGTTAAAATATTTATTCTTTCATGTTTACATGTCCTATCTTGGAAGCTAATTTCTGTTTATTATTTCTGCTTCCTAATCCGTCTTATACTTCTTGAAATATTTGTCATTATTATGTTGTTTCCCTCACAAATATTTCAATATATGAGTTTTTACAAATAGTCCCTCTTTCTTTAGAGCTCTTTACCCAAAATTCTCTGTGTTCTGCCTGAACATGAATTTATTATTACTTAGGTCTACTGTACTTTGTGTGTGTTTTTTTTACATTGGGACCACCATGTCTAGGAATCTACACCTTCATCTTTCTTGGTTTACTTTGTCATTTTGCTGGAACACATTCTCAAATAGTTTCTTGAGATATGTTACATGAGTAGTAAACTTTCTAAGTCCTTTTGTATTCAAATTATTTTTAATACAAAATGGTAATCCCTTTTAGTCTATATAATTATTCCTTCAATTTTGGGTAATTTCTGAATTTTTTAAATATAAACTTTACCTAGTTTTTAAAATTCTTTTTAAATCTCCTATTAGTCAAATTTAGCTTTCTTGTATTGATGATCTATGTCACTTTTCTTTTCATATTTTAGTTTATGTGTTTTTATAGGCAATATCTTCAACTCTATCTTCCAAAAGTTGTATTGAAAGTTTATTTTAGAAATATTTGTAATAGTACTTTTTCATATTGCTCTATTCTTTTTCTCTTCTTAATTTCTCCAAGAATATTAAAGATTTCTTTCTTTTATAAAAAAATATCAGCAGTCCTGTGAATAATCTTTTATCTTCCAGATATTTTTTTTCAGTTTAATCTTGGCTCTTCTTCTATATGAGGTACACTTTACTAAAAAATCTGCATATTTTATTTGCTTTGAGGTCCTAAAGTGACCTGGTTGAAGAGCTGATTGAGATGATTTAAAACTCTGGGTGTAAGGACAAGGCAACAGGTGATTAGGTAGAGAGCCAGTGGTTTTTCTAATGTAGCATCAAATGCAAGAATGTGCAGATTTTTTTTCCTCTGGGATCATATCATTTTTCCAGGGAGGTAACCTTCATACTTATCCCTGGGGTAGAGGAGATTAAAAGTATCTTGGCTACAAGTGGGAGAAGTGTTCACTTATACAAAAAAGTGTCTATTACTTTTTTCAAATTGTGTCTCAGTATAATCACATCGTATGAATACATTTTGTCACATGAGTGATTCATTGAGAAAAAAAAATGCCACAAATTTAATTCCCTAGTAACTCTGAACCTTCCCATTTTGGGATTTGTATTTCAACATATAGTGGGCTTAAATCCCAGTTTAAGAATTACAGTCCCCTTGATTACAGTAGAGCCCTTGTTGCTAAATTACAATATATCATGCAGTGAGTAAAATGTTGAATGTTAAGCGCATTTTCCTCAAAATATTTATTTATCACTGATTTTGTTCCAAAATATTTCACCTACGAACCGACTACTCTTTTTGTTGACTTTTCCTTATACAAAGGTTAAAATAATTTTGGAAAGGCAAAATATCAGATGCTGAAATTATATTTTCATTGATTTGAAGTAGATTACAGCCTGGTAGAATTAAATATATGCTTTAGGTAACAGCTTATTTCTTAAAGTTATATAGGAAATGCACATAGTTCTGGAAAAAATAATGTCCAAATAGTTAGAAGTTCTTTCTTGTTATTTTTCTTCCATTTGCTCCAAACACACATACATGAGTATATATAGTGTAGTTAATTCTGCAGCAATAAGAATTAGCAGCAGCTATAGCGAGGAAAGTTAGGAGAAAGAATGCCCTGATCATGCCTTAGAATAGTTTAGGCAAGAACAGGTATTATTATCCCAGGAGGAAACTGTAAGTGACTTTTTTTGTAGTTGCAAGTGTGTCCTGCGCTGATAAGAACTTGTGGATGGCCCTAACCGGTTTGGCTCAGTGGATAGAGCGTCGGCCTGTGGACTGAAGGGTCCCGGGTTCGATTCCGGTCAAGGGCATGTACCTTGGTTGCGGGCACATCCCCAGTAGGGAGTGTGCAGGAGGCAGCTGGTCGATGTTTCTCTCTCATCGATGTTTCTAACTCTCTATCCTCTCCCTTCCTCTCTGTAAAAACTCAATAAAAATATATTTAAAAAAAAAAAAGAACTTGTGGATAAGGAAACAAGGAACAGCAAACAGCCAAGGGGAAGAAAGCCAGAAAAGCTTGCCTTGTTCCTCCACTCAGAGGTACTTCTTTAAGGACTGAGGGTTTTACAAAGAGAAGAGGACTCCTTTGGGATGTTACTTACCTCCGTTTCCAGCATAAAAAGACTCCTCTAGAATATGGCTTTACATAGGCCATGGACCAAAAACAGGCCATGAGACATACAAGAGCTTTATACACTTCAAGGTTCTAGGAAATGTCTCCCATTGGAGGGCGTCCCCGTGCTTTCAACAGCATTAGAAGGGAAACAGCATAAAAATTAACCATGCGAGTAAAAATCTCTCCCGTAAGAAATTACTGTAGTTTTGCTGTTGTCTTGTTGGTTTGCTTTGAATATTTCCTTACTTTTTTGCTTGTTGATTTTTAGTGTATAAATGAAACTTTGCAAGGCCTACAAATAAAATAAAATAATCTTTCAGGAAGTTGAGGTTTCTAAGGCTGAGTTTCTATTTTGTTTTACTTAAAAGGAATGTTATAATGCTACACAGTTTTGCTTGTTCTGCATTTTTGCTTATTCATGAAACTCAAGAAGAAATTCTGTCCATTGACAATCTCTCATTGTGTATTCATTACCACTCTAAACCCCCATTTACTCTAAAATTAAGTGTTCAATGATATTCATGTTGTAAATTCATTCTCAGTTGCAAAATGTTCTTGGTGCTTATGAAATTGTACTTTAATCACTTTTAGTCAAAAGTTTAGCAAAAATAGTACTTTGACATACAATGTCAGCATGTTCTTAGATTTTGATAAATGTGGACAAAATCAATAGATGGATACATAAGGAGTGCCCAGATGAAATCCTCATACTTCAAATGCATTTCTTAACATAACTCATAGCTGTAGACTTGCCCTTTCAATAATAAAAGAAAATAAATAAGTCATGGAAATGTAATGTACAACATGATGACTATAATCAATAATAACATTGAAAAATTGAAATTTGCTAAGAAAGTAAATCTTAAAGTTCTCAGCACAAGAAAAAAAAATTTGTGTGACTTTGTATGGGACAGATGATCTTTTTGTAGTGTATACAGATGTCTAATTATTTTGTTGTATACCTGAAACTAATATGAATCAATTATAAGTCAATTAATAAAAGGGGAGAAATCTGTTTTGATAACTAGAAAGCCCCTACCCAACTTTCTATTCAAAGAGGACTTCTTTGGCCCTAGCTGGTTTGGCTCAGTGGATAGAGCATCGGCCTGTAGACCAAAGGGTTCTGGATTCGATTCCAGTCAAGGGCAGGTACCTGGATTGCAGGCTCCTCCCTAGTAAGGGGCATGAAGGAGGCAACCAATCAATGTGTTTCTCTCACTTCAGTGTTTCTCTTTGTCTTTCCCTCTCTCTTCTACTCTATCTAAAAATCGATGGAAAAATATCATCGGGTAAGGATTAAAAAGAAAAGAGTACCTCTTTGCAGGAGGCAGAATAATAACTTTAAAAAACAAATAGAATCAGTAACTTTAAAATACTGTTGTACTCAAAGGTAATGTTTTAAAGTTATTTAGTACTCCCAGTTTAGATATTTGAGAACACTATGTGCAACATCGATAGATACTTTGAATTTGAATATAGCCCGTAATTGGTCTCAGTCCATCCATTTTCTTTTAATATGCCACCCTACTATCTCTTTCCCCTCAGCATTTCACATGCTTAACTCTTTCCCTCTTTAAAGATAAACAAAAAAGTATACACTATCCTCCATTGCATCCATGCCCACACCTGCTGCCTCATGTCCATTCCCGTCTCAACTGGTGACAATCTGCATTCATTTTTCATCTCTATGAAGCTGTTCTCATTAAGTTGACCAGTAAGCCCCTAATTTCTGAATCCAGTGAAAATTTTTCTCTATTTTTCCTGAATTACTTGTGACCTTCATCATGTCTGAATACTTCTTTTTCTTTGAGGACTCTCTTGCATTGACTTCCGAGACAACACTTTTTCTAAGTTTTTTTTTGCTCTCTTGGGTTTGTTCTTTCTTCTGGGTAACTTTTATTGGTACCTCTGTAAAATTCTCATGTACCAAAATGCTTCTGAGTTCCATATTGCTTCTCTTTTTTGATTCCATAGATTTTCTCTATGTATCTGCACTTTCCTGGCATTTATTCCAAGTGTATATTGGAGATTCCTAGGTCTGGACCTTCAACTTGCTTTGTTATCGTTTTATTAATGTCTACCTCAGTGCCAGCAAAGGAACCTGGAGATTGTCCTTGAGCCCCGCTTCTCTCTTACCCCCAGTTTAAGGAGGTATTAGTCTCTTTTGACTTTTACCTTTTAAATATCTCTTAATTTTTCCCTCTTTTCTCTATTATTATTGTCAGTACTCTTCAGCCATGGTTATATCTGCCTGCAGTGCAAGAACAGTATTCTAATTTGCTATGTTGCTCCTAGTCTTGCCAACCCCATTTAGTCTACTCCTCTAAATTCTTTCCCTTTTAACATTTACCATATCAGTTATCAATTTGTATCATCACTTCTCAATTTGTATAATAACGTGTCATGATAATAATGGCATATGCAAATACCTTCACTTGTTTTGATTAGGCAGAAGTGTGCTTAAAGTTAGTCAAAAATAAAAAGGCAAGGGCCATAAGGAATGCTTTCTTTTAATATCAAACAATTTTTAAAAAAATTTAGTGCTATATTTTTGGGGGGGTTCACAAAGCTTAGAAACAAACCTTGCAATTATAATTATTTCCCATTACACATAGTAAATGTCCATAACAGAGAAAATCAGTTGAGGAGCTTAATTTAATTTGAATGATTGGGAAAGGAGAGAATTGAGGTATGATAAAATATGAAAAATTAAATTAAATGTGCATCTCTGCTATTTTTGCATAAAGTAGACCTTTCACTTCCAATTACAAAAAAAAGCAATCCTTACTCCTGCTTGTTTGTATAGTAAGTAAATTTCTGAGAAAAGTAATTACTTTGTCTTTGCATTTAAAAGAACCATAATTTCACTCATATGTGGAATGTAAAACTCATAGACAACAGTATGATGGTTACCAGTAGGTAGGGGGTAAAGGGAGCTAAATATTTGGGGCTGGAAGATGATTTTACTTTGGGTGGTGGACACACAATGCAATGTACAGATCATGCATTATGGAAATATACAATTGAAATCTATATGATTCTGTTAACCAATGTCACCCCAATAAACTAAATTTAAAAAAGAGTATGTACTAATATATAGTCTACTATTTTTAAAAAACCAAAAGCTTAAATCATGAATTTTGTTTATCATTAAGGATTTTTTTAAAGAAATAGTGATCTGATAAATTATTTTTCATAAAGGTGGAGATATCACATTTTGCTTTAATATAGCTACAATTACTTTTTTCATCAATTGCTTTGTTAGTAGGTCAAGGAGAAATCATACCTAAGAAGGGTCCATGGAGAAAAGAGACCAATCATATCAGAATTAAAATTAAATTGAAAAAATTTAAATCAAGGAAACCATTTTTCCTGCTTTCAGTATACTGTGCAAATTCATACATTTTTAAATGGGAAATAGGAAATGTCATAGCTGCTGAACTGCAGTGATGTGAGCTCTGTGGTCAGGGTGGAGGCAGGGTACAATATACCTGTGACAGCTTTTGCTCAGGAAACTACACTTAAAACATTCTGACTACATTATGGAGACACCAGAAAATTTACCGTGATTTCTTTTTGGTGGAACAAAGTACTTGCTCTTTTTCAGTCAAGAATCCTTTTCCAACCGTGCCTCACTTATCAGGCAGTGCAGATTCAGTCACAGAAATGTATTTGCCCTGCACACACCTGCACACAAACTCGCACATACAAAATTTTGCCAACTATCTCGTACTTCTTTGTGTGTATCAAGTTAGCCATCAACTACAATTTGTTTTAGTTTGAATATTAATTTATCTTATCAGAAATGCTTTACACTTAATCTCTCTGAACACTGTTTTATCTAAAATGTGTTCATAATTTCATATTTAATGTGACATGGAATAGGATAAAAACTAGTATGAAATTAAAATTATATCAATTATTTTCATGCAGAGTGAAGAAGATACTGTGACCAGATATAAAAAGTATCTATGTAAATAATACTGCAATGAACAAAGAGGTGAATATATTCTTTTGAATCAGTGTTTGGAGTTTCTTTAGCTATATACCCAGAAGTGAAATCTTTGGGTCATAGGGCAGTTCTATTTTTAATGTTTTTGAGAAACCTCCATACTGTTTTCCACAGTGGCTATACCAATTTGCATTCCTACCAACAGTGCATGAGGATTCCTGGTTCTTCGCATCCTCATCAACACTTGTTGTATGTTGATTTATTGATGGATACCCATTCTGACAGGTGTGAGGTGATATCTTATTGTGGTTTTAATTTACATTTCTCTGATGATTAGTGATGTTGAGCATCTTTTCATATCATAGTTACAAAATAGTTATGGAGATGTAAAGTACAGCATAAGAAATGTAGTCAATAATTCTATATAATAAAAGGCTAATATGCAAATAGACCAAATGGCAGAACAACCAAACAACCAAACAATCAGTCGCTATGACATGTGCTGACCACCAGGGTGTGTGGGTGGAACATGGCAGGTGCCGGCCGCGGTGGGATGGTGGAGCAGGTGAGCGGGGGCACCAGACCAAGGCAGGGCGCGGGTCGCTGTCATCAGGGCGAGACTCTGGTGGTTACTGAAAATTCTTTGCTCCTACACGCTGCAGTCCCGCCTGGCGCTCACACCTGCTACACTCGCACCTGCTGCTGGAGCTGGCCCTGCTCACACCCGCTGCCAGTGCTCAGCGCCAGTCCCGATCGCTTGGCACCATCAGAGGGTGTGAGCGGCGGCTGACGGCCCTGATCGCCCCTGAGGGCTTCTCTATCTCCCCCTGCTCCTGAGGGGCGATCGGAGCAGCAGCCGCCTCTCACACCCACTAAGGATGCCAGCGCTGCTCGCGCTCGCTGATGGTGCCGGCCCCAGTGGCTCCACACCGTCAGCGGGTGTGAGTAGAGCCAGTGCTGTCAGCACGTGGGAGTGGCGGAGGCTGGAGTGGGGTTGCCAGCAGACAGGGGACCGGGGGCTGCAGTGGGAGGGGCCAGGCGGGGGTGCAGAGGATGGGCTGAGACCTGCCCCTATGCCTACCACAGCCTCGCTGCCCACAGTTCCTTTTAAGGTACACGTATTCATGCACTGGGCCCCTAGTATTATAATAACTATGTATGGTGCCAGATGGGTACTGCAATTATCAGGGGGATCACTTTGTAAAGTATATGATAGTCTAACCATTATGCTGTACATGTGAAACTAATACAAAATGTTGAATGTAAACTGTAATTGAAAAACAAACAAATAAATAAATAAATCCAGTCCAATAAAAATATCTAGGCTAATCAAATACAAACTGTATTAACTAAATTTGTAAAATATTGATTTCTTTGTTAATTTATGTAACATTCTAATTAAAATAAATATATTTTACTGTTGCAGGTAGCACAGTGGAAAACATTTTTCATTAGACAGTTGCATAATGTCCAATAAAATTGAAACTAACAGCAAAGATGAATTTAATAGCTACAAATGTAGGAAAAAACTTCAAGAATATAGCTGTTTACAAGCAATTAGAATACATGTACTTTGTTAGAGGAAGGATAATATATTGTGAATGGAGGATGCATTAACTCTTTCAGACATAAAGATTCTATTTTCCAAATAACATCAGTCATATAGGTGATACACTTTGTGTACATCAGAATTCAGCTTCCAGCTGTTTTCTGATGGTGAAAAGTAAAACACTAAGGTTTAAAATGGTTCTGGGGACACAGCCTTCCCTGTCAAGGATTTTAGCAGATGCTGGTATAATTTAATATTCGTGGAAGACAGAGCAAATATAGAATAGCATCAAATTGCTTTTGCAGAGTTTTCAAGCCAGATGTCCCTTGGCATTTACATGGAAGAAGTCTACTGTGTAACAAGTTGCATAATTTTGTGTGCAAGTTCTCTGCCATGGTATGTAGTCATTGGTGTTTTGACAGCCATCTGCTCAGGCCTTACTTTCTCTACTTAGCCATAGCTAAATTTGAACATTTTTCAAAGTGGAAAATTCCAGGTAGTTTTGAGTATAAGAGAACATAAAATTAGTACTTACTATTAAAAATTTAAAAAATAATACACATCTTTTTTTCAGTAGTAACGCCCTGTGTTGAATCAAAATATCTTATAAGTAGCTGTACAAAATAAATAAGGTCTTTGAGAAGAGAGACCTCATCCTCTTATTGACTGAGTTTGTCTTAATTGCGTGCAAGGTTCTAGCTAGACACTGAGAGAGTTGCAGAAATTAATAACTCCACGGTGACTGGTCTAAGGTTGGCCTTGTTTGTATACACTAAGGACTTTATAAATTTTGCTGAGTGAATGAATGAATATATTAGAATCCTTATGTAGTAGCCTGTTTATTTGTAGAAAATTTCTGCTAACAGCTAATAGGTTTTAATATACTGAAATGTGCGCTGGCGCGCATGCACACACACACGTGTGTGTGTGTGTGTGATATATATATGTTTATACATTGTAGGTGAATGAAAGAGTTTGATAAAAACTTTTGAGCATTAACTATGCCATTATTGATATGTTAGGCATTCTGGAGATTAAAAACAACATCTACATAAAAAGAATAAAATAAATAACATTTTAAAAATTAATATATAACATAGACTAATTGGTAAATAAGAAAGGATGGGAAATTTTTTATCAGGAGGATGTATTTTGAGCTGATTTAGAAGGAAACATTAAATTTAGACCAATGGAGAATAATTAAAGTAGGGAGATTAACACAATATAGATGAGGTGGGTAATGTTGTATTTGTGCATTAATTAAGTCATTTATCAAATATTTTTTAATACTTCTTTTGGTCCAGCATTAAATTAAAAAGATATATTATTAAACAAACTTTCAATTTAGCTTACAGAGATAGAGACATAAACAAATATTATTATGAGTATCTAGAAATTTTAAAGCCCTATAGCTATCAGCTTCATAAGCACGATTTACAAGCGTGCTCCATTACTCACAGGGTCGACAAAATATATATCTCTAAAAATAACACTTTACTGGGCATATTTATTGTAACCAAGCAATATATAACATTCTGAAATTTTTATTTAACTCTCTTATTCAACATGCTTGGGAGCAGTTAATATTTAGAGTATATATGCTGAAAACATTTCATTGAATAAGTTGACCTTCTTGAGTTTTGGATAAATTTTGTAGCCTGAGGGTATCAATATGGTCCTTAAATTTAATCTTTTATGTGTGTCTGAATTTAATCTCTTAGTATTATCAACTCTTTATTAAAAATTTAATATTTTGAATAAAATCATTATCTTTTGGGATATTTTACTCTAACCAGTAATTTTTAGCCATAAGCCAACCTAATGGGCACTCACAAAATTCAGTATCAATAAGAAAAAATGGCCAATCTCTGACTGTCTTGTCATGACTAAATTCACCAAATATATAGTTCACTTCCAAAATAATCCAGTGTATACTAGCTAGATATGATTTTAGATGATACACTATATTGTTAAATTAACCAGTAGTACAAAAATAGATAAAATATTATTTCAAATACAAGGAGAGAACAAGTTAGAGAAATGGGCAGACAGAAATCAGAAGCGTCATGTAAAAAACGGAAGAGCAATTTGCTCTAGAAGCAAAAACCTTATGACACTAAAACAAGATGATGAAGAAATTACTCTGTGCAATTGTGGAGAAAAAATTAGCTTGTGATACCGTAGTGATCTGGGAGCTCATTATCCAGCAGAAATGAAGAGCTCTAACTACCATGCAATTAAAGTACTAGAGAGTATAAATAAGAGTGTATCGTGTGGTGGCTTATAAAAACTCAGAAGTGGGTAGAATTTTAGTAGAGTGATACTCTTAAAAAGGAAAACTCATTAGGAATATTTAATTAAAGAGCGGTAAAAGACCTTCTGCAAGAAAGAATGTTGATTCTGGATATCATACTTATTGTAAGATTGGTATTCCAAAAGCTTATCATCCCTGGACATTATGGAAATGTTCTCCTTCATCCTCACTAATACATAGCCTAGACTTCATCAACTTGATTGCCAAGCAGGAATAGGAACTGGGTAAGTTTCAGTGTGGACAGCTAGTTAATCACTCCAAGTTACGAAGAATTATACTCTCTATTTGTGTCCCAAACTCATTGACTTTAGTAAAGATAAAACACTTTTTAAAGATATGGAAACTGTTGTAATACGGATACCTTTAATGGTATTATTCTGGGGAACTCAAAGAAAAATTAGAAAATTTAAAGGGACTGAAGTTATTAAAGAGCCTAAAATTGGTGATGTTACTTCCATAATGCCTACAAATGTTTGGAGAAAACAGAAATGCTTTCAAGTACACAAGTTGTGAGAAATTACATGAGTTGTGAAAAAAAAATACATAAGTTGTGAGGGGGGAAAAAAAGACCCCTCAAAATCAAGGGAAACTTTTGGAAATGGTTTTAGTGAGTAGTAGTAACTTATTTTGTTCACATTTTGAAAGCAGGTGCATAGTAACTTACTTTTGATCACATTTTGAAAGTGGTTTTTCAAAATTTTCTAGTTTTAAAAATCATAAGTTAACTTTTAGGAGTGTCATGGTCACTTCTTCCTCAAATTTCTAGGGCAACCAGCTATAGAGCCTTCTTGCCTTTGCCATTGGCTCAGAGCTGCTTGCTAAAATCCGCCACTGACTCTTGGCTAGAATATAGAATTTTTCCCTTTGACAGCAGTTGACTCAGCATCCAATCCTTTCTCTAAGACCCTTGTCTTTAATTTCTTTATCTCCAAACCTAGATTCCAGATCTTTGTGTAGGCTTATAAGGTAAAGGTAAACATTAGTTGAATCTGGTTTCTCTGGACTTTGATCCACCCTTACCTTAGCTCACCCACTGGACTTGAACTCTGGCCAGACCTACTTTGAGTATCTCTAAATTTTTCTCCTGCTGCCTACTGTCAACCCATACTTCTGGTCCTCTATTTACTATCTCCAATATTCTATCATATAATTCTCTTGCACTGTTTTAAGCTCTGTTAAGGCAGGGCCCTTAACTGCTCTGTTCATTCTTATATAATTACTGCCTAGCCAAGTGCCTGGACAGTTAGAGGAATTCAATGAATATGTGTTACATATAGTCCAAGAAGAACTGGTATTGAATTTGAAAAACACAAGTTCCAGATTTAGAAAATTATCTGTCATTGCTGGTCTTGAATTATTTTATCTATAAAATTTAGATAATATATGTCTATCCCATCTGTCATAGTTGCATTGTGAGAATCAGGCTAAGTGGAAGTACTTTGAAACATTCAGTGCTACACATTTATTATGACCAATGAATTGCATTACTCAATCATTTACAATATATACCCTGTGACAAAGGCTCCTGGTTTTGGTTTTGATTTTGTTTGCTTGATACAGATCAGCTGAATTAGAACAAATATATTTACTTCTTGCAGTTTTTTTAAAGAAGTTGGAATTGGTGACTAAATTAATTCACAGAATCTCTGAGGTCATTTACCTTTTTTATGAATATTTACTGAGCACATATTTGATGTCAATGACTCTAATCCTCTATGAGAATAAAAAGATTAATAAATTATGACCACTATCTTCAAGGAACTTACAGGTTAGTGGTCATATAGCATGTTGGTAAGAGGCTAAAACAAAATTATGATAAAAACTCATTATATCTGAGAGTTTTATATGTTCTTGGTAAATGGAAATTATTATTAGCAACACTATGCTAAATGACTATAACATGCTGATTTTTCACATCAAGTATTTATAAGAGCAGAGTATTTGTGAGTTTTTCTGCATATTTATGTGTATGTTCAAACAGCTGCTAGAGAACAAAGTGTTTTGCTATAAACACTGTCAAGTCTCACTTCAAAAAAATATTTGTCTATAAAACAAGTATTTCCATAGATATACTGAAGCTTCATAGAATGTGTTTTTAAAGCATAAAACAGAATTAGATGCTTGAGTCAGCTGTGAAGTATTCTTTTTTTATGTATCTCTCATTCTAAGTCTTCACCCTGTGGATCAGGCTAAGACCTGATACAATTTGAAAGTGATAATGGAATATAAAAGTTCCTGAAGCAGCCCAGCGGTGAGCATAACTTTAACATTGTATTTATTAGAACCATATATTTATATCTTCCAATGTTTTATTTTTTGAGGGGTGTGCTGGGGGAGAAGAGAGTTGGGTATTAGGGAACACATCCAAATCCATCTAATGTTTGATTTATCAACCAAACCAACTTAATCACAGAGAGAATTCAAAGTGACTCACAACAAAACACAGAAGACACTTTTATATATTTTCTAAAACAGAAGATGAGAAACTACTCAGAGGGTAGGGATTTGGGCTTAAGAAGACAGTTAACACAATAATTTTGGGAAAATACTTGTTTTAGTCATTAATGCTAACATTGTTGTGTTGTCAAGCCACTAAAACATCAAAGAAATATATCTGTGGGGTTTTTTTAATGCATTTTTTTTTCATATTTTAACAAAAGGGAGGTTTTCCACTTCTTCCAAACAGGCACACAATTTATGTCCCGCATTCTAAGATGAATTTCTCATTGGAGAATATTTTTAAGCACCTTTACGTGTTCAGCCCTGGCAAAGACTCTGAGAGTACAGTGGAATCCAAAATTAATAGAACAACCATGGAGCTCCCATTCTAGCAAGGAACATAGACTTGGACACATGATCATTATACAAAACTAGAGGCCAGGTGCACAAAATTCATGCACTTGGGGGGGGGCGGTCCTTCAGCCTGGCCCGTGCCCTCTCTCAGTCGGGAGCCCTTGGGGGATATCCGACTGCTGTGGAGTTGGGAGAGGCTCCTGCAACCGCTGCTGCACTCGACAGCCGTGAGCCCAGTTTCTGGCTGAGCAGCGCTCCCCCTGTGGGAGCGCACTGATCACCAGTGGGCAGCTCCTGCATTGAGCGTCTGACCCCTGGTAGTCCGTGCACATCATAGTGACCGGTTGTTCCGCCATTTGGTCGATTAGCATATTAGCCTTTTATTATATAGGATTGTGCATTGCAATCAGTGATACACAAGAAAAGTGAGGCATAATTAGGGATTGTGATGGGGGACTATTTAGAAAGGGTAGGGAAGATCTCAGAAGAAATATGATATAATGAAGAAACACTTGTGAAAGATAGGAAGGTAGGAAGAGTGGAGGAAAGTTAAGGAGCAGGGATTTTAGGCAATGTCCTGAGGAGGAAAAAGGCAGAACCTTGTTCTAGAAGCAGTTCAAAAGCAGTTCTCACATTCAAAGAGGATATTGTAAACCAGGATAATAGTTCTGAATTTTAACCTAGATGCAATCATAATCCAGTCAAGGATTTTAATAGGAGTGACCTGATGAGATTTACATCATAAGAAAATCCATGTTGTTAAAAATGGACTGAAGAAAGGCAAAGGGTAATCAGGAGTCTGTTTAGGAGGCTATTGCAGAGTCCAGATGTTAAATGCTTGTAACATGGCCCCAAGTTTTGGCTGTGGTGCTGGAGGGAAGCAGATAGACTTGAAAATAATTTTGGAGTTAGAATAGTATTTAGTGATGGACTGGCATCAGCAAAGACTCCTAGTTTTCTGTATGGGATCCTGCGTGGGCAAAGTAGAATGTGTTGAGCCAGAGAGAACCTAGGAGTAGTTTGTTTGGGGGTGGGGAGAGGTGAGATGGGAGAATGGCAGCAGTACTGGAACGCTGGAAATCATTAGCTCTGTTTTGGGTAGATTAAGTTTGAGATGCTCAAGAGACATCTAAGTGGAGGTGTCAACCCAGCAGTTGGATAAGTAAGCCTGGAGCTTTTGAAAGATATCTGGCCTGGAGATATAATTTGGGAATTGTTGCCTATGCAGATGGTATGTAAATGGTTTAAAAGTGCAAGGGATTATCTGGGGAGGAGAATGAAATGAGAAAAGGATCTGAGATTATGCCCCAAGGAACTCTAAATCTAACTGATAAAAGCAAATGAAAAAGAGCAAGTTAATGAATATAACTTTCCTTTTCCCTTTTGTCTGGGTCTTTTAAATCAGGAGAAACACAATGTAAAGCAGTGTTGTTGTTGTTGTTCTATGTATGTTTCATCATTGAAGATAAGAAATTGTCTAGCAGTCCTTAAAGAGCGGGGCCCATGGGAACAGTCTCTTTTCTGCTGCCATTGCACGCACCAGAGCTTACATGGGCCCCTTCTGATATTTTTATTTGAGGGATGTAAATATAAGCTCATGCTCCTTGCAGAGCCGTTAGCTTAGAGATTTATTACAGGTGTATTTTCATATTTTGGATTGTGAGCAGACACAATGTTATCGATGTATTTCTATATTACAAACAACTCTGTTGTAGAGTAATTGCCTAATTAAGGCTATGATTTCATTTTCAGTGACTTAAAAAAGTGTTTTGCATTTCTTCTCCTTTGCCTTTTTTACTTCTCATTTTGAGTTTTCGGGCAGACCTGCCAGAGACACATCTAGCTTGTAGGCTTAGTGTTGGAAGCCAGGCAGAAGAGAGCAGATATTGAACATATGTTCTGCTGATATTGATGAAGTGAGTGTGGAGAAGCTTGGAAGCAGTCTATTTCTCCCCTACTGCCACCCTCTCAGTGAGTGTTCTGGGTATTCTGATGTTAGGACATTTTAAATAAGGGCTCAGGTATAATAATTATTTTTCATCCTATGGTATTGAAAACCTTTAGGATGCCTCAATATTGTTTTATAAGTGGTACATAAAAAAACATAGAAAGCAGTTTGACTATCCTAATTTTAAATGGATAGTGGGTAAGAGTTTCATAGTTCCATGAAAATTATAAGGACTGAAAATGTTGTGACTAGAGCGGTGCCCATCAGATAATAGAAATAATGGAAGTGAGAGTAGTGGGGACCTGTATTACTGGTAATGCATCCGAAATTAGATAAATAATCTATTCAATCTAGCCATAGAGATGATGTTTTGTAAAACTTGTTTGTTTTTGTTCTGTTTGTTTTTGTATTTGTTTTGTTTTTCAAAAAGTGTCTATAGCTCTTCCTATCTTTTGTGAGAGGTAGCATGGTCAACTTCAATTTACCAAACATTGGGTGGTTAGAGTTGCTTTCAAAAAATATTTGGAGGAATCTTAGTACAAATGCCTACCTTGAATTCACTGCTGTAGGGATGCACTGTTATGCTCTTCTGGCACCAGAAATATGGGTTACCATGGCAGTTATTTTCTTACGTGTGTTTAAGTTTTAGGTCACTGAAAATTTATATTGTAATCCTGTTGTAATAAGATCAATCATGTCCTTTGTCTGGAATTAAATAAAATCGTATATTACTTGGCTGGGCCAAGTGGCTACGATGGCATTTGAGTTCACAGTGGTCCTCATAGTCTATATTTTAGTCAGAATGTCTGCTATGGAGAGTAAGTATTGATATTCTGTAGGCAAACCCTGATTAAGATCCACTGAAGTATGGTTATGTCTGGTTTGTTTCTGATCATCATAAAAAATACCTAAGTATTCATCTTAATCTGTTTGGAAAGAACAAAGTATTTTAAAAACTAGTTCCACAGAGGACCATGGACTACTTTTTCCGACTACAAAAGAAGAAAGGAGACCAAACCACCCATAACCCCCCCCCCCCCCCCCAAATATCCTTTTATTTTGGAAACTGAAAAGGGCAGAACGAAGCAACAGTAGGAGACAAGTTTGAAAGGCCTGTAAACATGAGTTAGCAGAATACGTGCTCTTCTTGTTGCTTTTTGTTGTGATTTCTTTTTTGCTTCTGAACAACTGGATTCAACATTATTTTTTTTCCAGCTTACAATCATTGTTGTGTCTGGACGGCTATTAGTTCAAATTGGACTGATTTTCTAGTTCTATAAAACTCTTCGTCTGCATCATGGATCAAGAGCACCGAGTGACTCCCTGCAGTGCACAGCTGGGAATGAGTCTCTGCAGCAACATTTTGTTTTGTCCCGTTTTTGTTTTATGCGGATGTGTTGTTCCTACACACCCACTTAGCTCAGAATTTCAACAGACAAGTATCTCCCTTTCTTTCTTGACGAGTCTTAGAACATTTTAAATTGTCAGGTTCGCTTTTGTCTTTCAAATACTGAAGGACTTGCAAACAGCTCCGTTTGCTTGCATGAATTTTTTTAAAAAATGCTCCACAGACAGAGAATACTGAAATGGAAAGTTAGAAACATTCAAACAGACAGTTTTCTCATTCTTTTGAGAGGCGATAGCTGCTTGGCATGAACAAGCAGGGGAAATATTGTGTACCAAAACTAGGATAACAGAAGGAGAGAGAGAAAAAATAAATAAAAAAGGAGAGTGAGGGAGAAGTGTAGTGTATTGTTGTGAACAATAGGTTATGATTTTTAAAAGTTATTAAAACCAAATATATTAAAGAGAATTGTGTTATTGACTGATGACTTTCCCATAGCAAGTATTCAGTACCATCTGTTATCAATTCTATTAATGAGGGTCTTTGCAAGCTGGATGATAGATATTAACCAGAGACATTATTTGTGAAATTAAAATAAGTATATTGTATATACCGATATGTAGACATATATCATTATCTATGACTATGAATAAAAATATTATAATACACTAGGCACAGACAATGAAGGCAGATACTCTGCAATATTCATTTAGTTTAATATTTAAACTGATGAAAATAAGAAAATATAAATTCTTTTTTGCCAGACTACTTTAAAATATTTTCTTTGAATACATGAGTTAAATCATGGTCATTTTAAAATGATGATTTACAGTTAAAGGTATTCTAAATAAAAAGCCCAATGAAACAAAAACACAACTAGAGGGAAACAATCACTAAAAAGGAACATAATTTTTAAAGTGACACTATGGCCACTTCTGATCATGATCATTGTATAGGCACTGGGTCTTTGTGTAAGAAGTTGTGATTGTTGCCACTACTATTGTACCTTCACATTTTACCCTAAATATGTATAAAAGAAGCAACTGTATACATATTTATTTTTTAGTCAATTATAATAATGTTACCTTCTCGATCTTCCTCTCCTCTCTTCACTGTGTAGTGCTCTCTCTCTCTCTCTCTCTCTCTCTCTCTCACTCTGTGTGTATGCATATGAGTGTGTATGTATCTATGTGGCTATGCGGCTATGTGTGTATGTGGCTATGTGGATATGGTGGTATAATCTTTATATCCATTTAGCTAATTGATCCCAAGCAACAGAAATCACCAATAGAAGAAATATATTTAAAATAGATCACATAACTTGCAGAATCATTGGAAAGATTTGAAAACCAGGCTCAGGAGATGACAGACCTCAAGGCCATTCCTAGGTTTCACTGTCTGAATAAGCTAGTCAAGGCTCCTTTGCAGACATTGCTGTCACCTCTTTCTCTCCCACCCTGACTGGTGCTAGTTTATCTTTCACTATCATGATCTTAGTTTCCTTATCACCCCAATCTTGTACTTCAAGTACCCAACATTCTGAGCCCTACAGCGAAGTCATGTGTACATGCCCAAAATGCAAAAGGGAGCGGAGAAGAAAGATCTCTTTACCTCTATTTCTTTGGTTAGGAGGTAGGGGACTGAATACCCTCAGTGCTACATACAAGGCCAATTACCCAATGATAGAAATGGAGGCTGGATATCTGGAATGCCAGGAAGTGGTAAACCTCTATTACATTTTTCAAATAGCTTAGTTTTTTAAAAAATCATCTCACTGACCTATAGTAGTAAAACAGGGCTCTACATTTCCACTAAATTAACAGTCTGATTAGTTTAATGGCTTTTATGTGCCAGATTTCTTTGCAGAAAGATTACACAAATGCATGTATTTACTCTTACTCAATAAATTTAAATTTCAGTGCTAGTAGATATTAGCTAGTATTATCTTTATACTCAGTAATGTTATAGGTTAGAGATCCACTGTAAAAGATATTAAAGTTTCAGTGTGATGAGGGTTATAATAAAATATCAACTAAGTACTGTGTAGACACCAAGAGGGAAATAACAAATTCTGTGTAGCAAAGTCAGGGAGCACTTCCACAGAGCAGGAAGAATTTGAGCTGGGTCATGAAAGACGAGTTGATGACCATGTTTGAAAAAAGAAAAGGAAGAAAAGAGAAGCATTTTGAAGAACAGACAAGATAATATTATGACCAAAAAGCTACTTTCAAGCATCTGGTATGTTTGTAAACAGTAAAAGATCACTACACTGGATGTGTAAGAAGTCATGAAAGATGTTGGAATCAGATGAGTTTAGAGAGGTAGATTGAGGGCCTGATTATAAATGTTTAGATTACCAGGGAGTTTGGCTGTTACGCTATAGGCAACAGGCAATGCACAGAGGTGTTTCAACAAGAAAGTGACATGGTCACATTTAATTTCTAAGAACATAATTTCTCTGGCAGTGGGAAAGATGAACAGAAGTGGAGTCATGCAGGGGAGGTTAGGTAGAATGCCTTTGCAGTAGAGGTAAATTAGAATAGGACATCCTTATACAAAAGGATAGATAGATGATAGATAGATAGATAGATAGATAGATAGATAGATAATGTTAAGCTAGAGACAAAAAGTTAGGAAGCAGAAATCTTAGGATGATGAGAAAGACATAAAAATACCTTTTGCCATTTTCTAGTTTTTGTGGAATAACATTTTTTTAATGCGGGGCTATATTCACCTGTTTAGTAAGAGTGGCAGGAATTTAGGGGATAAGGCTGGCAGTGAGTCAGTTACCAATATTTTTGTAGTTGGTCTTCATGAAGCCAGTCAATAATGGACATGAGCATGTGGTGGGTGATTTGGACTTAAAAAAAAAAGACGTTATGATTCACAAGAGGAACTGATTTGTAAGCCACGTGTGGAAGCCAGGAGATCACTTCCCCCTCCCAGTGATTCTAGGATCCATTGGGAAAATCTGCAAAAGTGTCATTGTCAGAGGAAATTAAGGCTTCAGTTACACTAAAAACAGTGAAGGAATGCTTTTTAAAATGCAGAAATCTAAAATAAATTACAGGACTTGTAAAACTGTGATGGAAGTTGGCCTGTGAGTGAATATGGAAGGGAAAGGGGAACTAGTTGGCATAAAGCTCAGGAATGATGTAGGAGGGAAAAAGGATTTCCACGTAGAGCAGAGAGGAGAGTGAGGCAGCGTGTCTCTTTAATATTACAATTCATTTGGGATTATAATAATTGTGTTTGAAAACTAGCTGTGCCATTTAGGTTCTGGGAATTGTTTTCTTTATTTGTAAAATTGTAGCTGTGCTTCTTTGAACTGCATTCTTTGTGCTGTCAGACACCACCTTCGAGTTCATCACCTTGAGAATCATTGCCCAAAGCCCAGGGAGCCCGCCACACAGCAGATCACTTGCTCTATGTTAGACACATTTCTCTCTGACTCACTTGTAGTTCTTCAAAAGACAACACTTATGTATTAAATATGACTCTAAGTCAAAGTTCTCCATTTTTATAAAATAAAAGCTTGATGAACTGGAAAGCTGTATCAGGAAAGTAGAACCGCCTGCTGATGTCTGGCCTGCCCGTGTCGTGAAGGGACTTCAGTTGTTTTGCTTACCCAGTGCTTTATTTTGCTTCCTTCTTCTGATTGTGAATGGGATTGAAAAGATGGTTTTCTTTTGTAGTATCCAAGAACTTTTCACATTTGATTGAAGAAATGTGAATTTAATATTTTATTGCTACTGATATTGATAATTTATGAAAGCCAAAGAATGAGATAACTCACAAAAATGCACATATACTGTGCACATGTGTGTATATACCCGTACAATAGATTTATACTTATACATATATGTATAATATTTCTATAGATTATTTGCCAAATTTTATTTAAAAATGTTCTGGAGTGGCTCAGTGGTTGAGTGTCGCCCTATGAGCCAGGAGGTCATGGTTCGATTCCCTGTCAGGGCACATGCTCAGGTTGCTGGCTTGATCCCTGGTGTGGGGCGTGCATGTGGTAGCTGATCAATGATTCTCTCTCATCATTGATGTTTCTATCTCTCTCTCCCTCTCTCTTCTCTGAAATAAAAAAAATTATAAAGTTCCTGCATATAGAATGTTGAAAGAATCATATAATAAATGCCCATATACTTATCATCTGTATTTAAAAATTAACATCTGGCTGTATTTGTTTTATCAGACATATAAACATCTGTACATAACTGCCCATAAATCTATGTTAAACTTTGATCCATTGAAAACTTCATGCCTAAGCACTCCATCATGATATCATTAAGTAGAGTTCAATAATGGTTTTCCTTTCTTATGGTAAAATTTGCCTACAGTTAAATGCTCAAGTCCATACTAGGTGTAACATTTACTCATTGAGGGTAACATTCAAGTTTTAAAAATGAATATATTTGTATTATATGAACTCCTATTGAAATATTGTACCATCCTAGAAATTTTCTTTATGCCTCTTCTTAATCTCTACCCTTAAATCAACTATTCCCCCCCCTATTATTTTTCCCAATGGATCATGTTTGCCTGTTCTAAAAGTTATATAAATGAATAATAGAATATGCATTCATTTTTTTAAAACATTTCTTATTTAGCATCACACTTTTAGGAGTCATCTTATTGTTGCATGTATCAGTAGTTTGATTCATTTTAGTGTTCAGTAGTATTCCATTGTATGAGTACATCATAGTTTCTGTATCAGTTCTTCCAACGAAGGAAACCTAGGCTATTTCCAGATTTGACTATTATGAGAAAAGTTTCTATGAATATTTTTTGTATAGGTCTCTTCATGGACATGTACTGTCATTTCTGTTGGGTAGTTACCTTAGAATGGGATTTTGGGGTCCTGAGGTAGGTCTCAGTTTAAATTTATCTAAAAACGCCTGTTTTCTAAAGTGGTTATATTAATTTACACACTTAAGAACAATGAAGTAGAGTTTTATTTGCTCCACAAACTCTTAAGCATTGATGTTGTCACTCTTTTCAATATTGTACCACTTAATCTAAACCATAAGAACCTTGTAAATATATAGGTAAATATATATGATATCTCCACCATCCTTTCCTTTGTTACAATTGCCGTATGTATTAAATCAGAATACATTGCTCCCACCACCAAAGCGATGTTATACATATTTTTTGTTAAACATTAATATGTATTTAGAGAACTTAGAAGAAAAGTTGATTGATTTATATTCATGGTTATTTACACATCCGTTAACTCCAATTTTCTACTAATCACATGCAGTACTTTTTTTGTAGTTTGTAGTCCTCTGTTGAGATTTCCTATTTGTCTTTTTATTATAAATATATTTTGAGTTATCCTAGATCATAGTTATAAAAGCTGCTTAAAATATTTCTGTGCTAGTTCCAAAATCTGGGTTATATTAATGTTGGTCTCTATTCACTGCCTCTCTCCTAAATATGGGTGGCATTTTATTGTTTCTTTTGTATGTATAGTATTTTTTTCTATTGCATTATGGATGTTGTGAATGATATATTGTAGAAACTTGGGATTCTGTTATGTTCTTCTGAAAAATAGTTACCTATCTTTCATTTTTGTGTTACATCAGTTGATTAACTTATCTGAATTCCAACTCCAAACTATTGTCTTTCCTGTGGAATACAATAACCATGATCTCTGTTTTATCACCAACTTGGGTACTTGGAATCTGTCTAGGCGCAGCGGTTCTCAACCTGTGGGTCGCGACCTCTTTGGCGGTCGAATGACCCTTTCACAGGGATCACCTAAGACCATCCTGCATATCAGATATTTACATTATGATTCATAACAGTAGCAACATTACAGTTATGAAGTAGCAATGAAAATAATTTTATGGTTGGGTCACAACATGAGGAACTGTATTTAAAGGGCCAGAAGGTTGAGAACCACTGGCCTAGGGCATATGTAGGTCTGGCATCAGTGAGGGATTTGGGAAGAGTTTGTACATATATTTTGAGGCTCTCTTTCTGTGGCTTGGTTTCTCCCAGTATTGTTTCCTCACTTTATAGCAGCTGTGGTTGCTCTTAGTTCTGTATTCTGGTTCTTCAAGACAGTTTTTTTTAAAAAAAACTAAAACTGTGGTATTCTATTTGAGTTTTTAGCCACTTTGCATGATGCAGTCTGGAGCACTTCCAATATCTTCATTCTTCTAAGCATACACATCCCTTCTGGCTTATCTTCTTTGAGTTGGTCTCCAATGTCTTCAGATATTTGGGGTTTTAACAAATATATTTTGTTAATATTTTATAGCTGTTATCAGTGAGAGGCTTGGTTCAATAAAAGCTACTCCACAATTATTAAAAGTAGAACCTTCACATGCAGGTTTAAAAATGCTCCTGTCATTTGTCAGATTTGTGGGGTTTTGAAAATGCAGATCATTGTAATCACGAAAACTTGTATAAATATACTACAGTATTTGAGCAAGCTTATCTATGTAATAAAAGCCTAAACGACCGTTATGGCGGAAGGACCAGAACGACCGGTTGCTATGATGCGCACTGACCACCAGGGGCCAGATGCTCAACGCAGAAGCTGCCCCCTGGTGGTCAGTGCGCTCTCACAGGGGGAGTGCCACTCAGCCAGAAGCTGGGCTCACGAGCAGTAAGAGCAGCGAGCAGGTGGGTGGTAAGGAGCAAGGGCTCCTGGACTGCGAGAGGGTGCAGGCTGGGCTAAGGAATGCCCTCTGCCTCGTGCATGAATTTCATTTATAGAATAAAGACATCCAAATAAAAACAATAAAAATGGGTGAATTTTCTAATTGTTTTCCATATTGTAGCAAAATTTTCATTTTTTACATTATATAGACAGCCTTTTTGTAGATTGTCTATTTACTAAATATATACATATCACAGAAACAAATATATTATTATCTACATGGTGTACATATTTTGATCTTTAATAAAAATGTATAACATGGAAAATAAATATTATTTATGTTTTCTTCAGACTTTGTTCTTTAAGCCACAAATCCAACAGTTTATTTAGTCAAGGTACTATTCAGGGGGAAACAAGTCAATTATAATTGTATGGATAATGATGACTGACTTTTATGTCATTATCATTACATGACCTCAAGTTGAATTAAGAGGCTGTAAATCAATACTCTATAAAGGTTCGCCAGCTATTTGTAGCTCTTTTACACTTGTAATGTTTTTATAATCTTAACCAAATAACCCATATTGCATATGGCAATAAATATTGCTCTGCTGCTTTTGAAAGGGATTAAATAGGCACAGCCTAATAGATCTAACATATAATGAAAATGGGCTGCAATCAATAATATACCCTGCTGAAGAGTCAATAAAAATTCAGATATTGACTAACTCTTCAAATTGGTCATTAACACCTAATTGGGGACCTTCCCTGACCAATACATGTTACTGATTTTTAAAAATAAACAGCAAAATAGCTGATGAAATTTCAATAGGCAACTGTTTTCTGATCACCAAGCAAGGCAATTAAATTAAGAAAAGGTTATTTTTAAATACATGATCAATAAGCATAACAGAAACAAATCAATGGAAAGACCCCAAAAAGTAAATATCAGTAATGTTTTTAGTTTATGAGTAAAGAACTCAATAAAGCAACAAAGGGATGGGGAGTGAGTATTTCTTTTATGAAATATTTAAACTGGTAAGCTTCACTGAGGACTAAGTTTTGGCACCTCTTCATGCCTACTAAGAATAAACCTGAGTTAAAAAGCAGAGCTCAGATTTTAGTTGTCAATCTAATTCATAACTTTATGCATTTTGTTTATCTTCTCTGAGTTGCGCTTTCTTCATTTGTAAAATGGGAGTAATAAAACCTGCCCCGTGGGGTTACTTTGGGATTACACCATATTATTTAATGAATAAGAAATAGCTTTGAATCAATGTTACTTCCATACCTGTAATTCTTTTATAACTCTGTCACCTTGCTCACATTTTATTTATTTAGTTCTGTGGGGATATCAGGATGTCAATCAACTCTATATTTGTGGAACATACAATATAAAATAAGATAATTTTCACCAGCCATTTATTTCCTCCTTTTTGTCCCCTCCCATGATTACTCAGATCTAAGGAAGTACAGGCTTGTTCAATTCACATCAGAGCCAACAGGCCTGCATCAAAGCAGGGCACAGAGGCTCTTACCCACACCTACAAAACAGAACCCAAGGTCAGGGCCAAGGTCAGGACTAGTCAGAGGTGAGCGGGGAGACAAAGATCATAGAGCAAAACTGACAATGTCCTGGCACAGGGTGAGAGATGTTGGCTCCTGCCTGAAACAGTGTTTGTGTAAGGAAGTTTGCTTTGTTTGAAGAGGCTGAACTACCTACACTGATTCCACATGCCAGCAAGACATGAGCTAAAGTTTTGGCCTTTTAAAAACAGGATTCCCAGCATATATCTTTCTTCTCACTACCTATGTCTTTTTACACTACATATTAAAATTTTATAAACCTAGAATAAATCCCAGTAACACAAATTACTAACATTATATATACATAATGGTGTATATATATATATATACATACCATTATGTATACTCTGTATAATCATATGTATCTATATCTATATCCATCTCTATCTCTCTATCTCCATATAGATGTATATCTATAGTATGTGAATATATATATATATTGTATATATATATTTACACTCACCTAATCTAAGAGGCAAGAACAATTACAAATTCAAGTACTCTGTCACTCAACAGGCATGTATGATCTCAGAATAAAGTCTATACTCATATGCTATCCCCTTTCCCTGGTATGTTTGCTTTTTTGTTTTCCCATTTCTCTGACAAATAAACTTCTATTTTTCTTCTTCAAGTTTCAGCTCAAGATCCAATAAGCCTGTCTTAATGATATTTTTATTCCCAAATCTTTTATGGTATCTGGCATAGTATATGTTCAACACATATTTGATGAATAATTGTACAGTTAAATGCAAAATTGTGATATATTATAAAAGAGAAAGACATATAGACAAACCTTATTTATTTAATCATATGTCATTTCCCAGCCTAGAGAATAAAATATCTGAGGTAGAGAGATATGTTATATATCACTCTGGGAACGATCAAATTATTTTTAAATTTATCACCTGACAAACTTTATACAATTGAAGTTGTTTCCAATAGCCTTGTATACACAGATAAAACTTTTTTTTTAAAAGCTAAATAATCTTTGTGTATTCTGTACCTTTAAAATCTTTCTTTTTTATATTTTATTGATTTTTTTACAGAGAGGAAGGGAGAGGGATAGAGAGTTAGAAACATCGATGATAGAGAAACATCGATCAGCTGCCTCCTGCACACCCCCCACTGGGGATGTGCCCGCAACCAAGGTACATGCCCTTGACCGGAATTGAACCTGGGACCCTTGAGTCCACAGGCCGACGCTCTATCCACTGAGCCAAACCGGTTAGGGCATTCTGTACCTTTATAAACACTCTACATTTCCTCATAAAATAAACAATAACAGTTTCATGAATGGCTAATATTTTCCTGACAATAATTATATTAGCTGACATATCACATCAACAGACTGTCTCATTGAAATGGGGTTGGAGCATAAAGATGATCTGGGGGCCTGGAGAGACAAATTTATCAGGAAGAATGAATTGTATAGTGACTGCATTTAAGTAAAAAAAAGTAAGTTCTGAACTCCTGGAAAACAAAGAAAAATTGGAAATCTCAAGTAACATTTAGCTGGAGAAAAGTAAAAGTCAGGAGGGCTGTTGGGATGGGGTGGGGGATGAGAGGGATTTTAGAGACCTGTGAGTATGGGGAGATCAAAGAAGAGAGAGAAGATTACTGGGAAGCTGCTTTTTGGGAGACCCTAAGAAGGACTGGGATGAGAACTGAGGTGTTGCCTGGTCATATGAATTCACTTACCTCTCTAAAAGTTTTGAAAGTGATTGCAATAGAGATTCTAATAATTAGTTATAACTAATAATAATAACTAATAATTAATAATTAGTTAAAATAATTTTTATTTGCTGTACTATTTTTTAATCCTCACCCAAAGATACGTTTTTCTTGATTTGAGAGAAAGAGGGAAAAGTGAAAGAGAGAGAGAGAGAGAGAGAAGCATCGATGTAAAAGAGAAACATTAATCAGTTGCCTCCCAACAGGAGATAGAATCTGCAACCTAGGTATGTGCTCTGATCGGAAATCGAACCTGCAACATTTTTGGCGTAAGGGACAATGCTCCTGGCCAGGGCTATTTGCTATACTATTGTTTCTTTCAATGAAATTCTAAGGGTAGCCATGACCACAAAGTGGCATAGATATACATCTGTTTCATATGGTAGAAACCATGTAGTGTAATGATTCAGAAGATAGACTCTGGAGCCAGATTACTTGGGCTTAAATCATAGCTCTGCTGCTTGCTAGTTGTCATCTTGGCAAGCTGCTGAACTTTTTAACAAAATAGCAGTTATAGTAGTGTGTATCTCATATATGCATTGTGTCTAGCAAATTAGTTCGTGCAGATGTAGAGTGTTAGAACAGTCCCTGACAGAATAGTGTCTGGAACTTTATAAACATTCATTAATGCTGGATACTGTTACTGTTATTGTTATTTTTTAAAATATATTTTTATTTATTTCAGAGATGAAAGGAAAGGGAGAGATAGAAACATCAATGATGAGAAGAGAGAGAACATTGATTGGCTGCCTCCTGAATGCCCCAGCTGTAGATCCAGCATGAACCCAACCATGTGCCCTGATGGAATCGATCCATGTCCTCTTGGTTCATAGGTTGACACTCAACCACTGAGCCATACTGGCTGATCATTATTGTTATTTTTAATATGATTATTATTCAGAAGATGCAGAAAAACATTTATGAGGCCAGTATTTATAATTCATTTATTTTATAAATATACTAGAGGCCTTGTGCACAAGATTTGTGCACTCGAGGGGGTCCCTCAGCCCGGCTTGTTCTTTCTCGCAGTCTGGAAGCCCTCAGGAGATGTCTGACTGACAGCGTAGCACAGTCGGACATCCTTAGCACTGCCACAAACGCAGGAGAGGCTCCCGCCACTGCTGCTGCACTGAGAGGTGCTCTCCCTGTGGGAGCACACTGACCAACAGGGGGCAGCTCCTGCGTTGAGCGTCTGACCCTGGTAGTCAGAGTGCATCATAGCAACAGGTCGTTCTGCTTTCGGTCGATTTGCATATTACCCTTTTATTATATAGGATTGAGTGGTTACTCTGTACCCAGCATGTGCTAAGTTTTGAAGATAACATAGAAAACACTTTATGAATTCAAAACTCTAGGTTTCTCAGTAAAACATCAGGACATGAGATTTAGTCAGTAAGGGCTCTTTTGTCAGAGGTTGAACTGATATGGACCTACTTGGCACGTGTAGAGAACAGAAACTTCCTAAAGGGTTAGCATGTTCCTTACATAACTTGGGTCAAATGATCTGTACTCTCAAATGCTCCAAGATGAGTCTTTCAGTTAAAGAGTGATTTATGATGAGTGACTTTACTATTGAAAAGAGGTCTGTCAAATACAAATACTAGACATGTAGGAAGCAGAATTGACAGTAATTCACAGAAAATAAAGGGCCTGAGTCGGCTTCTCATATGGAATGAAAGGCCTCCCAGCCCTGAACTGAAATGGGGCTCTGAGGTGGTTTCTAAGGAAGCCAAACACTTTCATTTTATCTAAAAATGATTTCTGGTGTAATCATGGACGACGATGATTGCTTGTTTCTGGTAAGATATTGCTGTATAATAATGCTATGTAGTACAGAGGCAGTAAAGAATGGTTTTCCAAAATCTTTAATCATTCTCTATTTCCCCCAGTCTGGATATAAAGAAGTTACAGTAACCATTTACATTAAATGATAATTGGAGCATAAAAATTGACCATGAAAAACAGATGCATAGTTGTATAAAATCTTTACATGTGGTTACAGTTTACTATTAGATCAGCACTTTCAACCATTTTCATCTCATGACACACATTAACTCATTACTAAGATTCTGCAGCATACCAAAAATATGTATTTTTTGTTCTGATCTGACAAAAATAATAGGCATAGGAGGAGAGATCAACCAAAGGACTTGTATGCATGCATATAAGCCTAGCCAATGGCCACAGACACCAGGGGGGTGAGGGCATGAGTGGGGGAGGGGGTGCAGGGGCAATGGGGAGATAAGGACACATATGTAATACCTTAATGAATAAGGAAAAAAACATTAAAAATAAATAAATAGGCATAATTTTGATTGATTTACAAAATAATAATAATAGCAATTACCTTCTCTTTTTGCTCAACGTGGCTTTTTAAAAAATTAGGTGCCTATACTTGTAATAAGGATTTCTGGTGCCAAGAATTATCCAATCAGACAGAAACTTATTATGCAACATGACCAATATGATGCAACTCTATTACATGACCTATATATTTGTGGTTCTACACAGGGTATTCACATCAAATGGCTACTGTTGTGTTGGCTGTTGTCATTGTATATATGTGTGTGTGTGTGTGTGTGTGTGTGTGTGTGCATTTTACAATCTAAGGGAAAAGAGGTCAGTGTCCCTAACTAAATAGTCAGGCAATTCATGCTTTAAAAATTCTTGTGGCACACTATGAAAATCGCTATACTAGATAATAGCTTAAATGGAAGATGGATTATTCAATGAGATTTTTGCCAATAATAGGAACAAAAGCTTTTTAAAGAGTGTGTGTTAGAGGCAGTACTTTCTAATTAAGTATTAGAGGTTAATAAATTAAGAAGATTGCTTTAAATTCCATATTAAAGATGCACAAAGAAAAATGTTCATTTGAAAACACATGTTATTTGTATTGTACTTAAGTCAGGTATTTATCACTGATAATTTCTTTTTGATTGATTTCTATCTGAAAAATGTCCTATCTTCATTTTATTTTAAAATGCAGCAAAACCATATCATATTGTTTCTGGTCCACACACCTTCATTTGTCCATCTCTTTCAGGTTTATTTCCTGCCGTCTTGAATCTTGCGTCTAATGCCTACATCACCACAAATGCAACATGTGGAGAAAAAGGACCTGAAATGTATTGCAAATTGGTAGAGCATGTGCCTGGGCAGCCCGTCAGGGACCCCCAGTGTCGAATCTGCAATCAAAACAGCAGCAATCCAAATCGTACGTATTTTAACGTTGCATTTGGCAATGGGCAGTATCTATAATTGAGAGATTTTGAGGAGAAGTTTAAAAGTTAAAGGGCTTGTGGTCTCCCAAATTTCTAGAACTTCCTTTCCACTGTCAGCTTTTTCATAGCCTTTCTCCATCACTTGACAAACATTTGATTTCCTTAGCTGAACCAGGAACAGTGCTTGACCAGGGTTTTCTAGCTGAAGACCTGTGGCAGGCATTAGGTTTACCACCTCCAAAATCATATCCAAGGATGTGGTTGCTAATTTAGACTTTAGTCATTCATTGGTCACTTATGTGCTGTGGTGGGAATCCAATAGGATTAAGGTGTGATCCCTGGCTTCAACGAATGAAGACATGGGCAAAAGCGGACCATTACTAGATAGTGTGGTAGATACAAATGAAAGAATGAGCATAGGGCCCTGAGGGAGAGAGGGATAGTCACAAATTCAGTCTTGGTGTAAATGAAGGCTTGTCAGATAAAGTGATATCTAAGCTGAGATCCAAGATTGGGCTGAGCAGGTAAAAGGGAGAGAGAGGGAAGAGAAGAAGGAATGCCAGGAAGATCAATCAGAGTAAGGCAGAAAACCTCACTTGCTCTGGGAACTGCAAGTAGTTAGGAATGTCTAGAACTGAGAGTGTTAGAGGGCAGAGAAGAGATGAGTCTGGTGCAGCGGCAGGAAGCAGATAATGAAGGTGAAGTGTGTTGTAAGGACAGGTGCCATGCAAAGCCACCTGAGTGGCCTCTAGGAACAGCTCTGATATCTCAGACTCATTCATGTATTTATTCGGCCAGCATCTGAACACCTGCCATTAGCGATACATTTTACTGAAACATAATATTAAGTCATACATAGCCCTTGATTTAAGAGGTTTCGAGGAGAACAGAGGGGAAATGGAAAAGTAAATCAAGTGTTAAGGGAGCATCTAGAGCAGTGTGGTTCTCAACCTTCCTAATGCCGCGACCCTTTAATACAGTTCCTCATGTTGTGGTGACCCCCGACCATAAAATTTTTTTTGTTGCTACTTCATAACTGTAATTTTGCTACTGTTATGAATCGTAATGTAAATATCTGATATGCTATATGTGTTTTCCGATGGTCGTGACCCACAGGTTGAGAACCGCTGATCTAGAGATTCCTGGGAGAAAGTGACCCGTGTACTGAAAAACTAAAGTTAGTAAGATGAAAAAGAGAAACGTTTTATAAAAGAAAAAGCAAACATAAATCTTGCAGCTATAAAAGAGCATGATATAGTCAGAGAACTGTAAGTAATTTAGTTTAAAGAGTAAAGCATTTTTTATGGAGAAGGGGAAAATGGTGTGAGATGAAGGCTGATTTAGAAATGTGCATTGGGAAATCATTAAATATATATATTGGGGAGGTTAATAAAGTGAATACTTAATGTCAATGAGGTGAGTTATAATGGGATTAAACTTCACAGTTATATTACTTTTAAATTTGCTTAGTGTTCCTTCTCTTTTTGTTTTAAGTTGTAAAACTTATAAAATGAAAAAAGCTTTCTCTCACAACTTACATTTTTATATCAAAAGAAAGTTGGGAGGCATTGAGCATTCTTTCTTGCAGCTGGTTAAAAGAAGGAATGCTAGTCCCCTGTCTGTTACTAATTTAGAGATGCTAAAAACAGTATATCTGGAAAATTGGGACTTTTGTGATTACAATTGCTGGTCTTATACTAGTATTAGTATATGAAGGAATGTTAAAAAAATAGTAAAGAAACCAAAGATGGCAACCACCAGAACCTTCCTTGCTTTTTAATGACTCTGGTTCTGTTCTGTGGTGTAGACTGTTATGGGAGGGTGCAGGGTGGAAGTGATGGAACACACCCCATCTGCTTGCTATTCCTGTATAGCATGATGAGAGCAAAGGATCTAACTTGAGCCATGGAAAAACATCAAAAGCAAGAAAATTGAAGAAAGGACCAAAAAAACAAATCAACTGATGGACTATTAGCTTTAGGTTCATTAGGGAAAATGATGAAGGTGGGGAGAAACTGCCATGAGTTTAGGAACTGGTGGCCTTGATGATTTCATAAATAATGTGAGAAAGCCTGGAGGCATGGAAATGTTTTGGGGGGAATGGTGGGATGGTGTTGGGAGTATATAAATGTGTGTTTAGGAGGGGCTAGGAAGAGAGGAAGGGTTAGAGTTATAGTATGTAAAATAATGTGTGTGTCTGTATGGATGCATATATATGTGTGTATATGTGTGTGTCTGTATGTATGTATTGAAATATAAATCCACATACAGGGTGGGGTAAAAGTAGGTTTATAGTTGTGAGAATGCAAAACAGAGTTTATTCTTGTATTATTTATTGATTACTGTATTATTTTCCATATGAATAACTGTATTTATAGTTCCTGCCTAAAAGTATAATGCTAGGGTAAATAAGGCTTAGCTAAAGAAAGCAATTAGACAAATGTTCAAAACAGTAAACTCAGGACTATGTCTGTGGCACATATTATAAATGACGTGGATTTTGAGAAGGAAAGCATCAGTGAGAACTGAAGGAACAAGAGAAAGTTCTAAGAAGGTGGTTAGACTTAAAAGCTGAATGACTTGCTATACGAGAGAAAGGCATTCCAGAAAAGGAGGAAGAGAAGGAAATGTTGTCAATCATAAGAGACAGGTTATAAGAAGAGTGCAAAGATGAGGCTGGAGGAAAAACTGAGTGGAAACTTGGTTGAAAAATGAATGAGATGCATTCACTAAATTTAGTCCAAGAGCAACTTTTACTTCCCTCTTCAAGTTCCAGATTCAAGGTCTCTTTGTCTCAATGGAAGGCATCCATAGTTAGGCAATCTACTCCATATTTTCACATTGGGACAAAGAAGCAAATAAACTGCTTCAGTAAAGCAGGTACAGATGAGGTATGTTTTGTATTTTCCATTTTAATTGATTTGTAGTGCTTTTTAAACTTATCACAGTCTAGATTTACTTTGTGCAATTAATTTTAAATTCCTAGCTTCATTACATTTTAAAATCCTGTTTTAGAAGTGGACATTTAGAAAGAATACCCCACCAGAATAAAAATCTAGCAATAACTCACATGAATATATTTTAGTAAAAGTTGTAGCAACAGATGATAAAATTTCACAAATTCAGTGAACAGCTAGAATAAATCTGGAAGCCTATACTTAATCACCATACAAAGGAGAGGAAACTTGAACTTTCTACTATTAATAGATTGTGTTTCCCAATTAAAAAGAAAGATTGGAAAGGTTTACTTTATTAACAATTTCCTCACCAAATTTTAGATGCTGTTAGCTTTGGATTGACTTGTGTAGCTATTCCTGTTAAGAATATTATGTTTCCATCTCTTTTAAAGAAGGGAAGTATGCCAACAATTAATCGGTTTTTGCAAATAAATTATGATTAAACTTTCATAATGGGGATTATGGTTAATTATTAATTCAACCCCCAGACTTCCTTTTTTTTGGTGAATAAGTCGCATATCAATTTGACCTGAAGTGGAAGATATCAAAATTTCCAATTAGACAGCTCCTCTCACAATTACTTAAAAGCCATGAATTTGATTTGGAAATGTGGTTTTGTGTGGGTGTTTTTCTATCACACATTAAACCCACAGTCTGTAAAGAAGATTCAAGAGGATGTTGAGGAAATGTTTGTTGTGTTATTTATTTTTCTTTAGAAATGCCAGTAATAATTCATTTATGAATTCTGATTCCTATGGGCCAATTACATCACCCACTCACACCACCAAGGGCATTTATTTGCTATTTAGTTATGCTCTGGTATTTGTTGTCATAATAAAGAACTGACACCTTCTTTAGCTTCAGCAGAACAAGTTAACTAGCGTTAATTATTCAGTATATATAGCAAATTTAATTTTCATTAATGAGATTGGATGCCTCATCTCAGTGGATTGCTAATGTAAAAAGACCTGATACAAAGTCCATATAGCTATTTAGTTGAATTAAATAATTTACCAATAAAAATTAATTATTTTTGTCCTGCCCTATAACTCATATTAACAAAAGTAACTCAAATACATAAGTCTTGGTTTTCAGTTAAACAGGTTTTAGCAGATTACATTAATAAAATTATTATGTAATAAAAGTGTTCATAATCTGAAAATGCATATTTACTGAATATTCAGTTTTTAATATTTCTTTCTTTTGAAGATAATTTTACTATTACACTTCTATTGCATTGAGGACTTCATTTGGCTTGATTTTTATGTTAAAATATTTTGTTAAATGCAATTTGTCTCCAATTAAAATTCAGAAGAGTGTACATTTTGAACAGCTATATAATTAATTTTATATATATGCATAGTAATGTTTATATCAATAGTTGTCATTTTTCTCAGGTAACCCTGTAAGTTGAGAGTTCCCATCCAAGATATTTTTACTAGTCAATGGCAAAATGAGGAAATGAGAACAAAATTCTAAATTTTTCATGAAAAAAAAGGAATACCTTAAAAACTATCCTTTATTTTGATATTATGGTTTTAAAAAAATCTTTTGTTGCTTTTAAATGTCCTTTATTTTATGAAACAATAGTGGTGTTATATTAAATGATAGTAAAGTGGACAAGATCTTTTGTTGCTTTTGAAAAATAAAGAGCTTGAACTCCTGTGCCAATTCCACAAATCTTTCTCTCACACATTTTTTAATTCTTTTTTCCCCCTGAAAATTAAGAATGTGGGAGGCACTGCTATGAGTGGGTTTTTGTTATTCCTACTGCAGGTATGACACACAGAGTTTAGGTGACTTGTTCATGGCCAGTTAAGTACAGAATGGTGGAACCAGGTGGACTGTCTCACTTCTTATTCTCCAGCTCTTCATATGCCAACCTGGGTGCTTTTTCATCACGTTGTCATTGGAGCACCTGGTGGGATTACTGTAGGCACACCCAGAGTCCAAGGTTGTTCCTCATAGTGATACGGTTTGTTCCTTTTATGAAGTCTTTCTTGAATTTACCAAAAAAAAAAAAAAACCCCCAAATGTGTTCTGATCTAAAAGGTTATTGTTAGGCCATTCATTTGAAACATCTTCGCAGAGAATTAGTGTCATAAAAGTTCTCAAGGCTGAAACCCAAGGCATCTTTCATTCATAAAGAACAGAAGAGCAGCAAGGAAGCTAACCCCCAGTTCATTTACGTTTCTATGGGAAAATAGGCTGACTTCTAAGGGAGAGATTGGGACGTTAAGTACCTTTAATTAAGCCCTGCAGATAGAAACAGGAACATCCCACAATCTCCACTCCTGCCAGTCTGACCTGTGCACAAGCTGGGCCTCTTTAGAGGAGGAGAAAAGGAACAGACCTTGTGGGAAATAAGAGGCCCACAGTTCAGACAAGGACCGATGATGGAGAACCCAAATGGAAGGAGGGCTTTGGCCGCCCAGAGGCAATGGTGGCTGTGGTAAGATGCGGAGCTCAGTGGGAGGAGATGAGGAATCTGTAAGGAGGAGGGACGAGTTCAGACAAGGACCAATGATGGAGAACCCAAATGGAAGGAGGGCTTTGGCAGCCAAGGCAATGGCGGCTGTGGTAAGATGCAGAGCTCAGTGGGAGGAGATGAGGAATCTGTAAGGAGGAGGGACTTGTCAGAGCAGACTGTGGGTAAGGGACAATCAATGATTGTCCACACCTTTGATTCATTGTCTATCCTCAGTCTCCCTTTTATTCTCACAATAGATCCTGTCCTCATATATCTGAGTAAAGGCCAGGGAAATCCGTGGTTTGTTGGCAGGATGTAGTTTCGTGTGCAGTCCGCTTCCTGCTTGCTTTTATTGTGTGCACTTCTCCACTGAGTTGGAATCATGGGGACAGGCCAAAGCTGCCTGGGAGGTTTGGAGGATCTTTCATTATACTCTTAAATAGTAGTGGAAAGTTGGCAAGTGAAGAACCGCATAATATGGATTTGACAGCCTTTTATATTAAAACCAGACACATATTGGATTGCACGAGTCTCAGTAATGAATGTGTCAGAAGGACAAATCTTCAAGTACCTTTAAGCCACTGTTCAGAATTTTGTGTTTCTGTTAACAAAGTTGATGGCATACTAGAGCCACTTCAAACAGTGGAGGTTTTGTTTCTTTGAAGGACTGACACATCAATTAGATTTCAATATTATATGTTTACACTTAACTTCTGTAGTTATTATTAAATTTGCCCATTTGAATTGATGGCCAGCTTCTTATTTTATAGCCTCAGAATGTAGCCATTTCACACTGCTTTGTAGAGTGCTATGAAAAAGTTGATGGTAAATAAATTCTGTTGAAGATATATGAATCTTTCTCTCTTTATATCATTTTAATGTTTGATAGTCACATGAGGATGTTTGAACTTAGTTTTTACTTTTTTCTTTAAAGAAAGAGCTATACATTTTTTATATGATCTTTTCTCCTCCTTTCACACGCTGCTGCTGATTCAATAGAGAGACACCCAATTACAAATGCTATTGATGGAAAGAACACTTGGTGGCAGAGTCCCAGTATTAAGAATGGAATTGAATACCATTATGTGACCATTACACTGGATTTACAACAGGTACAGTGCCTCCTTTTTTTTAAAAAATTCCCTATGCTGTACTCTACATCCCCATGACTATTTTCAACTAATAATTTGTGCTTCTTAATCCCCTCACCTTTTTTCCTAAACTAGGTGTAGTGCTTCTTCTTCGTCTTCTTTTTCTTAATCATTTTCCACTTTGAAACTGTATCTTGGATTTGCTTTTAGGGTTATAGTAGTTCTTTGGTGAGGAAATACTCTTTTTTATCATCCTCCATTATTGTCTTGACATACTGAACAAAGCGGCCTATTCATTTAGTATGTTGTTGTTTTAAAATTTGGGCATGTTTTTCTAAAGCACAACTAAAATGAATTCACAGAAAGAGTTTAGTACTGAATAAAGAGCTGATTCTGTTCTGACTAATGAGAATTAATGATGAAAATATGGATCAACAACATTTTACAGCAGTGTCAAGATGACTGCCGTGGAAGATGATTCTTGAAATCAGGAAATAAATTAGAGAACTGTTTATTTAAAAACAGAAATAGCAATACAAAGAAAGAGATCTATTCAAAATCTGTGGGGAAAAGATCTGTTAACATTTTCATATCATGCAAATTCTGTTATGGAAAGTCTGAACAGCACAGCCTAAAATAGATGGCATGTGGGCAGTGTTTCACAACTATCCGATGGCTTCCACACATAAATCACAGCTGCATTTCATTATGTAGGTGTGATATTGTGTATTCTCCCATTTTATTCTTCCAGTGGTCAACTGTGGCTGCCGAGAGGGACGAATTAAACCACTTAGATATTGGAAATACCAGAATACAGCAAAAATATATTAATTTCAATGAGTGGCAATATTCTTTAGTAGAGAATCTTTAAATAAAAGGTGAATGGCTCCAAACAATGAGATTTAGTTTGGTAGCTCCCACTATGAGTTTCAGTTTATTCTTTAAACTTGCAAATGTTGATTGTATAATTTTCAAATTGAGGTAACAGGTTATAATAAAACTGTACAGAAAAAAAAGATCATAACATCCTTATTAGCCAGATTGTGTCTAAATATTAAAAGTAATATATTCCCTGTCAAAATACCTCAGTTTTGTTTATTTCTACAAATATTTTAAAGTGTTTTTTCAGCCAAGTTTGCTGTCAGAAGGCCGTGTAGATTAATCTCAAATTGGCTGAAACAATGAAGAAGCGTTGGCCTTGTAATGTAGTGCAACCAAGGAAATCAGGCTCAAATACTAATGAGCAGTTCCTCTCTGCATTGGGTCATTATGATTATATTAATTTAATAAGTCAAGTTAGGAAACAAAGATAAATAATCTTCAAGATACAGAGTAAATATTTAATTTAGCTTTCTGTCTTCATACTGTTTACTATTTCTGTGCTAAAATCTTGCAATATGGGATGGAATATGTCATTTTCTCCATCATACTATTTAAATTTTTCATTTTTGCTTTATCATCATCCTCACTGCCACTTATCTTAATGAATTCATTTCAGTGATCAGCTTTTCCATCATCAATATTGAGTATAATTTGTTAATAAAAATAAAATAGAAAAATCAAGAAGTAAAGTAAGAAAGTAAAAATATTTTCCTGTGATGTTAGAATATATTCAAGAAAATGAAACCATATAGATGTCACTCTAAGATTACAATTTGCTTAATTTTATGATAGTACACATAACTGAGATTTCACAGATCAATAGCATCCTGATGTCATGATTGACATACCTCCAAGTGGCCCTGTCACCTTTTTACATACCTATCTAGTTAAAGATACTGAGACACAGAGAAGATACCAACTAGATATGTGTCTTAGCCCGTTTGGGCTGCTGTAACAAAATACTACAGCCTGGTGGCTTATAAACAACAGAAATTGATGTCTCACTTCTGGAGGCTGGAAGTCTGAGACTTCTCTTTGAAGCCTCACATCACAGAAGGGTCTCTTTTTTAGGGTAATCCAAATTATGAGAGAGAGCTATGACTTCCTAACTTAATCACACCCCAAAGGCTCTACTTCCGGATACCATCACCTTGGGGATTAAAATGTCAGTATATGGCCCTAACCAGTTTGGCTCAGTGGCTAGAGCGTAGGCCTGCAGACAGAGAGGTCCCAGGTTCGATTCCGGTCAAGGGCATGCACCTTGGTTGTGGGCACATCCCCAGTAGGAGGTGTGCAGGAGGCAGCTGATCGATGTTTCTCTTTCATCGATGTTTCTAACTCTCTGTCCTTCTCCCTTCCTCTCTGTAAAATATTAATAAAATATATTAAAAAAATGTCAGTATATGAATTTTTGGGGGACATACATATTCAGATCTTAGTAGTGTATCACTCTATTTAGTAGTATGATATAGAGTAGCCTATATGTGTTTTTTTGGTAAGGGAACCTCATAGGGCTTACTAATTCATCCCTGAAATAATTCCCATTTCTTACACTGCCTTTTGATATGTCAGAAAGTTCTTTGTAAAAGCTGTGGGGTTGTTTTTTTTTTTGTTCACATCATTGCCTTCCCTGACAGTCAATAACAGTATTTTTCACCTTGTTTAAGACGAGACTCTGTTCCTCAGTGACACTTTATCTAAGATTATCTTTTCCTTCTCAACTCAAGTAGTATTTAATACTTTGGGCCACATTTTCACTTACGGTCAGACTTTCAGAGTACACTCTGGTTTATTTTTTAAATTATGGTAAAATCTACATAACAATTGCCATCTTAACAACCATTTATAGTTCAGTGAATTAATGCGTTCACATTGTTGTGCTACCTTCTTAACCTCCTGAACTCTTCTTAGCTTACCAAACTGAAACTGTACCCATTTAATAGTAACTGCCCATTCTCTCCCCTCCTCTCAGCCCCTGGACACCACCATTATACCTCTGTCTCTAGGAATTTGACTATTCTAGGCACCTCATCTAAGTAAAACCATACAATATTTGTCTTTTTGTGTCTGGCTTATTTCACTTAACATAATCTCTCAAGGTCCATCTGTGTTCGTAGCATGTATCAGAAGGTTTTGTTTTTTTTTCCTTTTTAAGGCTGAATAATATTTCATTATATGTATATACCATATTTTGTTTATCTATCCAATCATTTTCTATAGACACTTGGGTTGTTTCTAGATATTATGAATAATGCTTCTATGTACTTAGGTGTACGAATATCTGTTTGAATCTCTGTTATTTCTCTTTGGGTATATACCCAGAACTGAATTGCTGGATCAAAAGTTAATATATCCTATATAATAAAGGTTAATATGCAAATAGACTAAATGGTGGAACAACCGAACAACTGGTCACTATGACGTGTGCTGACCACCAGGGGGCATGCGAGGAACATGGTGGGCGTCAGCCATGGCAGAATGGTGGAGCAGGTGAGCGGTGGCACCAGACTAAGACGGAGTGCTGGTCGTGGTAATCGGGGCGAGCCTATGGTGGTTACTGAAAATTCTTTGCTCCCACGCTGCGGTCCCACCTGGTCCTCTCACTTGCTACCAGCGCCGGCCCCGCTTGCACCTGCTGCCGGTGCCACCTCTTGCACCCACTGCCGGCTCTCAGCGCTGGCCCTGCTATCTCGCTGCTGATTGCCCCTCAGGGCTTCTCCACCTCTCCCTGCTCCTGAGGGGCAATCGGGGCCAGCAGCCACCTCTCATACCCGCTGCCGGTGCCGGCCCTGCTTGTACCCACTGCTGGCACTGGCCCCACTCACACCCACAGCCAGCACTGGAGCTGCCACTTGCACCCGCTGCCAGCGCCTGGCACTGATGACGATCGCTCAGCATCGTCAGCAGGTGCAAGTGGTGGCTGCCGGCCCTATCACCCCTGAGGGCTTTGCCACCTCCCTCTGCTCCTGAGGGGTGATCGGGGCAGCAGCCACGGCTCACACCTGCTGCTGGTGCTGGCCCCAATTACTCTGTGCCGTCAGTGGGTGCAAGCAGGGCCGGTGCTGTCTGCGTGTGGGAGCGGTGGCTGCCTGCAGAAAGGGGATTGGGGGCCATGGTGGGAGGGACTGAGACCCGCCCCTGTGCCTACTGCAGCCTCGAGACCCGCAGTTTCTTTCAAGGTGCACGAATTCGTGCACTGGGCCCCTAGTATATTTATAAATGTATTTGAGGAAGCACCATAGTTTTCTATAGCAGCTACACCATTTTACATTCCCACCAACAGTGCACAGAATTTCCAATTCTTGCATACCCTCGCCAACACTTGTTATTTTCTGTGTTGTTATTGTTGATAATTGCCATCCCAATGGGTGTGAGGTGTTAATGATTCAGATTTTCTTTCATGATTTTCACATCTTTCTTGAGATAATTTGGGGTGAAACATTCTGAGAGATATATAATAACTTTTAGACCATATGCTATTGGAAAGAATAGCAATGAAGAATGCCTATATAAAAATCTGAGAATCTTGAAACATGACAGATACAAGCATTACATTATATGAAGTTAAATCCTGGACAATTTTGTTCAGCTTGTTAAAATGTGTCATCAACAAAAAAGCCATGATATGTAGTCAATTAGGGAATGAACTGCTTTATTTATATAAATTATGTTTTTATAATATAAATATATGTTGAACACTAGTGTCAAGAAATTCAATAGTCATTTTTGTCTCTAGGGAGTTACTAACGACACTTTTTGAAACTTATTTTGTACTAGGTACTGGGCAAAATGTTTTACATGATTTATCATATGGCATTTTCAACTCTCTTAGAAAGATATTATAACAGATGAGAACATTTTGCTTCAGAGAGATTTAGTAACCTGCTTAAAATTTGCAATTGGCAAGCAATAGAACCAAAGTCAAAACCCAGTTCTTTTTTTAATTTTTATTTTAGAGCCTGCCCTCTGTATTCCAAATAGATATTCATGCAACTTAATTCCTTACCTGAATGTTAGAGTACTTAAGAGTATCAGTGCTTCTTTGCTCTATAAAATATATGTGGCATATATACATGCTAATAATTGTGCTAATGTCACTAAAAATTAGAATGGATTAATATAAAAAGCATTAAATTAAAAACCCTACCTTGAAGTTAAAATTAGGACTTATCAAATATATTACTAACCTCTAATATATATGTATAGAAATAATTTGAAATACCAACTTGACTATTTAAATGTCTTCTCAAAATGTCTTGGAGAGAGTTATTGCTTTATTAAATGCTAATCATCAGTCAATTTAAGTACTTTGTTTTAATAAATCATGCAGTTTGTGGGCTTTTGATAAGAAAAATTTTTGGACAATTACAACTGCAATTGACTAAACACCATGCTAGAAGATTTGACAAAGATTATTATTGATCCAAATTGGTCAAAAGGATTTTCAGAGTGTAAATCCTTATTTCTTCATTTTTAGTGTGGTTAATTGATTTAACTTTTCTCTTGTAATCACAATGAAAATCCTGCCTGAATATTTACATATCAACACAGCTTTTAAAGTCCTGTTTACTCATAGATATTAAATAGAATTTTGTACTCTAAATTTTATAACAGAAGCATTTCTGAAGACATAGAAAATAAACATATTTTTTAACACTAAAATTATGTCTTTTAAATAGCATTGCCAAATATAGATTCATAATGAAGGTTAGGGTGTTAAACAACTTGTTAGAACAAATGGTTTATTGTAAACTTGTTTAGTCTCTATGTTAAATATCTACATTTTTAAAAAGTTTTATATCATAGTCAAATATATCTAAAAATAGTGAGAAATTTGATAAAATAAGAGTTTATATTTGAAATGAAATTAGCACTGATGATTGGGTTAAAAGTCACAATTTCATATTTTGCTATTTATTTTATTTATTTCTTTTAATTTTAATTTTTTAAAATTCTTTACTATTTTTCCATTTAAATATAGAAATATATAAGAGTTCTTGGTAATTCCTTTACAAACTTTTATTACTTTTCCAGCATCTATGTGGATACTGGTTACTGGCAAATAATAGGTGCCCAATAAGTAGCTATTGAATAAATGGAGATCTTTGCAGAATCTTCCTGTCTCTGATCTTTCTTTTTGGTGCTATTATAGCATTACTTTATAATGTTATCTCCCTGCTCTACAATGTGATTATATAAATGATTCCTTGCTCAGAATAGTATAAATTGCTAATCCAACCCTTTAGACTTAAATTACCTTTATAGTAATATAAGTTTTTAAAACATCCAATAAAGTTAAGATGTAATGTGTGGCTTCTCCATTAGGAGCCCACTTTCAAGTTTCCAAAAGGGTTCAGTTTCAACGAAAAGCACCTTTATCTATTGATTACATAATGTGGAGATTCTGTTTTAACAATTCACTTAAAGAAGATATTTAATCTAAACTATAAGAAATAGACTCTTGTTTGCAGTCCTTTTTAAATCTGGCTATATTGTCAGGTTTTTTTGTTTGTTTGTTTGTTTGTTTTAGAATAATCTTTATCTCCTGTCTGTAGACTGAATGTATTGACCAGCTTTAATTTTCTTGATTATCATTAAAATTTCTAATTGTAAAATAATTCATGGATTACATGTTGACATAAAAGTACTTTTTATTAAACATCGTATTATTTATCTCTTTAAAATCATTACATTCTACTATTTCCAGTATGACTTTAAATGAGTACTTTTAAATTTTATTCTTGAAACATTTAGTTTTTCCATTGGTACTTTCTTATTGGTTGTTTTTCCCATATTCATCTTGACATTTTTACCTGGGTTAAATAGCAAGTTCAGCTGTATTTATGGATTTTTTGTGTGGACTCACTTTTTGCTATAGATTCTACTTTATCTTATAAAAGTTCTCAGCATTAACATTTGGGTTTATTGCAGTTCTCTTCAGCATACACATACATGCACACACAAATACCCATGCATTTTAAATTGTAGTATACTCTAAACAAAGTTTTATGTTCTTTTTAACTTTATGTTTGGCATCATCATAACTTTATGATGGAAATGTATTATTATTTTATTTTCCACATGGAAAAATGAGGCGCAGAAAGGATATGAAACTTTCTAAAGTGGCAGGGGCCATTTAATATTACACACTGCATTTGTCCCTCAACCAACATACTTGCACATCTAATGGAAAATTGCAAATCTTAGAGCTTAAAATAGAAGTCCTGATGATTTACCTCTCCCAAAATGGAAGTTCTCAGTAATAGTACCACTCTTAATCCAGTTGTCAGACAAAACAATGAAAAGAAACAAAAACCTTGGAAATTATCCTTGATTATTGTTTCTCTGCATGCCCCTTATCCAAGTTCTGCAAACTGAACCTACAAAATATATCCCGAATCTGACACTATTACCTGCACCACTACCACTTAATCTAAGACACCATTATCTCTCACCAGGCTACAGAAGAGTCCCTGACTAGTCTCTCTGTTTTACATTCCTCTTTATGGCCTCCTCACCAAACAGCAGCCATAGCAATCTTTTAAAAATATATATTGAATCTCACACCCTCTCCGCTCAAAATCCTCCAATGGCTTCCTAACATGCACAGACGAAATCCGTCCTCCTTGCTACGTGCTGTACAGCCTGCATGGCCTGGCCCTTGTGTGCTTCTCCAACAGTGTAGCTGCTACTATTTCATTCTAGACATTGACCTTCTTGGGATGAATCGAGTTTGTTCTTGCATCAGGCTGTTTACACTTACTATTCCCTCTACCTTAAATGCTCCTTCCCAAGATCTTGACATATCATTCCTCATGTAAGTGAGGTCTCTGCTCACATGTCACCTCAGAAATTCCTTTCTTGGTCACCATCTATTTTAGAAACTTCTACCTAAAATTGCACTATTTATTCATTTACCTTGTTTGTTGCAATGGGAGACCTGGAAAGTGTTTAACAACTGGCTCACCAGAGGGTAAAACAAAACAAAATACCCTGATTTGTAGTGTTAGCCAGTTTTCAGGGTGTCAATATTCCCATAAGGGCTGATTTTAAGTTACCAACATGATGTCATTCAAAACAGAATTGGGAAGAGATACACCCAGTTGGCTTTTTGAAAGCCAAGGCAAGCTGGTTCCAGCACACCACTGGTGTATTGCCTATTTTTCTAAAATATAATCCCCATGAGAGAGCCACTTTCTTATCTTCACTGTTGTATTTCAACACCTAGTTTAAAGACTGGCAAAATAAATAATGCATTGCTCAATCATATTTGTAGAATAAATGAATCAGTGAACTAACCAATATATTACTCAGTGGGATTTAAATATATATACAGAAGTGCAGAATATTAGAATCTGTATTAGGAATGATGGAAAACACAAAGGTAAGAGTAGTACTAGCAAGCAAATTTGACCAAAGGTATAACTGTCCTTCCCACCCTTCTTAATCCTGGAGCTGCCCCAGTCCCTATATAAATATTCCCTTTTAAACCTTCCTAAAAAGATTATTAAGAATGTGGACATTTAAATGTATTTTGCTCCTGTTTCAATAATTTCATGTATGCTCAGGCTGCAAAAATTGATCTGAAGTTAGTCTAGTGTGCTGTGTACTTTAAGCATTTGATGCATGTCTAAATTATTAATGTCAAGAATATCTACAATTTAAATTATTCCTTTTTTGGTTTGCATTATAATAATAAAGTTTATGACCTAGACACAAAAAGGACTAAATCAAGAATTTGAAAAGTCATGCTGCCATTCTGCATTTCTATCTATGATGATCCTCGATAGTATATTATGCTGAACAGGCAAAAACTCGAATGTCTCTTCCATACAAAATATATGTTAAATGTGTTTTCAACAAGTGTCTATACTTACCATCTTCTGTTTATGGTCACTATTTGTGATACCATTCTATACTGATTGCAGATAGGAAGCCTGGGGTAAGAAGAAGTTGAACCTCCATCTTTCATACCTTTTATAATGCTTTGCCAGAAGCTACAGTTATCTAACAACAATACACAGTTTGTTTGTTTATATATTTATTTTTAATACTCACCCAAGGATATATTTTTATTGATTTTAGATAGACAGAGGGAGAGAGAGAAAGAGAGAGAGAGAGAGAGAGAGAGAGAGAAAGAGAGAGAGAGAGAGAGATGAGAAACATCAATTTGTTGCCTCCCATATGCGCCCCACTGGGGATCAAACCAGTAACCTAGGTATGTGCCCTGACCTGGAATCAAACCCACAACCCTTTGGTGTACGGGATGATGCCCCAGCCAACTGAGCCACCTGGCCAGCACCCACAATATATTTAGATTGAACAGAATCTTGGCTTCCAAATGAAGCACTTCGATAGAGTGTTGTTTATGGTGTTCCTTTCTACAATATCCCTCAACATTACTTATAGTCAAATTGCATGGGTGTTTTGCTGCCATCCAGTCTCTGCTGTTTAGATGGATTCAGTGTAGAATGCCATATTTTACTATTGATGACTATGCAGCATTACTACTAGATGTTGAGTAATTGTAGCCAAACAACTTTTATGGATTATTATGTTTTATGCCGTGGGTATCACAAAGGAGATAGTGCTTGATACCATATTGCTGAAGTACTACTTCTCTTTCCTAAAAATATATTGTCCTTTAAATTTGAAATTTAGACATTGTAATTAAATGTTCTATTGGATAGTGATTTCAGAATCAGAATTCAATGAGAACATATTGTCATTCTTTAAATGGAAAGGTGTGTGAGATTTTTCTAGTCAAGGCTTTTATATAAATTAATTATGTTAGAGACTGATAGAATGCTCATTGTAGGACACTTGGTAATACAGAAAGTATCCAATATAATTTGCTATTTTTCCAGATAGTTATAACTGTGACTTTTTGTGATGTTCATAACCTGTTTAATAGAAAGAATTTCAATATTAGAAATTGTTCTATGTAACTTTTAAAGTTGTTTTTTTCCCTCCTACAGCCTGAGTCCTAGTGTTATTAGCCTTGATTTTTCTCTAGTGGTGAGGGTTAAAAAACAAACAAACAAACAAACAAAAAACAAGATTTTTTTTTTATTCATGGACAACCAATTAGTCCTACATGGAGAACTTTGGAAAGTCCGGGACCAGTCAGACCCACTCACAGGGCACTTGTTTGTGAAGGCCACATAGAGGGGACAGAGACACTAAAGTGTTCTGTGTGCGCTGCAGATCCTTCTGGGGCTTCCAAAATCTAGATCTTGGACCCTCATAAATCATTTGACTTGACATCACCAAAATTATATTATGACTTGGTGGGTTTCTAGCAAAAAGAACCAGGAGAAATCTAGGCAGACTACCAAGAGGGAAGAATTTACAGGGTGGTTATTGTAAGAACTTTATCACATCTCCTCTTAAAATAGTAGCCTTTCAAAATAGTCATCATAACTAGTTGGCACTCGATCCTTAGGAAGTGTTTATATAGTTATATGAGTGTTGTCTACTATTCTTATTTTTAAATTGTAGCCAGAATGACATCAGGTTCTGAAACTTACTCATTGTTCATTTCATTTACACTCCTCACACTTCACTGGCAAGTGAGGTCACCTCTTTAAAATGTAGGGTAAAGGCCAGCTTGACAAACCTTGGCACAATGCTCTCTTTTGCAAATGTTCATTTCAGAGGGAGAATATGTGATTTCGACATTTTTGGGATTGTTATCTCGGAAGAATTTCCCCTCTGTCTATGTATGATGAGGCATGTGTCACCTGTACTTATTAATGTTGTATGGTGGTTAGGTAGGTTCACCCTTTAGGCACCTGTAGAACACCTCATGGAGATAGATTGACTCAGTAAAGAAGCAATAGACATGAGTCTACAGGAGCTAAGCTGGGTGTTGAGGACAGATCATTGTGGATGTCACTTATTCACAGGGTTGCCAGGAGTCAGAACCAACTCTTTGGGGCACAGAACATGCATAGAAATCACCTTGAGGTTTCTTAAGTCATTCCAGAGTTGGCATTCTATTTTTGATCACCTATTCAATTAAATTTTAAAAAATTAATTGAGAATCTATTATGTGTTAAGACATTAAAAGATGTTTATAGAGTATTCTATAGTTTCTACTGCTAGCAACTTATAACTAAGTTGATGGTAAAACAGGAAAAATTGCTTCTTTACAAAGCAAAATTAAATTGTCATAGAGATGTTCAGTTGTTAGTTTTCAATGTAAAATGGTTAGGTTAGAAATTAAGATGTGTGAAATAACTTTATAAAGAAATTTGTTGAAATATTCATAGACACAAAAGGTACTATTATGCAAAAAGCAAAATTAGACAAAACTGGATCTTATAATCTTGCTCTCTAATTCACTAGTCATGTGAAGTGGAACAAGGTACCTTGTGTATTATATTCCATTGTAGCCACAACAGATTACCACAAATTTAGTGGCTTAGAAAAACACAAATTTGTTATCTTACAGTTTAATAGGTTAGAATTCTGACATGAGCCTTACTGGGCTAAAATTCAGGTGTGGACATGGTTGTATTCCCTCTGGAGGCTATAGAATTCATTTCCTTGATTTTTCTAGCTTCTACAGGCTGCCTTTATTCCTTGCCTCATAGCCCCCCTTCAAAGCCAAACATGTACTTCTCATGTTCCATCTCTCTGACATTCTCTTTTGCTGCCCTCTTCTATGTTTAAGGATGTCTCTGTTTACATTGGGCCCACTGGCATCATCCAGCATTATCTTCCTAACTCTAGGTCTTTACCTAAATCATATCTGCAGTCCCCTTTGCCATAAAAGGTAACATATTCACAGGTTCCAAGGATTAAGATCTGGTCTTAATCTTAGAGGGGCCATTATTCTTTCTGCCACACCTACCCTCTTTCCTTTCAATTTTCTAATCAGTTCCTACTTCTGTCATAGTTTTTGTTAGCAGAAATAAACTTCCTAATGCTGAACTGCCTGGTTAAAACTAGGCACTACATAAAATGCGTCTTTCCCTATGGAAAAGATTACCAGGAAATAAAACATTGAATACACCAGAGCAGGACTTGGGGAGGAATTCAGATAGTGAATACTCCTGCTGCTTTCACACCTTCCTCTGCCATTGTTTACTTTCCATTTTAGGCAAAAGCTGTATTAAGAAAACATGTTTTTCTTTTTTTTAGAAAAATCCCTGAATTATAAATAATAAAATTTTTCAAAGGTAATTAGTTTCAGAAAAGGGGGGAGCAGCATAGTCAAAGGCTGTAGAGACTTCAAAGGAGATGGAGATGGATGTAAAAATATGAATTTTCCAGCCATGTTGCTTGTAATTCTGAAAGCAATTAGGGTGGTGTGTGGTGTGTGGGCTATAGGGGTGGTAAAGTAATAAACAATAGTGGGTACAAACTGTTTTTAAGAATGTCCCTAGAGAAGGACAAGAAAGTGGGACAATATATAAACATGGAAATAGCTGATGCTATTTCATTTGTAGTAGCTAAAATTGAATAAATGTTAAGTGACTCTAATCTGTTGAAAGAATTCATGAACCAAGATCACAAAGTTTCATTCTGTCTTTGATTTGCTATTCTACACTGTTAACATTATATGTCTGACTCTTCCCATCACCACAAATCTTTGCTATTATTCCCCAAATGCTTTGAACTAGAGTGATTCATTCATGTCTGCAATGTCATAAATTGGAGAGCGTGTAGGTTCTTACCCTGGTAACTATAGAAGCACAAAAACAAAGGCAATGCCAGGCATTTCTCCAGGGTGAATACATTTCACAAGGCAAGCTTTAAACTGTCACATTTCTGATTGTCTGTGATTCACACCAATATTGTGCTCTGTGATGGCTTCATTGAAAGGATTGTCATGTTCTATGGGGGACTCAGCCTACCTGCTCATTTACCAGTAGCTGGTGTGAAAGCCGTGCTGTGCCAATGGCTTGTTCACAGAAGGCAGGCCAATCTTTTGAACCGTAGATTGTTTCAAATGAGAGAGAAATAGGTGAGGCGAGAATAGATGTCAAGGGCAATGCTAAAGAGAAGGAAAATGCTTGTCTGAGTTTTACCTGCAGCTAACATTGTTAAAAATGATAGCCGCTTAATGAAGCATGGAGGGCTAAATGCATTAATAAGCTCAGGGAGGACCTTATTCATACCAATTTGGATTCTATTCACTTGTATTACTAGTTTTCTTAAGACTGGACTAAAATTTTGATACCTTCTGGGCCAGCAATGCCCTTAAGATTTTATAGTTAATTTGAAAGAATTATTGAGACCTATTTCTTCAGCTCAGAATGCAGTGTGGTCACAGTATTAAGCAGATTAAACCATTTATCAAGATAGTAAAGAAAAGGCATTACATGTTTTTAAGAGCAAGCACTAAATTACCAGTAGTGGTAAAATCATTATATCAAAGAGATTTATTTGTTTACTGGTATTTAAATGAGATGTATTAGTGATCCCTTTATTCTGATTATGAAAATTTCACAATATACATATGGTATAGATAGAGAGTACTATATATTCAATTGTACCCAATGTCCACCTGTACAAATTAACTCATGAACCTTCTTGTATTGATTCTACACTTATCCATACCTCCAGATAGTTTGCAAGCAAATTCCATATATACTCCTTTTTCTTTAAATATTTCAGTGTGTATCTCTGAAGGATATGGCTCTTCTGTAAACAAAATCATTGTCACACCTAAAAATTAATACTATTACTACTACTTCTTTAGTACACAGAAAATATTCAAATTCATCCCATGTACTTCTAAATTGTTTCATAGTTTTGCAAATACCGTATTTTAATGGTTGATTGAATCAGGCTGCTCCTGAAGTCATATATTGCATTTATTTGATATAGCTCTTAAATCGCTCTTAATATATAATCTCATTACTTATTACTTTCTTGCAATTTGTTTTTTGAAGAAACCCTATTGTTTGTCCAATAGAGCTTTTCACATGCTGAATTTTATATCCCTGTGGTGTATCCTCTACTACTGTATTTTGTGTAAATGATAGTTTCATTTAAGAGACTTGCTCTGATTTGGCACAACTACTTTATAGATGATGCTATGTGGCTCCGTTATCCTGAAGAAAATGTCCAGGTGTCTCTCTTTTGGAGATGTTAGTGGCCACAGGACCATCATTTGAGAGGTCCCCTTCATTGCAAACAGTAGCAACCTATAGAACCACAATTTTCTCCATATTGCTTTTTGTATTTAACAATAGAACCCTCCGCTCATTTCTCTTTCATCTCTTTCAGATTTCCTTGGCTATTCTTGCTTATTAATTCTTCCAAATCAACTTTATAATCAACTTGTCCAGCTCTAGGGGGAAATAAACTAATATTTTTAATGGAAAATGAAATTGCTTTATATCTATATATTAACTTAGGAGAGCTGAAAATTAATGTTATTTTTCAGAAATAGAAGTTGAGATTTTTTTCTTGTAGAGTAAGGTAGAGAAATCCTTCAAATACTTTCTCATGAGTAGTTAGGCAATGATTAAAACACTTGAAAAAATAATTTCACCAAATAATTGAACATTTTATCTTCCAAGGATTATCATTAGTCATCCAGTTAGATTATTGTTTCTTAGAAATTCTGGAGTGGTAGAGTAATTCATTTTCAAATGTATAAACTTCACATGAGTTTAATGTGAGCATAAAAAAATCTGTTTTAATTGAGGCCAGAGTGTTTCTGTTTCTCTGGCAACATGAGAATCACTTACCCTAAAGTGAAATATCTCATTTGCTTACCTGCAACTTATTAAGTTCACACTCAGCAATTATAGTATACACTTGGGGAGAGGGTGGAGAATAAATGGACCACACGTTATACCTGGGTGACAAATACAGATCATTTCAGTATGTGACAGGTCTCATGTCAAAACTGAAGCAGATCAAGTTAATAAATAAATTCTGGAAGAAACTGTATTTCTGGATTCTCCATTACATTATTCTATGTTTTTTGAAGTAAGTGTAGATTTACAAAGGGCCATGAAACTCATCCAGAAAGTAATAATTAGATGTATTTCCACGTTATTTTTTTAAATTTAGATTCTCATTTAAATACTTGTTATTTTGGAGTTTGATATAAACTTAGCTTCCCAAATAGTATTATTAAAATCTGTACAATGATCTCTTCAAAGAATTTTTAATATTATAATGAGCCATTTGGAATTATAATAAGCCCTTTAAGATTATAATGAGCCATTGCTCAGAAATGTTTGCTGGGAGAAAGAGCTTGCCTACATTCAGCCCACTTCTCAGCCCTGCTTCTGGTCAGACCTGCTGCTGTGAGGTCCTACTGGACTTCCCCCCAGGCAATGGCTACTTTGAGTACTTGTTAGGCCATGAACACTGTTCTTCCTTATTAGCCAACTCCCATGGACCTTCTAGAAAAATGCTGAACTCTCCTCATCCTCTTCTCTTTGTTAGTGGCTTCTGCTTTATTTCTTTATTCTCTCTTTCGAAGTCTCAGGTAAAAGAGCAGATAATCTGAATTACATCCATCAACTCAAACACACAGGTATACACACATTTCTATAAAGCTTCCCTGATTATTCCAATGGATACTGGGCTTGAAAACTACAATTTCTAGGATCCTTTCTGGTTCTGATAGTGTATAACTCTCTTTACTTTCCCAAAGCTAATTTACCCTTATGGATAAATATGAGAATTTGATAAATGTACTTTTAGAACTAGGAATATAGATGAGTTTTCAAAGTATATTAGAGATGGCATGACAGCACATGGAAATGTTAAAATTCATATTATGGGCAAGAACAGGTGCTAGAATATTGCCAATCCTCTTTCAAAATGAAGCAGTTTAGTTATGTGGACTTGATATAGAAAATTCACAGCAGCCAACCATGTGGAGAAGGAGGCAGAGCTCAACAGTGGGCAGAATTAGATGGTCACATACTCTTTAAGAGATTAGGAAAGAAGAAATAGAAGAGATAATTCAAGTCTTATGTGAAGGATGAAGTGTCATTTTCCATAGAGAGTGGCCTTCATCAATATTCTCATGGCTTTTTTGGGAGATCAGCCTATAGGAAACGGATTCCATGGCTTTGTTACATCATTAAGGAGTCTTGCTTTGGCCTGGCTCTCTTAATTGTGTGCCAGTGACACTCAAAAGCCTCAGTAAAATCTCTAATCACCATCTTTTTTGGTAACATTTTTTCTAAATCTGCAATTCTTCTAAGGACAAAGAAATTAAGATAAAGTGGGATCCTTAGAGTCACAGCAGAGGATATTTTTTTTAAATCTAGATCCAACAACACATGTGAGGGAAATTGGTTCTGGGTATCAGAACCAATTGGTTATAGGTGAGCTAAGATACTCAGCCCCTGGGCAGCAGACTGGCCAAAGCCTCTAGGATGCTCACTTAGGGCTGTGAGGTCTCCTCCTTTTACCCCAGCTCTCTGCCAATATTTCACACTGTGCCATGATGTAAGAAACATTGGAAAGCATCACTCTATATGATGGTCATTGTATGTAACTAGCTACTTTGGGACTCAAGGATTCTTTAGAAAGACTCTGTTCTCCAATTCCACCCTAAAAGAGATTAGGTTGTTAATGTACTGCCTAGTATAGCAGGGACATCTAATTCAGTCCTGTATCAGTGAAGTAATTACATAATATTTTGTTAGGTGACATACGAATGGATTATGAAATAGAAAATTCACTTGGTTATGTATAAAATGTCAAACTTATTTCCAAAGTTATTTTGGATTTTTTTCTTCATGCGTCAGGTTTGTAAAAAGTGCCTTCCAACAGAGAAATACTTGGGAATTATAGGTTGATAACTAAGGTCCATCAAACCTAGCTGTTACAGTTTTGTACTTCTCATAATGAGGTGTTTTTTTTTCTTTCCTCGTTGCACCCCATACTGATTAGGGTTTTATTCATCTGGAAATATGACTTTACAACTACTGATTTTGAAGAGTTTTTATGCTGAAAACAGAAGGCATAGTTATATAAAAGTAGCATAGGTACCTAAAGAGAATTATTCTATTAGGGTCATTAAAATTGGAGTACTTAGAAAATCACTGTTAAAATTTTCACAGCCATTCTCTGACTCCTTCAAAGAATACTTCTATTCATTGTGATTTTCAATAATGCTGTCTACCACATTTTTAAAAGTTTATTCAAAATAATACATGCCAATTAGTTTAATTAATTTTGCATGGAATGTGAAAGAATCCATAGAAAATAAATGAAAGAGGGATATTGTTTTGAAGTAGGCCTCTTCTAATATTCTCTAAGGCAGTGGTTGCTTTTTCATGTCACTTAATGCTGACCATTATATTGAATTACAGAAGGAGTCTGTGGGGTTTCTAGTATGACTTTATTTCATGGATTTTATCTATTATTCCGGAGCCTACACAGAAATTCCTAAGTCATATATATTTCCACATTGTAACTCAAGAGAATTTGGCCTCTTATACTGGCTTGCTGACCTGCTTTCTAAACAAAATTCTTTTGCCATAACCTCAGTGTATCTTTATTTCTCTTATTGCGTACATATGACCTCTAATTATGCTTTGCTATATTTTTACTTTAAAAAAATATCTACAATTTATTTTTCTATAAGGAAAGATACTAATATGAAATATTTATGTAGATTCTATTTTTCCAGAGAACACACAGTGTTTTGTATTCATTATCTCAGTATCTCTTCCAGGGTTTTGACTTTGGAAAAGACACATTTGGATAAAACAAAGGATAAAAGAGTTTAATTTTCTCGCTTCACAGAAGCATAATAGGACGAACACTATATATGTCCTATTTTCCACAAGTGACAAAACAGGCTAGTGCTGACTGGGATTGAATCTCAAACACACACACACACATAAAAATAGGTGTTATGCTAATAGAAGTAAGAAGAAGCCTATTACAGTGACTTTGATTATTCAATTAAATCTAATAAATATTGAGTACCCACAGTATCAAACAAATTATAATAAGGATTGTAGCATCTATGCCCTTTAGGAGCCCTTTAGTTATTTTTTATTCTTTATCATTTTAGTAATGTTGTCACAAATACTGCCAGAAATTAGGACCAGAGTGTTTTATATTTATAATAGAGACATCTCTCTGTGTTCTGTCCGATTAATCAATAGGTATGTTCTTCAGTGAATTTCTTTATAAAGAAATGTCATGTGAATGAGTTGTTGAATATGGAATGTCTAAAATATTTCCTTATGAATAACACCTTAAAAATGCAGAAATAGCAAATATTTTGGATAATGGCTAATGACGTATTTTCCATATTAGTCCTATTCTTATCTTTTTTCTGATATTTATTTGCTTTTATTTTCCTTTATTTTTAAATTAATGTTATTAAGAGCTAATAGGTTTATGTTAATAAATAAATACAGCAGGATATTGGATGAAGAATAAAAGCTCTTCTCCTTCTCTCTTTGACTCCTTATTCTCAAACTCCATAGGTAACAACCTTAATATATCAGGTATATCTTTCCCCAAAAGTCTAAGTGCATTTAAGTACTTATCTGCACAAACATAGGTATGTGTATCTATCTGCAATTATATTTATCTGTATACCTTGTAAATATAGATTCATAATATTTCCCACTTGGAGTGATATTTAATAAAACAGAACAGACCTAGCTGGTTTGGCTCAGTGGATAGAGCGTCAGCCTGTGGACTGTAGGGTCCCAGATTCCATTCCAGCCAAGGACACATGCTCAGGTTGTGGGCTTGATCCCCAGTAAGGGGCGTGCAAGAGGCAGCCAATCAATGATTCTCTCTCATCATTGATGTTTCTCTCTTTCCCTCTCCCTTCCTCTCTGAGATCAATAAAAAAATATATATATATATATATTAAAAAATTTTTTAAAACAGAACAAAGTACAGACCAATCAGAAGAGCTGTCTTGGCTGATTTTTGCTATGCTGAGGTTAACCAGCTGGTCTCAGGGGACACGAGGCATTTGGGAGGCTTGGGCTGCAGCAATTCACCAGCAAGTACAGAAATATTTCAGTATGTTTGCCACTGGTTTTTTGACAACTGTGCCTAGAAAGCAAGCAAATACCAGCCTCCTTTCAATCATTTGATAACTGGTGGTTTTTTCCTCACTACACATAAGTGTTCCCACCTTCTAGTAAAGATCTCAAAAGACCTCAGACCATTTCAAAAGACCTGCATCAGACCCACTCCTATTGCACCTCTGTACCAACCTTTCATATTTTTAAATTCAGTCCCTTAGAGTTTACCATAAAGACTGTTTATGTATTCATTAAAGTCTCATGTCAAAACTGAAGCAGATCAAGTTTATTTCTAGAACATTTCTTGCAGAATTTCCTCTGCAGCCCAGCGGAACCTTTAATCACATTAGCGGGTCTGCCTTCCCAGTTGTACCTTTCCAGTGGCCTCAGTCGCTCAAAGCTTAGAGCTGTTAAGCTTCCCATATCTCCGAGCATAAACATATATTGTTGCTTTATTAGTAGTATATTTTTCATATGTCTCATTATTACAATATTACCAACCCATGGATTAGTTTGGATGTATCTTTCTACCCAAAGCATTGCACATAAATGTGACTCAATGTTTGCACATGATTCTTTTCGACTTTGGGACTGCACTGGTGAGTGCACACATATGCACTCGCACAAAACATCCAAGGTATTTTTTTTTTACATCTTCAAATTTGATGTAGATTTGAAAATAGAGGATTGCCACATTCCCCTCTATTGTCACTCTGATGCCCCTTTATTTTTACACATTTATCTCTAGTACAGAAGGTACAGAAACCTTTCATTTGATCTGTTCCAGTTTCAATCAATCATCTGCTGTGCTAGAATTTCTTTTCCATTATTTTCTATTTGGGGTTGTAGAGGAAGTGACATTTAGTGAATAATTTACTGCCAAGTCCTTTGCCAGGTATTTTGCATATATTATCTCATTTAATCCAAATTGCCTCTCAGTTGTATACTTATTATTGATCCTAATTTGCAGAACAGGAAGCTCAGAGCTAGAAAAGTAAAATAATCTGCCCAAGGTCACATATATGCTGAAACCACAACTTGATTACAGGACTATGCCTCCAAAGCTCTGTGTTGGTTTTACTGTCCCACGCTAACTGTATCTAAGGGGTACTTTTGGAGGATTAGGTAATATAAATAAGCATATCTTTTAAACTATCAAGCACTATCATTCACACATGGAATTTCTAACTCATACTTTATACTCGATAACACAGTAAGATGAGTAAATTGGTAGGTAATGAATGCTTTGGGTGATCATGATTATAATGGAGCTTTAACAATCGGGTGACATGATGCCAGTGAGTTCTGAGAGAGCTAAAATCCGAGCTTCATTCATTTCTTTGAAAGGCATGGCTGTCAAAATGAAACATCCCATCTTCACAAGAAGGTATTAAATATGAACAGGTAACAGTAATATCATTTCACAGAACATAAAGGGTTATAGAATAAAATCTGAAATAAAATCCACTGTAGCATTAAGTCTCCTATTTGATATATAAAATGTGAGAATACTTTGGAATTCAGTTACACACTGTTGTTGTCACCCTTCCCCAGGTGTTCCAGATTGCGTATGTGATTGTGAAAGCAGCCAACTCCCCTCGGCCTGGAAACTGGATCTTGGAACGCTCACTCGATGATGTTGAATACAAGCCCTGGCAGTATCATGCAGTGACGGATACGGAGTGCCTGACCCTCTACAATATTTACCCCCGCACTGGACCGCCATCATACTCCAAAGACGACGAGGTCATCTGCACCTCATTTTATTCCAAGATACACCCCTTAGAAAATGGAGAGGTAAGATGAGAAAACACCATAACTATATGTAAGATGGCCAAACAGGCTTGTCAGGAAGACTTGAATATATCAGTAATTAATGTCAGGGGTATTTTAAAATAGGATTTCACAGAAGTACATTAAATGAGTTATTAAATAAAAAGGAAAAACCCAGGGTGATTAGAATTTTAACTACCTTCATCTAGTACATATCTCCCATCTCCAATAAAGATCAGAGAGGAGGAAATGGGTTTAAGTTGGAAAGTCAATGATTGATTTTACATATAAAAAGACTTTTCTTACAATGAGGATTGCTAATGCTTAAAGAAGGATTGAGACCTTAGCAGTGGTTCTCAACCTTCCTAATGCCGGGACCCTTTAATACAGTTCCTCATGTTGTGGTGACCCTCAATTTCCTTGTTACAAATTGAATATAATTAAAGCATAGTGATTAATCACAAAAACAATATGTAATTATATATGTGTTTTCCGATGGTCTTAGGCGACCGCTGTGAAAGGGTCGTTCGACCCCCAAAGCGGTCGCGACCCATAGGTTGAGAATCGCTGCCTTAAAGGAAGTCTTAGTTCTGTGTATACTCTGGTCTGAAGATGGGGACAAAAGAGGTGAATTTGGAAAGAAGTAAAATTCACACAAATGACCTAAAAAAAGGAAATTTTTTTATGGGTTTTTTGTTTTGTTTTGTTTTGTTTTTGCTGTCACCACATAGGGCTACGGTGGGTTTCTTTTCTTTGGTCAGGCTTTGCTTATCACATATTTAAATATGCTGAATTCAAAAGCATTCTACTTCTCTGTGGCATCTTTTATCCTGTGGTTAAGATTCTTGATTTATTCATTGGATTTAAGCCACAGATTCAAATCATGGCTTTACCTGTTACCAGCTGTGTGATTTTGAGCCATCTCTGTGCCTCAGTTTTGTCTCCTATAAATTAGGAATGGCAATAATAGTTCTTACTTTATATAATTGTCAAAAGATTGAATGAATTATATTTAAAGCATTAGAGTAGTGCTGGCATATACACTAAGTGCTCTGTAAGCATTAATTATTTTTGTTGTTACTGAAATAATAACTATTGTGTAGTTACTATTATTATTGTTATTATTATTATTTTCCTCTCAAATACCCAAACCTTAGCTAAGTTGTAGGGCGCGCCTATAGGGTTAAGCCTGGGACTGACCTGTTGACAAAGCCACAAACTAGTCCCAGCTTAGAGGGCACAGCCCTCTTAGCATAATTAGGCTTGACCTTATGACACTCCCTAGATCAGGGGTCCTCAAACTAAGGCCCGCAGGCCACATGCAAATACAAATATTGTATTTGTCCCGTTTTGTTTTTTTACTTCAAAATAAGATATGTGTAGTGTGCATAGGAATTTGCTCATAATTTTTTTTTAAACTATAGTCCGGCCCTCCAACGGTCTGAGGGACAGTGAACTGGCCCTTTGTTTAAAAAGTTTGAGGACCCCTGCCCTAGATCCTTCCTAGGTAGCTAATAATGGGCTGTAGGTGCAGCAAGTGCTGCCAAAACAAGTGAAACTCACAAGAACATTGTACCACTACCTTGTTTACCTCTGACTATAAAATAATGGCTCAACTTGCCTCTGAATCTCTCTTTGTGGCCTCAGCCAGGCACAGGAAGATCCACCTACCCAGCTTACTCTCTTTGTCATTTCTCCATCCTTTCGCCGCCCTCACTCAGGCTTTCGAACCCTTGGCTGAGCTGGCTCGGCACACTAAGTGACTTCGACTCTCATTATATTTCCCTAACTTATCTCCCTTCGGTATATGTGGCCTGGCTCCTTTTGTCCTACTTGCTATGTACATCTCTGTTGATATTCATGTCTGGTATTCTCTCCGCAGTAAGCCATATACCTGAAGCTAGTATCAGTTTTATATTCACACTATCAGAAAACCCATATTCATATTCTCACCGATGTTATTGTTACTGGAGAATCAAACTCCCCGGTCACTCTCTGGCTTGGTACCTTCTCTGCCCTCCACCCCACATCAATAAATGGTTCTAGGGACCAATAAATGTTCATTGTGTAGAGATGCCAGAAGGTGTTTTGAGGCAGTACCCTAGACCCTAGTCAACTAGGGATTATTCCTTTCAGTGTCTTTGGATTATCACTAGACTGCTAAACTAAGCATTCATGGTTGCCATAGTAATTTTTGCTGCAGAGAGACCTTTAAGTTATTTACATATGATTTCCTCTCCTTCTTCCCACAATCCCTCCCATTCTCTTTGACTGCCACTCAAATAGAACCTAGATTCACTTTGATTCTGCTTCTGAAACATGGCAGGCTTATATCAACTTCCCTGGAGAACCCATCATTAATTCTTAAAGATGCCCTTTTTTCTCTAAATTTTACATAGAGCTTTGATATTATTTTGATTTCCTATGTGACAGGTTTTTATATGGAAAGTCGGGATTTTTTCTTCCTCTTTCTATCACCTGGCATTATGGTGATCCTTAGAATTGAAAATACTGGAGCATGGAGAAACAAAGCCAACACTGCATTAATAAATGTTTCTGAGATCCTTCTTTAATGTAATATTGTTAAGGGCATAGCGTGATTGCCTGTGTGAGTTTATGTGGGAATGGAAATGAGGAACTAGCATTTCTCAATTACCTGTGGAGTTGCTCCTCTACAGAGAAGCAGCAGGGTAGCACTAATTTGTATCCATTTTGAAAAGAGAGTCAGGGAAATAATTATTTGCGGTTTCAGACATCCTTTCTCTGAAAATAATTCTTGCATTGACCAACATGAGGCCAGTGAATACCAGGAACAACAGCATGAAGTGCCTCATTACAAGGAGGTTCACCTGGCATCCTCCAGAAAACAGAATGCTTAACTCCAGTTGAAATACACAGAACACTTGATATATTTTGGAATCACACACACACACACCTCAAACCCATGATTCATTTAAACTCCCTGTATTTGAAAATGCCCCTTTATAATAAAATAAAGATAAAATTAAGAGGATTTCTGTTGACCAGTTTATAGATTCCCCCCAGCAATATTGTGTCTCGAAAGTATCAATAAATCCTTGTTAAATTAATGCAGCGTTGCTGAAAAATCACGCAGGCCACAGAAACCAAAGGAGAAGGGAATCGTAAGGAGATGGCACTAGTATGTAAGACCTGCTATCTCCGTGTTGTAGAATAGGATCTACCCAAATGTACTGAACTGGAACAGAGGGTAAGCTTCTGTGGAGCGGAGAACATAGCACAAAGTTGTGGTAGAAGGCCAGAGGCACAGCTTGCTGTCTTGTAGGGTGTTCAAATATAGCTCTGCCACTTTTAACCATGGGGTGTGGACAAGTAAACTAATACATTCCCTGTATGGCAATGAAGATCAAATTAGGTCACTTATGGCAATGCGTCCTTATGGGCTATATAATATGATAGCAAATTCTCTGGTTCAATAGCTAGCATTGGCTAAGTCCACTCTTATTGCAGGATGACTGAGCTGGCTTTGCCTGAATTGAGATTTGGGGCACATGAAGTGGCAAAGCCATGCCATGGTGTTTTGTGGGGTCAACTCTAGGGGAGGCTAGGGTGACTAGACAAGACCTAAGGAATAAGCAAAGCAAAAAACCATGAGCTTGCTGATGTTTAAAGGGCCAAAAGGAACAGATGAGAGTTATGGGTTAACCCGGGGCCAGGAAGGTAATAGTAACCAAGGCTAACATTTGCTGGTATTGCACACCCGTTTTGTGGCAGGCACTACCAAAGAGTTTACAAGTATAAATTCATATCTATTAATACTTGTCTCATTTTACAGTTGAGGGAAAGAGGTCAAATAACTTGTCCAGAATTCTATAACCAGTAATTTTTGGAGCTGTTGTTTAAATCCAGTGTGTCCTCTGAACACCAGAAAGGAACAAGGACACAGCTTTCTGCTATGTCTGGGGTTTTCTGGAAAATCTGTTGGGCAACCCAACTCATCCTGTTCGTGACTTTTAAAATCAAGTCTGAAATCCTGAGCAAACATCCCATGATGGAATATAGCAGGTCATGCAAGATTTGAAGGTCTTTTATCATTTCCCCTCGCCCCCAACATTATGAAAGTAGGGACACAGCCTTTCAGTGAAGATGCAAATCTTATGGAAATGAAGAGGATTAGTGGGCTAACTATTGTGATTGTTATCAATAATATTGGTGAAAACCATATTGTGTACTATTTGTCTCATCAATGACAAATCATATTCCTACACTCTTTTATCTGATCATCACCAAAGTTTTGGAGGCACTTGAAGCCAAAACATTTACTTGCCTGTGGTCACATAATAGTACACATTCAAAATAAATCTCTGGTCCAGGTCCCGTTCAGATCTTCTAATGGCAAATCTTATAATCATTTCACTTCATAAACTAAATCCCTTAGGTCCAATCCTACATCTTCTAGATGTGTATTTACCACTGCTCACAAGGGCTGTTTGACACTGTGTGGATAATTAAGTGCTACCCAACATCTCTACTGAGGAAATCCTGAGGGTGTCAGTTAATCAATCTCACACAGGAAAGATAATGTCCCCATATCTTTATTGCAGAAGTATACTCGAAAATACAACAAAGGATCTTGCAGCTATTAAAATAAGCTTCTGATCTTTAGGGAAACTCTTAGAACACTAGAACTATCATCAAAAGTCCTTGAGACAGGTAACCCAGGAGTAAAATATTTATGATTATACTTTACAAGCAAACTTAAACCGATATCAGGAGCTGCTTTACTTGGTTCCCTGCTATGAAAAGAAAACTGGAGAAAAATCTACTACAAAGCATTCTAGCCTGAGGCTGTGTACTAATATGCACTGTGGCCGACCAACTGCAGCCAAATATTTTCATTGGCAGTAAATGAATGACTTTGCTGGATTCTGCTACCTGGGAACCACATAAGACATACAATTTAAATTCTAATCATGTGTAGTAAAAATCCTATGATACTCATTCTACAAAGGAGAATGCAACCCTGGCAAGATTATAAGTTGGAAAATTGCATTCCCCTTGTGTAAATTTGTTCTTAAGCTTCATTCAGTAATAAGAATTATTTATTTTCTTATTCAACAGATAAGTGCCTTCTAAAACTAAGCCTACTATTAGGTTGAGGTATATGAAATTGCCAATATTTGACAATTTCTAGTCAATAAAAATGCAGTTTCCTATGGCTTAGATTAATATATGCCAAGGCACGAATAGAAATATTTGCAGAAATTTAAACTGTTCTAAACCTAACCTCACATGTACACATTATTTTAGCAAAACTATTAAAGGGAAATCCAGTCTCTTCACTGAAACAATAATTAAAAGTATAATAGCTTATACTAGTTATTTCGTGAAGGTCTTGCTCTACCGTGTTAGTAATATTCACAAGCTAGAAAAGAGCATTTGACTGCATTTGTTTGTAATTTTCAATGATGGAGAGAATATCAAATAGTCTTGTCATATGAATAATCAGGCATTTACACCCATGTGGAAGCTGAATGTATATTGGTTCCTAGTCATAAGCTCAGGAACTGTGTAGCTCTACACGAACACTGTCCAGAACCCTTATATATGCAGCATAATCACTGGTAGATGGTAACTGGATCAGAAGCGACAGCTGCCATCTTCATGGAGGCATTTCCAGTAATTGTAAACCTGGCAGCCACTTTCAGCAACTATCCACTACTCTCTTAATTACCTTATTGAAAGGCTATTGGTGAAAATCCTTAAAGATTATGTTAAGGAAGGGGAAAAAAACTTCTTTGATGCTTTTTTAAGAAAAAAAATTATAAGCCTGTCTAGGGTGGCTCAGTGTTTGAGTGTCAAACTATGAACTAGGAAGTCATGGTTTGATTCCTGGTCAGGATACCTGCCTGGGATGCTCCCCAGTGTGGGACATGTGGGAGGCAGCTGATCATGATTCTCTCTCATCACTGATGTTTCTCTCTCTCCCTCTCCTTTCCTCTCTGAAATCAATACAAATAGAAGTAAAAATGTATAAGAATGATTTCATGTTGTTTTCCTTCTTATCTCTACATTTGTCCTTTTTATCATCAGATGAAAAACATTGTGTTCTTTTTTACAAATTTTTATGTTGCAACCATTTGTCTTATAACAAGATAAACTTTTGTGTTGAATTAGCTGCAGTAGAGCAACTCCCACATTAATCACTACTAAGCAAATGCATTGCCAAAAAGATAGGGCATCAGAAATACGGCCCAGATATAGTCTTAGTTCACTAACAAATGATTTGATATTATGAATGCATTTTATGGGTTTATATGGCCACTGAGCAGTCCTCAACATTAGCTGTATTTTTCCATTATCAAATATTGAAAGACATTACATTTTCGGGGGATACGAGATTAAATAAATCAGGGAAAACATCTTGGAGTCTTGGACAAGATGATAAAGACATACCTATCATAGAAGAGAGAGAGAGAGAGAGAGAGAGAGAATATGGTAGTGACCTGTCTTGGGAACTGCATCGTTGGCACATAGAAAATCAATGCAGGAGGGAGTGATGGGAGATAGGGTGCCTTCATAGAAATTGCTTTGACTCACCATGATTACTTCAGCTACTGCATATCTGAGTAAATTGAGTAGGGAGGCTGTTTTTATTGAGTTATAAAGCAGTTTTAGAATGAGAAAATTCAATTTTAAGCTTACACCTAGGAAAAAAATTCCAAACACCAACCTGGCAGAAACATGTCACAGAAACAGATTTTAGGGGAGCAGAATTCTTTCCCTGTACAATAATTATGATTAAGTGCTGGTTAAAATAAAATAACGGGGCTGTTTATCAGGGTAAGGCATGAGAGCATTTGCTTTTGGTTTTCTTTTGCTTTAATTTATAAAATGTATTGTTTTGTAATTTTTTTTTTCCAACCTGAGTCACTTAATACGGAGTTCACTCTTTAGCATGATGGAACTGTTACCACAGTTGCAATGTTTTAGCCCCTCATTTTTTTCCTGATGTTTTTTATCAGTCTTTCCATTGAGAGGTAAACAGTGGAGAGAAAAGCCAAAGGCAAAGCAACCTGCTTTGTCAGCACTTCCGCTGTGTTGTCCGGGTGCTATGACATAGTCTCTACTATACTAGTTAGTCCCATTAAGCATCGATGCTTGCTAACAAAGCTAAACTATTTACAGGGACTCAGTCAATGTAGGCAAACAAACAAACAAAAACACCTCTCTGTGAGTGCAGAAAGTATTTAAACTTGAACAGAAAATTGCAAGTGATGTTCTCAGGAAGCCAAATTATTAGGACAGTAGCAATATGTCCTAATTTGGAGGAACTGGTGTCTTGGCAACATAATGTGTTTACACTTATCTTCTTACCCAAAGAACCACTCTTAACACATTGCGTACCACATAGAAATCTCTAAGACATACGCCAGGGACCGAATGTTTTTGGGCACACTGCACGTTATTTAAATCATCATAATGCACTTTAGGTGTTGTTTTTCAATAATTATAACATTTTTATTTACAAAAACAATTAAACAATTAAAGTTCCTAGTACTTTTTTAATGTATGGTACTGCGTAAAACATTTTCCTCTATGAAGAGGGACCAAACAAAATTTACATAAGTATCTAGATTCGCTCCTTTTTCCATGGGCGTGAAAAACGAGAACACTCGTGAGCGGTCCTTAACAGATGGCGCTTGAAACATGAGAAAACTCCTGAGCGGTATGAAATGTGTTAACATTAGCCAAGGCTCAAGAGTGTCTCAGAGGCGCCCCAGGAAGGGGAGTTTAGGATGTGCATCGCGCTCAGCCCCGCCCTAATTAAGGCCCCGAATTAGGGCCGAGAGAAGAGATGGTTCAGGGCATTTTATTCCTATCCCTGGAAAAGTAGCACAACTGGTGTCTAACTTTCCCTTCTGCAAAATAGCACAGGTAATTTTTACCTAAAGAGGAAACAAAGGAAGAATATGAAGAACTGATGTCATTATTTCTGATAACATTAAAATTTGTTTTAAAATATTAAACAGTATCTCCAGGTGTGTTAGTCAATTTCTCTCTCTCTCTCTCTCTCTCTCTCTCTCTCTCTCTCTCTCTCTCTCCTATAAAGCATTAGGTCAATTCAAGTGATATTGAAAGATATAAAATAATTAGGTCAACAGCAATCCGTAAAATATATGCCAAATGGAACAATATTTTGATATTCTGGCCTGGAATGAGGATTTGGAGTTATTTTGAAAAATAACGTCACCATAACTCTGTCCAGAACTCACAGCTGCAGAAAGAGAAGTAAACAAGTGATTCTGTTAGAAGACTGCAAGGTTAAAGAACAACCCAAGACTCAAACCTTAATGAGATTTGTGCTAGTTCCCAGTGATATGATTATAGCTCATACAATTCCCCGAAGGAAAACTACAAAAGGATGTTTCTAGGGCTAGGAATACAAATACCTTTTGCTCGTTTGTTTGTTTGTAAATCAGAAAACAAGAATGAAGATTAGGTAAAATGTATTTCCTATATTTGCTTTTAAAATTATTTGTATATTTTATATGCAGTCATTTAACATGAAATCTTTACCCACTGTCTTCACATAGAATATTACATAGTTGAAAGATGCTGCTGTTTCCTGGGCATTGCTAAAGGCTCTTGAATTCCATGAGTTACTGGATTTTGCATTCCCCTACTCCTCATTTTACATCACACAGACATAAGTATAAGATCTTCCACACCTACAGCCAAATCAGATCACTCTTGCCTGGGACTTAGCTAGTTTGACCATCCTAATCAAGGAACCAGCTAGCTTTCAAATTTGTGACAGGAAGGTAGCTCCTTAGAGTTTGCTAGTGTTTGCATGTGTCATTCATTTATGTGCTAGAGCTATGCCAACCTCCCAGGAAAATGAAGGACAAAAAGGTAATCAATTATTTTGAATGCAAATTTAAACATTCACATAAGAATATTAATAGGCAAAATATATTTGTATGACAATAATCATTATTTTGTATATCTCATCTTTTGGGGGACCTAAGAGATTCCTACTTTCTCAGTCTAAAAATAACACATAAGCAGAATGCTCCATGGGCCCCAGAATATTATCCTTCAGACAGTGCATTAGTTACTCAAGTCAGGAAACACTTAATTTTGCAATCCTATGCCATTAATAGGAGAGGACTTTCTAAAAAGCTGAGAAATAATCAGTCTCTGGTAACTTAGCACAAAACCAAATTGGTGTCTCCACTTGGGTTTCTCTTTTGAAATTATTTTCCAGTTTTGTTTTCTTTTGCGTCTGGCATTCTGGATGATCATTTTGTAGCATATGGATAATTTTATGTTAACATCTGGAATTGAGATTTTAAAAAATTTGCCTGATGCATATAGAATACTTCTGTAAGACTTGTATTTTTCCCAGCTGCTGTTTATTCATTTCAAAGAGACATGGTTAAGTGAGTGTAACAACCTCTAAAATTCCTGAGGAAACACAAAGCATGTTTAATACAAAGTCCCGTCAGTCTATTTTCTCTCCTACATGCTTTTCCCACGGCAGAAGTAGTGGAGATCTGTCTAGAAGGAAGAGCTCTGAATGGTAACAGGTGGTGTCGCTGAGCACATGGGCCTTTGAAATCAGGCTTGGTTTGGAACCTTGGTCTGGCAGTCGATAGCTATGTAACCTTGGACACCTCTTTGAAGTCCAGCATTAATCGTATTAAATGAGATGATTTATGTAAAATAGCTGGCTTAAGGTGGGAACTCAATAAATGGCAGCTGCTACCATTTATTTCAGTGTATTCAGAATGCAACTAAGAATTTCTCTTCCTGACCTCATAGTATGCAACTAGCAGTTTGGTGATTTTTACACAGTGTTTTAGAGATCTGACTGAATCTTGTCTTTGAAAAACTTGTCCTATGAGTGGAAGGAGAAGGAAGGAATCAAGCTAGCTAAAGACATTATACAGGAAACCAGAGAATACTTCCTTTCTGAGCTTCTATAGCACAGCAATGGCAGTGTACTTGCAAAGTAATTTGAATTTTTAAAATTTATTTTTTAGAAATATATTTTTATTGATTTCAGAAAAGAAGGAAGAGGGAGAGAGAGATAGAAACATCAATGATGAGAGAAAATCATTGATCGGCTGCCTCCTGCATACTCCTTACTGGGGATCGAAAGTGCAACCAGGGCATGTGTCCTGACCATAACCTCCTGGGTCATAGGTCAATGCTTGACCACTGAGTCACAACAGCCAGGCATAACTTGAACTTTTAGGCAATGCTTTAGAATTCACACACTAACTTAATATTTTTAAGTCCACGCTATTGTGTTGGCAAGGATAATAGTCCTACATTCTTTATTATGAATGAAAAAACTAGAGGCCCAGTGCATGGATTCATGCACTGGTGGGGTCCCTTGGCCTGGCCTGCAGGGATCGGGCCGAAACTGGCTCTCCGGCATTTCCCGAGAAGTCCCAGATTGCAAGAGGGTGGTTCTCAGGTGACACACCCTGGAATCAGGCTCCCTTCTCTCTGGTTCTGGATGCGTCACCCGAGAAATACAACTGCTACATCACCACAGCTTGGCAGCTCCTGCGTTGAGTGTCTGCCCCCTGGTGGTCATTGCACATCATAGCTACCGGTCGGACAGTTGGATGGTTGAACAGTTGGATGGATGCTTAGGCTTTTATATATATAGATGTTATTCATATTGTTTTGGAATTTCTTGGAGTCCATTGTTTTTATGTTGTTAACTTATTCACCAGGCTTGAGTCTAAATTATTTTTGTTCATTCTCACTCCAAAAGTATTCACCTTAAATGATGAAATTTTATAATATTGAGTTAGAGAAATGTACTAAAGGTTTGGAAAACAGCTCTAATTATTTCCAAACTCTCTTGCATGTTGTTGGGATAAGTGTAAAACTAAGGCAATTAATGTAAAGGATTTTACATGTATTTAGTTGTATGTTTTTGATATCTTTGTTAAAAAATTAGAGCTTCATTTTATATTCACCGATTAAAAGATATTTTTCAAAGGAACATGACTTAACAGAGTTTCAGAGGGATGATTTTAAGTACATGGATTTTGCACATTGATTCTGAAAACCCAATAATTTTCTTAAATATATTCCTTACTGTGCTCTTGTTACCTTAACAAAATTGAGGGTTTGAAGTTTGTCTAGTTTTTTTTTTTATTCTTTCCCCTAAACTTAGCAGGCTTTGTGATCAATAATACTAGATGAGTTAGTGAACAAAGAGATGATAAAATGAATGAATTTATTACCATTTTTTATTAAAGAGATATTCTTTTTTATACCTCCAATTATTTCCAAGAAAAGTGTCAAATGCAGTACATAAAAAATCATATTAAATTGACAAAAACATGAAAATTTAACTGAACAAAAAAGAATTAAAGAAATGAGCACATTTACTGCTCATCTGGAATGAGTTAGTTATTTTAGTTGAACTCTTAATTTATTTCAAAATTTTCAGACAATTGAGGCAAAAAAGGAAAATGTTAAATTATGTAGTGTCTTTGTCTGACAAAAAAGAGCTTCCAAATTTTCAAGACAAACATTTTCTTGGCAATGAATTCTTAGAGAAAAATTTAATGCAGTCCTTATGTAAAGACTTCAGATAGCAAAAAGTACAAGATTTTCAAGCTTAACTAGTACAGAGGACAGTATCACTTGTTTATTTCTTGTGGAGAGCGGCTACAGTGTTTGGACAGGTTCAAGCCTCGGACTAATGAGAGGGCACAGTCCTCTCATTGCCACGTGCAAGTCCCAGCTGGAGGGCAGAGCCTTCCCAGCACAATTATAGCCAACAGCTATAGTTGTAAGCTTGAACCTATGGCCTGAACACGTGGCCTCACGTGTCTGAGTGATGTGGCCTTGATAGAGTTCGGGTGCATGTAATTGAGTAGGATGGAAACCCATGAGAATGTTGTAAACATCTTGACCACGCCCTTACTTTGCCTTGTGGAATCTGGCTATAAAATAAAGACACGGCTTGTAGTCCATGGCGCTGTCTCTCCATTGGAGAGAGCAGCGTCCCACTCAGCCTCAGCTTTATTCTGTTGTCTGTCTTTTCTAATCCTTCACCGCCCTCACTCAGGTTCACCCTTGGCCTTGTTGGCGCGGCACAGTTTCTACCACATAAGAAAGCTAAGGTTATAAACTTCAAATTTTTACTCAATAATGATATATGTGTCTTTGGGAAACTAAAATAATATGATTCAGTCTATAATTTTGTGACAGTCTACTTAACCCAGGAAGAAGCCTTGGGGATGGATATGTGGTGTGCCTTGATGTTACTTGATGTTACTCTCAAATGTCAAATGCATAGGCAAATCTTTGTGTTTGAGTTACTTGGGGAGCACTTAAACATTAATATTCTTTGTTGTTGGGTAGTCATCTGTGGGATGAACATAGAATATGTACTACTAAACAAATGGAGAGCTAGCCTAATGCCACACAAAGTGTATTGTCAGATGACCTGTGATTAGAACCAATATATTTTTCCCAACTTACATTTTGAGTAATAATAACTAACATTTATTGATCTCTTGCAATGAGCCAGATGTCATTCTAAGTGCTTTGCATCTGTTAACTCATCAACTTTCACAATAACCTCATGCAGTGAACACTATTCTTGTTCCCATTTTATAGATGAGGAAACTGCTGGACAATATTATCTAGCCCAAGGTTATACGGATAGTGAATGAAACAGACAGTATTTGAACTCAGGCTAATACAGTAGCCTTTAAGCTTAGCACATCATGAACTTACCCACAAGCTGCCCATGAATTTGTATTAGCATGTGGCTTTACAGATTGAATATTTTAAACTCTTTCATATAATATAGAGGGAATATTGATATGAACAATATTGAGGGAAACAATAACTAAAATTTGCTAGCCTTAACCTTGAAAGAACATCAATGTGACTTCCTGCCAAGTACCTGATTATGAAGAGAATTGCATTGTGATAGCAGGCTAAGAGGAAGAAAGTAAGAAATGTACCCTGAAGTAGTCCAATGAATGGATTAACCTATTTCAGGGCATCAGGTTGGAAAGCAGTGCTCATCTTATAAACCTGGTCTAATGGAAAGTGCACTGGATTTGAAGTAAGAATCAAAAACAGAGTTTTATACCCAGCTCTACCACTCTTAGTCTCTGTAACCTCCTAGTGTTTTCTTTTCATGGGATCTTTGATGTGTCTTCTTAGAAACTCTATTTTTTTTTGAAATATATTTTATTGATTTTTTGCAGAGAGGAAGGGAGAGGGATAGAGAGTTAGAAACATCAATGAGAGAGAAACATCAATCAGCTGCCTCCTGCACACCCCCCACTGGGGATGTGCCCGCAACCAAAGTACATGCCCTTGACCAGAATCGAACCCGGGACCCTTGAGTCCGCAGGCCGACGCTCTATCCACTGAGCCAAACTGGTTAGGGCGAAACTCTATTTTTTTAATAAATTGGTTTAAGGTTTCTGTTTTATCTACCTTCCAGGTTTATTGTGAGACCAAATAAAATACTGTATGTGCATATACTGTAGATTCTAAAGCAATCTACAAATACACAATATACACACATACTTGCCATAGGGGAAAGACATATGTCCAATTAATGCACAAGTTATACCAAACTATTTTGGTGCATTCAAAAAAATCACAATGAAATTTAAATATGCAAAAATCCGTTCTCTTTCTTTTTCTCAATCCTTAAGAATCTCTACGTAAGAGAGGTAACATGGACACAGTAAAGTAAGGGCGAAAATTGAGTTTTAAATGTTTTGGAATTTCTGAGCACAATTAGTAAAAATCCATAATGTAACCATTTGTAAAATTTTTAAAATTTATCAAAGAAAAGTGAAATAAAACAGATAAGTGTTGCTTTGTGGGACATTATGCAGAAAAATTAGCATGATTGGACTAATACAATTCTGGATTTACAGGGTATTATGAGGATCATTCTGACTTAAAAATGTATAATTATTTTGTAAATAAAAAACTATGGGATTTCAGATTAAAAACTCAAAAAAGGTGAAATAGTTTTACAATGTTTACTAAATGTACTATGATTATTATGCCATAAAGTATCTGGATTTTAAATATGACCTTTATGGCCTGAGAAGTCAGACCTTTCTTTCACAGATGACTTCTTTTTTGTCCCCAGTGCTATTTTGTTTAAAGGCCTATTTATCCTCCATTAAGTGATCTTTCTAAAGCTTTTCAGCATGTCTCTTCCAATTGCATTAAAATATCTTTAAGGAAATTAGTATCCTCAAGAGTCGGCACAGTCTTTTGCTATTGCATTTGCTATGGATTTGTGTGAAGGCAAAATATACAGGAAAATCTAGAAGTGAGCACTCTAGATAATTCCAAATGCACCTAATGTCTTCTCATGCTGCTCCCTTATTGCCTTTAATAAAAAATAGCTTCTGAGTGGCAAGGGTATTTTAAGACACATGAATCAGTATGCTCCTTCAGCTGGATTTCTCAAGGAGACTTTTCAAATGCAGAAATGATTAACAGTATCTGAAGCGAAACTGCACAGACTGTGTGGTATGGTCATAGTGGGTGGGAATGCCTGTTAGTCTAGAGGCCCCTGCTGTGTGCAAGACAGACACCGCCTTCCCCATTGTCCCTCGCCCATGGTGGGCCTGGAGTGGATTTTCAGAAATAATTACCTACAGAGCACTTATAAAAGCTAATGAATTATCTTCTTCACTGTGTTTCTTTCATTTTTATGGAAGTCTGTCTACTAGGCTGTAAATTGGGAGATTTACCAATTTAATAAAAAAAAAACTATTTCTTTTAAGACCTCAGAGTCTTCTGCAATTGCACTTCCAATTTTTATTTCAAACCCTGTTGATGCTATTGTTTACCATGTACTTTTAGTTAACTTGAGTATTTTAATTTAGCACAAGTCAGCTCCGTCGATTAACAACTCTTCGTTCTAATTATATCTTCTAAGTATTTTCAGTGGTGTGTCTGCTATTCCAAAGATCTCCTTGAACATTATACACATTAGAACTGGCAGAGCCTCTTGACACCTCGAGTAAAAGCTGGAAGCTCTGGAAGGAGGTGCTAATAAATAACCTCAAATCCGGAAATTGTATGCTTTGAAAAACAAAATCATCCTGTTAGTGAAGCTAGAGTAAACTTCCTAATACCATTATTAATCGGTTTTTAAAAGATATATCCTGAAAACTATGGGAAAGGCTGCTGTAGATCAAAGAAATTACAAGGCAGCAGCAAATTATAAACAATATATTTTGAAATTATACTTAAAATTACCCACAGTCAGTTTTCTAAGGCATTGAAGTATTAAATATTTTTGAGTTAACTAAAATCTCAAATTGTCCCTGAGGTAATCACTTCAGTTGAAATAACGGTATCTGCTGCTTCACATGAAAAAAATCAAAATTTGTGAATATTATTATGTTTATTGAAAAATTATGGTTAACCTTCAAAATGATGTGCAAAAAGATCACTAACTGTTTTAGGCTTTCCTTAAGACTTATAATAAGCAGAATTTACAGGTCCCTAACCCTGTTAATCTTTATTTGAATATGTATCTAAATGCCCTATGAAAATTTTAAAATTCTATGTAAATCTTTCATCATGTTATCGATGATAGTGGGGTTCTTGGGGTACCAAGAGGAAAAGAATGTCCTGAGGGTCCCACAGGAGGATGGGTTTCGTGAAAAGCTTTATTGATGGTGTAAAATTAAGGGGGTTCCCCTCAAAGGTCCCATCTCTGTCTATTGCCATGGAAGAAGTCCATTCTTGTCTTCAGTAGCACCAGAATTAAGGCCACTGCCAGAGTTTCTGCTTCATGTTGAAGTGCAGTCCAGTCCAGCATCTGGTTAGCTTAGCTTGTGTTCCCAGCTGCTGTCCAATGTGTGGGGGGTCCACATGGCCATGGGCCATGGGGCTGCTTAACGCCACGTGGCTATTGAGGGAGAATAGGCGAGGGCACCAGTGAGTGCAGGTCACAAGAGCAAGAGGAAACAAGTGTGAGTAAGAGCCAGAAAGCTTCTTTGTCTGGGGTTTTAAACAGGAGCTTAAACAATGCATTTTTCAAGATTTTCCGCACTTCTGATGGGGTCCACCCTGGAGCCAATCCATTGCTCCCCAGGCGAGACTGGCAGGGAAGCACCTTCCCTGCCCCACCTCGACTTCTACTGTGCTTGTGTCTATCGCCCCCCAACAATCTAGCACTAGATGGGAGAAGGGAGGAGTGTTAATCCTCTTGGAGGAAGAACGCTGTGTGAAGCTGTAGCTTCCTGGTGAAGCTTCCCAGGTGACCATGCTTACATTGTCTGACTCCTTTTTGCTGCCTTTCTTTTATTAATATTAACTGGCTAGTTATGATGATAACAATATCAATTGATGATTTATAACTGGTTAACAGACTATTTTTCTAACCACACCCATGCAATCAACATTTATAATGTTTTTGGAAAAAAATCATATATCAGAATTTTTTGCTTGTTTGTCAGATATGCCTGCCTGAGAGAGCACCACTGTAGACCTCTGTGTTTCCCCTGGGCAACTGAATTTCATTGTGGGGAGCTTCAGGGTGTAAATGTGCTCATAATCACAAATGCAGCCTTATTAATACATGCGGTCCACAATGAAACACTCAGGCAATTATGACCCAGAATTCCCTCATGCTATTCTTTGCTTCATGCCTTTGGAAGTCTTTGGGAGGCCCTATAGCGCTATACAGAACATGGGCAGTCAGGATTGTATATGAAGTTTACCACCTAATTTTTCCAAAATGGTGTTTCCCAAATGGTTGTGTGAATATTTGTAACTTGTGTTGTGATTGAACGATCTCTATGGTTGCCAGACAGGATTTGTGCCCAGCAGTTGTCTAAGGCAGAGCGCATCTCCTGGGGTGGCATTCTCCAGCTCACCCCATAGCGCCACCACATGCCTGTACTGGTGGACTTGAATCCCTGGCTCTGCCAATTACTACTTGCTGCCTCCTGTGCAAGGTCTTTGACCTCTCTGTTCCTGTTTCCCCATCTGCAAAGAAATGGGGATTATAGTAATACCTTGCTAACACTGAGAATTAAATGAAATAAACTATAAAATCAGCATATAAATGCCCATTTTAAAATTATTTCAACTTAAAACCATCTAATTCATGTGTGTGTGTGTTTTCTTGAAATAATAGTTACATTTTGGTTAATAGGCCAGATCCAAAAGCATAGGACTAAATTCAGATGACAAACCACGGCCAATTTTGAAACCAGAGGCACTGATCATCTTTGTTCCAGACTATGGTTTCCAGGCTGTTTTTAGAGTGAACAGTATTGCAAAGTAGAAATAGCGTCTTCCTGTGAAGCAACAGCAGGTTTGCTTACAGCCTTGGAAGATACAGATGGTGTCTCCCTCCAGAGCAGGGGACAAGCATGCTTACTACCCAGTGTAAAAGATTTGGGTTCTTCACAGCTGTGGTGGGTTGGTGTCAGAGCATAGAAGGGGAAGGTGGAGGCAAGAGAGCAGTTAAGAGGTTTTTAGAGTTTTTCAGGGGATAAATGAGAGTGACTGAGACCGCAGTGAAAGCTGTGAAGGTGATGAGAAGACATATAAGTAGAGCCAATAGGATTTCCTGACCAATTGGATCTGCCAGGAGCATTTGCTGATGCATTTCCTTGAGGTGTGAGACAATGAGACGAGTGAAGTATGAGTCTACATTTTTTCTGCCTAAGCAATTGGAAGGATTGAGTTGCCATTTAGAGAGTTGGAGAAGCCTGTGGGTGTAGCAGGTTTTTACAGAGACAAACAGGAGTTCAATTTTAAATGTTAAGTTTGAAATGTTTATTAAACACTAGAGGCCCAGTGCGCAAAATCACACGAGACCCCATACCTGCCGTGCCGGCGGGACCCTAGACCTGCCGTGCCGCAAGACCCATCAATGCACCTACTGGTGACCGGTTGTTAGGTCATTACGGTGTTATGGTCACTGGCCTTTTATAATATAGATAATATAGATCATAGTGAGATTGAATAGAGAGTATATAGTATTTTAGGGTTCAGATGAAAAATACTGCTTAAAGACATGAATTAGAAAAATTAAAGCCACAAGACTGCCTGAGATCACCCAGGAAGTACGTAAGACTAATAAAGAGAAACAGTCCTAGAACTGAGTCTGGAGATACTTCAACCTTTCAAAGTTAGATGAGGTAAAACCAGCAAAATCAAAGAGTCAATTTTGAACAGATTTCTGGCAAGAACATGGCAAGCCTTATATATTCTCATTGGGAAATGTGCACTCAGACCTTATTGTGATTTATATAATAAGCAACTGACTATGTGCTAATTTGATTAATTCCTATAAAAACTATAGGAATGTTATTAAATAGTCAATGTCAAGGGAGGAGGCTCCAGGCTTATAAAGAAGGACTTGACCAGAGTTTTCCAGGAAAGGCGTGGAGAAACCTAAGCTTGGCTATACATTAAACAAAAGCAAATGAACTAGCATATAAGTTTTATGTCCCTAACATTCACATTCCAAATTCTCATATCAGATCTTACACATCAACATAGCATATATTTAAGGGTATTTCAAATTTGATCGTATAAAATGTTCTTGAAATAATATATGAAGGATAAACTCTGAATTTAAAGACTTGCTCTGAAAACTGTTACGTTATAAATTTTACAATTAGATTTTTTATTCTGACTTTTTAAAAAATTTTTTAAAAAATATATTTTATTGATTTCTTATAGAGAGGAAGGGAGAGGGATAGAGAGTTAGAAACATCGATCAGCTGCCTCCTGCACACTCCCCACTGGGGACGTGCCCGCAACCAAGGTACATGCCCTTGACTGGAATTGAACCTGGGACCCTTGAGTCCGCAGGCCGATGCTCTATCCACTGAGCCAAACCGGTCAGGGCTTATTCTGACTTTTATTCGTACTGGTAAACTTTGAAAGTTTACAAGTATGACATTTATTTCTAAGTACAATTTCGCTTACAATATTTTAAAAGTTTTGCCAATAGTGCATATTGAGAAAAATAATGAAGCAACCACCACACCATTCATATTAGATTCTTCTCCACTTTAATGTGCCAGAAGTCAAGAAATATTTTTTTTTATGTCAAACTAAGGTGGTGTCTTACATGACGCCAAACATATGGGTGAAACTGAAAAGTATAGTGTGTCATCAGTGTTGATTATTATCTGGATATTTAATATCATCAAAAGGATAAATCATAATTGGCTTTTCAATTTGTCAAACAGATGTTCATTGAAACACAAACACAATTGATTTCACAAGCTGGAAGAACATGTAGATGACCCATAATTGTTCTGCTTCTCAAAGTTAAAGACAAACAAAATCTATTAACATAATCCCTTCAATGATGTGTAAAGATAAGGTATATTACTTTATAATTATGAGAATTTACACTAAAATTATAATGTGTTGAAATTTATTTAACTTGTGTTTTAATGATACTAATGATTGAAAACAATAGCAGTCAGAATTATAAATTATATTTAAGATTCAAGCATATTATTTTACACAGTTTTTAAAAATATGTCTTTTTTTGTAAGTGACATTGACATGGTGAATGATTGTCTTCAGTAGATAAAAGGATTTAACTTTATAATGAGTGAAAAGATTCTTAAAGCAATTTATCTTTCGCTATCAGTTCCCCTCTCAAACATTTAATATGTCCCATCTTGTAGTTGATTCTTAAGGAACACTGAAGCCTAAAGGAGACTTGGATAAAGTGGGTGGGCAAGCTCTGCTATCTGTACCTGCCTCCGTTTCCAGCCTGAATTTTTTTATTTATATTCTGATCTTTAATTTTCATGACCTCTTTTTCCACCAAATATTTTTTTAAAATAGTCTTCCTCCTACCACTTAAAAATGTTTCAGGAATAATGAAAAAAACACAAGGAATATTAAAAAGGTTGAAGAAAAGGCAATATTGTTCTCTCTACTCAGAGCACCCCGGAATGATGACTATGACTTACAATATTTTAAAAGTTTTAGGCACACTCATGTGGATGTGTAAACTCTGGAATGCTTGTTTTAAAATTGCTCACTAGTTGGCAAGCTTATTTATATTTTTACTTCGAGAATACAACATTGTGGGTGGTATACTAGTATGTGTATTCTGTACAGATTGTATAAATTGATGGTAACAATGTTTATGCTATTAGAGAATGTTTTCCTCTCTCTTTATCAGTACCATCGTGTTTTTTAAATATACCACTGGAAGAGAATAGGAAGATATAGATGTAAGGGAAGAGATTCAGGTAAAAATAAGGTGGTTAGTTAAAACTGAGAGTAATTTAAATTTTATTTTTAAAAATAGCATAGGTTGGAGACCCAATAAAGGGATTTTAGAGAATCAGGGGTATAGATGTAGCAGTTCAGAGAAAGGATTATTTCATCTGAAGTCCACTACTGGAGGACAGGAAGTTCGTGAGATAGACCAGTGGAAATGCTTACTTATGATAGGGAAGAAAGGGTTAGGAACAGAAAAAAAGATATATTATCAGGAATGAAGTTAAAGAAGGGGCTGAATATTGATCAGATTTTCAGAAAAACATACAAACAAACCCCAGTCCATACTAATGCTAGGCATAGGCCTTAGAGTTTTCAAAACCAACTTTCTAAGGACGTACCCCTGTTCAGCGTGTATAACAGTAAGTTTTGGAACATGGCTATTATGGTCTCTGGCCCTGTGCTATCACAGGGTGAAATGATTGGGTTAAAATGTCTGTACATCATCTTTGCATGTAGGTAATCAGCCCATGGGGATGTCTACAGTAGGATTTCAGAGACTCTTTCTTGTCTTTCTCAAAGGACTGCCATACCTAACTATCTGATAGGGAACCCCCTCTTATTGAGTCCGTGTCTTTAATTAGCACCATATCAGACTGAAAGATGCAGAAGACTGCAGGATGCTGATAGTGGTAGGACATGAGAGGCCTAGAGAAAAACTACAGGGCATCCTAAGATGAGAGAGAAAAGGCGATTTTAGAAATTAGAGAGATTAGAAACATTGCATTCTGGCCAGTAAATATTCACTGGACTTACAGTGTATCTTTTTTTTTTTTCAAGGAAACAAGTTCACGGCTATTATAAAAGCATAGATACTAGTAATCACAACATATGCTTTTAAAAATATTTTATAGGTGTTATTATTATAAACTGTTTCAAAATAGACATTATTGTTAGCATCTTATTTTTAAAATAAATACCATGAGAGGGAAGAAGAAATGAAACAGTTTTGTTGCCGGTTCTCATTGGAACCAGTTTAAAATGAAAACAAACCAACCAAAAAAACTCTTAAGTCCAACAGCAACATTCATAGCAATTTTCCTAATTTAACTCCTTTTCTTTTTGCTAAGGAGGAACAGTTGTATTTTTGTCATTAATGAAAAAGGGAACAGTGCCTAAACAGCCCATTATAAATTCTACTGGGAAAGCATATTACAAATAATTGAAAACAAACCTGATTCTGTGAACTTGGCAGCAAATGTATAACAGCAAGCAATTTAGCCCTGGCCCCTGGATGACTGATTAAATGTTTTATTTCCTTTACCTTTCACTCACGCTGTGTTTGTCAAGAGGAAAGGGAAAGGGGAATGTGGGGAAACAAAATCCACTTTAGACAAGTAACTTACGATAACGATCAATGACTTCCAATCAGCTGCTTATTTATTTTCCCCAAGTTTTCATGTTTCTAAATATTTGGTATGTGCATGGGTGCCTGCACAAAATGAGGCCTTGAATCTCAGCATGTCCCTCACTCCCCCACCTCCCGCCAGCTAATCAACAACACAAGCTGTATCTGAGCTTCTTTGAGGGCACGGCTTTGCAGCTTCCTGTGGTCAGTTAGTAGTGTGAGTCCAGCAAAGGAGCAAGAACACTGTGTACTCAGTAAATCGGCAGAAATCATCATCTTCTGTGGTGTGGGAGGAGAGGTCCCTCGGTGCACGCTGCTTCTTTGAAGCAACTAGAGATCGGCTGGTGCCGTACAGATGTCAGGGGTGTGTAGAGCTAACAGCCTACAAACCTAATAAATAAATGATTATGATCCAACTCTGTACAGAAGAATGCAGGAAGCTGACGTGTACTCAGTAAATCGGCAGAAATCATCGTCTTCTGTGGTGTGGGAGGAGAGGTCCCTCGGTGCACTCTGCTTCTTTGAAGCAACTAGAGATCGGCTGGTGCCGTACAGATGTCAGGGGTGTGTAGAGCTAACAGCCTACAAACCTAATAAATAAATGATTATGATCCAACTCTGTACAGAAGAATGCAGGAAGCTGACCTTAGGATGCTATTCACGTGGATCACATTTGCTGTTGTCATATAAAGCATGTGAAATTAACACTGAACCTCAAGGAAACACTTCCTTGAAACCTTGATATTTTTTTAATGTTATCTAGCCATCAGTGTACGTCAAGCGATATGCTTGCAAGCCTGGTGACTCAAAAGAAAAAAAAATCTAAGTATGAAGTTAGATTTATAGCTAGTCCCATCCCACATCACATTTTTTAAAAAATTAAATTTATTGGGGTGACATTCTTTAATATAATTATACAGGTTTCAAGTGTACAAAATCTATAATACAAACTACTGTCCAGATGTCAGTTCTACAACATCCTCTTCCTGCAGCCCTGTGTTGGCATTTGGTCACTTACTCTGTCCTTACTCCCAAAGACTGTCATGTCAGGGAATGGGAATATAGAACACCCCCAGAGCAACAGCCCCAACACAGAGCTGGAGGGCTCTAGAGCCAGGAACTCCTCTGATCTTTGCATCTCTTAATTGCTTGTGTGAAAATGAACAGGAATTAGAAGGTAAAATCCAGGCACAGGTCCTTCTTTCCTGATGCATAGTCTCCCACTGATGTTCAACCTTCAAAACATTTCCAGAATCACCTCCCCATTGTGGGTGGGAACTTTGTCACTGCTACTTCTGTCTTCTGAGGCTGTTCAGGCTGGTAGTAGGTAACTATTGTAAAGGGTGCAGCACATCTTGCTCAGCAGGGAAACACACAACCCTTTGTAATAGTTTCCTTGCTCTCTCAAGAATAACAATAACAATAGCTAACACAGTATTTTTCCTGTGTGCTAGACATTATTCTATTCAGTTCACGTGAATTATTTCTTTTAATCCAGCAAATGGCATGATAAAATAAGTATCATGGTTAGTTGTCTTTTACAGAGGAAACTGAGGCATGGAGAGATGAAGTAAATTGCTAAATTCACACAAACAGTAAGAGGCAGAATTTGAACCCAGGTAGTCTGTCTCTAACATGTATGATCTTAAACGGTAGTTAACAAGTACACACATGCATGCACACAATTGTATAAAGGATCAGGCACAGGATTAGCCCAAATTAGAAAAGCATATGTGTGTGAACATCTTTGCAATCTTACACACAGACCCGTTGCTACTCAGATTTACGAACCCACTGAAATGAAAATTCCTCAGTTATGGAAATTAAAATTTTATTCTCTAAAAAAACCCACATTTTTTTATTTATTGATTTATTCTTTGTACAATGAAAAAAATCTTAAGTTCAGAGAGGTAAGATCTATAGTTTGCTTTTACAAAACTAGGTTAGAGGCTTACATTTACGGTAATGGAACACATGATTTCACTTGAAAGCATAGAAACTTGATCAACCTTGGATGTACAATTTCACTCTAAAGATGAAATGAAATAGAGCAGGATAAGAATGAAAAAATAAGAGGTGACTGGAGAACAAGTAAAGGTATGGAAGGAAACACCAAAAAAATTAAACATAAAAGACAAAAAAAAAAGAGGTGGCGAAAGCAGGGAAAGTTCAGAGAATGAGGCTGTCCTTATATTGGCAAGAGTAGGGAGTCAGGAAACACCTGCCAAAAGGTAAGGATGTGTGGGTAGTCAGCATGGGGACTCTAGTTTGCATTGGCGAGAGTAGGGAGTCAGGAAACACCTGCCAAAAGGATGTGTGGGTAGTCAGCATGGGGACTCTAGTTTGCATACACATATGTTAGGGATATTAGAAATGCAGGTAGCCCAGGAACATGCTCAATCATGAGGACCTTGTGTCTAAGAATTAGTATGCCTTCATAATTTAAAATATCTGACATCTTGTTTAAAGTTGAACCTTTGTGAAAATTAAATTAGTTTAGCTTGCCAATGGCCATCCCAAAATGCTATTCTATATAAATGGGGGAAAATCAAGATAATATATTTATCCAGATTTTTATTATGTACTTACAACACTCATACACACACACACACACACACACACACACACACACACACACACAGTTTTTCTCTGAGGAAACTTTGAGTCAGGGAATGAGAAGGAGAGACTGGTTTGTTCCAATCTAATGACACAGGATCTGGCACTGTATTTAGACCTCATGCTCCAAGATTTTATTTTAATTTTAAACAAGTGTTCCCACACGGGGACTAAAAACAGGAAAATGTTGCTTAAGTTTTCCTTTGTGCTGTTGTCATGTCTTTCAAGTGTACTGATCGTTCTGTCCTACCAATGTAGGTCATTGTACTCTCAGTTGCTTTTATTCTTATTTGAGACTGAGGAAGAGCATGTTAGTTCACAGATATTTATTTTTGGTATTAATGTATTGTTTCCCTTTCTCCCTATAATTTGAGGTTTTAGTACTTCCTTTAAAATTGATTTTTAGAGAGAGAAAGAAAGAGAGATTTATTGTTCCACTTATTTATGCATTCATTGGTTGATTCTTGTATGTGCCCTGATCAGAGATTGAATCTACAACCTTAGCATATAGGGGCAATGCTCTAACCAACTGAGCTACCCAGCCTGGGCCTAGTACTTTCTTTTTAGTAGAATTTCCCATAAAGTATTAATTTTTTGCACACCAGTGAATTAACTTATTAAATTAATTAAGTATTAAACCCGTCATAACCAATTTTGAATATTATGATGTTACTAAGACTTTAGGGATTGTTGGTTCTTTTCATGTTAATTGATGCTTTAGCCTTCTTGGACATGTTCCAGTTCTGGTTTTGATCAATGCAGAGCTTTGCTTCTATTTATATGGAAGATCTCTACTGATATGGATCAATGCCAGGGGGTGTTAATCAGGTCTGGGGCTCTCTCTTGACTTAGGGTCACTAAGTGGCCCTCTATGCTATAATATAGTTCATACCTGTTCTCAGGGAGCCTAGTCACCATCTGATCTGGTGGTTGGTCCTGTGTGGTGACTTTCAGGCATGTTAAGCAGTTTACCCAAGGAAGTCTAGAATGGATAAAACTAGTAGGATAAATACTGCCCAAATTCATGAATAAAATCCAAGAGCTGGGGAAATCAAACAATATAGATAATTCCAGAGGAGCAACAGCAAGACAATGAAGAAAAACTGAAGTTAAGCTACTGGGGTTAGTTACAGACAAGGATGGAATGGAAGAAAGGCAAATAAGAGAAGGAAGGGAGGGTGCATGGACAAGGTTCTCTCACTAGGGCTGAGCTTCATGATGCAAGAAAGCTTCAAGCAGTGCCTAGGTGACCTGCTGTTACTCATTCAACAGATGCTTACTAAAACCCTCTCCTGTGAGGTAGTGTGGTGGTACTGAGCTCAGCCATGCAGTAAGACTCAAATTGGAACATATCTTAGCTATATGAACTTAGCCATATTTGTTAAAATTTTGTGTGTATCTCTTTTTTAAAAGGAGAGACTAACAAGAACCTTATGAGATTGTTGTAAGCATGAAATGAGTTAATGATGAATGGTTTATTTATTTTAAAAATATTTTTATTGATTTCTGAGAGGAAGGGAGAGGGAGAGAGAGATAGAAACATCCATGATGAGAGAGAATCATTGATCGGCTACCTCCTGCATGCCCCACACTGGGGTTTGAGCCTGCAACTCAGGCATATGCCCTGACCAGAAGACTAGCCATGACCTCCTGGTTCATCTGTTGATGCTCAGCCACACCAGCCGGCATTGCTGAATGATTTGGAACACAGAGATCACATGCAAGAGTGTCTAATATCCAATAAGAACGTAGTAATAACCACTATTGATTTTATGTGCCACGGCCTGTGTATTGCACAGAAATTTCTGAAATAGCTATGAAGTTGGAATAGATGACTAATGATTCTGTTCTCTTAGTCTGTGTCTGGTTGAGGCACACCCGAAACAAAATTTAGAACAAGGCAAATGTGTGAGGGGAGTAAGAAAATCTGGTGATTTTCCCTCGTGGTCTATTCTGAAGCTATTTCTCTTAGATTATTTCCTGCTGTGAATTTCAGATGATGTTTATATCCCTATATTATCTTAGGTTGACAGCACAAAGATTTAGAAATGACATCTGCATTTGATAAAATTTATATGAGAAGCTCCCAAAAGAGATTGAGAAAACCTATTTTGACAACACTTCTTTTATCCCTGCAAATATTATATACTTTACCTGGAGAAAGAAAAACACAAGCGATAAATGAAACATTTTCAACTTGGAGTACTTTTTAAAATTATCATTTGAAAATAACTTTAAATTTTAAAATAGATTTAAAATGAGCTCCTGTGTGTCAAGGTCCTTTTAGAGAAAAGAAAAGAGGGAGGGGTGATATTTGTATTTAGTAATGATTTTCTCTTTTTAGAAATATCAGGGACTTAGTTATCATTGTTCCTTTTATACATCATGACCAGTGGGAATGATACAAGATTTTCCATTCAATTACGATGGATTACAGGTCACCCATCTGGGCATGTTCTAGATGATGAAACTAACCTAAGCTCAAGGGGCTTAGAAATAAATACTTTGCTGATGGCTTTGACTTGTATGAAGCAAAAATTCACCAGAGCTTTTTAAAAAGAAAGACCATACCAAGCTTGAGGTGTTGAGAAAAATCAAAACCCCTAAAGCATCTATGACTTCACTTTTATTTTTTATCTTTTCAAAAAACAGCCTATGTGTTAATTTCATAAAAGTTAGAAAGCATGCTTCATGAAATCTGTTGGTACAAAAATAAATAACTTTGATATAAAATGAAAGAGAGAGAGAGGGACAAGGATGCTCTTATTTGACTAGGAGAGAAGCTCCACAAATCTTTGAAACACAGTATTTTAAGTATTTCCACTATGAGAAATGAAAAATAAAAACAAAAAGACAAATACTCTTTGAAGAGAACTGATTTTCTTATTACACTGCAATTTATTAATGACTACTGTTTTGACAGTGAAGAATATGTTTAAATATTTTATAGAAGGAAAAACTTTCATTAAGGAATGACAAAGGCAAGAATTATAATTCTAAAGAACAGGAGAAAAAAATCTAAGTTTCAGGGACAATGGAACCATGCAGGTGTCGAAAGTGAAATACCATCTTATAAGGAGTGTCAAATACCTGTTAAGACTAAGCTCCGGGTAAAGTTGTCAATGACACAGTCCTATTTGTTAAACAGTTCATTAAGTTGATATTTCCTGTATTCTTGCGATAAGGAAGTTAAGGTCACTTATAGTCCTTGATATTTTATGTATTAAAATACTACTACTAAGCAGATCAGTAATCATTATCCATGGAGGAGAAGTTATTTTAGTTGGGTTTGTACACTTCTAATGAGAGTGCAATATTTATTAAGGACTTTCTAAATGAATTCAGTGCATTCTGCATAAAAAGAATGTATTTCCAGTTCTGGTAAGTAGGAATATTGAGGCACCTGAAAGAATGTATCCATTTATACAAGTATATTGCATTCTTTTTATCTTCAGAAATGACTCCACTAGTGTCTGAAATACTTTTTGTTTATTCTTCCAAATATTGGGGCTACCAAGATCTCCATAACATGCCCCTTTAAGTACTTGAATTATTACAGCTGTAGTGAGATTTAGTTAATTATCTACACTAATAAAAGAGAAACATGGTAATTAGCATACGACCACTACCCTTCCCATTGGCTAATCAGCATATTCTTATGCAAATTAACTGTCAGCCAAGATGGCCGCCGGCAGCCATGCACTGAAGCGAGCAGGGAGGCTTGCTTGCTTCAGTGACTGCGGACTCCAACGTTCCCCGCCTAACTTGCTGGCCTCTCAGCTGCAACTCTAAGCAACTATGTACTATGTTGCAAATAAGAAGCTAAACAAAACCCCAGAAACCAGCCGGACTGAAAGCCAGCC
>NW_005354291.1:8034596-8038365 GCF_000412655.1 Myotis brandtii
GGTGGGGAGGTGGGGAAACTGATTGGCCCTGATTGCCGGCCAGGCCTAGGGACCCTACCCATGCATGAATTTTGTGCACTGGGCCTCTAGTGGTAAGTAAAATTCATGCCAAAATTATTGTGTGCATCCAATCAATGGAATTGGAAATATAGGTAAAATATATTTAAAAATACACAAAGTTAATTTTTGAATGATATATAAAAATTGGGAATATTGATTGGGGAAAAGAGTTAATTTGCCAGAAGATCTATCACAGCCTATAATATGTGGACACTGATAGTGATTTATTCATTCAGCAAGTAGTTATTGAGAATTTACCATGTACTATTCACTTTATTGAGCAGTAAAATATAAATAAGCAAAGTTTATATTCTCATTGAACTTAGTCTAGTAGCAGACACATGCAAGTAAACAGGCTGTATTCCATTGATTTGAAAAAGTTTTAAAAATTGCAGTGAAACTTTTCTGATGAGGTAAGGAAGGCTATTTTTCAATAACTATTCTGTTACATATAATAAAACTAATGACAGTCCATAAAGATGATAACATTTGGTAAAAACTTTTTCTTCTAGAAGCAAGGTACTCTGTTAATTAGCCTTATTGGTAGTTATTGTGTGTCCATAGAGTTTAAGACATTTACTCTATAATTTTAATAAGCTTATTGTTTTTTTATGAACTCATGCAAATAGTAGTACATCAAATTTATAGATTGGACAATGAAATAGCCAGAATATGATTTGCACAAAGAAGGAGCTAACCAATGGGTAAGGTTCACTTTGGTCTGGTTAACAAAATTAATTTGAGTAGTTCTTAAGTTCAAATAAAATGTCTTATAACTGAGAGAACACATTTATGTGTTCTGCTCAGCTGAAAATAGCCTGTCAAAATGGAACATTGGTGTAATAGAGAATAAAGTTAACTAATGTTTAACTAATATTAACATGCATAGTAGACTTGGATATAAGGAAATCATGGATCCAAGCTGTTAATTTCCTAATTTTCTTTAAATCAACTTAACTCAAAATTCTTGGATGAAAAATGATATGAAGGATTACTGACTTTAATTTCATTTTGTGGAAATAACATGCTCAAAGGTTTACTCATATAATTACAGAAAAAAATCTGATTAACTTTATGAAATAGCTTTTTAAAGTAGAAAGCTATTTGAATTTGCTAAATAGTTTGAAATAGGTGATAAAGTGAGCGTTGCAAATCTGGGAGGGTAACATTCTGGTCGAGGGAACCCAAGTTCAAAAGTTCTGAGGTAAAAGATTATCTGGCATGCTCTAACAAAGATGGCACTCTGGATGGAGCAGTGTGAATAAGGGAAAGAGCTTTAAAAGTTGTTTTCTCCTTTGGTAATGTTAGGGGATAGGGCACAGTATGTTGCAGATAATATAGGATCTCATAGCTCATTGTAAAATGCTTGGCTTTTATTGATAGTGAAATAGAAAATCATTGGAAGATTTTGAGGAAGAGAATGACATGATTGGAGTTATATTTTATAAGTAATATTTAGAGCACTCTGTGAAATAGATACTGACCTCAAGAGAATTTTCAAGTTGATTGTTGAGGCACCAAATGATGAGAGGAGACTAAAAGCTTTTGCTTTCATTAAAAAAAATGATGACTTTGTGCAGTTAGCTAATAGTGAATGTGATTATGGCATGGGGCTCATGTTGGAAGAAAGTAGCAAAGATTTGAAATGAGGAAAGAGAAAAGTGCCAAAGCAGGACGGCATTTGGACATCAAAAAAACAAAAAACATGACTGCAGAAGAAATATGCAACTTTAATATAGGCAATGAAGATATCAAAATTGTTAAAGATTTTGCTTAACTGGATTTGGTCATCAATTTAAATGGATGCTGCAGTCAAGAGATAGAGAGATGACAGATACTCAGCAGTGAAAGAACTAGGAAAGATCACCAAGAGCGAAAATGTGTCTTTAGAGATCATCCACGCTCTTGTATTCCCAATTCCTATGTACAGATGCAAAATTTGGACATTGAAGAAGGGAAAAAAAGATTCTTCTGAAATATGATGTTGGAGCTCTATGGATACCCTGGATTACCAGGAGATGAACAAGTATGTCTTAAAGAAAATTTAACCTGAAACTTTGCTAGAGACAAAAATGACAAAACTGAAGCTGTCCTGCTTGGGCACCTCATGAGAAGGCAGGGTTCTTTGGAAAAGACAAGAATTCTGAGGTAAATTGAAGGCAGCGGGAAAAGAGGAAGACAACCTATGAGATGAATCAAGTCTGTAAAAGCAGCCATAGGCCTGGGTCTACATTGTGGATCTCACTTATTCATAAGGCCACCAGGAGTCAGAGCCAGCCCAACGGCATGTAACACACACTTGAGTTGGAATGGACCTCTTTTGCTATGGTTCACACAATTTTCATAAAGCTGCTGGCCATCTTTTAAAACTTTTCCATATAATCTATTGACAAGGAATCTCTTTGCAGAAATTACTAAAGATCATCTGGCAAGCAGAAGTAAAAGAACATAGACCAACTTGCAGCATGAGTGAAAGTTGGCTTTTTTGGTGTCCAATATTTTAAATCATTAATATTAAACTTGTGATTTTTATTTTAAGGAATACTGGGACTAAATTGATGGAAACATTTACTAAAAAAATTTTTTAAATCTGCTATATTACTAGTAGACCATAGGGAGTTAGGTGTGGTAGCATAAAGACCAGTTCTGATCCTATTGTAGTGCCCAGGCAGAGGATGATGAAAGCTTGGGCTAAGATGGTTTTAGAGAAGTTCTTAGATGCTGGATATATTTTGAAGGTAAAGCCAATAAGATTTTCAGACATTTCGGACATAGGAATAAAGAAAACAAAAACAGTTGAGATGACTTAAAGTTGTTGAGTAGCTGAAAGAATGAAATTATTTAGTGAAATTGGAAGACTGTTGGGATGAAAAGCAGGAACTCAATTTGAGATCTACATTTGAAATACTTATTAGGTAGGCAAATAAATGTAGGCGCGAAGGCAGTTGGTTTCTGCCTTCTGACCTTCAGAGGAGAGATCGGGCCTGAAGACATAGATGTGGGAGACGTAAGTATAGATGGTATTTAAAGCTGTGAGCGTTGATGATATCACTAAGAGAATAAGTATAAATAGAACAGAAGAGAAGACCAAAGACTGAACAACATAGCACTCCAATATTAGAGTTAGAGAGGAGAAAGGGTGTTAAGTAGTGAAGGAGATAGCCGGAGGAAAACAAGGACAGTGTGGAGTCCTGGAAGTGAATGGAGTGTTCAGTTGTTTCAAATGCTGCTAGTAGATCAGGTATGGTGAGGACTAAATAGTCATAATTTGAGGGTTCCTGTTGGTGATATATAGCCAGCTCCAGAGCCTTTGTGCTGTGCTAGAAACACAATGACAAATTGTTGTGTTGTCCCCTTTTCTTAAGATTCATACAGCTTACCCCCTTTCTCCAAATATTTGATTTTTTTCCTTTTCACACAGAGTGAAATAAAAGTTATTTGGCTCCTTTTTCAAAGTTACTCTCCATCTCTGAAATAATATCATATTAACCATGATTGTATTTAAGAGATTCCCACAAATCTTTTTGTTTAATTAATAAATATTTATTGTTCAGATTATTACAGATATGATTGTATTTAAGAGATTCCCACAAATCTTTTTTTTAATTAATAAATATTTATTGTTCAGATTATTACAGATGTTCCTCTTTTTTCCCTCCATAGCTCCCCTCCACCTGGTTCCCACCCCACCCCATGCCCTTACCCTCCG
>NW_005354291.1:8038775-8039729 GCF_000412655.1 Myotis brandtii
ATGTGTCTTGGTGTGGTCCTCTTTGGATTCCTCTTGTTTGGGGTTTTCTTCGCTTCCTGGACTTGTAAGTCTATTTCTTTCATCAGGTAGGGGAAGTTTTCTGTCATAATTTCTTCTAATAGGCTTTCAGTATCTTGCTTTCTCTCTTCTTCTGGCACCCTGATAATTAGGATGTTGGTACGTTTGAAGTTGTCCCAGAGGCTCCTTACACTATCTTCATATTTTTGGATTCTTTTTTCGTTTTGCTTTTCTGGTTGGATGTTTTTTGCTTCTTCATATTTCAAATCTTTGACTTGATTCTTGGGATCCTCTTGTCTGCTGTTGGATCTCTGCATATTATTCTTTATTTCAGTCAGTGTATGTTTAATTTCTGACTGGTCCTTTTCCATTTTTTTTTTTGTCATTCTTATTTAGATCCTTGAAGGTCTCTCTATGTTCCTCGGAGGTTCATAGAAGATTTTTGAGTAATCTTATAACTGTGGTTCTGAATTCTATGTCCTCCATTATTTTGCTTTCCTCCATTTCTTTCATCTGTGACATGTTTCTTTGTCTTTGCATTTTTGGCTGACTGCGAGGACCCACTGTGTCTATAAGAAGAACTGCTGTGCTGGAGACACCCTTATGGGGCAGGACTTGCTTCAGTGGGGCGTTGGTGCTCACTGAGTCTGCCTCTTGAGTGTGTCCCTTATGGATGTGAGGAATTAAAATCTGGTATCTGACCAGGGGTACCCTGCCTCCTGGATCTCTAAGTCAACCACTGTGTGAGTCCACCCAGCAGGAGCTACAGCGATATCAGCAGATTTCTCTTTGTTTGGAATTTGGAAGGTTTGGAGCTCTCTAACCCAGCTGCAGTTAGATTAGGCTGTAAAAGCCAAGGTGATTCCTTTGCACCATTGAGCACAGCTTGGGAGGGGATGTAAATTGAGTGGGGCGGGGTCTCAGAGAATCACCAGG
>NW_005354291.1:8039784-8058842 GCF_000412655.1 Myotis brandtii
CAATGAGATCCCTGCACAGCTCTGTGAGAAAGCCCCCCTCACTTTCCAAACTGCTGCAAGACAGTCCAGTTTCTCCCCGTAGGAGTCTGGGACCTCAGAATCTCGCCTTAAACGAGCTCAGTGCGTTAGAGAGCTTGTATCCGCTTCCGATTGAAAAAAACCGCGCACCAAGCTGCAGCGGCCTCGCGCACGCCTTCATATCTCTGTTCTTGGTGCGTCTGCACCTCCTATCTGGTCTCAATGCGCTTCTTTCTTTCCTTCTAGTTGTAGAACTTCCACTCGGCCAGCTTTCCTGTGGTTCTGAATGATAGCTGTTTTGTCTTATAGTTGTAATTTCAGTGTTGTGGGAAGCAGCACGCACAGGTTTATACCTTATGCCGCCATCTTGGTTCTCTTCCACAAGTCTTAATCACTCATTTACATATACACCTATCTATTACTTGGCTGCACCTACATATATGGATTTTATTGTCTTATCTCCTGGAGACACCTTACTTATAAGTCGTTCTCCATTTCTAATTAGAAAATTTAGAGATTAAAAATTCAAATGGGATTTTAAAATCCTCTAAGGGAGCACACTACACATACATTGTCAACTCCATCTACTTCCACTACTCAGTTCAAAATTTCTAATACTTATTAATGATTTTTAAGCAGCCTACATTCTCCCATCTATGCACCCACTCAAAAAATTTGTATCATTGTGTAGGGTATTAGGAGTATAGCTGTTTTAGAAATCTGAAACAGTTGTATTATTATAATTAAAAAAACATCATAAGGGACAATCATACTAGAAATTTGATTATTTGCTGCGTAAACCATTTTTAAATTGTATTCTAATTATAGAAGTAAAAACGCTATAGACTCACAAATGTTTCTCCATCTGCAGTTGGAACATGATTTATATAGTATGCTTATGCTAATAAAAACAGAATTATTTGGGTGAATAAAGTGCAATATTGATTTGGTCATTTGGTCATAAACTCATTAGGTATTTTTCCTCTTTATTTTTCTGCAAAACTGATTTCAAAGAAGAGTGTAATTTAAAACTCTACAAGACTGTTTGTTAATCAGGCTGATATTTTCAGTTGGAATGAATTCCTTTGACAGCATGAACATACACCCACCAACATGTCTGTAATAGAACTCATTTCAGAAGATTCTAGACTGCCACGGACTTCCCACAGCCTCACAGCAAGGCAGTGGTGGTCTTGAGGACTGACACTTTTCATCTTTTTGAAGATAGACACCCTCCAGTTGTCACCCCACAGGAAACCAGGAAGTATGCTAAGCTATCCAGAGGACTCAGAATTATACAGCATTGTGTCAGTGGAAATATCCTAGCCAATATTATGATTTATTTTGAAGGGGAGTGAAAAAAGAAAAGAAAAAAAAAATGATGGAATGAAGCTGCTCACAACATGGCCAAACAGCTGGCTGGTTTTATAATCCAAAAACAGCTTGGGACTAACTACACTCACAAGCTCTCTTGGCAGAGTAGCTTGATGAAAATACCAAAGCTGTGAGAAGTGTTCTTTTGCTGAGTCCTTTATGTGGCTATCATATGGTTTATTAACCTAAATGAGAACATGTACACCATTCATTTTAAATTTCCCGTGAGTTTCAAAGAGGAACTTACTGATTTTATGTACAACCACAAATAATGGTTCACCATAGGATAAACACCAAATAAACCTTAATAATTTTCAGAAACTTTAATCCTAGACATGCAGTGATTTCCTCCTTTCTTTCAAACAGCATTTTTAGGAGCACTCAAGGGAGAGCTTGATGAGACAGAAATTAAGCATGAATTCAAGGGCACTGGTGATTTTTCGGATGCCAAAATTAATCTCTAAGGGGAACTAATTTAATTGCTTCATGTATCTTTTTATTCATCCTTTTAACATTTAATTGATACCTTCTTAAGTAATAGAGACTACTTAAACACATTTCTGGTTTACCCCCTGGATGCCAGAAATGTGGAATATACAAGATCCACTTTACTCTTTTAGATTTTATTTTACGTTAGAGAGAAAGTATCCACTATTTTCAGATTCAGTATATTTAGCAGATCTTGAATTCTATCATCTTCAAATGTAGTAAATGAATTTATTCTTTACTACGTATCCAAGGTAGACTCAATTAGCTGGGACATTTCATATTTTTATCATGAGGCATTTTGAGCTTATGCTTTGTGACATCAGAATTAGTTTCTCATCTCAGAGTTTGCTATATTTATGTCTCTAGTGACTCAGTAGTTTATTGGCAGTCAGTTTGTAAATGCTCTCGGAGATTATCTAAATTCAGGATGTTCAGAATGGAAACACATACCATTGTCTCTCCTGTCAAAAAAAAATGTGATTAACACACATGATATATGATCTTGCAAAAGTGGGTGAAAATTCCAGTGATGACCTCAAGTCACAGTTTCCTAGTACATGTATGGACTGCCGTGTTCCTGGACAGCTTCCGGCCCAGCACAAGACTCCTTTCTTCTTGCATTTCTGTCTCTTTAGTCTCCTGTGCATGCATGCACATGCTTGGGGGTGGAGTGGGGGTGAGGGGGTGATTCAGTCCAAAACCTACCACTCAATTAATTTTATTTAAAAAGTTTGATTTGATGTAATTTATTGCATAGGTAATAATGCATTTACAAAGTACAAAAAGTGAAAGTACTTTTTCCTTTAGTATATTGAGTTGCCTCATTCTTTTTTATGGTGCAATAATTCAGTAGGTAGATATATTATTTATTTAACCAGTTGCACATTGATGGATATTAGATTAAAAATTGTATGCATTTGTAATTTTTTTAAAAATATATTTTTATTGATTTCAGAGAGGAAGGGAGAGAGAGAGAGAGAGAGAACATCAGTGATCAGAGAGAATCATTGATTGGCTGCCTCCTGCAGGCCCCACACTGGGGATCGAGCTGGCAACCCAGGCATATGTCCTGAACGGGAATCAAACGATGACCTCCTGGTTCATAGGTCTACACTCAACCACTGAGCTTCGATGGCTGAGCTGCATTTGTTTTTTTGATAATTATTGATAAACTCACTTTCATAGGGTTTAATGTCATTTTGCACTCACGCCTGTAAGTGTATGAAAATGCTTATACCTCTTCAGTCCTGCCATCAGGGAGTATTATCAATATTTTGGGGGTTTTGACCATCTGAAAAATGAAAAAAGTTTATTATTGTGGTTTTAATAGTTCTCTTTTAAATAATGGGTGAGGTTCACTATCTTATCAAAAGTTTAACAGCCATTTTTAATTTCCTTGAATAGTTCCCTTGTATCTTTTCTCTGCTTTTTGTGTTACGTTGTTGGTCTTTTTCTTGTTGGTTTATAGGAGTTCTTTAGGTATGAGGGCAAAGAATTCCTTTATCTGTAATAGGAGTTCTTTTTATCTTACCAAACTGGTTTATTTCTCATTAAAATGTTCTGCTCTTGTGAAATGCTTGTGAGAGCATGTGGGATTCATGCACCTTTGAAGGATAGTTTCTTTGCAATTTCTCTATTTTGATTTTATTAGATTTTTTTTTAGTGTCAGTTGTGCTAAATTATTTTCCTAACAAATCTACCATTCCAATCAGGTTTTCATGTATTTTCATAGACTGGGTTATACCTCTGATTTTATTGATCTAGTTACTAAAAAAATCAACAACAAATGAACAACTGATTGAAATCTCTTACTATGATTGTAGATTTGTCTAGTTTTCCTTGCAGTGTGTCATTTCTTTGCTCTCTATATGCTAAGGCTCTAAATAGATACTTTCAACTTTAGAATGATTTTAAGTACTTGATGAGTTTCTGTTTTTGTCTATTTTGTAGCTTTTTTTTAAACCAAGTTTTTTTGGTTTTCCACTGTGTACCAGATTCTTAAATAATTTCAGGACACAATAATTTTCAGATAAAGATTAGTGATTTAAAAATTTATTGAACCCCTAAGAAAGCCAAGTAGATGCAATGCCTTGGAATAGAGGATTATGGGTAATTGCAATATATAGAGAACACCTAAAATATAAACAAATACATTGCATATACATGTGTTAAAAGGTCCATAAACCCCCCCAATTACTTTATTTCAGTAAACATGAAGCTGCATCTGCCTAATTAATTAGGAGTAGAGAGCTTATCTTGATTTTCCAAAAGAAAAACAAAACCAAACCAGATATTTAGTATTTGGTGAGCTTAATTGTTAAATTTTTTTTTCCACTTTGTGTAGATTCACATCTCTTTGATCAACGGGAGACCAAGTGCGGATGACCCTTCTCCTGAACTGCTAGAATTCACCTCTGCCCGCTATATTCGCCTGCGGTTTCAGAGGATCCGCACCTTGAATGCCGATTTGATGATGTTTGCTCACAAAGACCCAAGGGAAATTGACCCCATTGTCACACGAAGGGTAAGTTATGATGGACCATATTGTAGGCTGTGAATGATATTGCACCCTTCTTTTTAATCTTCTGTTAAATAATTTTAAAATATATCTTTCCATGATTTGTAGCAGTGGTTATCAAAGACTTTAAAATTTGGTAGGCCTTTTGTTCAAATCTAAGCTCAGCTACTTATTAGATGTGTAACATTTATCAAAGTTTTTGACATTTTAAAACTTTGATCCCCTCTTTTGCAAAATGAAGATCATAATGCCTAGTTCATATTCTGATTTTTGAGAACTAAGTTTTGTCACTTTGGGTGATCAGTACTATTATAATTGGCTTTGGGGAGTTACTGTAGGAAATTGAAACATTTTGGCTGCAATCAACACTAACAAATACATTTTATAACATGACTAATACACACACACACACACACACACACACATACACACACTGCAATAAATCATAAACCTTAACATGCACCGAAGCAACTGTTGACATTGTGAAAATTTAGGGGGTCTAGGGCTGAGTTGAGAAACTGCATTTCTATCAAGTTCCCAGTAATGTCAATGCTGCTGGTCTGTGCACCATTTTGTCCAATTAAATAATTTTGTTTTATGCTTTATTAATAAATCAAAAGCCATAGTTTTAAAAAGCATGACTGTAGGGAAAAACTGATTTTATATATTATTTTCTTTCCTGATAGGATATCAGAAAAAAAATGCTTAGAGCAGTCTTTCAACAGATCTTTGAAAACAGGAGCTAATAAAATAGCTGTTTTCCAGTGTTAAACTGGAATTTATGTGACTATGACATAAATGATCAGTGGAGGTTGCTAGGAGCCATAACTGTGCTTCCTCCTATCTATCCCCTGCCACATGCACTGGATTATGTCACCTCCCCTACATGCTGTTACATAACCAAGACATTATTACCAAGAAGGGCAATTCAGCTATAAATCCATGCTAAGAGAATATCTACTGTGTGACCAGAAGCAAAGGTAAATGGAGCATTGTAGAAGAAACTAAAATTGTGGGACAAAACTCTTAGTTCTGAAATGATCTTCCTAAGGTCAGACTATTGCCAACAATTGCTGAACCATTAGGCTGAATATTGAATATTGGTTCATGAATACCCCTCATAAATTTTCTCTTCTCATTACTTAATTTACCCTTCCCAAATCTCTCCATATAAAATAACTTTTAAGGTTTTGTTATCCTCATACAGCACATGTTTCTTGTGTTAGGTTTAGGTATTTTCTAAACCTAAAATAATTTTACTATGAATTATACATCAGCCTATTGTAAATTATCTTATATAGAAGTAATGATTATTTTATGGTGATGTTAGATTCTTGTTTTAAAATATCCCTTTTAATTTTAATTTCAGCATGATTTAAAAATATGTACTGAGAAAGACTAAATAATTTTGAAGGGAAATTTAATCTTTCTTGACAGTATATCTATCAGAGGGGGAAAAATCAATGGGAATAAATGTGTTTCTTTTATCATCTTTTGAGAAGGCAAAGTAGAGATTGGGGTGCCCATCTATTATTTAGAATTCATTGGACATGAGCCTTTAAAATAGAGCAGTGAAATTCAACATTTATATGTTTTTTGAAAGTAAAGTTAAGTAAACACTACATGTAAATTTAAATATATAAAAAGGGATATTGAATTTTAGCTCCTTTCAATGACTCAAAAGTGAAACATATATTTACATTTAAAACAGATTTCCCAATTTAAAAGCATCTACAAGAACTACTGAATCAGCTTTACAAGCAAATATCCCTATTTGTATCTATATTATTATGTGATGAGGTTAGTGAAAAGCAGACTTTTTACCTAAATTTCCTAGCAAGTTTCATAAATTCGAAGTTCGGGTATATCAAGTGGGGTGATGCAACAAAAATATTATAAAAGACACTATGTATAAACAACAAAAACAAACAAAGAAAAAGAAAAAAAGTAGATGGAAAGGGAACTTTGTCGTCAGGGAATTCAGATTTTTGTTTACCTACTTATTTTCTCTAATTTTTTTTTAATGTGAATGATTAGAATAATAGAACCATCGCCACTGCGATGGTTATTTGGATTGCATATGATAATGTGAAGTACTCTCGATTATAAAATATTTCATACATATTAATTAATATTTAAAACATAATTCAGTTCTATAATTATACATAGTCTTTGAAAAGCTGGGTAGATTTAGGAACATAGCCCTATCTTAACTTTAGATAGGGAAATAATTGCATGGGCTTGTTAACATCATAATGAACAGAGGCGAGTGTTCTGCCCATCTAGTTTACTCCTCACATTATGTTAGTTCAATCCTGCAGTTAGTCCCATCTCACTTCCTTCTGTTTAAAAAATGTATTGTTATGAGTACATTCCCCTAAATTTGCTGATTCTTTTCAAATTCATCAAATAAAACAGTCTACATATGGTTCATGGATACTGAGGTTTCTCTAATGACAATAAAAGAGGTTTTCTTGCAAGAAACTAAAACAATTTTAATGAAGAATTATAACAACTTGCCCTCAGCAACAGATGCTTCAGCATGGACTTTGTACTGCCTGTGGGAAAGATTTCTAAAATGCCCACCCAACATAAATTAGAGGCGTTCTTTCTCTGGGCTATTGTTAGCCCTCAGTTGTCCAAGAGAAACACAGTGTGCTTCAAACTAAGGATAAAAGTAGAAAGTAAAGTTTTTAATTGCAGGTTCCCTTCTGTTACTTTCACCTTGCAGTCTTCTTTACAGGATTTCTCTCTGATTGCTTTTTGCAGTATTACTACTCGGTCAAGGATATTTCGGTTGGAGGGATGTGCATCTGCTTCGGTCATGCCAGGGCTTGTCCACTTGATCCACTGACAAATGTATGTATATTTATAGGATGCTTAGGCAAAACAAAGCTCTGAACTGTGAATGTTTCGCAAGAGGCTTTGCTGAGAGGGACCCTGTGAGCTGGTGTCAGGTCTTAGACAGTGTAACAGGAAGCTGTGCCAGAGGGAAATAGAGCTGGTGGTTAGGAGGATAGACTTTGAAATCAGCCATCACTGTATCAGAAACCAGATTAGTTTTTCTCCCCTCCAAGAAAAAAGGGGGGGGGGGCTCCAAACAGGTCTTTCTATTTTGAAACCTCTTTAGCTATGACAGCCTACAATATGATTTAGCTTTGGAGAATGCCTGCCATCAATCAACCGGACCATTTCTTTCAAAAATTTTCATCAAAAAAGTTAATGCAAACAAATGAAAAATGTCCATGGAAGTGAATATAAATGGCATGGAACAGGAGACTGAGGTGGGGTAGGGGCAATAAGGAGGGGGGTGAAAGAGAGTATTCAGGAGAGAATTGAAATTGCTAGGCCAGAAAATGCTGCCATGCTTTTGGGTCAAATTTTTCATTAATGACAATATATTAAGTGAATATAAACTAAAAGGAAGATGAATGAGCATCTTTCTTCTCAGTCATAACCAAACTGGCAAAATACAAAATCATTTGTTATATAGTATATGGAAGAAATATATTGAATAGTAAGATTGGTGAACATAGCTACCTATGCATAGATTTTTTTCTCCTACTAAAATTGTAATACAAATGGCATTTCTCTAAAAGCCATTTTTCTGACTAATGCATCATAATGTTACTTCCGAGGGGAGGTTCAAATGCCCTGGTACATTTATCTGGGCACGTTAGAGGTGCTGCTTTTAGACGGGTGTGTGTCTATTAGATGTCACAATGAGCAGTGTTTCCCAAGCTTTGGGAGCCCACAAGGCAGCCTTGGAGGGTCAGTTCCATGCCATGAATGAAGACTGTACTCAATAAACTAACACACAAAATAGAAATATACTCATAGATACAGAGAACAGACTGACAGCTGTCATAGGAGATAGGGGTTGGAATGCTGAGTGAAAAAGGTAAAGGGATTAAGCAAAGAAAACCTCATAGACAGACAACAGTATGGTGATTACCAGAGGAAAGGGGGGCGGGTAGGTAGAAGACGGTAAAGGAAGAGATAAATGGTGATGGACCGAGACTTGACTTGGGGTTGTAAACACACAATAGAACATACAGATAATTGTAGAATTGTACACCTGAAGTCTGTCACCCCAATAAATTCAATAATTTTTAAAATATATTTTTATTGATTTCAAAGAGGAAGCAAGAGGGAGAGAGAGTTAGAAACATCAATGATGAGAATCATTGATTGGCTGCCTCCTGCATGCCTCCTACTGGGGATCGAGCCTGCAACCTGGGCACGTGCCCTTGATCAGAATCGAACCCAGGACCCTTCAATCCTCAGACTGACGTTCTATTCACTGATCCAAACGGGCTAGGGCAATTCAATACTTTTTTGAAAAAGAGACTGTACTCAGCGCACACAGACAGGACTGTGTGTGAGTGTGTGTGTGTGTGTGTGTGTGTGTGTGTGTGTGTACACGCGGGTACATGCTGGGACATTTGATTTCTATTATAATTATGCCTTTCAGTGCCTAGGGAGCAACTCTCTCCCTGTGTCCACACTCCCAAATGTTAACAATACTCTGAGGGAAGCCTTAAATTCAAAGAAGAAGGGATCTTAGTCTTAGGCCCAAGATTGTTCCCAATTGGACCTCTACTCTCTTCTCTCTCTTCTAAGCTGAAGCCCAGTGATCCCAGAACTAGCCTGGACCTCCGGAATCTGGTGCCCATCAAATACCTGCTTCCGAGATGAGCACCTCTTCCTTCCAAGACTGACAGGACTGTTATATTTTGGTCCATAGTCTGGAAGTTCTCTCTTCATGCTACCTTGCAGGAAAAACCTTTCATTTATGGTTCCAAAAGCAGCTGAAAGCATGTTTTCCCCCTTTTTGACTAGAAATCTCGCTGTGAATGCGAGCACAACACGTGTGGTGAGAGCTGTGACCAGTGCTGTCCGGGATTCCATCAGAAGCCCTGGCGGGCCGGGACTTTTCTGACTAAAAGCGAATGTGAAGGTATGTTCCCGAGAAGCCAACAGCATGTGTAACTCTTCCTTGTCTGGGACATGGGTCATATAAGCATGTGGCGATTTTAGGGAAGCACTGTTTCCAGTTTCCATGTTTTATCCAAGGCAATACCTGGTAATCTCTTTTACCCTGCTATTTCGGTTACTCAGCTTTTTGTGGTGTTTTTTGTTGTTTTGTTTTATTGGTAAATATTTACCAAACACCAATGGATTTATCACTATGTGAGGATTATGATAAATAGATAAAAGCATAGTATATATCTATTGTCATTAGCCATGGTAGGTCTTTAAACCATTGAATCATAGCAAACTTTAATCACAAAATATTCCCAACCTTAAAATACTTTTTTTTTTAATTTTAGATTCTGTATATGCTATCCATGCATGTCTGGAGTCCCTTCATTTTTCTGCACTCACTTTTTTTGCTTTTTGATCTGTGATTCTCCCTGATGTCTCTGATATCCTTTCACATAGTTATAATTATACTAGAGGCCCGGTGCACAAATTCGTGCATGGGTGGGCTCCCTCAGGCTGGCCGGTGATTGAGGCCTATGGGGCGGGGGGATAGGGAGGGCTGGCTGTTAGAGGGGAAGGGCCATGGGCGGTTGGCTGGCCAGCCCCATCCCTGATCAGGGTGGGGGGACCAATCGGGGGTAGGGCCGGTCAGGGGGCAGTCATAATTACACTAGAGGCCCGGTGCACAAATTCGTGCATGGGTGGGCTCCCTCAGGCTGGCCGGTGATTGAGGCCTATGGGGCGGGGGGATAGGGAGGGCTGGCTGTTAGAGGGGAAGGGCCATGGGCGGTTGGCTGGCCAGCCCCATCCCTGATCAGGGTGGGGGGACCAATCGGGGGTAGGGCCGGTCAGGGGGGAGGGGCCGCAGGCAGTTGGGGGATGCCAATTGGGGCCTGGTTCGGGCCGGTTAGCAGCCACAGTGCATGTCATAATGACCGGTCGTTCCTGTCATTCCATCTAGAAACCCTTTACTACTCTCCACTTGTGTGTATTTGTTTAGACAAGGAAACAAAAAGGTTAGGTCAAACTTGTTAGCAACTGGGATGGGCAAAGCAAGGTGAAAGGAGTTTTCCACTTGCTACTAGACACATTTTTTAAAATAGTGCAATTGTAAAACAGTTTTATCTTCCTTTATGGGACAAATGAGAAGTTGCATTTCCAAATAGAAAAAATAAATGGATTTTTTAAAACCTAAATTAAAGGTAGGGGTCTTAACCATAAAACCTTACATAAATCAAGCTTTGGGCAATGTATGCATCCCTAAAAGCTTATATGAAAATGTTCTTTTCCAAGTTGCATTGTGTTCCAGTCACCTTAATATTTAGAAAAACCCTTTCATGACATGACAAATCCTTCTATATGAAGAATAATCACCTTTTAACTCATTTGAATTCAATTTAGACCTTCATCAGTCTAGTTTATTTAAGGCATGATATATCTCTAAAGAGCAAAGAATATTTATTATATTGCTAAGCCTGTACTAAAGGGCCGTTTCAGTTTTGTCTCTTGGGCATTCTGTGAAATAGCAAACTACTGATGGCAGAACAAAAATGGCTCTTTGCAAGTAGGTGCTATCCATGTCCTCTGCGCTGTGCAGGCATGGCCTTTAAACAGCAACCAGGGCTGTAGGAAAAGGGCCCTCTCTGCATGAACTGTGAAAATGACCACTGCTCCAGCCTTGTGTGTTACACATTAGTTCATGGTTATAAACACTCAGTAGCACTAATTCCACATAGTGTGAGAATAAATGTGCATTACTCTTTATTTCCCTCTACTTATATTGATAGCAGAAATCCTGACTGTTTCTTGCAATATATTTTTACAAGATTTTTAAAGAATTGTGCATTATCCTAAAGATATAAAACTTTTTAATGCCTACTGATGTATATTTATTACTACATGTTTTCTAGAATAAACTTTGAAAACTCTCCATCAATATAACAAAAATGCTATATTCTAAATCAAAAGTCAACAGCCTAGGAATGCATTGGCAACAAACACAAGAAGTTAATATCTTTGCTATATTATGAGATCTTGCCTAGTTATAATAAAACTAGAGGCCTGGTGCACAAAATTTGTGCACGGGAGGGGAGGGGAGTCCCTCAGCCCAGCCTACACTCTCTCCAATCTAGGACCCCTCAGGGGATCCCTCTCGCAATCCGGGACTGCTGGCTCCTAACCGCTCACCTGCCTGCCTGCCTGATCACCCCTAACTACCCTCCCCTGTGGGCTTGATCGCCCCTAACTGCCCTCCCCTGCTGGCTTGATCACCCCTAACTGCCCTATCCTGCTGGCCTGATCACCCCTAATCACCACTGCCTCGGTCCCTGCCACCGTGGCTTTGTTCAGAAGGAGGACCAGACAACCGGAAGATGTCTAGTCAACCTGGTCTAATTAGCATATTACCCTTTTATTAGTATAGATGCCGCTAAACTGTTAAAAATGAGAAAAATGGAAAAAGACATTTCTCAGGAAAATGACTTACAACCATATAAAAAGATCATCACATTTACTCATAATTAAGGAAGTACCGATTATAACAATGAAAATACACTAACTTTTCAAAATGTTCATTCTTCCACTCAACAAATGGTTGAATGCTTACTATGTGCAGAAACTGGATTAAAATATTTGCTAATATGCAGTGTTGGTGAGGTTTATGGGAAAAGAGTTCTATTATATCTATTGGACAGAGAATAATTTGACACAGATTTGTTGGAGGAGAATTTTTCAAGCTCATTAAAATTTTGTGTGTCCTTTGATTAGAATTTATACTTGTAGTAGGAATCCAGCCTATAGATATACTCATAAAACTATTCAGGGCATATGATCATAATCCTTGCCATTAGTATACAATTGCTCACTCTACTTCTCCTCACATTTATGGACTTTAGTAGTGACTGTGGCTCAGGCATTGTACAATCTTAAAGCAACCATAACAGATAAGTACTGCAATGGTACGGAGGCTTGCATTTTCTTACTCAGCTGGCAAATGTGAAGCAGCCTGACATTAGAACACTACTCTTACTCCCACCTCTGAGTCCTCCTGTGTACCAGCGTTATTTATAAAGGCGGAATCTGGAAACAATTAACTGCCCATTAGTAGTGGCCTGATTGGTTGTGACCTGACTGCCTTTTAAGAAATAACATCAGAGGAATCATGTGCTAATAGAGAAAGAGCTATGATATTCACTGTTGGTAAAATGAAACGGTTTAGAGCAGTACTTAAATGTGCCCTCTAGTGGAAAAACAAGAAAGAGCGTGGGCATACACACACACACACACACACACACACACACGTATGTATGTGGAAATCAATGTAAGGACACCTACGAAACTCAACCTCTGAGGAAAGACACTCAGTCTACTTGTGTCTTATACGGAAACTGACCCTTAGTGAAACTAAGAAGTTCCCTACATCACATGACTGCTAACTACTGGATAGGTCACTCAAATCCCAGTCTGGTGCAGTATAGCATGATCTCAGCCACTCAGCAAACCTCTCCTTTTCCCTGATGGTTTGGCAGACATCTGTCTCTCTCATCGGGTGGAACTTGAAGGGAATGCAGCAGAGGTTGGCTCTGCAGACTCTGGAGCCTGGTTTCCCAGGGGTTGTCAGTACTGATTTGGTTTCCTTTCACAAGCTATTTCACTTCTCTGTGCCTCAGGTTACTAATATGTGCGAAGAGGCTAAAGTACCAGACTCATAAGCTATTTGAAAATTAAAATCAGTGGTAATAAATATAAAACACTTAAAAGAAAACATGGCATTTAGAGAAATGCTAACTTTTAGTTATTAATAGTAGTAAAGGAAAAGAACTATATTCTAAACATCTGTTTTTACCCATAGGATGTAACACAGAGATTATAGTAATTATTCATTATAGATTCCTTGGATCTTAATCATCCAATGTCACAGTTCAATACATTTTTTTTGCCACAATAGGAAATTGTATGTTTAATCATATCAAATTTTGGTTTTGTGAGATCAAATCAGTCAAATATTGGCATTTCATATGACTCAGTTTAATTTATATGTTTTAATTATTTTAAGCTCCATTAAAAAGTGTGAATTTACTAATATAACCAATAAATACAAATAATTTTAGATACTTTTATATTGAATATATGCATAATACATATATTTCCTCATATAGTATAAAATATATTATATAATAGAGAATGATACTTAATTCTCTCTGAAACTGGAAAACAATATTTATGAATTGTTTTCTTAATGCAGCATGCAATTGTCATGGGAAGGCCGACGAATGCTATTATGATGAAAATGTTGCCAGAAGAAATTTGAGTTTAAATATACATGGAAAATACATTGGAGGTGGTGTGTGCATCAATTGTTCTCAAAACACTGCTGGTATAAACTGTGAGACATGTATTGATGGTTTCTTCAGAGCCAAAGGGGTAAAGTATGCTTTTTTTTCATGAAGTGTTATTTTTTTCATACAAAGGTGTACTATATAGAAAAGTAATTTTGATAACTTCAAATTCTTAAAGATGACTGAAACATTTCATAATGGAAACATATAAATATTTGAAGATAAAATATAAAGCATTTCTATCTCTTCAGAAAGTTTCAGTGTGCCATATTTCAGTCAATCCCACCCCCAGACAAACTCTAATTTTTATTCTTATTTTTAGAACACAAATTAATTTTCCCTCTTAATGAATGTCATAAAAATAAAATCACAAAGTAGATACACTTGTGTGTCCTCCTTCTTTCATGCAACATAACACTTTAAGATTTATTCATGTTATGTGCACAACTAATCATTTTTTAAAAATTGCTAGATAGTGTTCATTTGCATAAATGTACAATAATTTTTAATCCATCCTCCTGTTGGTGAATATTTGGGTCATTTCCAGTTTTAGGTTAGCTACTATAAAACTATTTTATATGTATTTTTGTGTTCATGCTTTTTTTACCCTGTGTAAATATCTACAAAAAGATGCTTGTTTCACAGAATAGGTATATGTTTTACTTTATAAGAAACTGCCAACATTTTGCCAAATTAGTAATAACATTGTACATGTTCACCAAAAATGTATGGAAGTTCCAGGTCTTCCATATCATCCCTTAATATTTGGTGCTATCTTTTAAAATTTTTTTTTAAATACATTTCATTGATTTTTCACAGAGAGTTAGAGAAAGGGAGAGAGATAGAGAGTTAGAAACATCGATGAGAGAGAAACATTGATCAGCTGCCTCCTGCACACCTCCCACTGGGGATGTGCCTGCAACCAAGGCACATGCCCTTGACCGGAATCGAACCCAGGACCCCTCAGTCCGCAGGCCGACGCTCCATCCACTGAGCCAAACCGGCCTCGGCAACTTGGGAAATTCTTTAATAACGTCAGCAAAGGATAAGATCTGATGAAACTTACATAGCAGAATCTTGGTAGCTTGTTGAATAATTAATCTTGATAATTATTAAATCTAAGTAATAAACATATGAGTTTATTGTGCTTCCTCTTTACTTTTGTTTATCCACTTAGAAGAAATGAATTTTAGAAATTATAAACATAGTAAAGGTAATTTCTTATATTATAATCTTCCCTATATAATTTATTACTGTGTATTATAATAGTTAATTTGTCATTAAAAGTTTGCTGAATTTAAAAATATTGGTGTTTTATTACACTTGATTAAAAGCATTTCAATACTTTCGTTAGGTATCACCAAATAATCCAAGACCGTGCCAGCCATGCCATTGTGATCCAGTTGGTTCTTTAAGTGAAGTCTGTGTCAAGGATGTAAAACATGCTCCCCGAGGTGAGAGCCATCGTACAGAGTCATTGTTCGGATGAAAGGACAACTAAAAGCCAAATATGATTTGTAGGAGAATATTTTACAGTAAATTTTATTCATGTAATAAATTTATTCTTATACCTCTCAAATTTCCCTCCAAGAAGCAGTTTTTTATTCATCTCAATAAATTCATCCATGATCATTGCAGTGGTTTTTCTGTAGCCTTAATTTTCTATGAGATTTTATCTTTTAAAAAAATTCTTCAATATGTTAAAAAAAATACTTAGAAAATGCTATGTTTGCAAATTATAGCCAGCTTCTAATTGAACCTTATATTCTTTGGTTTTTTTTATGGTTCTTTTTGGATGTACATCATGAATTTTATTTTTGTGTGAAAATAGACTTGTAAAGGCTACTATAATTAAAACTGGAGGGGCTAAGTTATATATTTTTCTTAAAAAGTTGATATATGGCCCAGCCAGCATGGCTCAATGGTTGAGCGTCGACCTATGAACCAGGAGCTCATGGTTCAATTCCAGGTCAGGGCACATGCCCGGGTTGTTGGCTTCATCCTCCGTGTGGGGTGTGCAGGAGACAGCCGATCAATGATTCTCTCTCATCATTGATGTTTCTATCTCTTTCTCTCTCTCCCCTCCTCTCTGAAATCAATAAAATATACTTTTTAAAAGTTTTAAGAAAAAACAATTGAGATGTGGCTCATCTTCTCTTAGGTCTGGAACCTGGGTCCTGTCATTGCAAACCTGGCTTTGGAGGGGAGAGATGTGATCGGTGTGTCAAGGGCTACACTGGCTACCCAGACTGCAAACCCTGTAACTGCAGTGGTGAAGGAAGTGCAAATGAGGACCCTTGTTTTGGACCCTGTAACTGCAAGGTACATTGTTTATTCCAGTAACATCCCACTGTCAAAACAGAAGGTCATGTTCCTTGGCTTCTCTGATATGTCTGCTGGCATTAAGCAATTGTTACAACTTCCCCAGTACATATCCACTACCTATTCTGTATGTGGCCCTCTTGTAAGTGTCTTTAGGTACATGGTTCACTGCAGCAAGACACCTGCCATGTCTAAAACCCATAGATACAGAGAGGACAACTCACCTTAAGAATCAGTGTCATTTTATAGCAAAAACAAAACAAAACAACGTTTTGCCCATCACCAATCTAGTGTAATTTCCAACGATACAGCACTAAAAGTAGCAGCCCTTTAAAACTATAGCACACTCAAATCTACTCTAGCTTTGTCTCTAATTCTGAAAATAATTCTGTCTAGGGTTTCATTTTGGATTTTTAATCTTCTGAAGTTTGATCCCAGATAGGTCTGAAAATACCATCTTCAAACTCTTTCGTTTAATTACTAAAAATGTAAGAAGCCCTAGTGGAATTGACTAAAGGCTCAATATTTCCTCCCAAGAGAACTTTCAGAAATGCAACTTTATTTGTTGTACATGCTCAGCTAATAGTTCATCATGTTAACACCAAAGGGTGAATTACACCTGCAGCTCATACACCTAGAGGAAACTTAGAGATATGGATGAGTCTTAAATGACAAAACTGATTTCCCTTAGCTATAGTAATCAGTACCAAATGTTTAGATCAGACAGTGTTAGCTAAATTAGCTGAGAAAATGAAAACATACCATGCCATACTGATGTAGAAAATTTTTTTTGTTCTCTATTTTTTTTCTTTGTCCTCAATCATAGTTAGAACCTTATTAATATATTTCCTTTATTAATTCAGTAGTCTTATCTAAGCAGTATGTATGATATGATTAGTGATATATATACATGTGTATACAAACATTAACCATAACACAATAAATAAATATTAGTATTAATGTTAAGTGTATATTCTTGGAACAAGAATATCTAAAATATTAAGCTAAATATTATAATAGTTACATAGTAGGTATATGTTATATATCAGGGGTGATTTAGGTACTTACCTTGGACAGTAAACAGGCAGACGTCCACAATTCATGTTAAGGAATTGTCATATATTGCAACATAATACATTTTCTAGATCCAGTACATTTCATTCAGATATTACCTGATATGTAAAAAATTGCTCTCGTAGACCCAGACTGTAGCAGTCTGTAGGTGATGGCTTTTTAAAGACACCTCCCCTCTTCATCCTCTATGTCTTTTGGAGGAATCTTATGGGATCCTAGTAAATCTTCTCTAATATTTACGAAATTATACCCTTTGTGTGCTTTATTCCTTTTCCAAAACTCCATGAAAATCTTGAACCTTTATCATTTGCTCAAATAAAAGACAGGCCAAGTTGAGTGTAAAATGGAAGATAAACTTCCCCAGTTTCTAGAACATAGGGAATCAAACTGGGGAAAGAAAAAAAAAAGAAAGGAATGTTTTTAAACACCTGCCATTTATACAGTGGAGATGCGTGGAATTGGCAGGGAAAGAGTAACATGAGTGAGGGAGGCAGGCCTCATTTGGTTCATTCTCTTGGGTAACTGCAGTGAGAAAGGTTAGAGCAAGAGGGCTGCAGCCATTAGCAGAGCAATGAGGGAAAGATTCTGAGCTCCTGCCTGCGCTCTGCCTGCCTTCGTATTGTATGGAGAGTGATTACAACCCTAATAGCAAAAATGCCTCCTACAAAGACACTTGAAGCTCTACACAGATAATTAAAGCACAAAAATAAATAGCGATTAAGAAATCATAAAAGAGAAGGAAAAATGAAGTAATTATAATTAGTTATATGTGTACATGTGTATACAAACATTAACCATAACACAATAAATAGTTTCCCTTCAACTGTATGATATTTTAAATAGATGAATATAAGCTCATATAAACTAATTTTTTAGAATAAAAACTTGCAGAAAAAAAACAGGTTTCATTAAATATCTACATAATTTTAATAACCACAAATTATATGCATACAGCAAAAGAATTATATCACAATATTTGTGCATTTAATATGCTATAATTAAGTGGCTATAGCCTCTTATTAACAAGAAAAATAAATACCCAAATGTTCAACAAAATACTGATATAATTAAAATACTGAAAAGAAATTAAACTAGAGTGAAATGTGTTAGCTCATTCTGTTTCACAAAAACATGATTTGGCATAGGTGTCAAATGATTATATCAAACAACATGGGTCAAATGCTACTTAATAGGCAAAACTTTATTGAGAAGCTAAGATAATGGAGACTTAAATTGAAATAAAATGATATCCATGTAAGTGTTTATCTCCAAAAATATTAAAATAAATTTACTGGATTGACAAAAGTTGTCCATTTAAATGCTGAGAAAGAGAATATATTGGACCCATTTTGTTCAAAGTTTAAACAACTTTTAAGAAATGTATTAAGTTATAGGTTAATACAATTGACTCTTGAATAATACAGGGGCTAGGGGCATTGACCCCCACATGATTGAAAATTCATGTCTAACTTTGAGTCCCCCCAAAATTAACTACAGTTATCTCTTGGTATCTGTAATATATTGGTTCCAGAAACCCAGCTAATACCAAAATCTGCAGACTCAGTACAAAGAAGTGATAAAATAACAGATAAATGAGAGAGAAATCTCTTAATGAGTAAAATGGCATTTGATCTGGAAGCTACAAACTCTCACTATCATTATTAGATTTTTAAGATCAATTATTTTTACATTTGTGCTTTACAAACTGAGTTAGATAGTGACAAGTCATAAGATATGATATTTGCCCTTGAAGACCTTATAATATAAATGACAATAAAATGGTGCAACAATGATCATCTTACTGTTTGTATTTATTTATTTACTAGTAGCTGGTGCACATTAAAAGGGAATTAATTGCCCTAACCAGTTTTGCTCAATGGATAGAGCATCGGCCTGTAGACTCAAGGGTCCAGGTTCGATTCTGGTCAAGGGCATGTACC
>NW_005354291.1:8060665-8089025 GCF_000412655.1 Myotis brandtii
TGTCTTTTCTAAGCCTTTCAGCTGCCCCCACTCAGGTTCACCCTTGGCTGTGCTGGTGCAGCACACTTTATAAAGATATGCCTCCACGCTCCCAGGGCGGGTTCCTGCCTCAAACCCTGCCCTCACAGGAAACAGCCCTGGGAAACAGCTAGGGGGAGGGCACAGCTGTTGCCAAGACAACCCCTGCAGGACTGACTTCCTTAGGCTTGGTCACGGTTCTGATCGTGATGAACACCACCCAGGGTTTTTATATAAGTAGATGTTAGCAAATGACCTCTGGTAGGCATTCTTACATCTGGAAAATTACAATTGGAGAGAATAAGGCTGCAGCAGCCTATTTTATTCCTATCATGCAACCCTTGGGATACATCTTTTTCTTTCAACTTTATGGCCTTTGTTTTATTTTTCCTTGAGAGGAATGGGGACTGTGGTGATGAATTTGGTGTTAGATAATAAAGCATGTACTCAGTGACTTTCTTCTGCTTGTATTATCCTTATTTACCAATACTTGCACTTCCTTTTGTACAGTCCTCTTGAGGACATTTTCATATTCTCTCTGGCATCTCCTATAATGCCTTGTATTAGCAGCTCAGCTCTGATTTGATGAATGAATAATAATAGAGAATAAAGGGACTGTGAAAAATAATGGAAAAAAACATTTATTAATAATTTGACATTGATACCAAAGAAAATTGCTCAAAGAACCTACCCATAAAGCAGAAGGTTCACCCTTGCAAATTTAAATCCTCATATCAAGAGGATTTTCCAAGAGTGCATCATGAACACAATCTGGGGATGTTTCATGGATGACAGTTGTTGATGAGTCACAGAGAAGTTTTGAAAAAGCAATTATCCACCTGGGAATCCATAAAAAGAATTGAGACCCAAGCTGCCAAAGTCATTAGCAAACTAGGTGGGAAACCTTTGTTTCTCTAAATGTGCAATAAAAATCCTGACTGCTATGCTTTTGTGTTTGAATTGTGTCACTCTAAAACATCTAAAATATATTATCAAACTGTAATGTTAACTAGTAATCACTGTTTTAAAACTACTATTTTTTTCCAAAGAAATTTTGAAAACACAATCCTAAAATAAATTATTTCGATATATATTCTCTCCAGGGAGGTTGGAAAATGAAAAAGGAAGCAGAACCTGATATAACTAATTAATTCTATAAATGTTGAGACATGTCCAAAAGCAGAGATTGAATGCGCTAAGCAGATTTTCACTTCCCTACCAACTTCAAAAGGCACTTGAACTAGGGCGTTAAGACAGATATGTAAGTAGGTACCACATCCACCATATTTGCTATTTAGTTTTGGCTTAACATTTGTCTGTGGTAGAGCCTGAGGAAAAAAAGGACCAAGCACTTTTCAATCGAATGATTCTCTCAATCTGATTAGGAGCTGCCACTCATTAAAGAAAGAATATGGTACAGACTCAGGGCTGAAAAAGTAGGAATCTAGAGACTTAATGCTGTGACTTTTAGCTGACTGCTTTGCAATTGTATGTGAGGTTGTGAAGTCTATACACATCTTATGAGTTGATGATTACGTGTGAAGAGGGGTGCAGTGAATGGGGTATGGGAAGGTAGAATAGGATTAGCTTGAGGACTTTTAACAGGGTCTAAAATATTTTGGCTCAAAGATTGTCATAATAAACAAAGCAAAACTACCACTTGTCTAACTTGTTTGTATAGGCGCAGGCGTCCTGTTATCTTCACCGTGGTTTGTTGGGGGTCCCCAAGACCACACTCATTTTCAGTGATTCACTGGAAAGACTTACAGAACTTTGAAAAACTGTTATATTCATGCTTTTGCTTTATTAAATGTAAGGATACAGATTAAAATCAGCAAAGGCAAATGGTGTGTAGGGAAGAGTCCAAGTGCAAACTTCATTTATCCTCTCCTAGGAGAATAGTACAGAGAGTGCTTAATTCTCCCAGCCGCAACGTGTGGTTACACATGTGAAGTGTTGCCAACCAAGGAAACCCACCCAAATCTGGTGACCAGAGGTTTTTGTTTGTTTGTTTGTTTTGGGGGGTTAGTCATGTAGATATGGAGCACTCTTATGATTGACCTTAACTATTCAGTCTCAAACTGATACAATGTGGCCAAGACCTCAGGCATTCATCATAAGTCCCATTGTTTGCATAAAATATCTGCTGTGACCCCTGGCCCCAGGTATAAAAAGACACTCTTTTCAGGCAGGATATTCTAGGTTACCTTCCAGGACCTGGTCAAGGGACAGTCTTTCAGTTTGGATTGTGAGGGTTTGAGCAGTTCAAGCCTGCTGCATTAACCCTTTCCTGCACCAGGTGGTAATGAAAGATTTCCTTGTTCCAGTGTCTCACATTTCATGGACATTTTACCTACTACCATCAACTTAAGTATCTCAAGTATAGTTCTGTTGATGTATCTCCTGCTGGATAATCTTTAATGATTTACCAGTTGCTAAGGGGAAAAAAGCCATATCTCTTAGGGTAGCCTTAAAGTTCACTATGTGAGGTCAGAGACCCTGGAACCCAAGTGCCAAATGAAGTTTCTAGCACATAGGAAATATTTAATACATGTGTTATTAAAAAAATAAATAATGAATGAATCTTCTAATCTTTGCATTATTTCTTGTTCCCAATATCTTTGCTAGCATGGCTCTCTCATTCTATCTCCTGCTACAGATTGAATTCATTAACCATGTTTCAAGGTTTTGTCATAAAGCCTTCTCGAGCCTTCCTAGCAGGCATTAGTCTCTTCTCCTCTGTTTTTCCCTAATTTAATTTATTTCTGAGATGCACTTATCATGGCCCACCTTGCATTATAGTTGATTATGAGTGTACTTTTTTTTACCCAACTCTAGATGTTGGCTTTTAAATACAGGACCTTGACCCACCATTCTTTACAGTTCCTAGAATTCCTACCCTAATGTGTTGCTTCAATCCATTAGATGCAATTGAATGTTGCAATTATTTAATCATAATTTTTTCAAGCTCATATTGCCAGGCTAAAATGGGGCTAAGGAAAATGTAACTACTGTCCAAAAATGTCTTGTTGTTGAACTCGTTCTGAATTTCAGAAAGACGGTATTACAAGCTTTCAAATTAGAGTAAATGAAAGGTACATTAGACCAAAAACATAAGAACACAGTGTACAAAACAGCTGTACTGTGTCCTCAACGGGCTAAGCTAAATTAGAATTATAAATATGTTTCATCTTTCCTGCCTGTGTACTCTTCTGAAGATGCTTTTAACTTCAGGGCTTTGGAGATTTACAGGTCTGAAATTAGTTTGATTAGTTTTGCTGACATCTATTATCTCAAAATATCTGAAATCTACCTTATAAGTAAGAACTAGCAAGAATTTCAATGAAAGGATGCTAAAGTTTGACACGCAAAACAGGTCCAGGGACACCCTTTGTTTAGGCTCCAGCAGTGTAGAGGTGGTTGAGGTGGTAAGTGGGTCATAGAAATTAAGAGTCCAAAAGTTAATTTCAAATAAATTATTCTCTCGGATACAAGGAGAACCTCTTTATTTGCTTATTCTTTATCTCTTTTTTTCATGTTATTCTTGCCTCTTTTATTTTTGGTCTTATGTTATCAGACTTTATCATCCCTATCTTCTGCCCAACTTGGTTTATTATCAAATATTTTTATTAAACATCCACTATGTGCATAACATTTTACTATGCATGGAAAACACAACCACTAAAAGATTAATTTAAACTTAATAAAAATTTATTAAGCTGATGTTCAGTATTCTACCAGGAACACTGCCATTTCCTAGTACTCAAAGGTAAATAGGATAGGGTTTCTACCTCTGGACAGATTATGGTATATAGCTGGAGAAACTGATCTGAGAAGAAATAGCTATGCTTTTTCTGTGGTTATAATAGAGCAGTGTATAAAGGGCTATGAAAACAGTTGAGTGAGAAGTTCTCTAAGGAAAAGGAAAGTTTCTGAATTGAGGTAATTCAAGGGAAATAAGGGAATTCAAGGAAAAGGAAAAACGTGGAGCAAATGCATGTATAAGGGATATTAAGAATCTGTTTCCTGGAAAGCAAGGAGCCTTCATTTAGAAGTTATTAGTCAAGTTTAACCACTCTTTAAATTGAATTGCACCCTTCCCAGTTTTTTATCACATAGCTTTCCGTAGGCTGAGTCCACAGTATAGACCCCCCCATAAACAGATAACTTCTCAGTATACTGGGACTAGGATTAATGAAACCATTTGGGAGAGCAGTCACCAAATGAGAATTATTTTTCCCCATAATATCACCATATGATTAACTGGCTATATACCATTGCATTAAAGGAAACACTGTGAAAATTAAGCAGGGAAAACTTTCCTCCTTTTCTACTTAGTCTCACCAGGGTAATACTATGACTGTTTGCCCCAATTTCTCTACCTGTCATGTTCTTATAGTCCCTTAAATGTATGTACTTTTAGTATATAATGTGAAAAGCATTTTATCACCTGTAAAATATCAATGTTGTGTTATACGTCCATGTATTATTTCAATGCCTTTAATTTTGTCACATATCATGTGTTCTAAGAGATAAAGTAGTTCAACAATGGACAATAATGAACCAAACGGATTTTAGTCAGTTTAACTAATTGCAGTATGTATCATAGTATTTACTGCACATTTGTGACATACAGGAAGATAAAAATTGTAACTTTTACTACAGCAGATTAGTGTCCAAAATTCTTTCCCATCTGTGCAATTAGAAAGGATATCATTTACTAAGGCGTTTTCAAGCAGATTTTTTAAAAATATCATTATATTTTAAAGATTTTTGAGCGGTAAAATGAAGAATATACAGCTTATATTTTTCTTAAAGCAAGAGACAATTCTTAAGTTTAAAGGGCACCTCTGTTTCTAACATACCTTTCTATTTATAGGAAAATGTTGAAGGAGGAGACTGCAGCCGTTGCAAATCTGGCTTCTTCAATTTGCAAGAGAGTAATCAAAAAGGATGTGATGAGTGTTTCTGTTCAGGGGTTTCCAACAGATGTCAAAGTTCCTACTGGACCTACGGCAACGTAAGTAGCAGCCTTTTAATTCTGTTTGCTGTTCCACAGGCCTTCTTGATATTGTTGTTCTTTTTGTATGAAGTTATTATTTTTTCTTACAGTGAGCTTCTACCTAAAGTTATACAGAAGTGATGTAATTTTCTTTCAATGCTATTTGAATATTTTTATCAAATCCTTTTAAGTTTTTTTTTTGTAATAGTGTATAGATGGTAACTTCTCAGAATAAATAAACACTAGCCTTTTCAGTGTCCATGATTAATATGTGAAGCAGTAATGAAATTAATGTTGTTCTAGTCCCAGGGGAATGTGATTCAACAGAGAAAGCATCCGGTTGTGATATGAAGAATTATATTATTCATTCACCAATATTTTTGATACCTAAGTTATATGTTGCTTTATTACTTCTTTATAAAATGCATATTACCCACCAACCTTTAGTTACTATTTGATGCTGCATGGGCCCTTTCATTGTTAAAAGGGGGTCACTAAATGTGAACAATACCTTTATTCTTAGTCGTTTTTAAAAATTTCAAATTATTGCCTCTTTAGTAGTCACTGGAATTTTCTTCCTCTATTATAAATGTAAACATGTTTGCCTTCCTTCCTCCAGTGCCTACCATACTCCCCATTGCTTTTTCCACTCTGTGATTTGTCTCCTTATAGAAGAGGTATGAAAGGAAAATTGGGGCCTTCAGGGATTTCAAATAGCCTGTGTAGCCACTCTTGAGTACAGAATAGCAGGAAACAGGCTAGAGAAAGAGAAGCCAAGAGGGGAATGAGAAACTATGCCAGTCATCCAGGGTTGGGCATGCTAAAGAAGTGGGCTCTTATACTTAGAGAGTCATGAAGAATTTTAGCAGAAGCGTGATGAGAGTTGTGTTTTACCAACATCACTATTTCAATAAACTATCTTCCTTCCTTTCAACTTTAATCAGCTGACTAATCCTCAATATAACCATTGTATATTTTTCTCTGCCTGTATTGCTTTTAAGTCAAGTCTGAAATATTATGAGCAGATTCTGATTATTCTCTCATGTCTAAAATTGGACCTATACATACTTTATCAAACGCATTGCTTCTGGAGCAGAATACATAGAACCAACAGCTAATGGAAATCTAGTCTAACTTCCTCCTTTTATTTCTAATACCCTCACACACACTTCTTAACAGCTGCATTAACATATCAAAATTGTATAGTTAGCAGAGAAGCCTGGGAGAGACTCAGCCTGAGTCTTCAGAAACCAGGTCTAGGGATATGTTCAGTTCAGTGAGTCATCTGGGGAGAACTTCCTCTGAATCTCACTGAGCTGTCATAGAATTTCTGGAGGGTGGTGTTGGAAAGGGAAGAAAAGAAAGTAATATATATTTTATTGTCTAGCTAGCCAGTAAGTGTTTACCTGGTCTCTCTTTCTCTTTCCACCAGAGCAGTCCCAGCAATTCCACAGCTCTGGGAGATACAGAATAAAATGACTTCTACATAAAGAAATTAAAAAATATATTTCATCCACAATAACCATTACCATTCTGCTGTTTATCACCCCCAATACCAAGCTGTTCACACAGGTCTAGTGGGCCCCTGGTAGCTATAAAACTCAGTAGCCAGTGTGTTATCCTGACCTGACAGTTTAAATTACAATTTCAACTGTATGCCCACCCCTGCCTGGCGTATAAAGATGGAAAAGCAAATAAATCATCATGGGTTCCCTAAGTCCTTCTTTAAGGCTTCTTCCTTTTCTGGGCCAAGGATCTAGGCCCTGGGTTCCTGTAGTCCTTCTGGTGCCCTGGGAAGGAGTAGGTACAATATTCTGAGCTGTGGCCATAGCAACAGGCTAAGCTGATGGATTAAAATGTTTTTAAGTCTCAACGTTGAAATTTAAATAAATGGGAAGGGAGGAAATACTGAATGAAAAACCATCTTTCAGACAATTGCAAATTTTATTTCTTCCTCAGCTTCACAAATGCGTAGGCAACACTTTTAAAATAATTTATTCCATAAACAATAGGAAATTACTAGTAGAGTAAAAAATATAAAATTCTAAGTCAGATTACTGGATATTAATATAACCATTGTATAATTTTGAATGAATTTCTATTTTTAAGAAGGGTATTTGGCATCATGATTTTTTTAAAAAGCATTGAATCGATGAAAACAGATTTTTATATAATAAGTACCATCCAAACTCCTAGAAACATAAAGAAAAAAAATAGGAATCTATGAGTACATATGATAAGTTCAGTGATTTTGAAAACTCTCATATTTTGGTAAACTTGTATAATTTCTGTTTTTTGATTTCTAAATACATGGACTTTACAGGAGTATAAAAGAGAACAGAAGCGGATGGATTTTATTCTACCGAAGTAATGATGGTTGTGTGTTTTTGTTTAAGATAAAAGAGATGAGTGGCTGGTATCTGACTGACATCTCTGGCCACGTTCGAGTGGCTCCCCAGCAGGACCCGCAGCAACCTCATCAGATCAGCATCAGCAGCAGCGAGGCCCGCCGCGCCCTGCCCCAGGACTACTTCTGGAGCGCCCCAGCTCCGTATCTGGGAAACAAGGTAAGTCCATATGCTGCTTGCTTCTCGCTACTTTGCTTTAACAGATCAATAAAGGAATGGGCTTTATTTAGTATTTGTTTAAAGAAAGATAAGCATATCAAACATATACTGTATTAGATTGCCTGAAACAACTAAATCAGCTTGAATTTGACATTTTCCCATGTTCCATGGGCCATGGCATTCTCGGTTCACAACTTCACATAGCTGACATGCTATATAATTTTTTAATCAACAAATAAATTAATGAGGGCTTGAGAATATGTCTGCCAAAAAAAATTATAGACATTGGAAGAAACCGTGTTGGATTTACTTGAAATAGATGTTTTTCATGAGTTGTCTGTGGTGGGGTACTTACTGAAGTTTTCCTCATCTGTTTCTATTTCATTTCAAAACTGACATTCAAGAGAGCTCCTTCTTCTATCTGGTATGAATGTTAATTGGAAACGAAATTTATTACATAACTAATGTAATGCTTGCCATGAAGCTTATGTAAACAGCATTTCCCGGAGCTCAGACAGAACACTGCACTATAAGAAGTGCCAGATTGAAAGCACATGTGTGTTTTAAAGCCCACTCACACACAAAGAAAAACATACACAGATAAACAAATCTAGGAGCCTCAGAAGGGCAGCACTGTTTGTGTGTATGTGTGTGTGTGTGTGTGTGTGTGTGTGTGTGTGTGTGTGTGTGTTTCCCAGATGTGGATTAACTCTAGCTAGACAGGTGCCTTGGCTTTTACCATTTTATTTTGCACAATAATTTGTTGCAAACAAATTTTGGTATAGTAATTCTACATGGGAATACTTGCTTGTTCTGTGAAAGTTAATACCTTGTCATCTGATAGTTAAATTAACCTGATCACATGCTGAAGAATCTCTTAGCAAATTGATGCTACTTAAGCTTAGTTTTTCCCTATAAGAATATAGTGTCACTTTTGAAGGCATCTTCGCTGGTTAAACAAGTGAAAATATATTTATAGTTAGTGGTTCTCTCACCATGGCATGTGAGTATTGAGAGAGAAAAATTTAATAGTAGTTCAGATGTTCCTTTGTGAATGGGAACTAGTGGTTTGCACAGATTGAATAAATTTTAACCCATGGTCAATTTTCTTATTTTTAACAGGCTTCAAAATGCTATTATGAAAATTGTGTAAATGAATAAAGTGTTTTCAGTGAATATGTATTTTACAAGAGACAGTATATGTTGCACAAAATTCTACAGCTGCAATAAAAATCTAATTAAACATTTATTTACAAGGTCCATTACAATAAGAAGTCATTCTATCCTATTCTACTTAGGAACCTCCTACATTCCCAATAAGAATAGAATAGCACATGAGATATGAATGCCTACAGCTTAAATTTGCCAAAAATAAACTGTCAGGTGTTTTTTTTTTCCCTGCTTTGAGGGGTTTAGAAAAGAGCCTTGGGTCAAAATTGGATGGGTTTCAGAGGTCTTATTTTTCTTGCTGTAGTGAAGTTTATTTTAGGGTAGCTTATAATAGCATACTCTTTACCATATTTTCGATAATTTCTTCTTTGGTCATATGCTTTTTCTTTCTCTTGGCTGAAAATCAAACTGACAGAAGGAAAGCAAGCAAATAGGATATTAAATAGCATCAGAGCAAAGAATTTGGACATCCTGTTCATAGTTGTTGGTTCCCAAAGATAACTTTCCTTATCCTGGCTGAACTGTTGCTTATAACCACCCACAATGAAGCACTTCATGTTCCCCCGCAGATCATTTTCACATCAAAAAGCTGTGCTTGCCTGTGCTTCAGTTTCCATTCAGTGAACAAAATAATGGCAACAGGGTGTGCAAATTGTTTGAATATGGAAGGCATTTTTTAAATGTAATGTGGAAGCCCTCAGTGGTTTCCTGTCAGATATCTCAGTATGAATGAAACAATTTGCCTTAATAACTGAACCGTATAAATTTTTGATACTACCAATAATACTGCAAGCTCTCACAAATTACCACAGTACATCTTAACTGTCATGTCAGATCACGTAAATTATAGTCATGATGACATGCTTAGCTTGGTTGATTTAATATCTTGCTAAGGAAATGGAAAATTGTAGGGACTTGTTTGTAAATTCAATAAAGCCACTTTTCTAAGTAGTTGAGGCTAAATTCTTTACCAGTAATTGCTGTTCGAATCAGAGCCTTTGCCAGAATCTGACAGAAATAGTCTATCAAGGAACTAGTGCATCTGCTTAGATGCTGAAACTCATTTACATCCATGACCAAGAGTCTGTGGGTACATAATTCCTCCTCCGCCTTTTTAGTGTTAATTTCTAAGTAGGAAAAATATTTAGGAGATGCTATTAGCATTTCCTAAATATTTATATAACTAGTTTTCAAACATTTTTCAAGTCAGTCACTTGGTCATAAGGCTACTTACAACAGAAAGGGGCTGTGCATATTCTATTGTAATGAAGATGCCACAAGCCATCCTTCCTTTTTTAAGGAACCTAACCCCAAATAATAAAACCTCTCTGACATGGGATACACTTTGCTAGCACAGAGGTCCCCCTGATTGTAATAAAACTCAAGAACAGTAGGCAGTTTACCAAAAGAATATTTTTTGTCCTAAGAAACATTTTTATTGACTGCTGTTTCTCTTTGGGGTAATAAGGAATCCATAAGTGAATATGTGTGTACGTGGATAATAGATGAGACCTAGCAAAACTTAACATAGTTTTATACTCCTCCTTTAAAAACTTTACATGATCTTACCTATGAGTTAATTCCTCAATAGCAATCTTGAAACAATGTGTGTTTTCTTCTTATATGTGAGTGAATCTTTAGCACCCTTGGCACAATCAAGGGCTAATTTTCTCCCCTCATTCTAGATAATAAAAGCGAAAGAAGTCAGGTACCCACAGGGCTGTACTAGGCAGCACTTTATTTTCAAAATGCTTGGCAAATGTCAGTGCTTGGTTTTAGGGCATTGGTTTAAGTGTGGAACTAGGCGGGGATGGAAGGAGCTGGAGGACAGAGTCCTGCTGGTTTGCTACAGGCTTAGCTATTCAGACACAGTTTGGTTCTTCGGAGTTGGAATAATTTACTGCTTTCGTAAACCAAGTGCAATTGGATCATTAAAATAATCGCTTAATTAAGGTTACCCTAGTGGTCTGAAATAGCGCAGCTTCCAAAAGCAATTCTCAGCCGGTCTATAAAGTTTCCAGAGAATCTGGCGTGGCCTGTCTGCCATTAAGGTTTGAAATGCTGTCTCTGAGCATTATGAAATTCATCCTATGTGATTTGTTCTTTATGAAACAATACTTATTTCCTACAACATTATGTTGTCTTTTCCTGTTTCCAGTTTAAAGAAGCTCTTAAAGTATGTCATGTAGTTGCCAAGTATACCTGTAGCCTAGCTTAAAATGCACATTAGGAGTCTGCTGACAAAAGAGCATCTGGCTTCTGAAAGTAATCTTTGTTGTGCTTTCTTGACTTTCAGTTCTACCTCTCAGATCTCAAATTAAAACTGTGGATTTGAAGGAGACTGATGTTTGGGTTTACAGGACAAGGTAGTTCTTATCACATAAAAGGAGCTTAAAAATACTTTGTGATTGATGCAACTTACTTAACAACAACAAAAATGGTTTTAGTAATGTTGCTCAGAAAGGACTCTTGAGTTGGGATTTATGTGGAAGCTGGAAAATGATTTCAATCTTGGCTTAAAAAAAATAAACAACTGGACTGGCCAATGTGGCTCAGTGATTGAGTGTCGACCTATGAACCAGAACGTCGAGGTTTGATTCCTGGTCAGGGCACATGCCCGGGTAGCGGGCTCTATCCCCAATAGGGGGCATGCAGGAGGCAGCTGGTCAATAATTCACTCTCATCATTAATGTTCTCTCTCTCTCATCTTTCATCTCTCTCTCATCTCTCCCTCTCCCACCCTCTCTGAAATAAATAAAAATATATTTTAAAAAATAAATAAATAAACAACTCACTAACAAGCATGATCCACTCTCCTTTTAGCAGCAGAATTTGTACTTATGACTTCTTTCTTTCACATTCCTCAAAATTATTCAAAAGTAGAAGTCAAAGCCTCTCCCCCACCTTTAACTTCCGCCAATTTAAGACTTGGATTAATTAAGGTGTCATGTCTGCAGACAATGGCATAAAAGTAAATGGCCATAAAAGTAAATAGAATAAATAAACTAAATTAATTTCTATTCCATTAATTAGATATCATAAAAAATCATCAAGAATGATTTGGTAATGGAGTAGAACCAAGAAAAAGATCTGTTGCCTAGAACAATCTAAATGATTTGTTTGGGGTAAATGAGAAAATATACTTATTAAAAACAAACAAAATGCCCAAGAACTCATTTGTTGACCGTAGTTATGAATTGCATGTCAGAGCAAAGCCCGTTACTACTTAATTAATTACAACAAAATCCAGCACCCAAATACATAAAAAGCATCACGTTGGGCATCAAATAAAAAATTACCAGGCATGTAAACAAGCAGGGGCTTAAGAACCATAACCAGGAAAAAATTAATAAATTGAAACAGATAAGAAACTCAGCCAAGGTACATCAAAATCAAAGAAACAAAGAAAGAAAGAAAACAAGCAGTGGTAGATAGAGACAAAGAGAAAACCCTAAAAGCACCAGAGAAAAAGAGACACAGCGTGTACTGAAGAAGAAAGAAGATTCTTGTCAAACGTGGTACAAGCCCAAAAAGAGTACAGAGATATTTTAAAATATGTTTAAAGTGGGGATAAAGAAAACAGCAACACACAGAAAAATACTATCAGTCTAGAATTCTTTACTAGGCCAAAATATCTTTGAAAAATGAAGGCAAAACAAGGAGTTTTTACTTTAGAGAAATAAACACTGAGATACTTTTTCATCAGCACATCTCCACCAGAAGAAATGTAGAAAGCTTTTTTGGTTAAGGGGCTAAGATACCAGACAGAAATTTGTTCCTACAAAAAGAAACAAAAAGAAATTAAGAGAATAAAAAATGCTAAATAATAATGCTTTCTCTACCGATTGCCACCTAACACAGGACCTCAGACTGGCCATGTCTTTAGGCCGAGGGCTTAACGCAATAGTTATTGAATGAGTAACAAAACATCCAAGCTTCAAATAGCCTATCAGGTGCTTATGTATCAAATTTTCTTTGAAATTGTAAAAAGGAAGACTATGCCATAACAAGAGGATCTAAAAGCCTTTCTTCTATAACCCCTACTCCTTACCTCAAAACTGAAGAAAGCAAAACCAGCATCAACCTAAAAGAGTTTCACACAATCTTAACGTAGAAGTCTTTTTCTATATTCTTTTCAATAACAGTTCACAGCCATGTTCCATGTGCGCCTTAGGGAACCCATGTATTGCTGATTCTCATGCACTAGCCCAAGCCCTGTTGAGACAAACCCCCAATATTCAGGCCTCTGTCCCTTGCAATAGATCAGAATCGCCAACTGTAGTTTAGGCGGTGGTATTATGCATTTGGAACCTATCGTAGCCAGAGCATTCTTTATGTGCTGGTTTTGGTTTGTTTGTTCTTAAATTGTTAATAGTGGGAAAAGAACGAGGTGGTAGGGAAGAATGGGACACAGGTAGGTATGGGAGGAATAGAGCCTGAAGACACAGAGAAAAGACAGCCAGCTAAAGCCAAGGAAGCAGCTGGCACACACCCGTCCCTCACAGCCCTCAGAGGGGACCAGTCCTTTGACACCTTGTTCATGGACTAGCAAGCTAATACATTATTTTCATTAGAATTGATTGAAAGTCATTATTTATGCAAGGGGAGGCCCTAGTCATTTATTTTTGCTGTTTTAGTCCTTATGCCTTTTACAGATCTGATTTAAATGCTGGATTGCTAGATTATTAGTTTTGTGATCTTGGACACATTCCATAATTTTGTTGAGTGTTACTTTTTTCTTATCTGCAAAATGAGAATTCCAGCATTCCCCCCAAGAATGTTCAGAATTCTCCAAATGCCCTTAGCACACAGACGCTGTTCAATAAATGTCTATTGCTTTGTGAATTTCTGTAGTTGTGTGCTGCGGTAATTTATATTGTAGATAGTCTCATGTCAATAAAAGACATTTATCAAAGAACACTTTGTCCCCTACCTGTTTATTGCTATCTGACAGAGCAACTGGACAATCACAGGGAATTAATTTTAGCAAGTAAGTAGAGTAAATGGCTCAAATAGTAGCTTTGCAGAAACGTAAAAAAAAAATTAAATCAGTTAGCTAGTTTTTGAGAAACCTGCAGAGTGCTTTGCACTTTATCTTGCAGCTGCTTCATGTCTTTCGAAGCAAACGATGTGATAAGTATCTCACTATTCCTGCTTCACTGAAGACCTGGTGTCTAAAGGAATTTGAGATTCCTGCCCTTTAGTAATTGATTAGAGAAGTCAATTCATAAACATAATAAACATAAGCAATACCCTATAGCTATAATGTAGCAAGTTAAAACTGAGGTCATGAAGGTGGAGCCCAACCTAATATGATTGGTGTCCTTATAAAAAGTGAAAATTTAGAGACTATGTTAGGAAGAATGCCATGTTTTCATGAAGAAGGCCATCTATAAGCCAAGGAGAGACTTAAGCAAATCCTTTTCTCACAGCCCTCAGAAGGAACTACTACTGCCAACACTTCTGTTTCACATTTTAGCCTCTAGAACTGTGAGGCAATGACTTTCTGTTGCTTATGACACTCGGTTGTGATACTTTGTTTTGGCAGCCCTGGAAAACAAATATAAATAATAAAATATCAATTTTTTAAAAAATCCGATATGTTTCATTGTTGTTATAATTTATAGCAAATGGAAGGCTAATCTCTCTAGTACCTAAAGAGGTTATTGAAATTGATGAGATAAAGGCCAACTGTCTAACAGAAAAATGGACAACATATATGAATGAGCCCTTCATAGAAAAGAAAATACAATGGCTCTTCAATATATGAAATGATGTTCGATCTGCCTCTTAATATGATAACACTGAGAAATCATTTGTAATCTATCTTAGGAAAGTCAAAAAATGGATAGCACACCATTACTGAGACTTTAAAAAGACAAAAATTCTTATATGTTAGTAGTGGGGATATACATTGATGCAATCCAAGAAAACCAATTTAGAAATCTTCACCAAAGTTACAAATACACGTATGATTACATATTTCTCTTCTGGGAACTTATCCTACAGGTATAAATAAATATGTAAAATGCAAAGTTATTCATAAATGTTTGTGATAGCTGCAAAAATGTCTATCATTGAGAGACTGAGTTCGGGGAATATACATGCAATCTAACTCGATAAAACTATCCTATATAATAAAAGGCCAGCAATCATAATTGTAGTGGCCGGAACGACCGCTCGACCAGTCACTATGAGGTGGGGGGCCAGTGAGGGGAACTGGGTGGCTAGCAGCGGAGGTGGGGTAGGACCTGGGGCCGGCAAGGGGAACCAGCTGGCTGGCGGGGGCGGCAGAGTGGCACTGGGGACTGGTGAGCGGGTGGAAGATGGGCCTGATCGCAGGATAGGCCTAGGGACCCTACCCGCATACGATTTCATGCGCTGGGCCTCTAGTAAATCAATAAGAAACATTCTTGGTATACCAATATGGAATGATCCAAGGTATATGATTAACTAAACCTAGAAGCATTTGTGTAAAAATAGTGAAGAAAAATAACATAAATTTGCAGTTATAAGCTTATTTAGCTATTTAGAGTAACAGCTAACATTTGAATTGTGTTTGCCTCAGAGACTATCTACTCATTCTCTCAAAAGAATATTATCAACTTTGCAAAATAAGATATTTTAACTAGAACAGCCTTTATTTTTATTTTAATCTATTATAAGCTATGACAAACTTTCCTATTCTAGACTTCGTTGTAAAAATCATTGCTTCATGTGATTACTCAATAAGTAGTAAATGCTCCAATCTTACAAGCTAAAAATTGGTTGGCATGCATAACTTATCACAAGGCTACAAATAATACTCTTTCCTGATAGTTTCAGGAAATTTTATTATTGTCAACAGGTCCTGTTGGGGAAGCGTAAAGCTTAGATGTTTATTCCTGAGGTCTTCTCATCACTTCCAATAGTACCATTTGAGTCAAAGCAAATGTTCTCTCACCTTATTTTTTTCTGAAGCCCTCCCTCTATTACCTGGATCTAATCTGACATTTGCCACATGGAAGAAGGAGCTATGTGATAAGAAGACCTCAATCAAAAATGTGATGAATTATTAAATAGATAGTTTGTTGGGTGATTGAAAATTACCTGCAAAAGAGTGCTTATCTCCTTGAGGCATGTCAAAAGCTAATGGAATTGAGCCAATTAGACTGACTGTCTCTTCAATGAGTTGTGACCTCTCGATGGTAATAGCTTATTATGAAGATAAATGAACCCATCTCTCCAACTGAAGCCTAAGTACACACTTCAGCAGTTTCCTTGAATCATGAGGCCATTACCTCTCAACTCCGGATCGACAGCAGCGACAGCCAGGAGAGCAGAGAGCATGCATGACTAGACACAGATGATTGTTTTACTCAGATGAATATATTTACAGCTATTTCCAAAGAAGCAAGACCTCCTCATGCATTGTGTGCTCACACCCAAAATACTCACCATGTGACATCTCACTCCTTCCTGACTACTTCATTCTGAGATAACTGTTTTTCTTTTTTCTCCCCCCCCCCCCCCCCAGTGTTTGAATTCTTCATTCTTGTTGGTTTGGTCTCCTAATTGAGTAAACTTTAAGAATAAAAATATTTTCTTTCATTGAATTTGTAATATACAAACAAGTGCATCTTTTAATGAATTTAATTTAATCCTGTTAAATTCCAGAGGATTGGGGAGACACTCAGAGACTCCTTTTTATTTGTAGAGAACTTTTGTAAAGATTATTGGTTTGAGAATCACACAAGTGCTTTAGTTTTTATTTTAAGAAAATGTCAAAAATTATTTATCTAAGTAGTTACTGAAGTTTGATATCAACTTTCCTATTCTGCTATAGTGATACATTTTTATTTGAGGAGAATTAGAGGATAAAGAGTTACTTATTGTATTTACAACAAAATATAATCTTCTAATTCCTCATAAGTATTAGATACATGTCAGCTACCAAATATATTCTTGAAATAGCCTGTTGACCAAGCAAAACTAAGTTTATGAAGTTACTTCAGTAAGTGGAACACCTTGACCGAGTCTTAGTAGTATCTTGGAAACTCAAGATCAGGGGGAGCTACTCATGGGTTTTAGGGGAAAGGCTGTGTGATTTTAATGCAGATCTTGCATTGCAAGCAATTGGGCAGAATTTATGAATACCATAGCCTTATATATATCCCAAGAATAAGGCAAACGTCTTGGATCGGGTATTGACGAATAAGCAACGAGTCTATATATAAGCTAGTTTACACAGATCACAGTCCAAGAACCAGCTTTGCTTAAACTACTTTTTTAGAATTGTTAAAAATAGGGGTTGAAATCTATGCTTGCTCCCTGCATTGTTTAACACAGAAACAGGGAATTGTGTTGACTTATTTCTCATAGACAATAGCTATGTGATTATAGTATATAGTAACTTAGTTTTCCGGTGCCACTGTTTCCTCATGTGTAATGTGGAGATAATACTGAAAGGAATTTTAGATCTAAAATAGGCAGGTTTAGAGAGTCTTGGGAATAAAGAGAGCCCGTGGGGGGGAGGAATGCATAGGTGAGGGGTTGGGGCCACCAGAAGGCATGCATTCGCAGAGAATAGCAAGGTTCCACAGGATAAGGGGAGAGGAAAGCAAACTTCCACAGAGAATAGAGAAACATGGACAGATGGCAGAAAGAGGGAAACAGATTTTCACAGGAGATAGAGGAAAGTTACAAGATAAGGGGGAGAGAAAAAGAGGGGTACCATGTGGGTTTGGACTTTGAAGCTGTTATTCTGCAAAAGAGTGACCAATCAAAAAAAAAAGCACAGGGTCATAAAATGGGGAAGGGGTCCAACTGGAAGGGAGCATGAAGACACAAAGAACTACAGCATTTATAAACCTTAGAAAAGGGGGCTTAGTGGGTTACCCCCTTGGGACTCCCTCCCTAAGTGGGAGTCTGTATTTGCTTCCAGTAAATTTACACCCTTTTATGAACACATCCTTTTAGTCCTCGATTTTATTCTTCAAACTTCGTGAGGCAAGAACCGCTCCCTGCAAGGGGGAGATCCGCTCCCTGCTCCCCATGCTTTAATACTAATACCCACTTCACAGAGTTAATGGGGATTAATTGAATTAATAAATACACAGCATTCAAGACAGTCCTTGATAAATAATAATTAGTTATCATTACTAACTCCAACTGGGCCTAATTTGAGGTCAGACATTATGCCATTGAAATTTTAGAAAGGTTCCCCATACACAAGAAAAAAAAAAAAGAAGGGAGGGAGGGAGGAAGGAAGGAAGAAGAAAACAAATCAATAAATAGAGCAGCAAAGAGAAAAGGATAGGAAGAATCTGCTCATATATATCAAGTTTTTACAGTATTTTGATTTAGAAAGTAACCATCAATAGGACCCTCTCTCTTTTAGTCTAAGATGTGTCTGGTCGTGGAGTGAGTGCCTTTTCTCTAGTGTTCATCTGAGGCTGGGTTTGAAGTAATCAGCCTCTGTGTTCTGGAAGTAAGTTCTTTATAATGAAATGGGACTGGAAATAACCCACAAGCAAAAAGCTTTGCAGGCCATTAAAGCTCCTTGAGGCCGCTTACTGCCTTAAGCTTCTTTTTACTCATTATCACAGGGGGAAATGAATAGGGCATATTTTTCTTACATCCAGTAGTTTTAAATTAAGATGCGATGACTTTGTATAAAAGTCAAAATGCTTTATTTTGCTTTTATTTTTTTCAAAACAAGTGCAGCAATAAAATTTGATTGTTATCATTTAATACTAAGTTTGCTCTTGGTTAAAAACTCTTTTGAAACTTTACACAGGAGACAATAGAATGATTTAATGTATCTCATTATCTAGAAGTTATTTAGATGATGATGGTAGAATACGTGTTTGAAAAGAAGTTTCTGTTGTGCCAGAAAGACACATGAACTTTGGGTCTGGTGAAAGACATTTAGGATTATATAAACTATGCTTGGAATGAACCCCATGATAGCTGGATCCCATAAGACTTAGTAGGGCTGAAGTTTGATTCAATGTTCCTGACTCATGTAGTGCAGTATTTTTAATTAAAGGATACAAGCCATGGTAAAGGGTTAAACAGAACCATTAAACTAACCCCTCCTTTTAAAATCTACTTATAGCTACAGCAGTCTCACTTAGAGTCACCTGGTGACTTCATTGAAAATGGAGATTACTGACTTCTATCCTGGATTCACTTAGTCAAAAGATCTGGAGGAAATATGTGGAAATCTACACTTTTAACAACCTCCCCCAGTGATTTTTTTTTTTACCCATACAATTTTGAGGGCCAGTTTTTTACTATCACTTTTTTAAAATAACTGATGATTGAGTATTTGTAGATGATTCCCAAAGTTAAGCTTCCCAAGGCAAAAAAAAAAAAAATATTTCTGGAGCATTTCTTAGTCTGAACTCAGAATTTGACTTGTTAATAGTTTAGCCCAGCCATGGGCAAACTACGGCCCGCGGGCCGGATCCGACCCGTTTGAAATGAATAAAACTAAAAAAAAAAAAAGACCGTACCCTTTTATGTAATGATGTTTACTTTGAATTTATATTAGTTCACACAAACACTCCATCCATGCTTTTGTTCCGGCCCTCCGGTCCAGTTTAAGAACCCGTTGTGGCCCTCGAGTCAAAAAGTTTGCCCACCCCTGGTTTAGCCTGTACCAGGGAACCCTAAAATATCCCTTTCTTAGCCATTACAAAATACTTAAGTCCAAATCTACCCATCAATCTCCTGGCAACAGAAACACAAAGCACACAAATAATACACATTTATATGGGAAGAAAATGAATCTTAGAAAGTTGCCTTTTTAAAAATAAGTCTAAAATGCACTGTAATTAATATCTGGAGTAAAGACTCTTGGCAGGGCCTGCATGTTACGTGGGGGTTTGGGCCAGTTTCAGATTGTAGAAGAGGTTCCTGTATATGTGTCAACGGTTTTGCAATTTGGGCTCTGCTACCCACTATTTAAATGTAAGTACAGCCAAGACCCTTAACTTCATGGGGCCTCAATTCTTCGTGGGAGAAGATGACAAACGAAATCTTAATTAGAACATGCAAACACAAGAAAAGTGGTTCCAGTGGGCGACGGGGCCAGTGTGGTTACAGCGGGAGGCAGGCCTGGAAGTGAGCCAGTGACTTTCAGGGCTGGTTCTTGTTAGGCTGGGAGTTCTTGTCTGCATTGTCTCCCCACGGCCTCATTTGTGGTAGGTTTTGAAGAAATCTGGTATGAAAACAGACCAGATGAATTTGAAGGTCTCCTGCAAATGGCAACCTTATGATTCTAACACCAGATAGAATCACACCATCAGCTGACGACTAACAATGAAATAATAACATGGCAAAAGTATGGTAAAGTGACTGCTTGACTCTTGAGGAAAAAAAATGTTTCTCAGCTATAGTCCGTATTTGAGGTGTTGATACATAAGTCCAGCCATAGCAAATGAGGATGTGTCAGAGCAAAGCAAATAGAATGCATCCAGTTGCTGAGCAGTCGGTGTTTGGGCAACACTATTTCTTACCTAGGTTTCATAAAAAGCCATCTAACTTTCTTTTACTTCCCACCTCCCCAGTCCAATATTACTTTATTCACATACCTGATGGAGGAAGATCTTTATAAAGCTCAACTTTTGTTTTCTCAGTCCCCAGTTTAAAATTCCACTGTCTTTGTGCAGTGAAATCTCTGAGGACCAGCCATAAGTATCTCATGCTCTCTCATACATTCCTATCTCACAGTTTCCTTTTGTCTGAGAACATTTGTTCTGCCCTTTTCCTGAGCAACTTCTATTCAACCTCCAAAACGATGTTGACTTGAAACTTGAAAACGTGTTGTCTTGAAACTTTTCTGACTACCCCATCTCCCAGAACAAGCCGAGTTAGGCCTCCCCCGTGCTCTTCCCCTGAGACCTCCCACCGGCCACCCTGCAGAAACAGTGCTCCCTGGTCTGGGATTTCCCGAATGCAACTGGGTTCTGTTCAGCTTTGTACTTCTAAGGCCTAGCACTCTTCTGGACAGCACAGGAGCTTAATAATTTCCTTTTGAGTGAATAGATGGATGCTCTGTGTGAATAATAATTATCTCTGTTTTCATAGAAGATGAACAAGAGGCATTATAGGTAGAATTCTCCTTAAAAAAAAAAAAAGAACCCTTAGAGAAATTGCTTGGTTGGGATTTCTTCAGAAGTGCCCGTTTGTATTTTCTAAATATTTAAAAAAAATAATTCTAGGATCATTTAAGGCCACATCTATTCAGAGCGAGGCAGACGACCCAAATAGTCTGCCAAATTCTTTTCCAGCCCTCAAATTTTATAAGCCTGAGCAGCATTGTTTGGGTAAAAGTCTTGTTCTTTGTGAATTGGGAGGAAGCTAAGATGTTTTGGATATTTACACAGAAACAAAGAATTTCAGAACTGGAAAGAACTGGAACAGTATTCTATTAAGTGGTTTTCACACTGTGTTCTGTGTGGTCCTCCTGTGCTAGCACAGGAAGTAGGATGGAGCAGATAGAGAGCCCCTTTCCCTCTTTAAAACAGTGTCTTTATCTGTTTTGCATGTTGAGAGTACAGGCAATGGAATGTAGAAACAGACCATGAAAGATTAAGTCACTTAAACAAAGATATACGGCATCTCCAGAGACCAGGCTAACGTTAGATTTATGACGCCCTGATTTCCGCTGCAGATCTCTTCCCATTTTTTCTGTGCAAGACGTAAAAAAAGAGTAGGCTATTTACTTTATGGTCAAGGTAAGTTAAAATCGTGACACTTGTTTTCAAACATCAATTTAGAGTTCATGCCATCAAATTAAAGAAGTTTGTTGACTGAGTTTAATTTGCTTTTGCTTAGGAAGCGGCTGCCTTTCAAGATAATAAAATAAACAGATACAATACTATTTAGGCAGCTGTGGCTTTTAATTTAAATGTTTGACTTAGTGCTGTTTAGTCTGCTGGATGGCAAAATGTTCTCTGCGAAAGAAGTGTATGCATTTTAAAGCATTTCTAGTGTTTATTGTGATGTCCTAGAGTTGGCTGTCTTTCTGTCACTCTGCATCCCCTGAACAAACATGACAATTTAAAATTATAGTGACAAAGATGGGATAGGCCATTTTCTGCTTTACCATCTCCATAGTTTTGCCTTTTCCAGAATGTCATGTACTTGGACTCATACAATATGTAGCCTTTTCAACCCTAGCTGGTTTGGCTCAGTGGATAGAGCACCAGTCTGCAGACTGAAGAGTCCCTTGTTCGATTCTGGTCAAAGGCACATGCCCGGGTTTTAGGCTCGATCCCCAGTAGGGGCCATGCAGGAGGCAGCCGATCAATGATTCTCTCTCATCATTGATATTTCTATCTTTCTCTCCCTTTCCCTTCCTCTCTGAAATCAATAAAAATATATTTTAAAAATATATGTAGCCTTTTCAGATAGTTTTTCTTTTCACTTACCAGTTATATGCATTTAAGGGTTCTCTCTCTTTTCATGGCTTGATACCTCATTTCTAGTTAACCCTGAATAATATTCCATTTTCTGCATTACCACAGTTTATTTCTACATTCACTTACTAAATGACATCGTGATTGCCTCCAAGTTTTGGCAAAAATTAATAAAAGTGTTGTAAACATCCATGCCACAGGCTTTTATATGCACATAGATTTTTGTGTGGACTTAAGTTTTCAACTTCTTTAGGTCATATGGGAAGAGAATGTTCAATTTTGTAAGACACTCCCACAGTGTCCTTCCAATGTAGCTGTGCCATTTGGCATTCCACATGGCAGGGAGAGAGAGCTCCACATCTCTGCTAGTATTTGGTGGTGTCAGTGTTTTGGACTCTAGGCATTTTAATAGGTATGTAGTGGTATCTCATTGTGTTAATTTGCGACTCCCTAATGTATGAGGTTGGGCATTTTTCATATGCTTATTTGCTATCTGTATGCAATCTTTGGTGAGGAGTCTGTTCAGATTTTTATCTATTTTTTATGATGGGTGGCTTATTTTCTTATTGCTGAGAATTAAGAGTTCTTTGTATATTTTCTATACAAGTTCTCTATTGGATACATCTTTTACAAATATTTTCTCTCAAATTGTGGCTTGGCTGTTCATTCTCCTGACAGTATCTTTTGCAGAGCAGATTATTTTTAATTTTAATAAAGTCCAACTTGTTAATTTTTCTTTCATTGATTATGCCTTTGGTATTGTATCTAAAAAGTCATTGCCAAACCTAATGCAATCTAGATTTTTCTCCTATGTTATCTCAAGGAGTTTTATAATTTTGCATTTTATGAAATACTAAAGGCCCAGTGCATGAAATTGTGCACAGGAGGAGGAGGGGGGTGTCCCTCAGCCGGGGCTGCACCCTCTCATAATCTGTGACTGCTGGCTCCTAACTACTCACCTGCCTCCTGCCTGATCGCCCCTTAACCACTCTGCTTGCCTGCCTCATCACCCCTAACCCATCGCCTGCCTGCCTGATCGCCCCTAACCACTCTGGCTGTCTGCCTGATTGTCCCTAACCACTCACCTGACTGCCTGATCTCCCCTAACCTCCTCTGCCTCGGCCCCCGCCACCGCGGCTTTGTCCAGAAGGATGTTCAGAAGGTAGTTCGGCTGTCCAGTCTAATTAGCATATTACGTTTTTATTATTATAGATAATTTGAGGTCTATCTCCATGTTGAATTAATATTTGTGAAAGGTATATGGTTGATGTCTACGTTAAATTTTTTTTTTGTATTTAGATGCCCTGTACAAAAAAATATATATTCTTTCTCCATTGAATTGTCTTTCCTCCTTTGTCAAAAATCAATTGACTGTATTTGTGTGGGTCTGTTTCTGGGTTCTCATACTATGTTTCATTCTTTCATTAGTACTATACTGTCTTGATTACTGTAGCTTTATAAAAAGTTGGGTAATGTCACCACTTTGACTTTGTTCTCTTTCAACCTTGTGCAGGCCATTCTGGGTCTTTGAGTCTCTTTATAAACTTTAGAACTAATGTCTTGAAACCCACAAAATAACTTTCTGGCATTAAATCTATAGATCAATTTGAGAATAACTGACATCTTAACAATATTGACTATTTCTATATATGATCATGTAATATCTTTCCTTTAGTTCTTCTTTGATTTTTTCATTAAAAATTTGTAGTTTTCTTCATATAGATCTTGTCATATTTTGTTAGGTTAATTCTAAGCACATCAATTTTTGTGTGCTAATGTAAATGATATTGTGATTTATTTTCAATTCAATTTTTTATTGCTGGTATACAATAAAATAATTAAGTTTCTTACTGTTTTCTTATTAGGTAGAATCAAATGACTTAGAAAGGGACTGTTACTCTAGCTACAATTAATATCTTTAAAATTCTCAGCTTCCTTCTAGAACCATAGGCTATGCATTTCAAGGTTATGGGTAAAATGCTATTTACAAAATCCTTGTAAAGCTTATCATCTAAAGACTGAATAGGGCTCCAAGGGATTACTCAAGTCAGAGATTTTTATTCCAAATGGATTCCTAAAGGGTTATGTATAATATGTTAATTGTAAATATAATCCAACACTAAAACTTCTGATTCAGACTGTCTCCTTATATCTGGAAGGCTCTTTCCTTCCCTCCCTCCCTTCCTTCCTTCCTTCCTTCCTTCCTTCCTTCCTTCCTTCCTTCCTTCCTTCCTGATAAGAAGTAATTAGAGATACTGCTTTGCCACTCGATGTCATAGTCATGCCTTTCTGGAGAATGCTAGGATGTCCAACACATATATATTTCTCGTGGCTGTGTGTTATAACACATTGGATGCGGGAAACGTATTTATACGTTTTACATTGACTGGTAAACACAATTTTCCAGTGAGTTTTCCAGTATTTGTCTGTTTGAAATTTAAGAAAAATAATTCAGTATACATTTTATAGTAAATCACAAAAAGTTTCATTGAAAAAAAATATGTAAAACTAAAGTTATCGTAATTTTACTGAATGTTGCCATTTGCGCAAAAAATTAAGCAAAAATGGCCCGCATACAATGTGATAATATAAAAAATGATGGCATCAAATAGACCTGATTATGTTTTTAAACCTATAACACTTACTAGCTGTGAAATCTTAGAGAAATTCTTTCACCTCATATTTTTAGTCACTTTAGCTCTGAAATAGAGACTGAAAATGCTACTTCATAAAATTATCATGATGATTTTACTTAATAATACATAAAACATCTGGTTTGTAATGGGAACTGGATAATTATTTACAGCCTTGTTTTTTTATATTAAAAAAACTAACTTGATTCAATATTTAAAATTATATGATAGATTCCATTTTTTAACTGAATACCAGAGTTTTATCATTTTTTCCTTTTGGATTTTAAAAACTACCTATAGAAGAAATAGAATCAGTGACTACAGACAAATTTCTGACTTCTGTTAGAGTATGAACCAGGACAATAATGGTTGATTATGCCCTATTGTACAGAGCAAAAATTAGCTCAATATATGATAGAAACCAAAAATCAAATTTTGTTTTATAAGTGATGGATAATCACAAAGTAACTAAGAAACAAAGTCCTGGGTTATACAACTACAGTCACTAGTAGCTACCTGTCACAGAGTAAACACCATTGCAGAGATGGAAACTTTATGTTTACACTAGAGGCCCGGTGCATGAAATTTGTGCACTGGGGGTGGGGGGGGAGTCCCTCAGCCTGGCCTGCACTCTCTTGCAGTCTGGGACCCGTCGGGGGATGTCCGCCTGCTGGCTTAGACATCCCTCTAGCAGTCTGGGACCCCTCGCTCCTTACCGCCCACCTGCAGCAGAGAAGGGAGTGGCTCCCGCTACTGCTGCTGTGCTCGCCAGCCATGAGCCAGTCTTCTGGCTGAGCGGCACTCCCCCTGTGGGAGCACACTGACCACTAGGGGGCAGCTCCTGTGTTGAGCGCCTGCCCCCTGGTGATCAGTGCACGTCATAGCAACCAGTCATTCCGCAGGTCATTCCGCTGTTCAGTCGATTTGCATATTAGGGTTTTATTATATAGAATTTATGAAAACTGTTCTCCTTTGTTTTCATGTAGGTTGAGGAGAAAAGGATATCCTTGAGAGCATAGCATGCTAGTCATACATTAGGTCTGCCTAGAGTATATTCTGGAACATTGTATAAATGTTAAGTAATCCCTGTAGTGAAAATGATGTTCCTTGGAATGAGCATGAAGACACATGGTTATCTGAATAGCTTTGAGCTAGTTTTGCAGTAAGTAGATTTTCAGTTTTCAAGAATATGTTATGAATAATGCTATTGTACAAGTAGGTATTAATTAATGGTCAAAATACAAAGGATATTTTCTTGGGATTATGTAATGATCTACATGACAACTACAGGTATTTATCATGATAAATGTTAGCTAGTGTTGAATCATTGAGGGATGTATGAGATCCACTTTCATCCTTAATGAAAATTATTTTATTTTATTAATACAGTGACTATTAAATTAATAACACTAATAAAATAACATTAATATAAAGTACAGTATTTAATATTCTATTTGTGATGCATGATTTTTGTTGCACAATTAGAAAATACTTTAATGTTATTGAGAATACTTTGAAGAGGTAGTAATTATCAGAAACAAATATTATTTCCAAACACATAATAAGGCCTTTGTTTTAAAATTAGATTTTGAATCTGGAAAGTAAGCAATATAATTATGTTCTTAAAATACAGAGAGTGATTTGAATACAAAATATATATTTTGCATGGGGAATACAGTCAATAGTAACATAACAACTTTGTATAATGATGATGATTACTAGATTTATCAGAGTGATCACTTCATAAGGTATATAAATGTTGATTAATATACTCTATACCTGAAACTCATATAATATTGCATATCAACTATCCTTTAATAAAGGAGGCCTGGGGGGTGTGGGGTGGAGGAGGTCAATGGAAAAACAAACAAACAAACAAACAAAGCGGACATCTGTAATATTTTCAACAATAAAGATAAATTTTATATATATATGTATATATGTGTATATATATATAAAATAAACCCATAAATTACTTCTCTTCATATACAATTTCCAACATCTGGTTTCTATAATCAGTTTATGTTTGTGAGGATAGTAATTATGTTAATTTACAAATGCACATGATTAGCAAATAATTTGGTCAATTTTAGAAATCTCTTTGGCAATTAGCTATTCTCCATGGGGTTGAACTTAGCCTTTAATTTGAATTAGAGTATGAGTGTCAATGAAATAACTTAAATAAGACCACCATAGTAATATGGAGAGCTATACATTACTTTACCCTAAGAATCTTTCCCCTGTAAATGTTCCCATAATGCTTTCCATGACGATCATCTGTCCCCAAGTTGTTAGTAAATACAAACCTTTCCTTTTTTAAAATACTGTTACCTCCCATGGAACAAAATTGTTAAAAGATCTAATTGATATCCTTTTGAATATCTTTCACAGAGAAAAATGAATACAAATTTAAACAAACATTAGAGTTTCTGAGATACTCCAGATGTGATCTATTCTACACTGTCATTTATGGACAAAGAGCTTCCTGTTTATGGGCTTGGGTAGTTCAGCTTCTATAACCTGAAGAAGTAGTTCTAAAGTTTAGATACAAGGGGATCTTGTGAAGTTTCACAACATGTTTGTCAAAGTCCCTTAAGAAAAATAAAGTTGGGCCAGGAGCCAGTCGTTTATGTTTCAGAAGACTCCATGTAAACCTAGCAGAGTCAAAAAGTGTCTTTCTTTTTTTGGTTCTTGGAACTATACAAAGGAGGAGACTATTGTTATATGTAGGCCTACCAGCACCATCCCAAAGCCAAAAATTATTGGCTCACATCACCAGAACTCACCAGATTTGATCGTTGTTGTTTTTTTCCCCAATATCAGGAACACTAAATTTTCATTGCCATGGGGTCATGACATCTTTTAATGAAAGTGCAGAAACCTTGAGTAATAAATCAAGGATTAAAGCACTGAAATGTAAAGTGTAAACTAGATTAAGACAGATAATATCCCCAAATTTATTACTGCAGACGACATTAAGAACAGCCTTGCTATTACCACAGATGGCATGACAATTGACTCGATATATCCAAACTACAAGTATCCTATCTAATAATAGAGAAACATGGTAATTAGCCGTACCTCCGCTACCCTTCTCATTGGCTAATCAGGGCGATATGCAAATTAACTGCCAACCAAGATGGCGGCCGGCAGCCAGGCAGCTTGAAGCAAACAGGAGGCTTGCTTGCTTCAGTGACGGAGGAAGCCAACGTTCCCCACCTGCCGCTGCCGGCCTCTGAGCTTGCAGTTTAAGAAACATTGTTACAAATATAGAAGCTAAACAAAACCCCAGAAACCTGCTTTCAGCCAGCAGGACCGCAACAGTATTTCAATTATAGAACAATCGCAGATCCCTGCTTTCAGCCAGCCGGGATCTCAGAGCTGGAGTGAGCAGGACCGCAACAGTGTTACAATTATAGAACCCAAACAAACCAGATACCTGCTTTCAGCAGCCGAGGCCTCAGAGCTGGAGCCAAGCCTCAGAGCTAAAGCTGGCCCAGAATAAAAAAAAAGGAAAAAAAGGACAGGTTGGTAGCTTCAGTCACCCGCCAGCCTGAAAAC
>NW_005354291.1:8089679-8128502 GCF_000412655.1 Myotis brandtii
TAGGGATTGGGCCTGCCCTCTGCCACCCAGGAGCAGGCCTAAGCCAGCAGGTCGTTATCTCCTGAGGGGTCCCAGACTGTGAGAGGGCACAGGCTTGGCTGAGGGACCCCGCCTCCCCCCAAGTGCACAAATTTTTGTGCACCGGGCCTCTAGTACTCTTATAATAGCTGTAATATGACATTCAATGGAAATGTCTTATTTTATTGTGAAAATTATTCATTCATGCACAGTGTTTTTCCTCCTCACGACTAAACTTTGTTATGGGAGGAAGAGTATTTTATTCATCTTGTGGTGAGCTCCCCCTCCATGCTGCCTTAAACTTAGCTATTCAACCATATTTAGTGCATCCAATTGGGTTGTATAAATCAAGGTTTAAAATGTTTGATATACATTCAACATACTGGTACAAATGATAAAGCCTTTTAAAAAAACTGGATAGAGCATATTTAGTGGTTAAAATTCTTGGGGGGTGGGTAATAATTAGATGTGAACTACCTCTAAAACATAAAACAGCAATAGGCTCTAAGTTAAATTAATCATTTTCTCATTTTTGGTAACATTTATTAAATACCTGTTATAATTTGGTACTTTCTGAAAATAGATTATAATGAAAAGATCTTGGCCATTATAAAATTGTCATCTAGTCATAGGTAAAATAAATGATAGAATTATGTTGTTCCAAATATAAAAAGCATTTAAATTTGAGAAAATATGAATTTATACTTCTAAAATATTTTAGTGTTTTTCTATGTTTTATGTTAAATAATGTAATATAGAAAGATAATATTTTCACTTGCAGATGCTTAAATTTGTATATATATATATATCTAAAACTGTAATCATTTTTATTAAATATGTTAGATATTTATATGTAAGGCCTCAAACATATATAACTTAACAGTGCTAGTGATAAAAGTATAGTAGAGATTTGCCAATTATTCCATTAAGAATTTCTAGTAATTTGCTAGTTTGCATGAGTTTGAGTTCAACTAATAATGTTCTAAATCATGGATGTCAAAAACGGCACTTAAGTCTATAGTCTTCAAGAACCAAGGAAGTATGTGCTCTTTAGAAGTGTCTGTAGGAGGAACATTAGGACTTCTTTATACATATTTTATTTAATCTAAAAAATAAGAATAAAGTGGGTACCAGGCTTAAGACATTCTAAGGGAAAAAATAGCATTTGCAAGGTGGCTGGATTTATAACATCACTTGTTCATAAATTGATGAAAAGTACATTAATTTTGCTTAGCTAAGTTGATTTACGAGTTACATCACCTAGTTCTTTTCAAGCAATGAAGACTCACCAAATAAACACATGAATTTAATATATCCCTTTAAAGAACTACAGTGAAGATAGAATTAACAATCATGTATAAGCAAAGAACAAGAAAACACTAATGCTTAACATTTCTCTATGTAAGAGCTTCTCCCCAGCCACAAAACAAAGTGCAAGTAATGACATCAAACCTGACACAAAATGGGCCAATGAGTGAGAAATTAATTGTCTTGCAAAAGCAACTTTTATTACACAGAAACAATTTTAAAAGCAATTGTTCAAAAAGTTTCGATCATTTTGTGGCTCAAATTAATGTTAGTCTATCAACTAAAAGTACTCTTTTCTGTACTTTGGAAGTAGAAAACAGAATTATTAACCTACTTACACAAATACAAAACCCAAGCCAATCACCTATTTGTTATTTCCATACAAAATATGCCAAGGAAGAAAAAGTTTAATAATTTGAAATTATACTTTACTGGACACAAAAGATGTTTTATGAATCATTTAAAAGTTGTCTTATTTCTCAAATACATTCACAACAACATTAACTGAAATGTATTTAGTATCCATATGTATACCTGGAATGTCTTAGGTATTCTCACCTATACCTGGCACAGTGCTGATTGTTTTATCTGCATTATCTGGTTTGGTCTTTCTATAGTGCTCTGAAGTAAGTATTATCATGCCTACTATACATATAAAAAGCCCGTGGCCCTAACGCCGTAAGAACCAAAGACCAGTGCTGGTGGGTGGGGCTGCGAGTGTGGTGGGTGGGGCACACATGGGTGGGTGGGGCCGTGTGATTTCACGTACTGGGCTTCTAGTTATATAGAAAACAGTATAAAAATGTGCTTATTACTTGGAGAATGAAGGAATGTTTTTGCAATATTACATACAGTACAGTTGTTTACTTTCCATCCCTATGTGTTGACATTGAAGAGTTTTAGGCTGCTAAGGAAGCATGGTAGCATCTACCTTTTTTTCCCCAGACATAAACACTTTGTTCCTTTGTCCTTTAGTTCCTCAAACTGCCCATGAACTTTCTTCTCCTTTACTTTTACATTTATGGTTAAAATAGAGAGTTTAGACTTTTTTTTAGCAAAAAAGCAAGCCAGTGGAACATATGCTCTCCAAAATATTGGTTAGTACATTTTATACATAAAATGATTCAACCACTTAAAAAAAAATTCAGTTCTTGAAGTAGCATGTCATTAGATTTTAGTGACATCTACTTATACATGAATAGATGGCCTCTACTTCTATGTAGTTACCATTGCTATATCAACACAATATAGATGGAATTCTAAACTTCATTGGAAAAAAATGATATAGAAATAATAGTTGTCACTAAGGTCCTCTTGATTGAAACTGCATTATGCAATGTTCTTTCCTCAAAGCTCACTAACCTGAAAAATATAGCTATCTATTTAAAGAAGGCATTTTCTGGTTTGGCAGAATATTATCACCATTCAGCATATGTACAAGATGGTCCTAATTTGTGTCTATATGTGCTAGGCTTAGAAAAGTCACTTTAAGTTTCCCTTAATTTATTTTGGAGCTTAACTATTACTTTTGACATGATTTATATTCTAAGGAAATCTGAGCTTCTTCCTGCTTGGAACTCAGCAGAATGGCATTGGCTAGATAGAGAACATCTATGCTCTTATTATAGCTGTGTCTGCTAGGGCTACCGTTCTGTCAGAAACCTGTCAGCATATGGAATGCAAGCCTTCCTTTTCTGGGTGTGATGATTTAATCTGCTAATTTCTATCACTGTCTGAAAACTGCAGCCATCCTGTATTTTAGGGGAAAAAATCCATATATGCAAACTCCTTTTACCTTCTCTATACCCCCCCTCTCCAAAAATGTTCTATTTTTATTATTATAAAATTATTATTACAGCAACTGATTCCAAATTAGAATTCTGGGTCTGTTTGCAGAGCTGGTAGCTGGTGACCCCTGAGTAATTTATTTATACTGATGGATATATGTGGTAACCCCTTTAAATATGTCCATGTTCTAATCCCCAGAACCTGTAAATATGTTAGTATACATGGCAAAAAGAAGGAGGATGGCAAGCAAGGGAGATGTTTTTATTAAAAAAATGTGAGACAAATTGTGACACAGGATGGAGGAAAGGCCATTTTACCCACATCTGACCAAGAGCAGGTTTATATCCTGAGGGGTGAGGGCAGTTTTGCATGAAGTTGGGTTTCCCACTCAGAACACCGGCAGCCGATGAATGAAAAAATACCTTGATAGGGACCAGAACAGATTTGCTTTGGGAATGTAAAGCGGCTTAAGAATGATCCTTATTGGATACTGATGTCAGTAGGACTTCATTTCTATCCATAGGTTTGTGAGGGCTGGGATTATGTGTATTTTGTCAAAAGGCTATATTTATTATTATAAAGGCCGGAAGTAATCAATGTCCAAATATTCAGCCATTTAAAATGAAGTATGCATAATGCCACACATATAAAATGAAAACCCCCCAAAATACCCATCTAGCTGTTTCTTACTATGTAGAAGCCCCTAGTTTTGCTGAATTTTTTTGCGCTTTTCACTTAGAACAGAGTCAGGATGTTCAAAGTATAACAAAAATGAGAGGTAAGTTGAAAAAAGAATGTAATGATGGAATTTCTTCTCCATTCACATGTTATATTGGGGCTATTTTATAACAAGAAATTCATTAACATTAATATGTTTTAAATTGAATGAGTAAATTTTATTAAAGTAACAAAATGTTTATTTGGGGGGATAAATTTATGAACATCTACAAAATCAAACAGCATTTTTTAATTTAAGCCATTTTGATGTAAGTCAATGTTAATATGCTCATTCTTAATTGTGTATGTTCTTTTATGCTATTTCTAAAATTCAATTACATGGAATGTGTTTTAAATATTCGATGTTATACCACCTCAGTTATATACTAGGGGCCATAAAATTAATCATCGATTGTGTGTCTTTATGAAACTGTATAGGAAAGAAAAGGATGTCTGAATTCAACTGTGTTCATCTCAGTAGCCTACTACAAGTTGTGGCCTGTGTATTTGAGTGAATGAAATGCACTAAATTAAGTTATTACTGTAGTTGCTTTTAGACAAATGTATGATTTAAAAGAGCTGGAAGTAAAATCTTAAACAAAACTCTGAAGTGTTAAAAAGGTGATTTCATAATTCTAACCTTCATAAGAACTTATTGACTCATCTGAGCATGTTGTATACTTGAATGCTCATGTTAGCATGAATGACAAGCAAGGAAATTCCAGGGGCTGGGAAGCCTAGAACCACCTGAACTAGAACAAAATAAACATTAGGTATTTAGGTGAATAGAGTTTGTAAAAAAAAAAAAAAGGAATGGTATTTTCCCAGTTTTTATGCCACTAAGGTACCCAGTGGTTTGGATTTTTGATTTTTGAATTTTTTTTTTTTTTTTTTACTTTTATCAAGTCATGGTAAGGAGCCAATGAGCTTTAACAAGATTCAGAGACCCTTTGGTGCTCTTTCTGAGCATAGTCAGCACCTTCACAAAAGAATAAGCTTTGCTTTACCCTCCCTTTCCCATCTATTAGTGAAGCTACAAGCTTTTCTTTCTAATGCTATATAAAAAAAAGATATTTACATTTTTGTAAATTACACCAAAAGTAGAAATATGTTATTCTCTTTGCTGTATCTTTAGATTTCCATTTGTTTTGCATAAAGGCAAGCTTAACACCAAGCCATATGTAAAAATATGCTTATTGAATTACCTACTAATAACTAAAATTACATCAGAATTTTATTTGGTTCAGAAAAATGGTCAAATTTTCTTGAATGTCAGGTATATAAATTAAGATATTAGAGAAAGTTAACAAAATGATGAATGTGCTTGCCTGATGATTATGATACACATTAACATTTCTTCAGTTCTCATTAGTTAAATATAGTGTAGCTCTAAAAATGTCTATTATGGCATTAATTTGTTAAAAATGTATTATGCAAATTACCTGGCATAAAGAACACTTTTCCTGGATTTTCTTTTTACTCTTATTTTTGAACTTTTAATGTATTTAAAATATATGATTTGATCACTTTTTTGAATAGTGAAATTCCTTGCTTATTTTATGTTGTTTAATTATTTGATTCATAATTTATTATGTTAAATTACATGATTAAATTGGGAGGCAAACTTTTCTTATTAGTATATTTTCTTAGAATTAGTTGCTAATTAGAAATGTTCTAAATTCTGCCTGATAGCTATGAAACGATTCATACCACTAGTTCTCCCCAGTCCGTCTTTATTATAATTAAAACCTATGCCAATATATCATGAATTTCTTCTTGTGTTTGAGGAATACTCACTGCATATTCCTTGCTACTTTTATGTCTATCTGCAAGCAAATAGTTACAGTAATGGTAGACTTTAATATATGAAACAGTCTTTGAAAGGTAAGGAAAGATAATGTAAACATCTACCAAATACATCTTACTGAAGATTTAAACATGAAAAATAATACTTAAAAACCCTCTTTATTTCATAGTGATAAGCAGGACCTATCCCAATGCAATATTTAAAAAACTAGTCTCACGACAAACAACACAAATACACTCATTACATACACATACCATATATAAATTCTAAAACCAGAAAATGTTTAGTTTTTGTTCTCTGACCATGTTGTAGTCAAGTATAAGTTTTAAATAATAAATAAATAAACTACTTAAAAACTTAAGAGTGTGCTATATAATAACTGTTATGGCAAAGAGAAATTAAAGTTACAACTGTAGTATATAAAAAATGAAGTATCATAAAGCAAAACTCTGAGGTGAGGCGACAGCAGTATTCAGGAGTAAATCTAACGTCCTAAATGTTTTCATTATAAATGAGAAAAGGAGGAAAAGAAAAAGGGGAGAAAGTAATCTAATAGTTAAGAATCTAGAAAAAATATGACACATAATAGTTATCGCACACTTTATGACAAATGACCAACTCCCCCTCCCCCCAGTCCTCTGGAGAGCAATTTTTAAATTCTCTTTATCTCTGTATCTTTCAAATCTATCCACTTTTAAAACATGGATTATATATTCAAAAAATATTTAGTAATGAATGAATGAATAAAATTTTAAAATGTAATTGTCCAGAAAAAGCAATAGCACAAAGCCACTGTATTGTGTTCTCATAAAAAAAAAAAATGAAAAGATGAAACAATGTTATGCTCAAATAAAGATCATTTAAGGTAAGAAAAGTAAATCTATAAAACAACATAGCTTTTGACAGGCAGTTGCTGAACTGATCAAATTAGCTAGTGTACTGAACCCATATGGGAGAAAAAAAGGATCAAAGAGTTTTTTACTTATCTTTGCTAAGTGACAAACCACTTCAAAATCAGTAGTGTAAAACAACTTTCCATCCACCAACAAATTTTTTAAATAAGGAATTGGGATAAGGTATTTCAGGGATGGGTAGTCATTGCTCCACAATATCTTGGGTTTCAACCAGGAATATTTGAATTGTTTTGGGTGAATTCAAAGTCTGGAGGCTTCTCCACATACATATCTGGAGCCTGGAGTGCTATAACTCAGGGGCTGGACTCACCTGAGACAGACATCCAGCACCCCATGCCTGACCAATATATGTAGCTTGGGTTTCCTCAAAGCATGGTGACCACAGGTTAGGGAGACTTGCTTCATGGAAGCTCAGAGCTTCAATAGAATATGTGCCCAGGAAACAAGGCAGAAAGCTCGATGGCTTTTTTATGACGTTACCTCAGAAGTTGCACACAAGATTGCATTGGTCAAAGCAGTCAGAAACTCACCCGGATTCTAGAGAGTGGACAAAGAGACAGCTACACTCAATGGGATTTTCAGCCGTTGTAAATCACATTTAAAAATTTTTAGGACATAATGGAGTAAATCATGTTTCCCTAAGCAAATGGTCACATGTAGAGACCTAGGACTGAACACCAGGACCCAGGATCTCTGCCATTGTTTGCAATTTGGCCTTGGGCAGATAGTATGTATTCTCTGGTCCCACGTTTTCTTAATGATAAATATAAGTGCTTTGAGGCTAAAAAAAATGTCTATGGTTCTTTGATAGGTGAGGAAATAAATGAAATCAATAAGGTTTTCAACTTCATTCATGATTACTTTGAGAAATATTGCTGTAGACTCTGAAATGATGGAAGGATGTTCCTATTATCAAACTTCTTATTAACCATTAAAGAAAGGAATATTAAAGATCAGATGGTGGTACATGTAAGCTTTCTTTATTATCCACTTTTAGTGAATTTCTAAGAAATATCTAATATTTTCAAATTAAATCTATCACTTCCAAGAATTACATGACTGACATAAATGATTTGGTTCAGAAGAGAAATAAAGGTCAATATTTTTATGTCTCAGTGTTCAGGTGTATACTAACTTCAAGAGGATATATGATATATATATATATTAATTTAAATGATACGTTTACTGGAGTTGTGTCTTCTCTACCCCACTGGATTAAATAAACTTTTCATAAGCATGGTTTTCACATTTTCTGGAACCCTTAGGAATTTGCTGCTCTTTCTTTTGTATGCCTCTTGTTAGTACATATGGTCAACAGACCACCTGTAACAGGTATATCCCATGTTATTAGATACCCAGGTAAGGAAAGTTGCATTCATCTTCTTTTTGGCTCCTGTGGTTAAAGATTCTTCCTACCCCATTTGTTGACTTCTGTGTGGAAGGAGCAGTAGCGTTAAATGGACCAGAAATCCTATGACGTTTTTCTGTTGCCATTTACAAAGTATATGAGGTACTGCATGTTTAGTTGGAAATATTTTATATTAGTCACCAGTAGCGGGGGGTAGACTTGTGTTTCAACTGATGACACCTCCCATGCATTTCCACATATGAGCATCTGAATGGTAGCTCAGTGAGAAAGGCTGACAAGGTGCCTTGAAAATTAGTGAAACATAAGAGCTTTTGACTGTGACCTTGAGATGCAATTTGGTATTTATGATGTTAAATTACTTGCCTTCTTTTAAGGAAGAAACAGCTGGTCTGTGTGGGAGGGATGTTTAGTTACGTTTGAGAAGAAAAAAAAAAACCACCAAAATCTTAAAACTTTAAAGAAATAACCTCAGAAGGTAAACAGCTACCCCCAAGTGTTGGTTTTATGTATATATGCTATCTATTCTTATTCATAAATGCAATGAAATACAAAAAAAAGAGAAAGAAATAGTATATAAAAGTACCTACTCCAAAATTCAATACAATATGTTAAAGTTTATAGAATGCATGAAGGCTGCCCCTCCCCAAGAAGTGTACAGGTGCTGGGCTGATGTGAAAGTGCATGAGGAAAACAAGTCTTGCTGGGCCAGCATGGCTCAGTGGTTGAGCATTGACCTATGAACCAGGAGGTCATGGTTCGATTCCCGGTCAGGGCACATGCCCGGGTGCCGGCTCAATCCCCAGTGTGAGGCGTTCAGGAGGCAGCCGATCAATGGTTCTCTCACATCATTGATGTTTCTCTCTCTCCCTCTCCCTACCTCTCTGAAGTCAATAAAAATATTTTTTTAAAAAGAAAATAAGTCTCCAAAGCTACATAAATATTGCTCCCCCGTGAGAGTGTGAGAATGTGTGCGTTTCATGTTGTGATTGATAGGACGCTTTTATGTACCACTTTGAACTCTTAGCAGGAACTTTGGAGTGTCCTGAGGGTCGGTCCGTCTTTGTATGGCAGGAACTCTGTTTTCTTAGAAAATAGAAAGAATACTGTTTGTACTCCCTTTCTTATGAAAGGGTGCCTGTGGTTTTGGGGAATTGGGGAACTTAGTAGAAAAATAAAATACTTACTCATATAGTTTATAAAAAATGTTCAGTTTTATTTTGAAACTTTGACCATAGCTTTTGTTTTGTTTTGTTTTACTCCTGGTTTTGTGTGTGTTTGTTGAGCTAGGGAGGCTGTATTCGGACCTACTTCTAATATGTATTTGATGAAATTTGTAGATTCTGGTGAGGCTATTTTAGTCTAATGATTTGCCTATTAAAGATAAAATAAATGAAGTGAAGACATATCTGAAACACTGTGTGATGTATTTACTGAAATGCAATAATTTCTGCATTTTGAAGAGTTCCCCTAGTGAAACAAGAGATCTTGGTGTTTTTTTTAAATCTTCACCCAATGATACTTTTCAATTGATTTTTAGAGAGAGTAGAAGAAAGAAAGAGGGAAAAAGAGAGAGAGAGAAACATTGATGTGAGAGAGACACCAATTGGTTGCCTCCTGCATGCACCTCGACCGCAAGCTGGGACCGAGCCTGCAACGGAGGTACATGCCCTTGACCAGAATTGAACCCAGGACCCTTTAGTCCATGGGCCGATGCTCCATTGACAGAGCCAAACTGGCTAGGGCAAGAAATCTTGAATACTTAATTTAAGTTTTATATTCTGATGTTTTTCACATTTCTATTGCAATTTAACTGAGGGAATCTTAGAACTAAAGATGTCAAACAATAAAGTTGTCAAACAATAAATATGTACATATGTATAGTTTTCAAAATGTGTTAATAAATATAGCTTTGTATCTCAAAATAACAATAAAATAAGCAGGAAAATCATTGAAATGTTTACAGTGGAGATGATGCCTTTAAAGCTCACTGAGGTTTATATTAGTTCACAGTCATATTTGTGTGAAACGTGCAAATGGAGCCATCATGTCAGCTCTCACTTCCATATTCTACACTTGGTTTTAATTTTGTTCTTAAAAGAGAAACATTTGTAAAATTACATGTCTAGTTTGAGCAGGGCTGCCTAACACTCACTCTCCTGATTCCCTTTTCTTTGTATTTTCTCTGCATCACTCTTCCAAAAAGCCCCCTCTCTCTTTATTTATATATATACTAAAGGCCTGGTGCATGAATTTGTGCACCAGTGGGGTCCTTCGGCCTGGCCTGCGGGATCGGGCCAAAACCGGCTGTAGGGCACAGGCCAGGCCGAGGGACCCGACCGGTGCACTATTGGGGCCAGGAGGGACCCAGGAGGTTGGCCAGCCAGGGAGAGACCGCGGGAGGGCTCCAGGGTGTGTCCTGCCTGTCTTGCTCAGTCCCGATCAGCCGGACCCCAGCAACCTAGCAGTCGGAGTATCTGCCCACTGGTGGTCAGTGCACATCATAGCAAGCAGTTGAGCAGCCTTAGTATATCATCAGCATATTACGCTTTGATTGGTAGAACGGATGAACAGACAATTAGAATATTAGGCTTTTATTATATTGTACTAGAGGCCCGATGCACAAAAATCATGCATGGGTAGGGTCCCTAGGCCTGGCCAGTGATCAGGGCCAATCTGCAGGGCGACTGGCGGGGTAATTGGGGGGCCCCCACTGGCACCCAGCTTGGCTGGTCTGGGGCCTACATGCCAGGGGCAGCTCATGTGTTGAGCATCTGACCCCTGGTGGTCAGTGCACATCATAGACCCGTCGGTCCACTGTTCGGTCGATTTGCATATTACGCTTTTATTATCTAGGATAGCTCTTCCTCAAGGTGCTCCACTTTCATCTATTGGAAAACTGTAACATGTTAGAGTAAGAAAATGATAGCCATGTGTGGGAAAAGTTACAAATACACAAATCTACTATATCGAAGACTTATAAGAACTCCCCTAGATTATACATTATGTTAGGTGGCTACCCTAGTTTTAGTTACTAGGTCCCTCTAAATATATTTTTAAAGCATTTTCTTTTTTCTGATTGCTTCCCAGGGTCATTTTTTTAGCACTTAAATCACAAATATTGGCCACTGCACGTATAAGTCTGATGATACCGCAGGAGTTTCCAGTGGTCTGCTTCATGAAGTACACTTTAGGACTGACTGCTTGTCCCTTCAGTTCTTTAATGTGTTTCTTCCTGAAGAGTGAAAATAGCAGCAGGCAGGCCTGAGCCCAGAGCTCAGAGCCTCCTCCTCCATCCCCAGCATGCCCATGAAGTGCCACTGGCTGGCCACCCCCAGCCAGGCCAGCACTGTGTTCAGCACCTGGGAGTTAATCTCTCTGGGTTTGAACTGCATCTTCCTGAACCGCAGCTGACATCACAACCTAGAGAGGAGGAAAAAAACCTCAATTTCTTCATCTATACAATATAGTAATCTACACTAATAAAAGAGAAATATGTAAATTGGTTGTCACTCTGCCACGCCCACCCGCCAATCAGGATGAGTATACAAATTAACCCAACAAAGATGGTGGGTTAATTTGCATATGCAGGCGTGGAGCGAAAACTGAAGGCTCTGGCCCGAGTGAAGATTGAAGACAACTGAAGACTGAAGACTGAAGAGGCTTGGCTTCTCCGCTGTGGCCAGACCAAAGTCCTGGGTCCCAGGTGCCGGAGGAAAACCGGTGCCGGCAGCCAGGGAAAGGAAGGCCTATTGCGCGAATCTTGGTGAAACGGGCCTCTAGTAAATAATAATAAACCTGCACTACACATTTTTTTTAATATATTTTATTGATTTTTTACAGAGAGGAAGGGAGAGAGATAGAGAGTTAGAAACATTGATGAGAGAGAAACACCGATCAGCTGCCTCCTGCACATCTCCCACTGGGGATGTGCCTGCAACCCAGGTACATGCCCTTGACCGGAATCGAACCTGGGACCTTTCAGTCCGCAGGCCGACGCTCTATCCACTGAGCCAAACCGGTTTTGGCATTTTTTTTAAGTTAAATAAAATGATGCAGAAATGTGCTATTGAAGGTCTCAAGTTTCATGCAAATGTTAGCTTGATTATATATGGCTCAGTACTTGGATCCCCTTAATTTTTGAGACCTATTATATTTTTTTTTCTATTATCTACATCTTACTTTAAAAAGTGGTAGATATTTTTGTTTTCAAACTTTAAAAATCCAGAATATAGTGACTTGTTGCAATGATATGGTAGTCAGAGAACCTTGCTCTGGGTGGTTACAAATTTTTAAAGATTGTTTTATATAATGGCAAGCATAACAAGTCTAACGATAGCAGCTAACCTTTATTTTACATTTATAAAGTGTCAAACACTATTCTAGATTATTCCATTGAATTCTCACAAGACTCCTATGCAGTATTTACTGCTGTATTATCTCCATTTTCCAGATGAAGTCTTGAGACAAAGAGAAATTCAGTAATTTACTTACAGCTAATAAGTGGCAGAGCTATTTCTTCCCAGGAATCTAGCTCTAGAAATTGTACTCTTTCCCACTTTGCCATTCTGTTTCTCTAAATTTGTCTGTACACATAGTTTTCTCTTAATGACTGTGTTGTTCTGTCCTAAATGCTTTATCTCTAACATCACAGACCAGGGAGCAGGTGTGTATAATGCTAATTACTATTCTGGTACTCTATAATAGACATTGCAAAGAGTTACCCTAATATTTAATTAACTGACTATTACTAAATTCACTGCAAAGTTTAGCATTATGGAATTGGAATTGCCCAGTGATATCAGATCTAGTCCATCCTCCCAGCAGATGTAAGCCTTCCTTCTCCATCATCTCAGACAGATGGACATCTAGTCATATATGTTCAGGGATATAGGGCATCTATGAGATAGCTCATTCCATTGTCAACATCCATATATACAAAAGCCTAAGTGACCGAATGACCGAACGACCAGTCGACCAGTCGCTATGATATGCACTGACCACTAGGGGGCAGATGCTCATCTCAGAAGCTGGCCCCGATGGTCAGTGTGCTCTCACAGTGGGAATGCTGCTCAGCTGACCGATGGGCGCCAGATGCAGGGCTCAGGCTGGCGAGCACAGCTCCAGCAGCAGGAGCCTTTCCCGCCTCCACAGCAGCACTACTGAGTGGTGGCAGGTGCAGTGGGGCCGGGATGAGTGGGAGAGTCATGGTGTGGGCTCCTCCCTGGCCACCTGCCACTTCCTGCACTACCATATCCCTTGGGGGATGTCAGATTGCCAATTTTGGCCCAATCCCCGCAGGGCCTGGGGGTTAATCTCTCTGGGTTTGAACTGCATCTTCCTGCAGTTCATTGGGCTGAAACTGGCAGTCTGACATCCCCTGAGGGGTCACAGATTGCGAGAGGGCGCAGGCCAGGCTGAGGGACCCCACCAGTGCATGAATCCATGCATCGGGCCTCTAGTTCATAGATATTAGAAGTTAATTCTTACACAGGATCAAAAGGTATCCCCTCTCCCACTTCCATATATATAGGTTCTATTTTTGTCCCACAAACAGAGCAAGTTTTCTTCCTAGTCTCTATGTTTAGAGGCTCAGTGTATGAATTCGTGCATGGGTGAGGGTCCCTTGGCCAGGCCGGCAATTAGGGCCAATAGATGCCGGCCAGCGGCTGGGGGAGGGACCATGGGAGGTTGGCCAGCTTCAGGAGGTTGGCTGTGGGAACGCACTGACCACCAGGGGGCAGCTCCTGCGTTGAGCATCTGCCCCCTGATGGTCAGTGCACTTCATAGCGACTAGTCAGACTAGTCAACCGGTCGTTTGGTTGACCGGTCGTTTGATCAACCAGTCGTAACAGTCGCTTAGGCTTTTATATATAGAGAGATAGGCTTTCAGGTGCTTGAAGAAAACAATATGTTTTCCCTAACTCTTCTCTTTTTAAAGTTAAATATTTCCATGTTCTTCCCAAAACCTCTTGCTCAGCTTTTACAGCCGTCAACAATCTGGTCACATCTCTATGGATGAACTCTATTTTGTCAACTATTCTCTTAAATGGTAGTGTCATGTTCTGATCACAATGGGACCATTGTTTTCTTTCATCTGTGTGCTAGGTGTCCTCTTAATATAGAGAGTATGTCATTTGCCAATAGAACATATTGAAAATGTACTTATGTCATAAAATATGTATTAGTGGGTGCTGGAATTAACGCAATTATTCTAGCATATAGAAACTGGCAAAAAAGTAATGATATATAGTTGCTTTATGTGTACAAATGTCTAAATGACTTAGAAATTGAGTTTATCTTTTAACTGCAGAGCTAAATTTCCAAATGCTAAAGGTTTCTTAATTTCAAACAAACAAATTTGTGATTTGCCAGTCAGCAGTACAGTAATTTCCTATAGTAAATTCAAATAACTGAAAAGCTCAACTAGACATACCTCCTTTGGGCTGTTTTTAAAGTAAGAACAGAAAAAGCCAATCAAGACCCATTTTAATAAAACCACAAAGTATTTCATAGGGGTGGGACAAATTTGCCCCAGGTTTTTATGCCTTCTTCATCTATAATTCATTGAAATAATACATAGTGTTGAATTTGATTAACACTCAGCAGATGTTTATGCAGCATGTACTATTTATTTGTAAGATGCTTGTGAAAAGTACCACAGGGAAGCATTGAAACACGAATAAGATGTGCATTTTTCCACCACTGTGATCTCTTCCAGAAACTCTTAAGACTTTAAACTGCATTTAGAATTTTGAAATAAATATCATTATGATTAGTTTTGTGTGAAGCATGTATGATATTTTAAGTTTGCAAATGATCCTTATTAAAACAGTATAATGTACCACATTTATTGAATACTAGAGGCCCGATGCATGAAATTCATGAAAGAGTAAGCTTGGCCCTTGCAGCCCCGGCTGCCTTGGCCCTCACAGCCCCGGCTTCGTCCAGAAGGTCGTCTGGATGGTCATTCCATTCTTCGGTCGTTCAGTCCATTTGTATATTATGCTTTTATTATTATAGACTAGAGGCCTGGTGCACAAAATTTTGTGCACTCGGGGGGGGAGGGGCCCCCCGCCCGGCCTGTGCTCTCTCGCAGTCTGGGACCCCTCGGGAGATAACGACCTGCTGGCTTAGGCCTGCTCCCGGGTGGCAGAGGGCAGGCCCAATCCCTAAGTGCAGCCCCTGGTCAGGCTCAGAGCAGGGCCGATTGGGGAGTTGGGGCGCCGCCCCTTCATGCACAGAGCAGGGCGGATCGGGAGGGTGCGATGCCACCCTCAGTCACTCTCAGGGTAGGGCCGATAGGGGGGTTGGGGCATCTCCCCCTGTCACACTCAAGGCAGGGTCGATGGGGAGGTTGCAGCGCCACCCCCTGTCACCCACAGAGCAGGGCCCATCAGGGGGGTTGGGGCTCCGTCCCCTGTCACCCACAGAGCAGGGCCCATCAGGGGGGTTGGGGCTCCGTCCCCTGTCACCCACAGAGCAGGGCCCATCAGGGGGGTTGGGGCTCCGTCCCCTGTCACCCACAGAGCAGGGCCCATCAGGGGGGTTGGGGCTCCGTCCCCTGTCACCCACAGAGCAGGGCCCATCAGGGGGGTTGGGGCTCCGTCCCCTGTCACCCACAGAGCAGGGCCCATCAGGGGGGTTGGGGCTCCGTCCCCTGTCACCCACAGAGCAGGGCCCATCAGGGGGGTTGGGGCTCCGTCCCCTGTCACCCACAGAGCAGGGCCCATCAGGGGGGTTGGGGCTCCGTCCCCTGTCACCCACAGAGCAGGGCCCATCAGGGGGGTTGGGGCTCCGTCCCCTGTCACCCACAGAGCAGGGCCCATCAGGGGGGTTGGGGCTCCGTCCCCTGTCACCCACAGAGCAGGGCCCATCAGGGGGGTTGGGGCTCCGTCCCCTGTCACCCACAGAGCAGGGCCCATCAGGGGGGTTGGGGCTCCGTCCCCTGTCACCCACAGAGCAGGGCCCATCAGGGGGGTTGGGGCTCCGTCCCCTGTCACCCACAGAGCAGGGCCCATCAGGGGGGTTGGGGCTCCGTCCCCTGTCACCCACAGAGCAGGGCCCATCAGGGGGGTTGGGGCTCCGTCCCCTGTCACCCACAGAGCAGGGCCCATCAGGGGGGTTGGGGCTCCGTCCCCTGTCACCCACAGAGCAGGGCCCATCAGGGGGGTTGGGGCTCCGTCCCCTGTCACCCACAGAGCAGGGCCCATCAGGGGGGTTGGGGCTCCGTCCCCTGTCACCCACAGAGCAGGGCCCATCAGGGGGGTTGGGGCTCCGTCCCCTGTCACCCACAGAGCAGGGCCCATCAGGGGGGTTGGGGCTCCGTCCCCTGTCACCCACAGAGCAGGGCCCATCAGGGGGGTTGGGGCTCCGTCCCCTGTCACCCACAGAGCAGGGCCAATCAGGGGGTTGGGGCGCCTTCCCCTGTCATGAACAGAGCAGGGCGGATAGGGAGGTTGTGGCCCCACCCCTTGTCACACACAGAGCCGAAGGGCGATCAGGGTAGAACTCTGCTTTTCACACTCTTTTTCCTACTTTTTGCAGTAAGAGAAGGGTGCTGCCCCCTGTCATGCTGATCCCGGTGCCAGGAGCCTCGCTGCTCCGCTGATCCCGGTGCCGGGAGGCATATTACCCTTTTACTATATAGCCGTCACTGGATCAAGCAAGCCTCCCTGCTCGCTTTAGTGCATGGCTGCTGGCCGCCATCTTGGCTGACCGTTAATTTGCATAAGGATATGCTGATTAGCCAATGGGAAGGGTAGCGGTCGTACGCTAATTACCATGTTTCTCTTTTATTAGTGTAGATATCCTATGAGTTAGGTACTAGGTGAGGAATTTTATGTGTATTTTCTCATTTCATCCTCAGTGCAATTCAGTTCATTTTAGTGAAAATTAACTCAGACTCTGAAAAACATAAATCATTTAAAGGCAGAAACACAATCCAAATTCAGGTCTAGAAAGTCTTCAGGTATGAGCTTCATCTTTTGTGGGTTTTATATGTGATTTCTGTATTAATAGACATGTCAGAAAACAAACACAACTCTTTATCTGTTCATTATGCAATTATTAATTGGCCTGTTGATTCTCTTCTGGGGTGAGACTTAGTTTCTATTGTACGTTTGGGAATTTTTTCTTCTGAAATGCACAACGAGCTTCCATTGCTGTAATCAAGAATCACATGCAGAGTTCATGAATGAGAGGAGAGAAAAAAAGGAATAGTGGCAGGTCCATTAGCATCAAATCAAAATGGTATCCCAAGTTTGGTGTTCTGGCTGCTGCTTTTGTGGAAAATAGTTGACTGCTATTTCAAACTATCCTTTATTTAAATAATGAAAACTGAAATTAACTGACTCATTTAAACATACAGCTCTTCCAGTCATATTCAGTATCCTTACGGGTATAAACATTGAGAATTGCCTCCGGGCAAGAAGAGAACTCTGCCTTTCACACTCTTTTTCCTACTTTTTGCAGTAAGAGAAGGAAAGGCTATACCCTAGCTGCATTCTACCCCAAGTAATGAATATCTTTCTAAGGCAAAATAATTAAGCAGTAAGAGAAAGGTTAGTTAAAATTCTCATTCAAATAGAAAATAACAATGCTGGTATCTCTTTTTACAGTGTCCTCATAAATTTCCCACAAGGATAATATATTTTGTTTTTATTCACTTGTCATTAATGAGAAAATAGTTAAGTCTGTTTCTCTTTAACTTAATGGAACTTGGATTAAAATGTGTCCTGTTATTTTAATCATCAATATGACATATCATGAACATGCAGTTTTCTTTTATTTTTGGCAGAGAACTTAAACAATTTTAAGCTCTGGTCGATAAGAAACATATGCATATATAAAATCATAATTTATGATTTGATTAGATCATTGTTTAATTAAGTATACATGTGTTATTTGTGCTGAATATTTGCACATAAATCAATACAACCCTCAGCAAAAGTAGTAATGGAATGTTCTATCTAAACATAAGTTAGTAAACAGAAGAGAAACAGCTGTTGCAAGGACCCTGTTTTTGAGTCTGGGCTTGATAACAAATAGCAGTTCTGAGAATTTGGCTGCTACCATTTACTCACATCTGTTGAGATTGTACTGTGTGGGGTTTTTTTTTATGTTATTTTTAATTGATTTCAGAGAGAGGAAGGGAGAGGGAGGAAGAAATAGAATCAATGATGAGAGACAATCATTCATCGGCTGCCTCCTGTATGCCCCCTACTGGGGATTGAGCCTGCAACCAGGCATATACCCTGACCAGGAATTGAACCGTGACTTCCTGGTTCATAGGTCAACACTCAACTATTGAGCCACACTGGCTGAGTGCGACTGTACTATTTCAACTCAATACTTGATCATGCAAGTCACAGAGTAGCACACAGTTCTCTAAGTCAGAAGACCCACAACAATACACTAAATACTAACTTATTGTATGGGATGTTGTACTTTTAAGCACTTTATCATCTTCTTTTTAGCAAATCTATTCATGGGGTGTTTATATACTTAAGTGCCCCAGAAGGATCTTAGTGTTTGTAAAAAATACATGAAATAGGAAAAAAATTTCTTTTGTTGTATCTTAAAATTTAATCTGTCTACCTCTGGACCACTTATTGGTGAGAAGTTCTCATTGTCTGATTTTCTGTTGCAACCGGAAACATTCTTTTTTTAAAAAATAATTTTTAAAAAAATGTATTCCATTGAATTTTTTACAGAGAGGAAGGGAAAGGATAGAGAGCTAGAAGCATCGATGAGAGAGAAACATCAATCAGCTGCCTCCTGCACACCCCCCACTGGGGATGTGCCCGCAACCAAGGCACACACCCTTGACCAGGATGGAACCCGGGACCCCTCAGTCCGCAGGCCGACGCTCCCTCCACTGAGCCAAACTGGTCAGGGCCGGAAACATTCTTATCTGATCAAACCCTTGTAATTCCATTTGCTTTGAACCATAACTGACCATGGGGAGAGTATAATTGGAGATAGAAAACTTATGCTGAAGTTTTAGGTTGGTGTGATTCAAGAGAATAAGTAATTGATTTAAACAAAAATGTATATTGGTAACTCATGTTGATTTCTCAATTCCCCTAGATATGTCTCTCACAATGACTTTTGTTTTCGTTCTGCCAATCAAAACACTGTAAAGGGTATCTCTTGGCACTTTCAGTAAGAATCATTACACATAAATATTGGCTAGAAGGTCGGTTGTGAGGATTTGAAAAGTCATGGTGAAAGTTAGGAAGAATAAATAAGGTTGAGAAATTTCATCAGCAGGAGGACCAGGCTGCAAGGACACTGATTGGTCAGTTAGTGTTACACTGAAAGACTGGCTGCCACAAAACTCTGGCCTTGGCCCCGTCACATTCATAATTTTCATCACTACTTTGGATACTTAGGAAATTCAGATGATACAAAATACAAAAGAATGAAATATAACCGTGTCAGATTAGACGTGGCCAAATCTAAAGGGGAAAAAATCCCAAAGATAGCCCTTTCCTCAACTTAGTTCTAATATTTGCATTGTGAAAAGGACATTGTTGTTATTGCAAAGTAAATACTGTCAAAACTCTACTTAGAATACCAAAAAGAAAGAAAAGAAGTAGGAGGAAATAGAGGAAGAAAAAAAAGTGAGTAAAAGGAAGGAAAGAAAACAGGAAAAGCAGGCAGAGAGGAAAAAAAGAAGAAAGGGAGAAATGAAGGCAGGCAAGCAGTTGAGTTCTTCAAAATTTTCTTTATATCCCTGTACTATAAGGAATCTCTCACCTTCCAAATCAACATTTCTAGAATGCATTGCCTGTTTGACACCTACAACTCCCAGTCCATTTTCTATGCATTAAAAGTGATAGAACTTTAAGACCTCCCATGTAAATTCTGCCTATTCACTAATTCAACATCTCCTTGCATCTGTTCTATTCAAATAGTTATCAAGCTTTGAAAGAAGAGAAACGTGCTCTTATTTCAGTGTTATAAATGTATAGGAAAGCATGACCTGAAATGGAATGCTGTTTCTATGTTAAAAGAGAGCTCCATGAATAGATGCATTAATAAACACTTATGTGGGAGGAGCATCTTTTCAGAGTTTAAGGCTCTGGGGCTTTGGAATCTAAAGAAGGGAATCACTTGCTCTGTTTGTGATACTAAATTGAAATCGACAGATACGTTTCATTTATCTGGCTCAATATTACGTAGCCTTTTTCTCATTTGATTTTAGTATATTCCCCCTGAAATATTTACTCTGGTAAGCAAAAGCAAATATGAGGTTTTATACCCCATTTAGTGCAGTAAGAGTGATGATGTCCTGACATCAGAGAACCAAATATTCCAGGCTTTTTTTTTATAAAAAAGGATTTCCCCCCCAGATATATTGTCCTCCATCGATCACTCATCTTTCCCCTTCAATTCATGTTTCTTGAGATTGGCAGGAAAAAAAGAGAGAGGCTAGAGCACAAGTAGCCTAATTCTAAGTACTTTTATAAAGCTTGGTTTTATGAATTACCTTTTGCCTTTTCCAATCATGAGGGAAAACTTTTCTGCCTCATTGAATCTTTAATGCAATGTGCCACATGCACACTACATTATTACGTGTGACATTAGGTGATATATTGCACAGTAACTATAATGTTACGTGCAAACAAGCTGTTTCTTTCCCCTGAAGGTAGAATTAAACAGGTACTCATGGGAAACAGCTACTTGCATTGCTCTTTTCTTAATGGAGTAAATTGAGGATTGGGATAGTGAACGGCTTAGCTCTGAACCATCTGCAGGAATGAATGGGTGCTGCTACTTTCCCTGCAGTGTCTTCTCAATTTGATATATGAATCCCTCTGAAAAGAATTTTGCTTGATGTAAGGAGAAACGTAGAAGGCTTGGTCCTTGGGGACCCTTTAGAATGAACTATTCTCATTAAATGCACTTTCTCTTTGTATTGAAAAGGAATACAACTTTCATCTCTGGTAAATATAGTCTAATCTATCCAGTAAATGTAAGGATTGCCTTAAAGGGACCTGGAATTCCACTTACTTTTACTTGGGGAAGACCATATTTCTCTAGCCAGTAGAATGACGACAGTTTAGTTTCAAAATAGCAGGAGAAAATGAAATGTTCTATTGGCTGTGCATGCAGTGCTCTGTAAAACTACAGTAATCAATGTTGTCCCCCAAAGGGAGGAATTTGAAAGTCTCACTGATAATATTAATAAATTGAGTCTACAAAGTCCAAAGTTGTGGGAAATTAAAGTTATATATACTGCACATACACTACTGTCATGTGCTATATTGTTAGACTTCTTCAATGTTAATGGCTAAGTTGGTTTATACAGAGCTCTACCAAACGTAGCTCTCTTATCTGTTATGGTTGCCACTGACGCCTCAGTAGACTTTGGGAATATTACTATATTACTAGAAAACCTTTTTTTCTCCCTCATTTTCTGACCAGTGGGACATCAGCTGGGCAAAGAATAGCATTTAAATAGTCAAAATGCTAGCTCTAGCTGGTTTGGTTTAGTGGATAGAGCACCAGTCTGTGGACTGAAGGGTCCCGATTTCGATTCGGGTCAAGGGCACATTCCTGGCTTGCCAGCTCGATCCCCAGTAGGGGGCGTGCAGGAGGCAGCTGATCAATGATTATCTCTCATTATTGATGTTTCTATCTCTCTCTCTTTCCTTTCTCTCTGAAAAAATAAAAATATATTGAATAATAGGACTGCTATGGGAATGATAATTAGTTTATTATCATTCCATTATAAAAAAACAGCTCAAAATTCTAAGAACATTCTTAAAAGGAATATAGCATTATCTAATGTTAAAATTAGGAACTAACTTGACTAGTTGTTTGTGTGGTGTCTAACAGATAGAGTTCTGCTGTATTTCCTTTGAACATTTACAGTATCCCACAGTGCCTTGGTGAGTTCACTGTTGTGAACAAGGGGCTGTATAGGTCATAGAGGGTATTTACACTGCACAGGAAGTTGAATTATATTATAGATCCCAGGCTACTGGAGGTTCTTCATTAGGGAAGTATAAAAACAGAAGTAATAATAATAAAACATTCCTCAACAAGAAGACTAAAGTCAGAGAATTGAGTCCAAAGCTTGATGGGGGCCTAGTAAATGTGATGTGGCAAAAGGAAATAGAAAGTTCGATAAGAAGCATTTCAAGAGAATAGGATTGAGGAAGTAATCTGATATAAATAACAAAGTGAAGATAATATTGTATTGCACCTATGGTTTCCAATTCGAAATAGAGAAATAAAGCAATTGGCTTGATCAGATCATGGAAGTTGGGGAAAATAATCAAGTTTGTTTCCTAGGAAGATCCAGATAATGAGATTAGCTTTGAGTACGCTGAGTGTTTGAGACATTATTGAACAATCACTCAATATAGAACTGTTAAAGGCTGAATTGTATCTATCCATAAATTTATATGTTGAAGTCCTAACCCCCAGAATCTCAGAAAGTGACAGCATTTGGAGAAAGGTTCTTTAAAGAGGTAATTACATTAAAGTGAGGTAATTAGGAGGGTCCTAATTCAACATTCTGGTGTCCTTATAAGAAGGGGAAATTACCACACAGGCAAATACAGAGGAAGAGCATTTGAGGACACAGGGTCAAGACTGCCATTTCTATGCCAATGTGAGAGGCCTCAAAAGAAACCTACTCTGCTGATACCTTGATCTCTGATTTCTATTATTTAAGCCACCAGTCTCTGGTACTTGTTATGGAAGAATAAGCAAACTAATATAGGGACACAGCAAAAGATGGAACATATAGTAGATTGAGGAACCAGGTGTAGATATAGTTTAATCGATGAGAGGAATAAAAAAGTCAATAAGAAAGGATAGCTAAAAGGAAGCAAGAGTCTTGGAGACATCTGTACAATGAATATAGAATAAGAAAGAAAATGTATTTATAAATGAAATGGGGGTATAATCAGGGTGAGGAAGGAGTCTCAAGATAGTTTAATGCAGTAGAAGACAAAGGAGCCAGGAATCTTAAGAACATGTCACATAAAGATTAAGAATAAAACTGAACGAAAGGCCCATTAGTGGTTGCTAGATAGAGTTAATAAATGACCTTTCAATGAGCATTTTAATGGAGTACTAGGCGTGAAAGACAGGTTGCAGTAGATAAAATAAGAAAAGGTGAATGGGTGGGAATGAAGAAAATGAGTGTAATACCCCATATCACAGAGTTTGACAGTGAAACTAATACATAACCACAGGCAATACCTAGAGGGGGAGGCAAGGACATGGAGGCCAGCAAAGGTGGCATTTGGGAGATGGAGTCCGAGGTGGATGGAGAAGGAGAGACAGAGGATTCTTCATCCAGAGCTATACAAAGGGACAGTTGACACTGAATATTCTCAAAGTTGTTTGTCTCTCCCCCACCCCCACCAAAAAAAAATCACTATCCCTCAGAAAAGAGGTATTGTCTTATAACTGACTTGTTACAAAGGATTTCATACAATGATGTATACTCATTGGGGAAGACATATTAGCTGAAAAAAACACCCCCCAAAATGCTTGCTTTTATTGCCTATGAAGAAATTATGGAGTTAAAGGGAAAATAGAGGCAAAGGAATTTAACAGAGAGTAAGTAATTATTTCTAGGGATACAACCTCTAAATTTCAGGATGATATCTTAAGCAATTATTTTTTTAATTACTTAAATAAGTATTTGACTAAATAGTTACATAGAGGTGAACATAAATATTTACCTCTAAGGTGAATAAAAAAGATAATGATTCTAATATAGAAATGCATACTTGTGGCTTGAGAAAAAAAGTCTGGGAGTGGTGTGCATCTTTCAAAAAATTGTCTGTTTTCCCCATTCTAGTAATTTAGGTGGAAGAAGAATGAATTCAATCATGAAAATTGTTAGATGATACAAAAACTGCTTCCAGTATGAGCATCAAAGATGCATAAAAGAATTGGGGGGAATGCTTTATGAAATATGAGTGAAAAGGCAATTTTTAATTCTTATTACTATTATTATTCTAAGTCCTCAGGAGACTAGATTGAATTAATCTTACCCTTAGTTCATGCTTTATATTATTATTGATCCACATGATAGGAAAGCAAGATCATTTATAAGGAATCAACATTGGAGCTTGAGTGACAGAGTCAATGCAAATGCTGTAGTCCTTTTAAAAAATTCCACTCCAGCACTGTAAATAAAGTTATTCATAAAGCAAAGCTGATGATTTGTATTCCGCTGTCTCCTCCATGCCGACGAGCAGAGGCCCAGCTCTGCAGCCTGGGCTCTCTGTGGCCTCTCAGGGCAGAGCCTGATCACAAAGCCCTTCCGGTGATGCACTGGATGGAGGAGGAGGAACCTGGTTCCTCTCAAAGTTGTTCTGCGGGGAATCCCACAGAGCTCACTGTGGCTGATGAAGCAAAGTTTTTAAATTGAAGCTCTGCAATGTCTTCTAAGAGCTCATTACACGGAGCTCTGTAAGGAACTAAAATTCAGAAAACTTTTAGTCCCCAGCGCCACTGAGAAATAGCCTTCCTCTAATGTCTCCTCACATATAAAACAATAAATATCTGCCTGGACTAGAGCACTTGGCATTATTGTGAGTAATGAGGGGTGAATCTATGTAAAAGGTTTTTGGTTCTTTAGGATAAGCATCCGCAATACCACACAGCACGCTTGTTCAAAATCAGCCAGATATTTTCTCCATGCGAGGAGTCCAGAAAGGCAGGGGAAAAAAAGGACACTTTATATATTTCAAAGAGGACTGAGCTCTCTAGAATTTTCTAAATTGATAAAATACCTAGTAGGAGCTAGGGATTGAGTTTGGGGAGGATATTGGGACATAAATCTATAATGTTGAAAACTTTTGAGCTTCCAAGGTTACTGTCAATGTCAGAAGATGTAAACTTCAAGCGTACACTGTATGGGGCTTAGCAGGCATATTGGAAGAAAAGTAGTTTGTTTTATGAAAAGGGATGACATTCATTCAAACTAAGCATATTTGATGTTACACAGGAAGATGTATTTTCTTTGGGAGTTTTGAAGAAATTTTATCATACTATAAAATTTGATGCTACTCTTTTATTTTTCTTTGACCAACAGAATGTCTCACCTTAGCTTATAGTCTATGTAAAGTGCCCGTCAAGCAGAGTGATGTCTTTGTTGAAAGCATTTAGACCCACAGAAAGTGAGTGACCCCCTGGGATGGCTAGACATCTCCCCATTTTGACAAAGATCCTTTTCTGTTTGGAAATTGTAAAGCTCAAGCTATAGACTCGGAAACTGACAGGAGGGGCCGTGTTTGGTTTCTTGGAACCTAACGTATTTCTGCAAGCCTGCGATACTGGGGAAAATAATACCTGAATTGATATTTGTGTCAGGCTCGCCCTTGATTGCTAAGGTTCGTATAAAGGTTACTTCTAAAGAAATGTCTGTCATTCTTACTCTGCACTCTCGGGATTTCTGCTTCTTCCAAATCCTGCCCTCTAAAACAATAAAATTGTTTTAAAATGATAAGCAAAATATGATATAACAGCCCATCTCCTGTCCTGTAATGATTACACATCTCCTCTCTTATAGCTCACAGTGGCTGGAGGACAATTGACATTTACCATATCGTATGACCTTGAAGAAGAAGACGAAGAAGAAGAAGAAACAGCACGCGTACTCCAGCTTATGATTATCTTAGAGGTAGAGTATGGAAACGGTCATTCATGTTCAACTGTTTTATGCTCTTACTAGAGGCCCGATGCACAAAATTTGTGCAAGGGGCTCGGCCCCCACCTGCCGTGGTGGCCGCCTCTGCCTTGGCTCCTACTGCCGTGGCTTTGTCCAGAAGGACGTCTGGAAGGACGTCCAGTCTAATTAGCATATTACGCTTTTATTATTATAGATGTAATTTGAGGTTATTCCTTACTTGGTTGCTTTAACATCAATTTATATACTATGATAGAAAAATGTTACGTCTTGGACATTTGTTTCTATGTCAGCCCCATGCTTCACTCTGAGACATATCTAGAAGACTGAGTGTATTCATTGGGTTCTAGTGATAAAGGAGACCTTTAGACCTGACCTAAAATTTAAATTAAAAACATAATGACCATGTTTCCAAGGAAATAAGTATGATGAACATGTTTGGGCAAATGCTGATTTACATGGTTGTGTATTTTCCATCTCCCCTTGCTTCCAAGTAGAATCTGTTTTACTTTGTGAGGCAGAAGCAAATGAAAAAGAAAACTTGTTTATTTAGGTGTTATTAAATTTTTACTTCAAAATTCCTATTTTAGGTAAGAAAGATATGGGAGAAGCTGCTTTCAGGATTCGGAGGGCCATAGGCAATTCTAAAATGTTGGAAGCTTGAAGGCCTTCTCCTGCCCTTTCTCATACCCCTCCCTCCAACACTCACAAATAGTCAAAGGCACACACTTGCATGCACATTTATGATCCTGAATGGGTCAAGGTTGATTTAGCCCCGGGCTCTGTCGTTCTTATCGTGTGTGTGTGTGTGTGTGTGTGTGTGTGTGTGTGTGTGTCTATGAAACTAGAAGTATACTTTGGAATGCCTTTGAGATAAAAGGGTTCTATAAATGTAAAATGGTGAGAAATTATATGTCATGAATATGAATGAACTAAGATAAGAAAGGTAATCTAAATGTCATAGCTCAGTCAATATACTCCCTATTATTATGATGCCATGACCCTATTGTGAATATGAGAATGCAGGGTTTTTCTTATTTGTTTGTGTTTTTTTTTCAATGTAGAAATGCCCTTGAAAACAATAGCTTAATACACTATTTGAAATTTTTTCCCCCTATTTTCATATACAAACCACATTCACCATAAAATAATATATTTGAAATATACAATTCTTATGCACTGGTGTAAACACAAAGGATTTGTAATCACATACATGTGTGAGTGTCCAGGTGTCTATTGCTTTAGTTATTGGGGTGAGGGTAGCAAGGTCATGCATAACCAAGAAGCTTATACTTTGCAATGCATCTGGTTTAGGCTATTATTTAAATTGCCTTCTCTGCCTCTCATTATCCAAGAGATATGCTGAATGACAGGGAAAGCCAACCTGAAATTAAAAACCTACCAAGGATAATCCACAAAGTGGAGAAGTCAAATGCAGACACTTTGTACTCTTTTATACTCTCTTTTCAGTTTTACTCTTTAAGACTTTCTTTTTCCCTCTAGGGAAAAGACTTGAGAATCAGCACAGCCCAAGAGGAGGTGGAACTGCGACCATCTGAAGACCATATTCATGCATTGTCACTCAAAGAAGACTCATTTACCATACATGGCACAGATTTTCCAGTCAGTAGAAAAGAGTTTATGACAGTGCTTGTGGATTTAAAGCGAATCCTCATACAAATCACAGACAGCCTTGGGGTGGATGCCATCTACAGGTAAACTCAAGAACTGCATCTTCCAGTGTTTGCACATTTTCCTTGGGGCAAGCATGCCTTTTAGAAGAGTGACTTTGAAGATGTCTGGGGTTTGTTGTCTTCAGTTAGTAGATAATAATGGAGCACTGGTATTCTGAAAAGTGTTTCTATTAAAGCTAAAAAAATTTTCTGTTGATATTTAGAGAGAGTGGAAGGGAGAGAAGAGGGGGAGGAAGAGAGAGAGAGAAACATTCATAACCGGGGCCAGGGATCAAACCCGCAACCTAGGTACATGCCCTTGACCGAAATCAAACCCAAGACCCTTTGTTTTGGAGGCCAATGCTCTAACCACCTAGCGCACCAGCCGGGGCAGTATCTATAATAATAAAAGTGCAATATGCTAATTAGACCAGATGACCTTCCCGAAGAAGCCGGGCCTGCGAGGAAAATCCCAGTCCCAGGTGCCAGAGGGAATCCGGTGCTGGCAGCCGGGGGAAGGAAGGCCTACTCTTGCACGAATTTCATGCATCGGGCCTCTAGTATAGTTTATAATAAGAAATATAAGCACCTTCATTTAAATAGCCCCAAGTCTCTTTATAAAACACTATAAGACTATAAAGGCTGCATGGTGTAAAGGAAAGAGGAAGAGCTTTGGAGCCAACCAGATTAGGAATTCAATAAACTCGATTGCTGATTATATGTGTGACCTTTGGCAAGTGATTGGTCCTTGTGGAGACTTGATTTCTTCAGGTATAAAGGTGGAGATAATGGTGCCCACCTTTCAGGGTCATTGTGAAAATTATGTGATGATTATGTAAAGTGCTCATTACCTAGAACCCTTCAAAAGTTAGTTCCTTTTTTGTTCTCCATTTGTTTTCCTTAAAGAGAGAACTCCCTGATGTGAACCAAACGTGCCCATGTCTGACTTACTGTAGACTGCTATGCTTTTCACTTGCAAAACAATGACATTTGCCTGACAAAGTTAAACTTCACCTGTGTCTGAATGAGCTCCGTTCTTTCTCCTTTTCTACTCTAATAACAAATAACAAGCTATCATGGCAACTACCTTTTTAAATCAGATTAAGTTAAATGATCAAATTGGACCCCAAACTGACAACTTGGCATACCCATCATCAAAGCAATGTCTCCAATACTACTTTATCTACAAGAGGATTATTTTTTGCTGATGCTCCCCCAGCTCTGTCATTTGTGTGTGCTGCCTAGTTTGTCTTTCAACTAAGTGTAATCATCATTACCACCTCCCAAAGGAGGGATCTGCAGATTCATAAACAGAACCACTGCCAAACAATGTACCTCTTTTGCAGAGGCAATTCTGCTAGGAGCTGGGTTAAAATGCCATGAAGATGAGAAGCAGCACTCAGGAATTAATTATGTTTTTCCCCATTTAGTAAATAGAGATTGTTATAATGTTTAAACAGTATAAAGAGACGAGTCCTCTGGCTCTCAGAATGAATGATAACCAATTTGACAAAAACTGACTAGGGGGCTTATTTATTTTTGTCAGCATTGCTTCTCAGACTAATTAATCCAAAGGCGTTTCCCCCTGATTTATGTCAGATGATTTCAGTGTCTATCCATCTTAAATTCATCGGTTTCATGTGAAGTCTTTTGAAGTGTTCCCAACCCCAAGCGACATGTTGTCAGAGCATGGATGGCTATGTGAACTAACACAGAGCTAATCCAAGTAGGTGGCAGCTTTCTGGTTCAAGAAGTAAAAGCCAATGTCAGGTTTGAAACTCCTACCCATTTCAGCTGAGCTGAAAGTCAGCATGAATCCTGGGTCAGTAAGCTTGTTATATTTTATTAATCTCTGATCTACTCATGGATTGATTCATATTTGTGAAACATTACTTGAATTGATTTCAACTTGTCTTGCACAGTAGGCTTCCGACTTGATATACAGTTTGTGTGCAAGCACAAGTAAATTGAAATTATCTCAACAAAAATTCATGTTGTAAGTTATTTAAGGAGGACTTAATTCTATGGTAGTTCTCTCAGCAAATGGGCTTAGATCATTTCAATTATGTGGTTACAATAGTCCTCCTTTATCCTCCAAGGATACATTTCAAGGCCTACCACGGATGCCTGAAACCAGAGACAGTACCAAACCTTATAGACGCAAGCACTATGTTTTTTCTATACACACATACCGAAGACAAAGTTTCATTTATAATTTAGACCCAGTAAGAAATGAACAGGAATGATGAATAATATTAGAACAATTATAATATGCTGTAACCAAAGTTATGTGAAGGCAGTCTCTCTCTTTCCCCAGTAATTTTTATATTTTTTAATTCAAAACTATTCCTTCTATCTGTGTAACCATCCCTTACTTGCAGTACATGGCTTGGTGTCCCTTGTTTCAGGGAATCCCTTGCTGAAGTCTTCGTAAGATTCAATGTTTTCTGGCACAACACATTGCCCCTAGGTAAGAACGTTCACCTTTTCACTTAAAGGAAGCACTTTGCGGCCTCTCTTTGGCACACCTGAACCGCCAGTTTCACTACTCTTGTGCTTTGGGACTGTTCAGTAAAATGAAGGCTACTTGAACACAAGCACTGCCATACTCTACAGTCAATCTGATACCCACCGCAACTATTATGTGACTACAGGGTGGGTAGTGTAGGTATGCAGCATGGATATACTGGACAAAGGAATGATTTATGAGGACAGAGCTAGAGGGTGTGAGATTTCATCATGCCACTCAGGTCCGTGTGCAATTTAAAACTTACGAATTGTTAATTTCTGGAATTTTTCACTTAATATTTCGGACTGTGATTGACCTCGGGTGATTGAAACCTTGGAAACTGAAACCGAGAAAAGAGAAACTGCAGAAAAGGGAGAGTACTATGGATGGCATTGGCAGTGGAAGGAGAATTGGGTGCAGGTCAGGATGTTGACTTTTGTTCTCAACGCAGCTATTTCATAGTTTTAGCCATAAATGTACCTTTGACCTCTTTGGATTTCAGTCCCCTCATTTGTGAAATAAGGAGGAGGACAATTGTTTGCTAACCTCTAACAATCACCATGAAAATGGAATTAGAGGGCTACAAAAGCAGAGCTAGTGGCAACTCAGCCCACAAATCTGAAGCACTTTTATCTGACCTGCATTATTCCAAAGAATAGCATTTTTCCCAAACACTGTTAAGACTTGGAGATATCTAGAATAAAGCACATGCGGATATTTCTAAAATTGTGACAGTTTTGCTGTCATTCTTTTTCAGAATTCTGAGAGGCCCATACAATAAAATTATTCAGTTTCCTTCTCATTGTCCTCTTTCATAAGATGAAGATAAAACTAGAAAAAATTTTCATCCTTATTTCAAGGATGTAAGAGAAATACACTTAACCTAACTGCTTATTTTCCTCTTTTAATTTCTCCAAGCCTTAGCTTTTCAGTAGCATCCTTTATATTTAACTCAAGCAGAAGCCCATTCAGCTTTTCCTGAACACCTATTCAGTGTAGAACTTTACAAAAAAATATATTATTTCTTTCACTTTAGAGTAGACATGAATACCATTCATCAAATTTTCAATCTCCTCCTTTTAGAATGTTTTATTTTCCTAACCTTTGAGGGTAGACTTGATCATATGACTGGGTTTGCCCAATGAAGTGTGATCTGAAATGATGTATTACTTCCTATACCTCCGCCCCCAAACAAAGCATTGAATTGCCAGTCTGAGACTCTCTGTATCATATGGATCTACAGAAGATCAAAACAGCCTGAAATCTTGATAGCACATAAAGGTCAGCTCCCTTGAACATTCATTGGCTGTGGAGGATTTTGCATGGGTAAACTTTTGCTTTCTGTGAATCCACTGATAATTTGAGCACAACTAGGCCATCATAACCTTATTATGATGCTCCCATGCATCTTTGTTGCTTCAAAAAAAATGCAGAATCTTTTCAAGGGAAGATGTTTTCACATGACTTTTAGAGTAAATTTGGGGGACTTTTTTACTACCAGAGATACCACTCAAAATTTATATAATAAATAATCTAGAAAATCCTTATAAACAAAGGAATCTTGGTGATTATAGAAATAGTATCAGTAGTATATTTTTTCATTATTTTGAAATTAATAATGCAGGTGATTATCTATATAATTTGAAGAAATTATACTGATAAAGACTCTAGGACTTAAAAAATTTATGCAATTGCTAGGTACTAAGCTGTTGGTAACAGGCTCAGCCAGGATTTAAACCCACATGTGGTTCCTCTCCATAATCTTTGGCTGCCTCCCAAATCTATTCTGTAAATATTAGATTCATTCCGTCTGCCAACATTTACTGAGCACCTTCCCTGTGTATTTTTCTAAGTCTCAGTTCCCTCTTCTGTAAAATAGCAGAAATAATATTTAACTTTCAAGATTGAAGGCTAAGTAAAAAAATGATGTATCCAAAACACCTGACAAGCTACTTAGCATATGTTGAGAGGCAATGCAAGTAACAAGATGATCATCGCTTTTGGAATCACACTTGGGTTTGAATTTGTGCTGCACCATTTGCTAACTGTGTTATATGGACAAGGCACTTGACCTCTCTCAGACCCACGTTTTTCACTTGTAAATGTGGACAAAAACATGATTACTACGATTGGGTTCATTGATACTTAAGTGAGATGTCCATCAAGCCCCCATTATAAGGCATAGAAGATAGCAGACACTCAATACATAATGATTATTATGATGTGGTAGGTGTAGGCCAGTGGTCAGCAAACCGCGGCTTGCGAGCCACATATGGCTCTTTGGCCCCTTGAGTGTGGCTCTTCCACTGTACGTGTGGGCGTGCACGTACAGTGCGATTGAAGCTTCGTGGCCCATGGGCAGAAGTCGGTTTTTGGCCTGGGCGAGTGTATTTTGAAGAAGTGGCATTAGAAGAAGTGGGGGGTGTTGGTCAGTCGGGCGACAGGAGACGCTGCCCGCCTGGGCCGCGGGATACGCAGCGCGGGGGAGGTACATTATTTTGAGATACGTTCGCTGAGGTCGACCCCTTCCAACTCTCCCATCCACACTTGTCTATCTGAAACAAGTATACAAATAGATTGAGGACGTTTTTAACAAAGGCCAGCTTAGGAGTACCCTAATTAAGTTAATAACAATGTACCTACCTATATAGTTTAAGTTTAAAAAATTTGGCTCTCAAAAGAAATTTCAATCGTACTGTTGGTATTTGGCTCTGTTGACTAATGAGTTTGCCGACCACTGGTGTAGGCTAAGCAAAGAGGATTCAGAGATGAATAAAGGATCATTGAATTCAAAGAAAGCAAAGTCCAGTATGAAAGTCAGACACACATTTACAATAATATAACAGTGTAATAGAAGTTTGCACAGACCCACTGGTAGGACTAAAGTAGGAAAAGATGAATTCTGATATTAATATTTAATATATTTTTGAAATGTCTTTATTGATTTTAGAGAGAGAGGAAGGGAGAGGGGGAGAGAGAGATAGAAACATCAATGAGAGAGAAACATCAATTGGCTGCCTCCTGCATGACTTCCACTGGGTATCAAGCCTGCAACCTGGGCATGTGCCTTGACCGGGAATTAAACCAGTGACTTCTTGGTGCATGGGTCAGTGCTCAACCATTGAGCCACACCAGCTGAGCACCATTTAATGTATTGTTTTATGAATTACTGCAAGAGTATAAAATTATGTCTATCATTTACCTTATTTGATGTGGGATTGAAAATATTTGGAGAAAATGTTTTGCTCTTTCTTAGTTGGCCCACTCAGACATTGACTGGACCACTGAATGATTTTGTTACCATCTTAGGAATAGAGTGAAAATTATCAGGCTCCTCAAATTTAGTACCTTGTGGAACTTCTACAAGACAGAGGCTTAAAAGTGTTATGAGTCATCTTCTTGTTTTAACAACACAAAATAGAACAAAGCACCTGAAAAGCAAAAAAAAAAAAAAAAAATTATATATGGTTGCTATCCTAAAATAATATTTATTTAAGTAGAATTAAATGGAATTCAATATAAAAAAGTGGAGAAAGGATTCACGGTGGCAGACCTGCAAACAGGGACAGCTCAGGAGAGACATTTTTAATACTAGCTTATACAATTATGTATTTTCTCTTCCTCCATCAGCTTATCTGTACATCCAAGTCATAACAATAAGGAAAAAAAAAGCCAGCTAAAACATTTAACTTAGTTGGCAAATCCTTGATAGTTCATGCATCTCCAAACATCAGTACTTTATTATTGCCCGTATTATGTATTTAAATGAGTGCAGCCTGGTTTCAAGAGAAGAAAATGACCATATTGGAGCAGGCGGGGGGAACAAAACACCAAACTGCAGCCTTCTTCCTGAGTAACACTTAAAACTGTTAAACACATTAAAATCCCATTTAACAAATAGCAGAACCTAATGAACATTGGGATTGCTCAGCGAATACTAATGTGGAGTATTGCTGGGAAAGATGTTTGCGTGATAAAATTTCTCATAGCTCAAATGGTTACAGAGATTAAAGAGAGAAACATCTGTTGTTCAAAGACAAATGAAATTTGACAGTTCATTGAAAATATTTTTGGTTTGGTTTTGTTATATTTTAAATTGTTCTTAAAGTACTCAATTACTCGTTGTTTTTTTTTACTTTCTCACTTTCTAATACTTTCCTTACATTTTAATTATCGATTTTATATTGAAAACCCTGGGACTATATCTGTATACAACTGACCAGTCTGCTATTTAGTAAATTGTTATAGTCTTTCATATGACAATTAACTAGTATAGTAATCCTGAAATCATCTCATTGTGAAATTTAAGTGATCAGAAATGTGTTTGTCATATGGCAGTCCATTAATTGCAGGCACATAGGTGCCACAATACATTCAGATGAGTTCTGGCCTTTGACCTCAAGTCCTAATTCTAACATGTTTCAATTTATTTTCTTTGTTAGATCAAATAAGTAATGTGTCTTAAACTTATCTGATTTTATTCATCTGAAATGTGGATACTAAGCTTTAGTGTATCATTTGTTATAGAGTATGTTACTAATAGTAATATAACTAAATTCCATTCATCTATCCACTCATTTATTCCTTTATGTATGTATATATGTATGTTTTTGTGTTTAGTTTTGTATCCATCCATTCATTCATCCATGTATCCATGTATTTCCCATTTATCTAGTGTTCTCTCTATCCATCCATCCAACAAAAGTGCATTGAGCATATATTGAGGTGATCAGGCCAGGTATATAGATAATATGACAGGGTCTCTATTCTCAAGGAGTAGTTCATATGCTCATGTCAACATAAGCAAGAATTATCCTTCGTTTAGTAACTCTTCCAAAGCTTATGTTGTATTAAGAAAAATTGCCAGATACAGAAATTCCACTCCTACATATATTCCCAAAAGAATTAAAAACAGGTACTTAAAAAATACTGTACATGAATCTTTATAGTGGTACTATTTCCAATAGACAAAAAATGGAGATAGCCAAACATCCATTGACAGATGAATAGGTAATTAAAATGTGGTATATTCATAAAATACAGTATTACTCGGTCATAAAAAATAATACAGTACTGATACATACTAAGACATGGATGAACCTTGAAAATATTATGCTAACAGAGAGAAGCCAAACACAAAAGGTAATATATTGTATGATTTGGTTTGAATGAATAGGTAAATCCATAGAGGCAGAAAGCAGATTTGTACTTACCAGGGGTTGGGAGAAGAATGACATAGAAAATGATTATTTAACTAGAGGCCCAGTGCACGAAATTCGTGCATGGGTGGGGGGCGGGTATCCCTCTGCCTGGCCTGCACCCTCTCCAATCTGGGACCCCTCGGGGGATGTCCGACCGGCAGTTGGACATCCCTCTCACAATCCAGGACTGCTGGCTTCTAACTGCTTGCCTGCCTACCAGCCTGATCATCCCCTAATCGCTCCCTGGCCAGCCTGATTAATGCCTAACTGCTCCCCTGCAAGCCTGGTTGCCCCAACTGCCCTCCCCTGCTGGCCTGTTTTCCCCCAACTGCCCTATCCTGCCGGCCATCTTGTGATGACGTGAGAGTGTCCCGCGAGGGCATGAGGACCATCTAGGCTTTTATTAGTATAGATAGGTGGGTTATTTTTTGTCTAATAAAAATGTTTGGAATTAGATAGATGTGGTGGTTGTACAACACTGTGAATGTACTAAATAACATTTTAAAGTGGCTAGTTGTATGTTATGTGAATTTTCACCTCAATTTAAAAAAAGGATTTCCAATGACACTTCATGTTCAAGTTTATTAAAAAAACAACAACATTTAGAGGTTTTCTAAAAATCTCTATGTAACCTGAACATTGTAAAACAGTGATTTTTAATGCTTACCACTGCCAGGTTGTCTAAGCTCTACCCCCAGCGAAGAAAGCATTTAAGAAATAATGTTGGATAAGTTCATCTATAGCTAAAGATAATCTGCTTGTCTGTATAGGATGCCAGCTAACAATTTTAGCACCTGGCTTCCCTGTCCAAATGCCCATTTTCTGAGATTTAAACTTGATTTTCCTTTTCTACTTCCTGATCATGTATGGATTCATGCATATTTCAAGGTACTATCAAAGGACTAAGATTGGTAAATGGAGGTAAAAACAATAAAGATTTAGAAACTTGTTGCTGAAAAATTTACAGCTTTGTGAAAGGTTGTCACTTTAAAGAAACACTTACTTTCCTAAAACTGGCAAGCTTTTTATTAATTGTGAATTGCCATTCAATTAAAATCTACCACCAGTCTTGAGAAAAGAAGTAAAAATGTGTGCCATAGCAAGAGTCAATTGCATCCTTCTTATGCTTAAAGGATGCCAGATTATGTGATATGGAGGTCGATCAATCATTTTAAAAACCAGTATTATCATTATGCATCAACAGCAACCATTTAATAGTGCTCTTAAGTTTGAAATTTATTTAATTTGTTAAAATGACGAAAAGCTAGTTTGAGGGATACAAATAGTATTTCTTATACTACTCATGCAGTCATTTCTATTATATTTCTACAGTCAATGAGAATATAAAATGCCTACTAATTAATAATCAACTACATGTTATATCTTATATCAAGAACTTTATATTTATTATTTAATTTAATCCTTTAATCAAGCTCATGATTTACAGACTTATATTATCCATTACATAGATGACAACATTGAAGCCTAGAGAGAACTGGTAAATGTTAGAGACTATATATATATATATATTAGTAGCCCGGTGCACAAAATTTGTGCACTCGAGGGGGGGGGTCCCTCAGTTATTAAACATTTTACAGCACAACACTGACCACATTGGTGGAGGTGGTGGTCTTGTCAGAATGTGTTATATTATGCAGATGAAAATCTATTTAAACAGATTTGATGTAGATATTTTCAAAGATAGAAGAATTGTCCCTGTCAACTATTTTAGTTGATTCATATCTTCAGTAATTGTCATCATTGCAAAGTTTTCAGTCCCCATATGGATTGCTGGATATAATAGGTCATGTGCTGCCCCTGTCCTTTGTAGCCTTTGTTACCTTAAGGACTCTAGTTTTCCATTTATATGTTTAAGTACCAACCTTACTGGCTTAAAAATGTAAGCTTTTAACACTGCTCTCTCTGTTCCGTATCCTTCTGATAAAAAGTGGAGTTGGGTTGCAGCACAGGAGAGAAATTCAGAAGGGGAATATTGAAGTAATGACTACAGTAGGAGAAGAGGGAACCTATTTCCCTGGCCACAGGCGTTGGCGCCCTGGACCACAGGGCTGGTAGCTTCTCCGGGTGGCTGCAGCCTGGGACCTCTGGCCAGTAGCTTGTCCATTCCTGGGCTGCAGCCAGCCCCAGGCGCTGGCGCCAGGACCAAAGGTGGGCGGCTTCTTCTTCTGGGGGCTTCTTCTTCTGTGCTTCAAGGGAGGGTAGTCAGTTAAGTGTCATGCAGAAATAGGCATCACCAATTGCAGAAGCTGGGTGTGGGGCAGGGAAGCCCCAGCCAGGGAAGCTGGCTGAGGCTGCTTCCCTGTCCACGCACCCGGCTTCTGTGATCACCCCTGCACTGGGCTTCTGCGGTCACCCATTGCAGAAGCTGGGTGCGGGGCAGGGAAGCTGCGGCCGGGAAGTTGGCGCACCCAGCTTCTGCGATCACAGATTGTAGAAGCCAGTGAAGTCGTGGCCGGGGAGCGGGCGCACCCAGTTTATGCAGTCACGGATCGTAGAAGCCGGGTGCAGGGCAGGGAAGCTGTGGCTGGGAAGCTGGTGCACCCAGCTTCTGCTATCACAGATTGCAGAAGCCGGGTGCGGGGCAGAGAAGCCCCGGCTGGGGATGTTGGCGGTGGACGCTTCCCTGACCTGCACCCAGCTTCTGAGGTCACGGATTGCAGAAGCCAGGTGCGGGGCTGGGAAGCTGCGGCCAGGAAGCCACGGCCGGATACGCTGGGGGCGGCTGCTTCCCTGCCCTTACATCCGGCTTCTGTGATCGCCCCTGCACTGGGCTTCTGCAGTCACTGATCCCAGAAGCCGGGTGCAGGGCAGGGAAGCCGTGGCTGGGAAGCTGGTGCACCCAGCTTCTGCTATCACAGATTGCAGAAGCCGGGTGCGGGGCAGAGAAGCCCCGGCTGGGGATGTTGGCGGTGGACGCTTCCCTGACCTGCACCCAGCTTCTGAGGTCACGGATTGCAGAAGCCAGGTGCGGGGCTGGGAAGCTGCGGCCAGGAAGCCACGGCCGGATACGCTGGGGGCGGCTGCTTCCCTGCCCTTACATCCGGCTTCTGTGATCGCCCCTGCACTGGGCTTCTGCAGTCACTGATCGCAGAAGCCAGGTGCAGGGCAGGGAAGCCCGGACGCTGGCGGCAGCCGCTTCTCTGCCCCTGCATCCGGCTTCTGCATCGCTGTCTGTGTCCGCTTCCCTGCCCCACCCCCCAGGCTTCTCCGATCACCCACTGTTGGCAGGGCAAAGGTGGCCTCCAGGGCCAACCTTTGCCCTGCTCCTTGGCTCTTGCCTGCACCTGGGTTTCTGATCACTGTCTTCCATCTTTCCCCTTTCGCCTCCCATCATTGCGAGTATGCAAATTAGCCGCCATCTTTGTTGGCGGTTAACCGCCATCTTGGCTGGCAGTTAATTTGCATATCGCCCTGATTAGCCAATGGGAAGGGTAGCGGATGTACGGCTAATTACCATGTTTCTCTATTATTAGATAGGATATATAGTATACAACTTATGTAACAGCATTTTTCAATTTAGCCAAACTAGCTATGCCCCAAAATAATAAGTGATATCAAATCACTCTGTTAAAATAACCAGACTGTAAAGGAGTATCAATATAATAAAACCCATAGACACAGAGAACAATGAATTCAATTTAGGCCCAAAACAAATTAACTAATTCAACTGAACATTTGAGAATATTTGACTTTTACCTACCAACGTACAGATTTATTTCTGAGAAAAAGAAATCAAGATTATTTATTTTCCCTTCCTCTCTCTCTTTCTTCTTCTATCTTTTCTTCCAATTTAATGGCTCAGACTGAATATATATACATATATATATATGTGT
>NW_005354291.1:8128566-8144682 GCF_000412655.1 Myotis brandtii
CCTCCATTTTTAAATCATGTGTACCATGTTCTTTCTCTAATTTATTCCTATTGTCTCCTGATTTTCTAGTTTAAATGTTAACTTAAATCAGTTATATTGTTTTCTGTTTTAAAAATCTTTTCAAATATGTGATCTTGAACTCTCTATCTCCAAAAAACAAACAAACAAAGCAAAACAGGGGGAAATCAAAACACAGCCAAAAAAAACCAAGAAATGAGCAAGAATGTTCTCATATCTTTTGAGCATGTGATGGTGGTAGTGGTTGTGCACACTATTAACTGAGCAGACTTTACCTAATACAACGAATGACCAGAGCTTCAAGTTATGGATATTCTTTAGCCTTCTTTCTAAAGGCTGATAATCTGCTTATATTTACCTCATTGTTACTGTATTATTCCTCCAGCTATGTAATACCTAGGAGCTTGTTTACTTATTTACCATCTCTTTTTCCTTCTGCCCCAGGTTGAGCTCTGTTGGCCTTGACTCTGCTGTTCCCTATCCTACCGATGGAGGTTTTGCGTCAGCTGTGGAAGTCTGTCAATGTCCACCAGGGTACACTGGATCCTCTTGTGAAGTAAGTTTGCAAGAACATATCCTCAGTGCATTCTAAGTCCCTTCATAATTTCTTTCAATAAACTGTTCTAAAAAGAGTCTAGTCTTTTTATATCAAAGATTGCAGAAACAATTGATAGTATATTACTTAAAGAAGAAATTTGACTGTCTGCCAAAAAGTCATGGCTTTCAAATAGAGTGCAACTCACATAATGTCTTCTTGAAATTATGTTTCTTCGTTTTTAATCTTTTGTGCCTTACTCTTTCTCTACTTTATTCCTAAGAATACAGCAAAATTGCAATCATCTAAAGGACACTATCTTTAAAATGTCAAGAACATAATATATGGAAGAAATACCTTGATCTGGAAAATTCCCCCACAGTTCTTTGATTTGTTTAGTAGCTATAGTTTGAGATATTTATTGTTGTCTCAATATTCTAGATTCATAATGATATTAATGTTTCTTACTTAATACCAGTATGTCATTTTAAGGTAATAATTTTTACTTACTTCTGTGTATTTTATTTCGGCAGTTTGAAAATTGATTTTATTTAAAACCTGGTCAAAAATTGCAAACACCAATTCCCTGACAGAGAGCATGGCTTGCAGATAAATAGGAGCTTAAGTTCTTTAAAAATGAAGCCTTTAAGGAATCATTTGAGTGTACCAAGATGTTCCACTTCAGCACACTGCCCATTATGCCATTTATAGAAATACTCTAGGCACTGCCTGCCTTGTCAGTTCTCTTGTGCTCTGAAATAATGCGCGCTTCAAGAGGATACACAGGCTTTAGATTCATATTTGTGGCAAAATGTGTTTTCTTTAACTGGGCTCCGATTTACCTACCTAGAATAAAACTAAATGTAATTCATTGAAGTACTCACTTTTCTAAAATTCATGTCAAGAAGAGAAAAATAATACTTGAAATGAATTAACTCTGTCAATGCAAATTTGACTTTGCATGTAAAATACTTGCTGTATTTGATGAAACATATTCTTTTGTTAATAGCCTAGCAGTTTTTATTTCAAACCAGAAAGCTCTCTTTGAACCTTAAAGTTTCTATTTCAATTGGAATAATAAATTCCTTGATCCTATTCTTGCTTTAGTACTTATTCCCACGTTAGTAATTCTCAGAACCCTTCATCATCCTTTATGCAAAGTTCCAAATGCCCATTGAATATAAAATTGTATGAATATTAGAATTGTTTAATTGGCTATTCTTTTCATTTCTTCTTTCCTCTCTTCTAAAAAAATTATTGAGAAACTTTGGTAAATTATGCACTAGATGCTGAGGGGATTATCAAGAAGATTACATTATAATCCCTATCCTTAAAGACCTAACAATCTGTTTAGGGAGAAAGAATAAATACTTATGAAAAATTGGATCACAGCACTATATAATTAAGAGACCAGTAAGTGGTGCAGAACATAAGTGCAATAATCATTCAAAGAGGTGAGCAATTCCAGTGAGAAAGATGTCACCGAAAGTATCCTGGAGTGAAAAAACCTCAAATTGCATGCTAAATAATGGTAACAATTAGGTAGGAAGAAAGAAGTACACAAGTGTGGGAGAATCAGAAGAAGACGAGGAGGGATAATAAAAGCTTCCTGTTCCTCTCACACAAAATTGTTTGATAAATAAAGTTATTTTGAAGTCTACAAAATAATAATTTCATTGAATCAGAAGATGATAAATTCTAGAGTTTCTCGCAATTTCCACATTTCATCTACTCGCCAATAACACCTTCTTTTCTTTATTAAAACTTCCTGTCCCTAGATTCACTATTAGTTATTCCTATTCTTTCCTGATTTTATTTGCTTTTTTGCTGAATTCATAAGGCCAGGCACTCTAGCTTTATTAACACTAATATCCATGTACCCTTTAAGAACTGAGTAAAGTTCTTAATTGCAAAGATTAATTAATTCTAGTTTGCTAGATACAAATCAAGTGACTCCATTATAAAATTATCCTCTTTTATTTCACTTGGGGTCACAATGTTTACTCAGAATCACTTTTTCTCATTTCTACTTGAGTTATAAGTTCCTCTACAGTTCATCTTTCAAATATTTTCTGTTTTCTAAAGTATCACCATAAGTTATTTCACTTGACAAGTGGGACAGGTGAGGAAGTGAAAGCAAAGGTGGGATACTGAATAAAAAGAAGCATTTGAATCTGTTTCCTCTTGTGTATGATGAAAATATTAACCACTTCATTAGAAGTGTCCATAATTTCATTTAGCTAACATATATTGATGACCATGCATCTTGAGACAATCAAGATCCTAGACATGGATGATAATGTGATGAGAAATACAGATATGGCCCCTGCCCTCCAGGACCTTACATTTAGGGGAAGGCTAGCTAACATGCCAGAAAACAAATTTAAACACATGTGATAAGTTCCACGAAGAAAATAAACAGGTGCCTCATTAGAAGTCCTGAGAATGGGTGTGGGAAGATTAGATGGAAGGGACTACTTTATAAATGGCTGTCAGGAAAGGCTCTCTGAGGTGGAAACATCTAAACTGAGTTTAGGGTCAGCTATGTAAAAGGAACTGATTGAAAAGTGGAATAGAGCTTGGAGCAAGCACCTGAAAGGAGGCAAGTATGGCTGGAGCTTAGTAAGCAAGGGGAGAGAGTGGCACAGATGTGACTGGAGCGTCAGGCCATTCAGAGCGTTGCATACATGGGACTTTATTCTAAGTGCAATGGAAAATCAATGGAAGGCTTTAAGCTGAGTGGTGCCATGATCTGAGTTATGTTTTTTGTAAAAGTTTTTATAACTATAGTATGAAAACATAATATAGAGGGCAAGAATAGTTGATAGGCTTTTGTGGCAGAAGATAGTTACAGTAATAGTTTGTGTTGGTATAATGGCAGGCAAGGTAGAAAGAAGTGTTTGTTCTACATATATTTTGATAGTAGAACCAGTAGGACTTACTGATAGACTATATGCCAAAGGAAAGTTAAAAGAAAAATAGTCTAAGAATGAGCCAGATCACTAGCTTGAGGAATTGGATGTGGTGCCATTCACTGAGCTAGAGGGTAGCTGAAATAAGCAGCCCGTTCTAGAAATACTAATTTTGAGCAGCCTGTGAAATGTAGATTTCAATGTAAAGTTAGAATATGCAGCTCTTGAACTTTGCATCTGTCTGGTCTAAAGATATGCATTTGGAAGCTTCATCAATGGTGAGACTGCATACAGTTGGCTAGGAGAGAGTGTGATAAAAAAGAGAAAAGTGACTAACTCCCTAGGAGCTTCTGACAATGAGAAGTGGAGTAGAGACAGAAGAGACAGCAAAGGGAAACTTGGGGACTGGGATGTCATGCGAGTTACAAGAAGAGACTGTTGAGGAAGAAAGGAATCAACTAAACCAATGTTGACGAGAGGTCAGATAAAATGTAATTGGAGACGTGTCCCTGGGATTGGGCTACCTGAAATTTGGTGACACAGATGAGAGCAGTTTTCATTGAGTGGTGGCAGCACAAGATGGATTAGAATGAAAAAAAAAAAAGCAGCATGAAAGGGAGGTGAGGAAGAAAAACAATTTAGAGGAGTTTTACTGAAAAAAGAGGCAGGCAAGTAACTGGAAAGCTATTGGATATTAAGGAACTAATTTTGTCATTTTTTTGTTATTTCTGTTAGTTAAGTTTTGATGAGGATACTCGATCATTTTTTGAGCTGATAATAGAGATCCATAGAAAAGAAAGCTGTTACTGATGCAGCACAGAGGGAATATTGGGAAGACGATATTGACGATATTGCATATCTGTCTGGTCTAAATGTAAATAGATAATGGAATACAGATCACCAGTGGGATGATATTCCTTTGAGAGGATGAGGGACCCTGCATGCCCTGCCCACATTGTTCTGGAGGGGAATATGGCCAATGGCGATTTACACCTGTCCTTTTGGACTTGGTAGTGGAAAGATGGCTTCCATTGTTCCAGTGTCTCTGTGGCTAATGCCATGAAATCACTGGCTAAGAGAGAGAGGTGAGGAGTTTGGACGTTTAAGAGGTTTGGGTATGAGTAGTACATGTGCAGAGTATAAAATAAAGCTTATAAATAATAATTCCATGATTATCATGATTATTTTTCCTAAAAATACTAGATCAATTCTCTCCCTGATATAAGCACCCTTAATTTCTACCCCTTTCTGGATATGTGGCTTCCCAGTTTTTAGAAATATATAACAGAAGAAAATCTCTTCCACAATGCATCTATAGGGTAGCAAAAATTTAACAGAGAGAAATTATTAGAAGGGACAGAAAATTGACACCTTCTTTTTTGTACTGCCCGATTAAGAGGAAGGTTGCTTTTGCTTTTCTTTCAGATATGAAGTATTGGCACATCATTTTTTTATGTGTTTGTTAGCAGTGTTCAAATTTAAGAGTCCTCAGCTCCTCCGGCAGAAGGAACATTTCTAACAATACACAACACAGTTCCGTATACTTTATTACTTCAGTGATTTCTCTCTTGTTTTCATTTCAACTGGGGGAAAAAAGACCTTTTCATGAAATATTATGTTGTAGTTAACCATCCAGAAATAAAGTAAATCACCCACAGAATGCAGTTATAATTTGAGGGAGATCATAAGCTCCTAGAGGACAGCCGTGTTCCCCCCTATTTTATATCCCACCCAGTTTGTAGTAACCCCCACAGAAGGGAAACTTAGTTCAGGGAGATGGTGGTCTTAGAGCTGGCATGGTCACACAGGTATTCTAGACCCAAATATCCTTTTTAAATCAGAATTCTGGTTTTATCTGATAAAGTGTTTCATACTTTAAAAAGAAATGATGAACATAAAGTTCTAGTAGGATACTACCACAAAACAAAATATGAAGGGAATGTATAATAAATAAATCATAGACTTTTTTGTGTAAAATTGAGAAAGGATAATAGGATGAAGGAAATTGAGAATGAAAGATATGATTTATGTATGTGGAGAAGTTAGTGGTGTTTGTAATCAAATGTAAGAGCGGGTTGCCTTCCAAATTATTGCAAAGGTTTTCTGAAAGTGACCGAGTTAAGGGTAGTTAGTATGTGGGAAAGGTAGTGCATTCCAGAGAATCAACATTCCTTGGGTTGACATCAGTTGCCAAGGCAGGCTAAGGTTCTTTTAAGAATCCTTTTATGTTGGCTGCTTTTATTTCCGGTACTTTTCCTTCTTTTTTTGTCTGTGCTTTTTACTACAAGACTGTCACATTTCAATTCTTTATATCTCTGCTTTATTTTGCTATTTCAGAAGAGACTCCAAGCTAATGCTTCCTCTAATCTCATACCTGCCAATAACGCTAAGGTTAGTACGAAGCTCCAATGTCAGGAGAATAGCTCTGCAGCAATGTTTCAATAACTCAGCAAAGTTTTGACAAGCACATTTGTTGAGTTTGCTGCCTAAATATTTTTCTTTATCCATAAAAAGACAAACAACAAATTAAAAGAACAATTCCTGAGACTGACTTGAAACGTTATCTTTGTTTTAGTCTTGTTGGCCTAGACACAGACGCGTTAACGGCACTATTTTTGGTGGCATCTGTGAACCTTGCCAATGCTTTGGTCATGCGGATTCCTGTGATGACATCACTGCGGAATGCCTGGTAAGTGCTTTCTTCTTTGTGGATTCTGACTGACAAGGCTGAAATCAGCTCCACAGAACCTGCAATTCAATCAATACCTTCGTGACCTAAAACACTTGAGTCAAGAAGTGATTTGACAGAGATCTTTATGTTGAACTGGGTTGGAAGTTGAGAATTCTCTTTCATATGTGCTCTCCCCGAGTAACAGGTATTAGGAAGTGTTTCTTCCTATTAGGCTAAAAATTGAATTAGGATCAGGTACATCAAAATAAAATGTAACTAATGACTGAGGTACACATCTACCATGAAAATGCATGGTTTTAATCCCCTCCATAAATCTACCAAACATAGACTATACTTCTCTAACAGGAAATGATTTGTATCCCCATAGCCTGAAAAGTAAAAGATAACCTATGTAATAGCCACAATTTGTTTGTTTGTTTTTTGACATTGAAAATGAGAGCATACTGCATGTATGTTTATTTTTAAATTGCAGCATTTAACTAAATACAAGGCATCATATATAGATTAAAATAATAAATATATGCAATACATATTCATCAGAGCTATTTACTCTTATAATTAAGTCTACACTTTTAACAAGAAAAACAGGTCTACAAAGAGCTAAACACTTTCTATCCTGCTAAGAAGGCTTTGGATTGGAGAATTGCCCTGAATAGACCATTCTGATCAACTCAAGGGCATGTTAGTTTTATGTTGTCTGACATGGCATGAAGCTTGAAACAACACTTCTCATTTCATTAGTCTTACAGAAACACAATTTGAAACAGTGCCAGGTTAGGAGGATATCATACTCTCATTTCCCTGTAGAATTTCAGGCAGACTCTGTTTTCTGTATTTCTTAATGTTCTCTCTTTCTCTTACTCATTTCGTCCCTTTTGCTTCTACTTGAAAACATCTGGGAAAAATCCAAAATGAAAATTCAGGGCTTTTGTTTCAATGTAATTTGGCATTTAGATCTATTGATGCTCCTTCTGTTTTCTTATATTAGATTTTGTTTAATTGCATTGCAGTATAAAACATGATAGTCTTAATTTGTATAGCAGTAGATTTTTTAAATGGCATTTTTATGAATAGATAGACTAAGTGATTTTGGTTCTAATTATACCATAAGACTTTTAAAATGCACCTTGGGGAAAATATTGTTACCTTTAAATACCTTCACTAACTTGCAATAGGAAATTTCAGCTTAAAATGAATATGGATTTGCTTTATTTAAACCTAGAAAGACAAAAATAAAAATATCGTGGTACCAGGCTTGGAATGTTCCCAATAGTAATATTTCATATTGAATTCATTAGTATTAAATCAGATCATTCTGTTGACCCATTTGGTTTTGTGATATTTCCAAGGATGGAAGTGGTTTTTTTTTAAGAATAAAATAGTTTCAGTAAACATATTTTTAGGAGGGGAAAAGAGAGGGAGCAAAGATTATTTGAGGCTTTCTACTAATGAAATGTTTCATGGACAGAGAGATGGGAACCTACCTTCAAATAACAGAGGGAACCTTAGGGAAACAGTAGAGATCCTAATGATAGAATCTGGTGTTTTGGGGGTTTTCCATTATAGCCGGTAAATAGGTGATCATTAGGTATTTTCTGGCGACGTTCAACTACCTTTATCTAAAACAGTATTGATAGCGAAGTGCTGACACCCCATTTTGAGCACATCGATTCTAATAGGATCCACAGAGAGAAAAATATTTGAATGTTGCACATCGAGGGCATTCTTACTATTCAGCTGATCAGCACTTTAAGCTTCTTTTTTTATTATTTATGTTTTCCCCTAACATTAAAAAGATAAGTTATGAAATTTACAGATAAACTATTTTTTAGTTACCTTGGCTTTGAAATCTGATTAGAAATTAACTAAAAAAGATTTTGATATTAGTTCAAAAACCAGACCTCTGTTATAGTGTGGACGTATATGAAAAAGTCATTTTAACTCAAAGTCCATTTGAAGCAACCCAGGAAACATTCAGAGCCACATGAGAAGATTGCGTACAGTCTCCTTCTCATTGTTCTATGTGATGTGAACAGACATTTGGAAACCACTTTTGTAGCAGGACATCTGTAAAAATAACCAGAGTAAAGTCATCAGAGCAAACCTTTCATCTTTTACAACTTGGTTTCCAGTATGTTGTTGTCTAAGGCAACTTTATAGTTACAATTGCAAAGACACTTGAGTTTTAAGATTAATTTTATTATTTCCATGAAATGAAATACAACATTAGGAAATGTAAGAAGCTGCTACATATATTTCTCCTTTAAATCAGTAGTTAAAAAAACAGGGTCTCTGAGTTGTACAGGTTTTCAGTGAAGTTTTGGAAATACCATTTTCAACAAGGTTAAGACAATGTTTTATGATTTTATGATTTTATTTTTTAAAACCCCTAAGTCTTTGAAGAGATCATTTTGATCGTGTCATTATGATAATAGGCAAAGATTATTGCAAAAACATACAATTTTTTTTAGTAATAGACAATGTGACCTAAACCTGGAAGCTGAAAGGAACTAATACAAAGATGAAATCAAAGAAGAAAGAATTTCTTCAAACTGACTCATGGTTTGCAGATTCCATCCGAATATGCTTATTTAGAAAACTGTTGATAGTGAAGTTAACCTCTATGCTATCTTTGAAAGAGGGTTACTAAATAAATTTGAGACAGAATTTAAATTACCTTAAAGAAAAACCTATTTTCTAGTATAACCAGATACTAAAGAATTACCTCTTCACCTATGGTTGTGAAACTGTCATGGGATTTCAGAGTTTGAAAACTCCATAAATCATAGGCTTTAGCGCCCTCATTTTGCAGAATGAAAGTGAGAGGTTTCGAGAGTTAAATGATTGGATTTTCATTTAATATCTTCTGCTCGATAAAGAATCTGTTTCTCTCCCCGGGGAACATAACCAGCTATGTTCCAAAGTGTGTATTTCTGTGTGTTTTCATTAAATCCACTTACTAAATGTAATTAAAATTGAGCTTCTTTGAAATATACTGAAATATATACTTAAAAATATACTGAAGTAAATAATAATTCAGGATTTTCATTAAATTAGGGTGGCTATCCCAATGGTCATCCATTATATGAATTTATATTTTAGTTATTTCCTATTTGGTTATTGGTCATAACAATAAAGTTTTTACACCCCTAAGCTCTGAGGAACTCTTTTCAACATGAGAAAAAATTATAATCATAAATGTTTGTAAAATTAAAAATGTATTTTAGTCATAATGGATTTATACACTTAAATCCATACTTATGATATTTAATAAGCATTAGATATGTTTTATTGTACCATTAGAGACCAAATAAGTAAGTTATGTCTGCATGATGCCAAAACATGATACAAATTTATCAAATTTTGCTGTTGAAAGTTTTGTAGCTAATTCTACTGCTTGGTTAACTCAATTGTTCGCCTTTAAACCAGTCTTGATGAGTTTTGTGAGCACAGCCTGAATTGATAAATGTACTTTAATTAACATGAAGAAATCAAGATATAAATTATCATTTTTTTATTTTTGAAAAGAACCTGGGTTCAATAACTGCTAGTTGACAGGAAAATGCCGTTTTAGTTTTTTAAAAATTGTCTAAGGCAAATTGTAATGTGCCTTGTGTTTTCAATATGTATTGGAATATATTTCTTTTTTTTTCAATATTCTCATTGTTTAATATGCGTCAAACAAGCTCCTCACAGATGTAATACATTAATGCATTGTGCAATTCACCAGAGCCCACTGAGGTCCAAGTTAATCTCTGCAGTAAGAGGGTTATAGTCCCAGAGGATTTGTTTGATTAGCCACAGTTCTCATTAAATCAGCAGTTTTAAGCTGAACAATTGAGTTTTTACCTAGAATCGGCTACAGTTGCCATTGAACATATTTTATTCAGGCTCTATGACTATACACACTTACATGTGCATGAACAAGCACATGTATTTCCTCAAGAAAGAAAAAATTCAATCTAAAGAAAGAAGGACATAAGATGTGCATTACAACAAAAAAACATAATTAATTTCAGTCATCTTTTCATAAGTTGCATATGCTGAAACTAGCATGTATTAAATTAACTTCTAATGCTATTTCCCAGCTGTAAAATTGACCATTTAATGTGGAAAATTATTATTCCTGGCAGGGAACAGACTAATGACTCTGTAGACCTATTTTTGGTAACATGTTGCTTGAGACCAAAATAATAAACTTTGATGTGCATTTCTTTCTCAGAACTGTAGAGATCACACAGGTGGCCCATATTGCAATAAATGTCTTCCTGGTTTCTACGGCGATCCTACTAAAGGAACTGCTGAAGATTGCCAGCCCTGTGCCTGTCCACTCAATATCCCATCAAATAAGTGAGTAATAAACTTACCTCTCTGAAGAGTTGGGCATCCAGTTCTGTAAGTGAATTTGTATATGGAATGTACTCTTTCTCTTGTCACACATAAATAATGAATATATGCATAAGTTTCTCGGGAATGTAATATGTTTAAAATATAAAATATTTAAAGTTATCACTGTTTATTCTGCAGAATTTTGAATACTCTAGCTATAGTTTTGTTGATTTAGTATATAAAGATGGAATTCAAACAGAATTTCAAAACTAGCTCCAAAGAACAGATATATTTTATACAAACATATACAAATGCCCACATGCACACATACACACACGCACACATATACACACACAGAGTTTTTGTGAGAATTACATCAATTAAAATACACAAAGCACTTAAATCAGTCGTTGGACATGGTGAGCCCAAAATAAGGACTAACTATTACCAAGTAATTTGCTCAGTCATAAAATACTAAAGTACCAGAGCTGGGCCCTGGACAGTGTAGCTCAGTTGGTTGGAGCATCATCCTGTGCACTGGAAGGTCATAGGGTAGATTCCTGGGCAGGGCATATGCCAAGCTTCTGGGTTCAATACAGGATATAAGAGAGATACAGCCAATTGGCGTATCCCTCTCTAAAAAATCAATTTAAAATGTTTTAAAATAAAATATTAGAGTTGGAATTTGAAGTCCATGTGCTTTCCTTCCACTACAGCCTACATTGCAGACTTCTTTAACAAATACAATGCATTTTATGTGATAACATTAAAAGTAATTAAATGGGAAATTGAGTTAATGTATATTAGTGATCAAATCATTTCCAAAGTTTGGAGCATGAGCCTGGGTGGGCACAAAACTGAGGAACCTTTAGCATCAAAGGGTGTCATAGAAGAGGAAGAAGGCACAAGGGAAAGCTACTGCAAAATAATGAATATAGGAGAACAAATTAAATCCCTTCACAATTAATGGTTAGTGGGGCCTATGTTGACTATAATTTGACATGAACCTTGCTCTCTGGTGTATTTGTGAATGATTATATCACACAATAGAGAACCTATTCATTCACTATGGCTGAATGAATTCTGTAGAACCATTTAATATAGACGAAACCCATTGTTCAACACTGTCTTTCACTGAAGAAAGCAGAGGGATTGCTTTTCTCCACTGCTTTGTGTTGTACTTCTTCTCAGCCAGAAGTCATAGGGACTAGCACAACTGTCAATCCAGCAGAGCTGGCCATTTATAGTACCATATGAATCCTAGCATAATACATTTGTAGAATTACATAACTAATTGAATATGTAGAATTTATGGATTAATTCTCAAGTCTGACCAACATGACTACAAATGCAGAGGGGCCATTAGGGAGAGAACTTTGTGTAATTGTTGGCATTCATACCCCGTCCTTTTCTGTTTACTATGCTTCTACCTTAAAATGGGTTCTAAGTGTTTGTGAAAGGAAAGAGAAAGTCAGCAAGCGTTAGAACACCATTCATCAGTGTCAAAGGGATTGAGGTCCCAGGGCCCAATGAGTGTATTTCCTCAAGTCTGTGTATTCCAATTTTGTATGATTATACAGATTTTTATTTTTTTAAGAAAATTCAATAGTAACAATATCAGTTATACCAAGTATTTAAAGATTCTTCATTTTTCAACATGGTTACCTGTACGTACTTTTATCCTTATAAGTAAATCAGGAATAGAGTAGTAACCTATTTTAAATTCCAGCTTTTGGGGGACAGTGAGAATTCACTTATTTATAAAATCCTGGAAGTTTGTATCCAATATTATAAAGTCTTTTAAATTTAGAACAACTTGGAAAATTAACATAGTTTACTGCACAAATATACAAAAAAAAGTTTATTTTAATTTAATAACCTAAGTTTTCTTTTAAAATCATTAAATAATGGGACACAGTACCTTAGAGGACGTCTCCTTTTTAAACGTTTTTTAATAGTCATTACTGCTATTTTAAACTCTGAAGACTAAATTGAACATAATATATTGAATATGGATATATTGATATGAATATGATTGTATGATATATCAAGAAGAAAAAGAAATCAGCTAGAGATTGCTGCAACCTTCATCTACAAGTTAAAGCTTAATGATGGTTTTACCTTGGTGACTTATCTTTTTAAACTCTGATCATAAATCTTATAGATCACAAGCATTTTGGATCTAAATTTCTTACATAACATTGCTAAATAAAACAGATGTGTAGAGAGATAGAGATAAGTATTGGTATACTTATTTTGATGTATAAATACAGATAAGTATGTAATATTTAAATTATCCTATATAAAAAAAAACCCTAATATGCAAATCGACCAAATGGGGGAATAAATGGTCGCTATGTCATGCACTGACCACCAGGGGGCAGACACTCAACGCAGGAGCTGCCTCCTGGTGGTCAGTGCTCTCCCACAGGGGGAGTGCCGCTCAGCCAGAAGAGGAGTCCTGGACTGCAAGAGGGCGCAGGCTGAGCTGAGGGACACCCCACCCCCAGTGCACTAATGTCATGCACCAGGCCTCCAGTATAAGTGTATATATATAAATTTCATCAACTAGTTATAGTGTCTGCTCTTTGCTTAGCCTCATCTTGGTGATGTATATATTATAGCTATAGATTATAACTAGATCATGAAATTTATCTCTAGAGAAGCAAATAAAATTGTAAATATTTCAAATGTTTTATATTAATTTCTGACATCACATAGCTTATAGATCAAATATTTTATGAAAAAAACAACACATTATTATTTGTTCTTGAATTCCCGGGATGTGTTTGAATAGATATTATAATCATAGATTTTCATCAATTACATGATAAAATTAAGAGACATTCTTGGCACAAAGCTGGATAGAAGGCAGACACTCAATAAGTTCTACCTACTAATATTATGAATATGTACTTCTTTGTGTGCATCAGGAATGCTAAAATTTATCTTCCTGAAAGAATGGACCACTTCTAGAGCTGACTCTTGGATTCACTCAAGGGCCATATTGAATTATTATTAAAACTAATAGTTCTAATAGAAAATGTGATTTTCTAAGATTATGCTGAGGCAAAAGGTAAATTTAAGTAAACATTCAACAACATCCTTTAGAAATTTTAGAGTGTGTTAGATAATTTAGAGTACTTTCCTATACCATGTTTTATGTCCATATGGGTGATTATGATCTATCGTACTAATCCCATAAACCAGAAGGGAAAACTAGACTCCTGAGAAATTAAATGACTTGATCATGATCATACAGCTTGCTTGTGGCAGAACCAATATTAGAACCCATATATTCACCTCTCTGTTCTTCTTCCATTGGGGCTATAGAAATAGAAACAATTTCAGAGACATGGAAGAGAAGCAAAGAAAAAAGTTCAATAGAATTTAAGGTTAGACAAACTGTAAATGTTCATTGTAAAAATGACCCTGGGGTTTGGCAACCATTATGCTAACTCAAATGTAAGGACTCGGGCAGTTTATTTTTTTCATAGAAAACAGTTTAAGTTTATTTTTTAAATAATGGGAAAATAATAGAGATAGTAATGCTTATCATAGGGTAAAGGGCTTCTTCACCTTTTCCAACCTCTCTTGCAACTGGGTTGTGGCTGAGCAACTAGTTCTGGCAAATGTAGGTGCAGTTAAGAGTTGTCCATGCTCTTTCTTCTCTCGTGCAGGTCCATCTTGAGGAGGCAGCATGGCAAAGTGGTGGAATGCCCATTCTTTGATATCTGAATGAATCTGTGGAACAGAGTTCCCTACTGATAAGCATTAGCTATGTAGTATGAACTTGAAATAAGCCTTTCTTGTGCTAAGCTAGTAAAATATTGGAGTTTATTTGTAACCATGGATATCTGTTCCTATAGTAATTAGCTAAAAGTTGACCTGTGTGCCTTCCTTGTGTTTACACCTGCCTCCTTTCTCAGAAAGTGCAACTTTAATTATGTAACGGGTGACTAAATACCTTCAAATTTAAACAAATCAATCTACTTTGGCAAAACATTTTAATGATTTAATACTTTAATATGATTTACTGTGCCACTGTAAGAGTTTCCTTCCTACATTTTTAGCAAAAAAGGCTTTATTAAGTAGATCATATTACCTCATTTTGCAGAATGAGAAACCCAGGTTTAGAGAAATATAATATCCAAAGACAGAAAATAACCCAATTCTAATTACAAAACCCAATTACAGACATTAATTCATATTTCATAGTATTTGAAGATAATCAAAGAAATATGTGTTTGCTTAATGGTTTTCCTATGAATATATAAAACAGAGATCACTGAACTGAAAGAAGAAAACACTTATGAAGAAACGTCAAAAATTCATGTGGCCCAAACCGAAATCATGAAGCAAATGAGTCTTTCCTTCAATTTTATTCTCTTCTCAGGCCTCTGCTCCTTCTCATTCCTTTGCAGCTTCTAATCCCTTTTGGTTTCTCTTTCCCTACCCAAGTGTTCCAGGTTACAATTAGTTAAAAGGAATTCTTCCTTTTTGTATCTACAAACACAGAACATGCCCTGATTGTCTAACCCTAATGATGGAAATGTTATGCCAGTCCCAAGAGGCAATTTGTTCCCTCTTGCAATAGCTGTGAGATAGCTCAAAGCCATATGTTGATCTGCCACTACCAAATGAACATACCTTATAAAATAAATTTTACACTTTGATTTGATTTGATTTTTCAGGATTTTTTTTGTCTTTAACCTTATTTATTCATTTTATCTTTAAAAAAATTTTTTTTATTGATTTCAGAGAGGAAGGGGAGCGGAGGGAAGAGATAGAAACATCAATGATGAGAGAGAATCATTGATCACCTGCTTCCTGCATGCCCCCTACTGGGGATCAAGCCTGTAATCCAGGCAATTCATTTTATCTTATTGTACATCTGTTGGTAGGTAGAATTAAATTATTTTGGAGTAAATTCATACATAGTACACACACACACACACACATATCATCTACACTAATAAAAGAGAAACATGGTAATTGGCGTACGACCGCTACCCTTTTCATTGGCTAATCAGTGAGTATATGCAAATTAACTGTCAGTCAAGATGGCGGCCGGCAGCCAGGCACTGAAGCGAGCAGGGAGGCTTGCTTGCTGCAGACTCCAACGTTCCCCGCCTCACTTGCCAGCCTCTCAGTTGCAACTCTAAGCAACTATATACTATGTTGCAAATAAGAAGCTAAACAAAACCCCAGAAAAGGGCTTCCATTCAGCCGGGCTCGGACCGCAACATTGTATCTATGTTTTCAGCAGCAAGGCCCCAGAGCTAAAGCTGGCCAAAAAAAAAAAAAAAAAGAAAAAAAGGAGCGGTTGGGAGCTTCAGTCACCCACAGAGCCTGAAAACAGCCCTCAGCCCCTCACCCAGACAGGCCAGGTACCCCAGTGGGGACCCCCACCCTGAAGGGGGTGTGACCAGCTGCAAACAGCCATCAGCCCCTCGCCCAGGCTGGCCAGGCACCCCAGCGGGACCCCCACCCTGATCTGGGACACCCTTCAGGGCAAACCAGCTGGCCCCCGCCTGTGCACCAGGCCTCTATCCTATATAGTAAAAGGGTAATATGCCTCCCAGCACCGGGATCAGCGGAGCAGCGAGGCTCCCGGCACCAGGATCAGC
>NW_005354291.1:8145364-8238754 GCF_000412655.1 Myotis brandtii
CCTGAGCGTGACTGAGGGTGGCATCACAACCTCCTTATCCGCCCTGCTCTGTGCATGACGGGGCGGCGCCCCAACTCCCCAATCGGCCCTGCTCTGAGCCTGACCAGGGGCTGCACTTAGGGATTGGGCCTGCCCTCTGCCACCCTGGAGCAGGCCTAAGCCAGCAGGTCGTTATCTCCCGAGGGGTCCCAGACTGCGAGAGGGCACAGGCCGGGCTGGGGGACACCCCTCCCCCGCCCCCCGAGTGCACAAATTTTTGTGCACCGGGCCTCTAGTTATAACTATAAAATTCTATGTTCAGCCATTAATAAAAATGATTTCCATGTGCATATCTTCAGTATGCACATGGAAATCAGTCCAAAATTAGCTTCTCTTTCTCTACTTATTTATGGAAATGTTTGCTCTTCTTTGGTCTCTTGTGTCTTCTGTGGCAGGTAGTAGATACCTCAGGAAGTAGAACACTTCCTCTGCCAGTGTAGAGCTGGCCAACTAGACATAATCTTGGAAGCACTTAAAGTCAACAATGATCTTACAGTTCCCTTGTTCTGTCACAGAACAGTTAGCTTCATATTTTGGCCAAACTCAGGTCAATTTGTTGCATTTGCCAATCCAAATTCTATAGACATTTTTTTGTTTTCCGTGTCTAATTTTCATTCTCATTTTACTTTTGGTATTGAATGCCATTTTCTTCATAACTATATATTCAATTATAGTGATCAGGGAGTGAACCCTCAGTTTATGTTGATTAAAGAACATTGAAGCACAAATGCAGTTATATTTTATGAGGACATTTTATTTAAATGTATCCTGTTAGGTATTTATATGATTAAAAGTTTAAACACATTTTTTATAAGTAGGTTTAATGCTGATTGGATAATGAGAGAAGACAGCATCAGATTAGAATTCAGAAGCCCTGGATCCCATGCTAAATTCTCCTAGCTATGACCTTGGGCAAGAAAAAGTATGTCTGCCCGAAGCAGCTCATAAAATTTTGGGAAAATGCAATAAAATTATTTGCAAAAATCACTCTGAAAATGTAAAGAGCTAATGCAATCTTATATATTATTGTCATTGCTTAAATTTTTCCTGGGAAATAAAAGTATTGACTTTTGTCGGTGACAGCATTTTACTTTACTTCTGTCAGCTCTAAGCAATGCATGAGTATATTAGAAATTTGAAATCTATTTTATAAATAGTTTTAAAGTGTCAGAAGCCTTGTCAAGCCCCTTTAACATGACTTACGATAAGCAGATTTAGGATTTTAAAAAATAATTGGTGTGTTTTTCCTTCAATCACTGTAGTCCCACATGGGTGGGAACCCTTTCCAAAGATGAGGAGATAGTTATAGAATGCCAATCTTAAAAGAGGGCATACACACATTTTTTAGAGTTGTCAAAATCCAGTCCTTCCTTTTATGTGTGAAAACAATAGCAAATCACGGGGTGAAGAAGGGAAATCCTGTTTCTTTTCACTTTTACATGTGCCTTTCTTTTCAGTGCAGCCATACTCCTGCCAAGAAACTCCCCCACCCTGAGCTCCCTTGGGGTCACAGGTGGCAAGCCACAGGCTGCCTCTGAAAGATGGTTCTCCTCTCACAGAGCTCAGGCCTGGCATGTCTGGGTTCTGCTGTTAATGGCAGCCACCAGAACCCCTTAACGTGGAATATTTTAACTGGGTAATATTTGTAAACTCAAGATATCACAGACCAAGCTCCCCACCCCCACCCCACTCTATGTCTCAACAGATCCATTTAGACTTTCCACTGAGTGGAAATGTTTAAAATGATTAAACTACTTGGTTCTGATAGCTTTCTACTATAAAAAAATTAGGACTATTAAATCTTTGAGGGCTACTGTGAGTTAAACCAGAAGAATATTCCTAATAGTACCGGTGATCTGATCTGCACAAGTGAAGAAAGTATTCCGAAGTCACGCAAGTGTCAGGAGCGGAACGAGACCAGGCCTTGCAATGTTTAATTTGTTGTTCTCTCTCTAATTCAGTTGGCCATCAAGCAACCTCTACTGAATTATCCTGTCATATATAATAGAAAATCAATCTATTTAGGGAAGACAGAATAGGAGAAAGATTAATTGGGGGCATTTCCCTTTAAAATGGTAGAGCAGCAGAATTTACAGAATGTGAAATGGTTGATGGCTCTTCAGAGAGCCATCATGTCAATTTTGGGGTAAGGGTTCATGCATGAGAGGTTTCTCTCACAAGGCAAAGATGTGCGGCCAGAGTTGAACATATTGTTGCAGGCTAAAGCTAACATTCAGTTATTTACTTGGCTGGTTTTAGACTTGGTGTTCAACTCTGTTCCTTCAGACCCACATGGGAAATATGTGCAAGAAGAGAGGTAAACTTTGGGACCTGCCAGAGATGAGAAATGGAAATGTTGTTTTAGTTCCTTTGGTTTTATTATTGCACACTTGATCTCTTGAGAAAGCTTTTCGGAGGCTTCCTTCTGTGTTAACAGCCTGCCCATGAGTACATATAGGCAGCAACCTTCACACACGTATGCACACATGAGCACACAAATGCATGCATGCACAGAGGCATGTTCACGCACACACATTCACACACCTTTGGTAGCAGTACTGAAAGTAGGAACCCCATTACCACCATCACTCCCACCACCACTCCCACTACCATATACTGAGCTTTCCAAAATCTCTAACATTTTTCTGGGGCTTCAATTTCAGAAGGATTTGGCTGGAGAGAGAGAATGCCAGGCTGTATTTTGCCAGGCCTGGGAATCCCTAGAAAGAAGCAGTACAGTCCCACTTGCTACTGATGATCACGGACCCAGAACAGTCAAAAGTCAGTTAATAACATGTCACTGGGATATTGCCCTCTATTGGGCTATATTCACGTCTGCAGAAATAGCAATGTCATTTCATCCTCGATTGGCCAGACCCTAATCTCGGTCTGTAAGACGAGAAAGTCCAGCCTGTACCCTTTTGTCACAGCAGTACCGGAGGAGGAGAAATGAAAAGATGCCGCTAATGACTCTGTGTATGTGCTTCTTCCTTGTCCCTGTTGTTTCCCAACAACATCAACATAGCTTTAGCCCGACGTGCCATTTAGACCGAAGTCTCGGATTGATCTGTGATGAATGCCCTGTCGGGTACGCAGGACCACGCTGCGAGAGGTAAGTGCGAGCACCACTGTCTTTCAAAATGATTTCTGCCTGGGGAGTCATAAAACCACAGGCATTATCATCCTGTGCACTATCCGCCGCCACACTCAGTGGAATGAAATAAAGTTTCTCACCACACTTGTCCAACAGATACATTATGTGTTTATAGTTTATTTATTCTCTAGAAATGTCTGTAAATCTCCACTCAGAGAATGTTTGATTAATGTTTTAATCTTAAAGGTTAAGCATTAACCTACAATCTTTCAAGAAAGTATTGCTCAAGTGGAAAGTCATGCACTTTAAGATTTATCTTACTGTCTACATTGCCACCATTTCTTTTTAGCTTTCTAATGAGCTTTTTGTCCTTAAATTGTGGCTTAAATGTGTAGTTCATAGTTTAGCAAGTAGTTCATAATTTACCTTAAATATAATTTGAAAACAAATAAAATGTAATTTGTTATCATGATTTATATCCTCTTCTGAGTACTTCGAAGCCAGCATTGTAATTCCTGTTGGTTTTACTAGGCTGCTTTGCCGTGGAGCCATAGATACTGTTTTATGTAATTTGTGTAATTATTTTCCCTCCTGAAGTCTTTCTGAGGAAAAGGTTCTTCTGGATTTCAGTTTCAGTATGAAAATGGTACAAAATTCTCCCTTGATGCCATTGACAAACACAACACCTTTCTGGTTTTAGCACTGAAAATAGCCCCCTTTGCTGTCATCACGGGGAGCAGGGTTAGGATGGGAGGCAGAGGACGTGACCTGCTTTCACCATTATCACAGAAGCTACCACCACAGAGGGCTCTCTCTGCCTGTCTTCTCCTGTCCTCCTGCCAGCCATCTCCCCTGTTTCAACCAGGGTGCATAGACGAAGCAAGGGCCATTCTCCCAGAGAGCATTCAGCTGGCAGCTAGCAGTCCATGGGCAAAGTGCCAATGACAGTTCCTAGCAGCAACAAGTACTATTTGTGACTGTGGCAGCATCTGTAAATTAGTAATGGAATAACAGAACTGAAGTAAGAAGGATTTATTTGCCATCGAGAAACTGAAGGTCTTTAATTGTGTTTAAAATAAGAGGACATGTGTATATCACTTATGATAATAGCAGAACATACCATTTCCAAGACAGATTTACATCAAATGCCTGATGCCCCCCCCCGCCCCCCCGCCACACACACACACACTCCAGCTGATGACAGGCAACCTTTATTATTATTATCTTAGCAACTGGAAAATGACAGCTGCTCTGTCATACAAAGCCATTAAATCCACCTACATAGGTGAGCGTAGTCTCTGATGTTGCCTTGCTTCATGTTCTATGTTAGATACTAGTTTCTGAACCATCTATAATTTAAAATATTACATTTTGTTTAATAAACATTTGTTTAGCAGCTACCATGTGCTAGGCACAGATACTTTGTACAGTCCTTGCCCTCAAGCAACTAACAGCTTTAACTTTGGTGAGAGTGGTCGAATGGATTCTGGAGAGAATTCCAATCCGAATAATAAAAATCACCAAGGAGAGAAATTCTTGACAAAAAGCATGATTTCCTATCTGAAATCTTTATTAATCTGATTAAAGATGAAAACACACATATGCAACTTATCAAATAGCATGTCTTATCTCCAATTCAAGTTTTTCAGTAAAAAATTATCTTAAATTATTATTATATAGAGGATGGGATGTTATGATTTTCTAGCAAGAATTTGGATTAGGGTTTTCCAAGAATGTTCAGGGTTTATCATTTCTCTGTATTTATATAAGCCAGAAAGTCCCTTAGTTGAGTCCAAAAATGTTTAGGAGAAACATTTTCTGAAATATGTAGGCTTCAGTGTAAGGGAGGGGAATAAGAGTTAGGGAAAGGAGGAGATAATAAAAAAAACCTTGTCATTAAAACTATTCTGTAAGTGATTGCTGCAATCAGGTTATGCACATCATCTACATAATATCAGCCCTGGAAAACCAAAGCAGTGTTCCCTAAATCATAGATGTTCTAGGAATAGAATTCTGTGATCACGTAAGCTTGGGAAATACTTATTAACATGTTAAAAGTTCTGACATATCTGGAGTGAGGAAATCTGTTCAATTTGTTGAACTCAACATTTTAGAGTCTTAAGTGACCATCCAGTCCCTGCTTTTATCATATTGCAAGAATGCTCAGGTGGACAGGAATTATAACTTTACATTCTTTATCTCAAATTATTTTCTATTCTGATACTTAATTAGCAATAGGCGGGAGGTGTGAGAACTTTAAAAGTTACACAATGTTATGTGTCAATTAGATCTCAATTTTTTTAAAAAAAAAATGAGTTTTTCCCCCTCTCCTCTCCACTTCCAGGCTTGAACCCAACTCCTAACAAGCTTACTTAATGCCAAAAGGCTGAGTGCTTGAGTGTGTGAGCGTGCTTGCACGTGCGTGATTATGTATATATTTTATGCAATAAACGGGTGGGTCAAGCAACTCTGAGTAACTCACCCGAGTGTGTTTCTGCTGACCTCTTCCTTTTCCATGTCCTCTTGATCACCTTTCTCTTCAGGTCTAATATCTCTATTCACACCACTCAGGGGGGCACAGGACTCATTCTGCTGCTTTCATTCCACTGGGACTCACCAGCACCTCTGCTCTCATCGCTACTTCTCCATCTGCCTTTCCATCTCCATCTCATTTTCTCTTTGGGGATGAATTTTTACGAGGTACCACGTTCATAAAAATTGCGACTTTCGGAGCCTGGAGTCCAGAAGATTCCTATCTGCCCTGCTTTCTTGACTATTGGATCCCTTCACTCTGTCATGTAGCACAAGATGACCTTGCTGCTTGAATTGAGAGAATGAAGAAAACTCATGGAAAGGAGGATAGCAAAACAAGATATGCCAACATATTAATTGCGATTCTGTTACATGTAGAACTCTAGTTAGAGTTTTAGGAAACTCGCTTGAGGCCAAAGCACCCGTAGTTTAAGATATCACTGCTTTGCCCTGGCCGGTTTGATTCATGGTTAGAGCATCAGTCTGGGGCCCAAGAGTCGTGGGTTAAGTTCCTAGTCATGGGCATGTACCTTAGTTGCAGGTTCCATCCCTGGTCCCATCAGGGGCTCCTGTGGGAGGTAACCAATCAATCTATGTGTCTCTCTCATGTTGATGTCTCTCTCTTCCCAGCCTCCTCCCTCCTTCCCTCTCTCTCTAAAAATCAATGTAAAAACTACCCTCAGGTGAAGATTAGTATATATACCACTGCTTTCTTCTGGGGAATGTTTTAAACAAATGAGAAGAAAGTCAGGGAAGAGGTATTTATCATGGCACTTTGCTAAGATTCTAGTCTTTTATCATCTGGACAAGAGGAGAAAAGTTGAAAAGCAAGGCAAAAGGGATGAATGTTGTAGCATCAAGAGAAATTAATGAGATACATGGATCCTTTAAACCCTGTCCCCTTCCTATCTGGCCAACTTTTAACAACTCCTCACTAAGTGAAGAGAGAGGTCAAATTTAAGAATAATTTCACACTTGCTATTAAGAATGCAGAAGTTATTTGAATCTAATTGCTTCATATTTTGAAAATTCACGGACAATTTATCCACATGATTCATATTCAATGTCAAAGAAGTTCTTTCTTGTTTTTTAAATTTTAAGTCCCAAATTCCAGTTAGCTGTTCTCCTCTTCAGAAATGCCTGAGTCTGAATCAAGGCTAACTGTCATCTGATCACTGTGCTGGTGAGATTCTACTCCTGTTTCAGTCAGCTTGTGCCCCTGAGTCCTGGATGCCCTTGAGAAAGAAGTTGCAGAAATAAGAAAAGAGGGACACTTATACTTACTTGGTAGTACTATTAGCAAAACTGTGACTCCATGTGAGGTTTCAAAGGTCTGCTTATGTGGCTTCACAGTTTGTACACTGCACAAAAGGACTCAACCAATGGACAGGTTAGGGGATCAAATCCAATGTGCCCCCTTCTTGCTGTGCCCATTATTTCTTCCCTTTTTTGCATATGCCCAGAGAAAACCCTTTTTTTCTAATTTGTAGAAAGGCACCATGTAAGCAGGTAAACTACAGAAATATTGCACATCCATTTATATTGCAGCCACGCTCCTCTGTGCCTTAGCCAATTCTGTTCCCTTTGCCTGTTCAACTCTTAAAATTCAGCTCTATCTTCCTGAAAGGGTCCTTAATTAATCATAATATTGGTTGGTTGCCCTTTTCTATGCTTGCAAAACTGTATTTGCTTATCTCTAGACTTTCAATGCTACATTTTTAAGTATGTCTTTCTTCTTCCTGGACTGCAGTACAAAGACTGTGCCTTATTTATATTAGCACTAGAGGCCTGATGCATGAAAATTCATGCAAGAGTAGGTCTTCCTTCCCCCAGCTACTGACACCGACTTACCTCTGGCACCTGGGACCCGGGCTTCCCTCCTCCGGCTGCTGGTAGGCACCCAGAAGGCACCTGGGAACCTGGCTGGCATCCCCCGGGCCACCTGCAGGCACTCGGGACCTGGGCTGGTTTCCCTCTGGCCCCGGCTTTGTCAGGAAGGACATAGGGAATGACGTCCAGAAGACGACCAGTCTAATTAGCATATTACCCTTTTATTATAGATTATGTAATAGTGCACAGGAGATGTTTGAGGAAGGGCAGGAGGTGGAGAAGCAAGAGCTTGTCTAATTTGCTTAGGGAGATCAAAGCATTCTTTTCAGTTCATAGATAATGGAAACATATGCCACAATTTTAGCCAAAAGTTGTTGAAGAAATGATGGAGTAGAGTGGGATAACAGTCTCACCAGTGTTGCTTTCTTCTTCTTACTGTTGTCTCTCTCCACTTCTGCCAGTCTTTCTATCTCTATCGCTATCTCTATCTCTGTCTCTATCTCTGTCTCTATCTCTATCTCTGTCTCTGTCTCTATTTCTATCTCTATCTCTGTCTCTATCTCTATCTCTGTCTCTATCTCCACCTCTCATCTCATTTCTATCTCTATCTCTAATCTTCATCTCCATCTCCATCTCTGTCTCTATCTCATCTTTCTATCTTGGTCTCTCTTCCTCTATGTTGCTTCTAAGTCATTATATTACCTGCATATGTTATCTGGAGTATCATTTATATTTAAAGTGTCTCTTTCTAAAATACCGCAATTTGATTTGAAAAAGTTAGCAAATATGGAAGGGAACAGTGACTTTGTTATGTCAAGGTGTTCCTCTCTAGCAAGAAATCCAATAAGCTCTTTGTTTAAAAACATCCTCGTTCTGTCTTGCATATGAAAATGAGAGGCCTTCAGATTTTAAATTACAAGTAATGTTGGCAGGGTGAAATTCTGAGAATTTGGAAAGGTCCAATGGACTGTGATTTACACCAATTTTTATTAGATGAGTCCTAGTTGATCAGACTATACAGCACTGTTATTATTAATAAAAGTTATATGGTTAGCAGTATTGTTTTCACTGACCCTAGAATCACTTTTTAATTCTATTGAAACATTTTTACAATTATCTCAGAATACTATTCTATGTATGGAAACCCACATACATATCCATCAGTAATAAAACCTGAATGCACACTTTCAATAAAGTGACATATAGATTATCTATCATGTATAATCAGTAAGTTTTCTTATATGTTCTACAATAAAAAAAAAGTTTGATGCTTCTTCAGTTACTCTAATTTTCTCATGGACTGAGGTGTGTGTTTTTTTATTATTGTGGGAGAATTGTAGACTTATTAATTGGTATCTGTGTTGAAAAAAATTTCCAGATCTTGTTATAGAACACCATCTCTCCTGAGGACAGTAAGTCATTTTGAGGAAAGTGAGCTGAAAATAATGGGTTTTTGTTGACTGTGATAATGATCATTGTATATCGTTATTCTAGAGAAGCAAAGTCACTCTCTTAATGGTAAACAAATTGAGATACATTTGGGCGTGATCATAAGCTCTGAATATCAAGTAAGGCAAGAAGAATTGGGTTAAAATTCAAAAGGATTTTCCTATTATGTTTCTCAAATACCACCCTGAAGGCATTGTGGGGGAATGTTAAGCACTCAAACATTAGTTCACATTTTACAAAAAACAATTAATAAGCAATTATATTTGTTGGTGGCAATGTTTTTCCAAGCAATATTTATGCAGTGACTTTCATAATTCATAAAATATTTTATGAATATAATTTTTAAAATTAACATCATTTTAAAAATTATGATAAAAGGTTAATTCTGCAAGACTATTATGGCATCTATATATGTTCTAGAAAACTTGGACTGAATTAATGACTTTGCACCATACTTGTGATGTTATTAAAGTATCCTCATATGATGTACTGGATTTAAACCATTTCTTCTTCGACTGGTAGAGAGCATTTCTCTACACAATGACTTACACATCTGTGAGTAGATGAGCATAATAGTAGTGTACTATAGTAATTATATTCCCCCACATGGCTTTTGTTCCCTTCAATTTTGAACTTTGTTGAAAAAGACATTTTATGTTGCTAACACAGTGCAGATAACAGAGCTAGCCTGACTGTAATATTTCAGATACACTGTTTTGCTTCTCTTTTGGCAAGTGTGGCTTAATAGGAAGCATGAGCACATATAATTGAAAGAGAAGACAGAGCAGAATATAAATAGGTGCTTCTTATAAAGATGTATTTGTGCATCTGTAGCAGGAAGTAGCATTTTTAATATGACATAGGGGAAAAGGGTAATTTGATACTATAATTTAAAAAATCTCTGCCATGCCACATAAATAAATAAATTTGTTTTACCAATAATATCTAAAATAGTGATGAGTCATTTTTTTTTAAAAAACTAGAGTTTGCTAATATGAGCTGTGGCACAGTTAATGCATCATCTTTCAGCATGTTAACATAGTATACAGGCATATGTACTTCTCAGTAAAGACTCTTCAATGAAAATCTGCCTCTGTTTGGATATGCAAGCACATACAAACCTATTGTTAATATAAAGATATCCATAGCTTCCACCCAAATAATAAAGAGAACCTTTTGAGTTATAATTTTCCATTTAATAAATTTTGGAATTCTCACTACTGAATTTCCTTGTGAGCCTGTTTTCTCATAACAAGCTCCTACTGCAACAAAAACCAAAAAAATGTGAACCTTACATATTTGTACTGGAAACAACCAATTGGAGTAGATAGATATAATGTGTTGTACTACAAAGGCTTTCCAACATGGACGTAGATTCCTCTAAGAAATATGCCAGGAGCAGATTTCTTATTATGCTTTGGTCTCGTCTTTAGTGCCAGTAACAAGATTTTTTTTTCTTGCTGAAACCTAATTACTAGTGGGGCTGGCAGGATTTCATCTTGTAACTACACTACAGTTGTGGAAAAACACTTTTAATCATCTTGCATTTGAGAAAAGGAACACTTAAAAAGAAAATGTATCCTGAGAGAGGGAGAGTGTGAAAAATATGTAAGTATTACCCTGATGGGTTTCACTAATTCCTCCCAAATACTCACTGATGAATTCTTTTGCCTTAGGTGTGCAGAAGGCTATTTTGGACAACCTTCTGTAGCTGGAGGATCATGTCAGCCATGCCAATGCAATGACAACCTTGACTTCTCCATCCCTGGCAGCTGTGACAGCTTGTCTGGCGCCTGTCTGATATGTAAGCCAGGTACAACAGGCCGGTACTGTGAGCTCTGTGCTGATGGATATTTTGGAGACGCAGTTGATGCAAGGAACTGTCAGCGTAAGTCTGAACTATTGATGCCCCTGACAGAATTGATGCATTGCACCTCAGAGTAGCTGATGAGTTCTTGAGTGAGATTGGAGAGTAGGAAATTATGTGTAATACATCTATGATAGATGTACAACCTATACACAGAGTCTGCATATCCTAAAATATTTTCTTACCAATAGAGTAAATCACTGGAAAATTAATGCATGCTGCAGTGTGCCATTGTTTTTCAAATGATGCACATATTTCCGTTTACATGTGAAACAAATATTCTAAAATAATGTATGTCCATAGCAGAAAAGAAAATTTTGAAAAATAGGTTGGACCTATTTAGCCTTTATTGATTTATCTCAGATCTAATTATTTTCTTGGAATAAATTTATCTGCCCACATTATTGAATTAGTATCTATCAGTAGGCGTGAGTCTGTATTCCTTTCATATGTGAACTTTACATTCTTGCATTTCATCATAGTTGTAAAATTCTGCCAATATTTTTGCACACTGTCATTTGTAATTGTTAAATGATTAACCTTCAACTTAGGACTATTCATAGAATGCTATCTGTTATCCTTCCACAAAAGTAGCTATTGTAGGGCCTCATTCATAATGGTCAGTATATCCCTCCCTCATCTTTCCCTTCTTAGTTGTGTTATAGTGTTGCAGAGAATTTGCCATTGCTTTATATTAGTGCTAATATAAATGCAAGGGAGGTCTTGTGGAGAGTGAAATGGAATGTTAGTCCATATTAGTCCTTGAGTGGTTTGCACTGCCATCATCAGCTTCATCTGTTGTCAGAATCCTCAAGCAGAACAAGTATCAGCCCAACAGTTTAATTCTGCCAGTTGCATTATGTAAGAAGGGACTCTTCCAATCATTCAGTGGCTCCCAGGAACTGCAAAAATATAGAAACCACTGGAAATCTAGTCTGTTATTGTCTAGGCTGTAAACACCCATTTCAATAAGAGCGATGTCTTTCTTCTCATAGATTTGTAAGGTGAGTGTCGGTTTTTTGTCACTTGAAAATGACAATTTGTTGAATCAAAACCAAATCACTCTGGGACAATGACATCTATTAGTTTCATCTGTCAATTAATGATTTTTAAAGCAGGTTTTCCAACAGCTCTGGAGGGCTTTTAAACACTGTGGGTTTATGGCATCTTTGCAAAATCATCGGGAGCTTTTAAGAAATTCGTCCATTCAAACACATCATCTAGGATCTGCACTTTCTAGTTGTGTGATCTTGGGCAAGACATTTCACCTCACTGAGACTCAGTTTCATCGTTTACATAAAAGGTCACAATTTTCTGTGAGGACTAAAGGATCTGCCCCACAGAAAGTATCCATTGAACTGCCTGGGATCTGGCGTGCTCACACATGGTAGCTCCTTCCGTAGTAGTGCTGTGGTGGTCGTGAGTTCTGTGGGGTGTTCATTTTAGGGCTGTATTAATCATGTAATGACCTCTTTTTCTATTTTCCAATAAACCCCTCCAAAAATTTTGAGGAGATTCTTTCACTCATTTTATTGTGGTAAATTGGGGGTTGGTGGCGTAAAACCTTAAGAACACATACAAGGATATGTTATGAAAATATTTGTGAATCATCACCAATTTTTATATTACTTGCCATGAGCAATAGACATGATTAGGGTTTTTAATGCTTCTTGTCATGTCATTAAGATTAAAACTATAAGAAACTAATTTATTATCTATTTGGGGAATAATTTTTCACAGATACAATAGCTTTTCTCTGCATAGGTGGTAAACCATCAAGAGAATAAAATTCACGATAAAGCATTATTTATTTGCCTCTAAATTTCTTCATGAAAAGTACACCACTACAAATAAATATATTTTGCTTTTCAAATTTATCTATAGTGTTTGTGTCATACATTTCTTTAAAAATGCCACTTAATTTTTTTACACTGCTTTTGTTATTTTTGTTGACAATAATTATCATTAATTAAGAATGACATTAAGGTCATACATTTCATTTAAAAATGCCACTTAAAAATTCTACATTGCTTTCATTATTTGCAGAATGACTTTAATTTATGGTAAATATAATCTTATACTCCCACTCTAAAAAAAAAAGTGGCTTCTAAATTCTTAATTATTTAAGATTTTAAAAACATTTTTGTACAATATGCATAAGAAACATGCATAAAGAAATTAAAAGTTTATACAATAATTCTAGTGTTCAAATGAAATGGATAGTTAAAGAAAATATTTTTTCAGCCTTTTCTCATACCCCAAATATAGACTGTCCTTGGACCATGTCCCAAGGAAAGTGACTGGCTGCAGATGGGGCTGGGCCCTCAACACCCACTCAATTGCTATCAAGTTGGCAGACACTGAAGGCCAAACTACTGGAAGAAAAATCAAACATTTTTTAGAAAAGCAATAAAACTAAGTAGAATCTGGAGCCAGATGAACAGAATAATAACATACGCTGATGGAGTAGCTATTTATAATGTAGTTATAAGTTGTGCTCAGATCAAGGTATCCAGAAACATGAAATATTGTATAAAACTTTACAAAACCATCTATGACTAATCTAAATTCCCATATCATCTCCCCCTTATATATATTTTTTTATGCTGGTATCAATGCAATTGCATATACCATTGAAAATATACTCATAGAGTACAGAGTGAGCCAATAATTACGGTTGCATTTGTGAAAAGACCATTTACTTTTTAGATTGATCTATGGCTCAGGATGATATTAGACAACTTCATAACATAGAAATGACAAATAATTACTTAAAACAAATATATTTTCTATCTTCGGAGATAGTATGTAAGTTGTAAAGTAAAAGTTCTTCTTGAAAATTGTAATGCTACATTCCTAGTACACTTGAAACAATGTTTTTATCTTGCATCCTTTCTAATCTTAAAGGTATGTATGTGTATATATATTTTATATATATAAAATTTCCCCTCAAACTCGTGTTTTGAGCTTAACAAAAAACAGGCACATAGTAAATAATTATTGAATTTAAAAAAGCAATTTTGCTTGATTAATAGTGGCATTAATATTATACCATGGGTGCTATTAATTTTGATAATTTCTCAAAAAATATTTTAGCTCTATAGTTAATATGCATTACTTAAAATGGAGATTACAATATTTTAAATGTTACGCCAATGCATCTATAAAGAAGTGAAAGAGCTGAAGAAGTGATGGAAATAACATTCACCTGGAGTCAGGACTCAGCTATATCACCTACCAACCGTGGCCTTGTACAAGTTATGGCTTCTTTAATTTCAATGTCTTCATTCTCAACATTGGAATAATAATGATGATATTAATATTTCAATAGCATATGATGTGCCAGGCTTTATACAAATTGATCCTACAGTTTGTAGAGTTGTAAGGATCAAATGACATAAAGCCTAACAGGTCATCTAGCACAGAGGTGGAGAACCTTTTTTCTGCCAAGGGCCATATGGATATTTATAACATAATTCGTGGGCCATACAAAATTATCAACTTAAAAATTGGCCTGCTATATTCGGTAACATTTAATTAACTCACCGCTAATGCCTTGGCATAGCCAAACCAAATGATTTTGTGGGCCTTACGTGGCCCTCAGGCTGGACACCCCCCACCCCTGATCTAGCAAGTCAGAAAATGTTCCATTCTAAAAAGTTAGTTGTCAGTATTACTATCTTGGGGATATCATTATTCAATAAGCCTATTAAGACTATTAGAACGTTTTTCCCTGCGACTGATCTCTCTTTTCTTTACAGCTTGTCGCTGTAATGCCAATGGCTCCTTCTCTGAGGTTTGCCACACTCAGACAGGACAGTGTGAATGCAGACCTAACGTGCAGGGCCGGCGGTGTGATGAATGTAAGGTAAGGAGTAGGAGCTTACTTCCTCCTTGAAAAGGCTCATCAGCTCTCGATGATACACATCTTAGTATATTAAAAGAAAGGTTCGGGATTATCTAATTCTACATGTGAAATTACTGGGATCACTGAAATGGTTTCTCAAAATAGAAAAAAAATTTGCTGTACACTAGCGTTTGACCTTCAACTTGTATTTCCTTGGTTTTGTGTAATATTTACTACACTTCAGATGTTTCTGAATCAGATAATAGAAATTTACTCTCCAGTCTACGGAGACAAAAATATCTTTCCTTTGCCTTTACCTTGCTGGCAGAATAAAATGTATCATACCCTTTGCTTTTAGCAAACTCCTTGTTCTAGTTCCATCATTTAGATGTCAGTTCCGATGAGCACTTTACTTAAATGTTTTCAGTAGAGAAGTGAGTAGAGGTAGTTTTTAGATACGCCTTTGGCTAAAGTGAAACAATAATAAAAATCTCCTGCTCTCAGTTCTGAACCCATTGCCCCACCTTCAGTATGGGAAGACCTTGAGATCCCTCTGTGAGAGCAGGTGGGTTTGCACCACCTCTCACGTAAATATGCATTTTTGGTGCTAACAACTGTTAAATAGAAGCAAGCACTTCTCAGATGTCATCAAACTGACCTTTCTGTAGGAAGCTTGAAAATGTCACCTGTTTCTATCTCCTGAATAATATTTTATGCTCTTACTGTTGTTTGTTTTTCTTTTTCTTTTGGCTTTTAAAGTCCAGTATGTGGTGGGACCCTGAGAAACGATTCTGTGTGTTATGTGACTGCAATCCCATTGGCTCTGTGTCACCACAGTGTGATATGACAGGAAAATGTGTCTGTAAATCAGGCTTCGTAGGGAAACAGTGCAACCTGGGCAGGCAGGTGCACCGACAGAAGGAGCATCCACGAAGAACGCAACCGGTGCTGGGGTCTCCCCAGAGATGGGGTCCCAGCAGCTCCAGAGGCTGCCCTCGGGGAGCCTACTGGCCCGCGGCTCGGGTAATCCCAGCGGTGCTGCATGGCTCTGGCGTGGCATGTTGTGTTCTGTGTGCTGCGCTGACAATCCCTGATGCCATTTTACAAAAAAATGGTTGCTAAGTGTGCAAGTTGAAAATGCAAAAACTGGACAATTCCTGATCGATGCCTTGCCTTTTAAAAACAGCTATCTATGTTTCCAAAAGTATATTCAAGTTCATAGTTTAATAAAGTTTTGATTAACCATGGATGTGCAGAAAACAGAGAAAAATATATGTGTGGGAACCTTTCATCTTAGAAGTGGAAAGGTCCTTGGGTATCATTTGGAGCAAACTCCTTTCTATGAATGAACAAATAAAGGGAAATCTAGCAAAGAAAGGAACTTGCCCGAGAAAATTCAGCTCATTGACCTGCCAATTTCAGCGTAATGAACGACTTGATTGCATGTCCACACCATAATTTTACTCTAGGATACAACAAACACAAGAAACACATTGTAAATGCACAACATACACCAAGTATGGAAGCGTATTCTCTGATACAAAATATGGAACCCCTTCTCATAAGGCAAAACAAAACAAATGTTGGGAGGAAGGGAGGAGGGAAAGCGAGGCCCGCAGCCAATCTGCAGAGCAGCAGGGTACGGAGGGGCTTGCCAGTGTAGAATCAGAGCCTGTGTTAGAGCTAAGGGTAGGGGATAGAAGAAAGTGAGAATGTACTACAAAGTAAGGGAGTAAAGGGATGGCTCCTATTGACATTTTAAGAAAACGAGTTCTCATTTCAGACTGCCTCAGATCAAATCTCAGCTTCACCACTTCCTAGCAATAAAACAGTTCCTTCAATCTTCCATAATTCGGCTTCTTCATCTCTAGTAGGAACTACTTCAGGGTTTGAGTCTGTTTGGGTTTTCCAAGAGGCAAGCGCAAAGAGACTTACTGCAAACAATGCCCATGAAGGATGACAGGGGAGGGAGTATAGTATGCAGGGAGCCTTCTGCTGCAGTGCAGGTCTGACTTTGTGAAAGGAGAGAGGGAAGGAAAGAATGGGTAGAAAAGCCTCATTCGGTGCATTCTGCCCAAATCCCAAATTCTTGGCCAAGCCAATGGGAAATGCCGAAGCAAAATTTGCTCCTTAGGGGAATCCTGGTTTGCACAGAAAGGTCATCAGTTATTGACTAGAAGAAGCGAGACCTGCTGTGAGCCCCTCCTGTGGAAGCTGCAGGCTGCCCCTCAGGGACACTCTCATGGCAGGCTCTCTTGCAGGAAGCTCTGCTGAGACACCCCAATGCCTGTTTCAGGGGAGTCCTGAGAACAGTGCATAAAGGATGGACACATACAGAGAATTCTTTGTAAATGTTAGATATTGTTAATACTATTGATATTAAATGAAAAAACTCTTTAAAAGAGATCATGTTCTTAAATTTTTTTTAAAAACATGCATGCATAAAGTAAAAGAAAGGAGCACTAACTGATCAAAATGTCTTCAGTATATAAACTTAGCAGAAATTCAACCCTCGTTCATGTCCTTTTCCTACAAAGCTCACAGCACAGCTGTATAAAGCGGTGTCTGTTCTCTGTGGCAAGTATGTGTGAGCTAGGAGCACCACCTCTGAAGGCAGGCTGGCTAATTGGAATCCTGATTGCTCCACTGGTGAGCTGGTGACCTTAGGCAAATTACTTGACTTTTCTGTGCCTGGGTTTCACTACCCTGTAAAAAGGTGATAATATTTATCTCACAAGATTATCTTGAAGATTAAATGAATTGCTATTTATAGAGGACTTTAGAACAGTGCTTGGCATACTGTAAGCACAATATATAAGTTCTAGTTGTTATTATTATCCCAAGTAAGAATAATTTATGGGAGCGCAACAAACTTCCCAGTGAAACTGACTGGCACTCTCTCCCACCTTGTTTCACCTCATTAATTTCCATCACTGACTAGGGATGTTTGCTCCTTAAATTTGTTTACATCAGGGGTTTTCCCTAGTCTCTGAAATACATTTTTGAACAGCAAACTTGTTAAAATTATATTACTGAAAGTTAGCGGTATTTATTTTGGTATAACTCAGCCTTTAAAACTGCATAATTTAAACAGTAGAAAAATATGGTAGAGACATTTCTTCTTGTAAAATTCTTTACATGATCAACTTTGGAAATTTTTAATGATAACTATTATTTATAAGTTTATTTAATATTTTATTAATTTTCCATATATATGTGTGTGTGTGTGTGTGTGTGTGTGTGTGTGTGTGTGTATTTAATTATGCTAAGTAAAGAAATATTTAGGAAATAAAGATGAATATAAAGTACTATCTTTAAAATTCAGATTTCTAAGTGAAGAATATTTAGAAAATAAAAACAAATGCAAATATACTACTTCTATAATTCAGATATTTTTAAAAACTATTTTACTATATTATGTTTTAGTCTTTTTTATGTATGTATGTTTCCATTTGTGTATATCTGAGTGGTAGGTATATCGTTTTAGGTATGTAATTAGAATCACAGTGTATATATAATTTTGTATTCTGCTTTTTGAAATTTTACTTAATGCTATATACTAAGCATATTCATGTCATTAAAACTGCTTCAAAACAGGATTTTAATGACTGCATATCATTTTATAGCATGAATGTGTCATAATTTAATTTATTCAAATTTTCTCTAACATTGAACATGAAGTGCTTCTACAGTTAATCACTATGATAAATAATATTGTAATGGGCATGCTTGTACTTTAACCCTTTTCCCAATTTCTAAGTATTTCTCTAGGTCAAGTATATAGAATCTTACACGGAAGTATTTTTATGAATAAAAATATTATATGTTTTAAGTTTTCTTTCTATAATTGAATTTCAATAGCATGTGTTAGGTCATTTTTAGAACTGATACACACTTCCTTCTTTAATCATGTAGTGAAGTCTGAATTAGAACTAGAAGTAAAAATAAAGTCAGCATTAAATATAAATAAAATTATTTTTCAAACTCATTCAACCTATTTTATATTTTAAATACAAACCTATTCTTAGCTATAGTCATTTTGAAAGAATAATTTTAGTGTGATTTTATTTTCTAGGACTTATTTTTAATACTGTTAACAATAATGGCAAAAATATTTAATGCAACTTACATTTCTCTTTGAGTGGCTCACTTTAAGTAGCAAGATTTATTTTTACCAAGAAGTAACTATTAAGTCTAATTTTCCAAAATGGGAATTATTTTTTACAAAGAAGTAATGACTGAGACCAATTTTCTAGGTTAAAATATCATAATAATGTGACATATTTTATATTTAAAAAGACAACCCTGACATTCTTTAAATAAGATATGTGCTTCTCATTTTTCTAGTAGGCGTAATTTTTAATCCATCAGCATTTTCTTATAGTCCCTCTAGATCTGTTGGCATGTATTTCAAAAAAGTCAGCCAAAGCTAGCAATGAAAACTTAACCATAGAAACTTACTTGTTATAAGTAGATAAGGGATGTGCATATAGATAACTCTCAGAGTATAAAAGTTTTTCTTCATTTACCTAATCTTTGATGTCTGTTTTTATAAATCAATTTCTATTGTTAAGATAAAACCCAAGAACTAGATGTTTGTCAAACCAATTATTTTGTCAGTGTAGGCAAAACCTGAAAATTATATTTATAATGTGAGCCCTATAGTGGTGATTAGAAGTATTTATGGATATATGAAATATGGTAGATAAAATATTCAAGGATATTTTAATTTTAGGCTGTGGGTAACAATATTTAAAGCATTATCAAGTAGAAGGAGTTCATAAGATCTGAAAGTAATCAGTGCAGATTATGAGGATTTAAGCAAATAAAATTTTTAATTAAAATAAAAATACCAACCTTAGCTTATTTCCACAGTGCCGTTAGAATCTTGGGAAGTACAGGGAAAAGCTAGTGAAAATATATCAGACTGGATAATAATGCCCTAATTCTGCCTTTATCTGGATGAAATTTCAAAGTAACTGAACTTTTATCTTTGGATATTACAAAAAGTTTCCATTAGATTGAATGACAACTCAGTTGTCCTAACATCAGTGAAGAAACTTTCATAACCCTTAGGCTCCTTTTTCTCCTGCCTGATCTTTTAGTGCTGTGGATCTTGTTCTATAGTGAATGAATCGATTTAAATTTAACGTTTCTCTTTCCTTTCCTATGCCAGCCCGAAACCTTTGGCCTACAGTCGCCAAGAGGATGTGTTCCCTGCAACTGTAACTCCTTTGGGTCTAAATCATTTGACTGTGAAGAGAGCGGCCAATGTTGGTGCCAGCCTGGAGTGACAGGGAAGAAATGCGACCACTGTGCCCATGGCTATTTCAACTTCCAAGAAGGAGGGTGCACAGGTCTGTTATTGAAGACTCAGCAGGGCACATTCATTCTCTGGGTCTTGGCTCTGTAACAGTTTGTTCGTCAGGGTTCCCAGAAATTAAAGGACAACAAATATATGATATAAAATATCTAACCTAATAAGAAACATCTATTTATTTTAAATAAATTATCAAAAGAAATACACTGCAATTTGAAACATTGCCTTATGCAAAACTGTGCTTGCAAATACTCAATATAAATCCATCAGCAGATCCCAATTCCACTGTGACTCTCTCTCCCTGAGTGTGACCTCCATTCAGCCAGTCACTCAAAGGCTACTGCAGCTCGAAAGTCAAATGTTCAATTTTTCTGGTGCCAATGTTGTCTTAGTTTAAATTCTACCCCCAAGCTAATACAGCTCAACTTTTCCTTTTCCTGTTGCAAAATTGGTACAAGGATTAGGGAAGTTAATATATTTTTCTGCTACAAAAAAAAAAAATTATGTTTGCTTCTACTTTCAGGTGCCTTAAAAACTGTGATATTCCGAGAAAGAAACAGATTGGCTCTAGATATTCGTTAGTTCATGGGAAAGTGCAGGTGGGGGTTTCTGACCATGATTTCCTCAAGCAGTATTCTCATATATCCAGCCACAGCATTCTGACAAACATGATATAGAAAGTAGGAAATAGCACAAAATAATTGAAAGTAAAGACTTAACCTTAGCATTGATTTATGTGTCACTAATTTGGAATTAACCCTTATTCCAGCCAATTAACCTTTGCTTACTAAACTCACTGATTCAATATTGATGATATTCCTATATCCTCAGCATATATGATAAATACATGGTAAGATTTTAAGACTTTATTATGGACTACTGTAGTGAATTTATGTAAGAAGTGCCAGGAATGATATAGGAAATTATTTTAAAAACCAGTACCTTTTAGATATTCTCAAATACCTTTGATATACAGTTGTGATAGTAAATTAAACCATTATAAATTATTTTAAATGTTATCATTGTAGAGCCTCTAAGAGTCTACATGTGATCTCTAAGTCAATATCTGTATACACCAAAATACTAAAGCTGCATTTTAAAATATACTCTGTTATTTAAATCTCACTATTTTTACTCAATAGGAGTTAATGAAATGGCACTATATATTCAAATATATCCACTACCAGAAATTATAAATGAGAGCAAGAACATTTTAAAAATTTTGAAATAGTGATAACATTTTAGAACTGCAGACTTAGTAGCATTTAACCCAGAAAAACAGAACAGAGAATAAGCACAAAACAGGCAGGATAGCATATGTTTGAAAGCATGCTTTGCTCTAAAGAGCTTGGATTTGTTTATTGGCTGCACAAATAACAAGTTATGTGACTTAACCAAATGCCCTGGTTTCCCTGTCCCTCCACAAAATTCATCTATTAAATAAAGAAAAAAATAGTATATACCTTGCTGGGTTTTTGTAAGAATTAGTTGAATTAATGGTTATACAATATTTAGAGAAATTCCTGGCATATAAGGTCTATGTAAGTGTTTACTATTATTGTTATGAATGGTATTTCTTTATTAGTATGATTAATGTGGTAAACACTCTATTTGAACAAGATAAAAGTAGTTAATTACACAAGTTTTCTTATTCAGTCAGTGTTATGATCCCATTGAAGAACTACTTAAGAATTTCTATTTGTAGGTAATGATTTGAACCATCCCAAGACACTTTTTAGTACATTAATTTAACACAGTATGCACTATTTTTCTTCTTAATCAATGGTATATGTAAACTAAATCCTTTGGCTGAAAATTAGCAGCAATATTAATAACAACAAAAACAATAGCTAACATTTATTTAGTTTTTACCCTATGCCAAGTATTGTGCTAAACATTTTTCACAGCTGGTATGAAATGCTGTGAGCAATGATAATTATGATCCCTTAAAATGTGAGCTTAATCAAATATCCCAAATGTATTTTGTTTAAAAGATTTAATCATCATATAACCAATTAAAAGGTTTCTTATAATATTGGTCTTCTATTTTAATTTGAGTATTTGTTTTTTATTCTCTTGCTTTCTCCTCTTTAATATGAAACACTGAACCAACGTATTATCAGTACCTAGGTAAACTATAGGTAATAAATGGCATACAGTCCTTGTCTCGGATGGCTTTGAAGATATCAAATATTATTTTTGCATTCTTTGAGATAGTGTATGGGTAGGATTGAATTTGTACTCTTCATATATTATATCATAGCATGGAAAATTCAAAATCTATTGAAAAGAAATAAGGCAGTTGGTAAATAAAACTCAAAAGCATCTTTATATATATACAGTTCTGTAATTTAACTATTTTTAAATATTTGCTAAACTGAAATGTCCTGATGTATGTTAGGATATACTGAATTTAGGAAGCCTATTAAGCTTACAGGTTTTAACTACAAATCAGAGTCATCAATAGGAAGGAATTGTTAATCTATACAGTGTAGAAAATTAATTATGAACTTAATTATAGAAATGAAATTCAGACCTTTATAATATCTAGATATGAGGTAACAGAGTTAACATGGAATCTGATACAGCAGTTCTTTCTTTCCTTAAGCTTATTTGAAAAGTTTAAAATGCTTTACCTTTTGAAATTATTAAGTGAATTATAATATATGTGTTGAACAACTCCTCTGTGAAGTACACTGTACTATGATATAAAAAATGAATGAGTTAAGTTTTCACTTTTAAGAATCCTTAACCATAGTATGGAAAATAAAACAACACCAATCACAATATAAAATGAACATTTAGTATCAAATGTTTACTTTTTGTTTCCCCTTTCATCTGTGAAGCTTGCGACTGTTCTCATCTGGGTAATAATTGTGACCCAAAGACTGGTCGATGCATTTGCCCTCCCAACACCATTGGAGATCAGTGTTCTCAATGTGTACCTAATACGTGGGGCCACAGCATTATCTCTGGTTGTAAGGTGAGTGAATTGATTTATTTCATCTGAAAATGTTTTTTTTAAAGATTTGTTCATGTTGGTAGAATTCTATAGTTGGGCATTTCAAAATCCAATATTATATTGCGAAACAATGTGGAACTATCATTATGGAGTGATTACAGCTATTGATCAGTATCTAACATTTTAGTTGTGGGAAAGATAATGAAGTAAGTACACATTTATGCAGCCTCATCTATGATACCTACCAAAAAGGAGGGGGAAAGAACAAAAAAAAATCTGTAATAAAATGGAAACAGCTAGAGCCTAACACTTATACACAATGAAATATACCTGCAAAGTACTAGGAAATTGGGAACTAATTAAAGGAATTTGCCAAAAATATATATGAATGACCCTCAAATTATGACTAGGTTTCAGTTTCCAGAAAATAATTGAGAGGATTCTGAAGAGTCATATTATCAACCTTTAGCCTAGAAAAATCCTCGGTTTTTTTCCATGGCTGGACCTAAGAAAGTTTCATGACCAAACTCACATTGAGAGACATATATTCAGCATGAGGGTGGAAGGAACTCCAGTTTGTAGATTCATAGAGTTACATATTTGTAAACAAAACAAAAATTCCTCCAGAGTTCCAAAATTTTAGATGACTATGAACAATGCTACAAAATTCTATGACTGTTTGCATTTTCACTTTGAATCCAAGCATCTGCCCCATACCTGGACTCATGAATAAGCCATATGAAACTTATGAGGGTTCCATTACAGCCACAAAATCCAATGATGTGTCCAAACTCTAATGAAATTCCTGAAATTGAAGCTGATACCTAATGTTTATTATATAAATCAGGGTAAAATATAGACCAAGGTAATTTTTTTAAAAGTAGTTGTAGGGCCCTAGCCAGTTTGTCTCAGTGGATAGAGCATTGGCCTGCAGACTAAGGGTCCCAGGTTCAGTTCCAGTCAAGGGCACAAGCCTAGGTTGTGGGTTTGATCCCCAGTGGAGGACATGCAGGAGGCAGACAATGAATAATTCCCTCACATCATTGATGTTTCTATCTCTCTCTCCCTCTCCCTTCCTCTCTGAAATCAATAAAAATATATTTTAAATAAATAAATAAACAAATATAGTTGTAGGTTTGATACCATTATATAGTGATTATTGAATAAACATTATGTGGCTTGAAGTGTTTTGATTACTTTGAACCATTATTAAAAATATAAATTTCTGAATACACACCTCATCATGATGATCAATTACAAAAAAATTCATAGAGCCCTCACAAATATTTATGAGCATGTGTTCTATTTTAAATACTTGGATGACTATACTCCAAATCTGCAGTGATTTGAGATTTATAGCTTTCCTTTCTTTGCGTCATGGGTAATTTCTCTGTGCTGAGGTGTGAGCACACACATCATTTGAGCTTTTATTGGAGTAGAATACAAAGCCTGCCATCTCTTGCTAGCAGGGAAGTCATGCATAAATCCTCTCTTGCCAAAGAAACATTACATCTAATTATGATTTAAGTTTGATATCGGTTATAGTGCTATGTAAACATATGGTTAATGGTCTCATTTGTCTTTACTATGACTTCCTGGATATACTTTCTGATTCAGAAAGTTCCCAATGTCTGTTTGTACTGCCAATTAGTCTTTAAGAATTATGTGAATATTGGGTAGCATTTTATATTTTAGTTAAATGATAAGGATGTCTCATCAGACATTTTTTAAATGCACTGCATGATTATAGTTTCCATTCATATTATAATTTTCTGTTTCTGATTATAGCCCATTTTGTTTGAGTCAATGAAAAAAATATTTATGTGAATAAGCCAATCATCCTTATTTTGAAATCTCATTCTACTCTTGATGTTCTATCAGGAGGAGTTATTTAGAGTGATGACAGTGGGTTATTCTATGCTTTAGAAACTATATACATGTTTGTAATTGAATATTACATTTGGGGTTTAAAATAACTTTTAGTAACAACTCTTATGCAGCCCTTTTTACTGGATAGCAATGAAGACATAAAGAAATACTTAATCATAAAGACACCCAAAATAAGGCCTGGCAATTATTTTAACATCAGAATCTGGGAAGATATTTCACAGAACATTTGGACAGGAAAGAGATGATAGATTGGAAGCTGGTGATTGTACATCACATTCTAGAAAGAGTAGTCCCATAAGTAAACTGCTGTTGGCAGGAGCAGAAGCAGTAATATCCCCAGTAGTGGTGGATATGAGAATTAAGCTGAGCAATGAACGTGTGAGAAATACAAAGTGAGATCCAGCCAGAATTAGATCTGGAAATTTGGCAAGTTGCTAGGCATATGAGTCTGCCATAGAGCTGTACATTGAGAAGAAGAATAGTACAGCTCCAAAAAGAATCAGGTGACCGACGAAGTATAAACACTGTGATACAGAAAGAGGTGGTACCCACTTGGATCCCAAGTAAGAACCCACTTGGGAGAAATAAGGCACACCAGTTATTTAAGCAGGGAAAGTAGAATATAAAGACTTGTTAACTGGTAAAAGGTAGTTACTAAAAAAGTTACTGAAAAAGGATAAAAGAGAGATATAAGGGATCCTGAAGTATCAGATATAAAAGAGCAGCTACTATTTCTAGGCTTATGGAGGCCGGACCATAAAGGAATCAAGGGCTAGGAGAGGTCACACAGTTCCCTCTCCTCAACCCCAGCCAGACTGAGGTTCAGAAATGTTTAAAGAGAGGGTGGCTACCAGAGGAACACACAGCCTGCCTGTGGTAAGACAAACAATAATATCAACAAACCAGTCGACAGAGTTTGTGGGCAAATGCTAGTCTATGGAAGCTGCCCACCACTGTTGAAGGCCATGGGCATGCTGGAGCTACTTAGAAACAGCCTGTCATGGGCAGAGCTATGTGCAAACCAAAGCTACTCAGATAGCTGCCTGTTGGAGAGAGTGGTTTTGAGGGCACAGCTGGAATCATTCTGAACTTCTGGGCTCTCAATGCTAAATAATAAAATAATGATAATGATGACAGTAATGAAGACAGAACCCAGGACAGAAGTATCTTCCCACCACTGTGGTTTTATTGAGTCCCTCCAGTGCCCTTTGTTGATGAAGCTTAACATTCTGCAACCTGTCCATGGAAAAATGTGTACAGGTTCTAACTACAGTATCACAAACAGGGCAGGGAAGAGTGAATTTAAAGCTCAGAGACAGTAGATTGATCATTGGCACAGCTGGTCTCTGAAAATGATTTATTTATTCCAAGATCCTAAATGACATTTTAGAAATACACTTGGCACTTTTATTACAAAGAGATATGAGCTTTGTAAATCAAAAGCCGCAAGATTTAAAAGAATATAAGGGAAAAAAGACACATGGATGAGCAGAAGTCAAAGAAGAGATAAAATAAAGAAATTATATTGGAGCCTGACTGGCATGGCTCAGTGGTTGAATGTTGACCCATGAGCCAGGAGGTCATGGTTCAATTCCAGGTCAGGTTTCTCTCTCATCATTGATGTTTCTCTCTCTCTCTCTGTCTCCCTTCCTCTCTAAAAATATATTTTTAAAAAATAAATTATTGGAAAGTGCTAAGCATGCAATAAATTATGTAACTAAAATAAACACTGGTGGTATATACATACAATAGAATTTTCACTGTGTAAATTGGGAGGTATAAAATAGAGAATAAATTTGAGAGGCAAATAAGAAGGTAACTACTGAAGACATGAAGGTGTTATAGAGTTGATTGATAGACAAAAGTGCTATATTTTAGGAATTATAAGTGATCCTGAAGAACAAAACTGGTAAATTAGAACAGAAATAAAATTCAAAAACAAATTTGAAGAAATAGCACTAAATCAAAAAACAATTTGTTCCCAAACTAAAGTAACTCACCATGTTCCAGTAAATTAATTATAACAACCTCAAACTTTAAAAAATTTTAGCAAAATTTTAAATTCCATAAATAAAAAGAAAGTCATATTTATATATGAATGAATGAAAAAAGTTACCAGCAAAGCATCTCAAATCAGGCTTGTCTGAAAAACAAAATGGCAAAAACAACACCCTCAATATCTCTTCTCTAAATTCTCCCTGGCTTTTCCACATCCAGTTTGGTACTCCTTATATGTTCACATAGCATTCTGCATCTCCCCTATTCTACAATGTCATTCCATTGTGTTCTATTTATATATTTACTTGTCTCCCTCCATTAAACTATACTGTATGTCTCTGTACAATTTAAATGCTATAAAAACTAGATGATAAAGTAAAATGACTTTGTCTAAAGTCCCGTCTTTTGAAACAAAAAGGGTTTGAAGAAAACCCATACTTAATTCCTCCTTGCCACAGAAAGGCAGAGAAAGTACATTTCCATTCTTATTCAATAGCATCATGGTTTCTGGACACTCATATATTTTAGTAAATGCAGGAAGCAATTTTAGTGTTATGTTCACTGATGTTTCCCAAGCGACTAAACTAGAACAGTACAAAGGCATATCATAGACCTATGATTAAAATGTGTTTAATGGGAGCATAGAAACATTAGGATTAAAATTTTAAGATATTTCCCAGGAAACGGTGTTAGCGGTTGCTGTTTTTATCTCCTCCGTAGGCGTGTAACTGTAGCACGGTGGGATCCTTGGATTTCCAATGCAATATAAACACGGGCCAGTGCAACTGTCATCCAAAGTTCTCCGGTGCAAAATGTACAGAGTGCAGTCGCGGTTACTGGAACTACCCTCACTGCGACCCCTGTGACTGCTTCCTGCCCGGGACTGATGATGCGACCTGTGATTCAGAGACTAAAAGATGCGCCTGTATGGATCAGACTGGGCAGTGCACTTGTAAGGTAAGTGCTGCCACAAGACATTAAGACTGCGACCTTCCTAATGCCGCGACCCTTTCATACAGTTCCTCATGTTGTGGTGACCCCCAATTTCATTGTTGCAAATTGAACATAATTAAAGCATAGTGATTAATCACAAAAACAATATGTAATTATATATGTGTTTTCTGATGGTCTGAGGCGACCCCTGTGAAAGGGTCGTTCGACCCCCAAAGGGGTCGCGACCCACAGGTTGAGAACCGCTGCATTAAGGAGAACTGGCCTCAAGTTTATTTTCATAGAGCAATAGTATTAACTTTAGTCAGTGTTCATTATCCTGCTTCATTGAGCTAAACAAACAGAAAAAAACAAAACTCATTGATAGACACAATGTTTTTGTTTATAAATGTCCATTGGCATATAGATAAACATGATTTTTTAAGAACTTGTATTTAACCAAAGACTTACTTTTTTTCTAGTTGGTAGATGGAACATATTTTCAATTGTAAACTATTCTGTACATGTCCACTTTGCTTAAATAACAATAATCTGGAGGAGAGAAAAATACAGCTCTCCTAAGCATCATCAGAGAAAAATCACAGCTAAATAATAAGGCTTATAAAAAAAACCATTACTCCCCAAATTAATCTGCAACCACTGTACCCTGGAAAATATATTTACTGCTGTGAGGTTTCGTAAAATTTTCATCACATATAAACACTGACATTACAAACAGTGACAATGTGGAAATTTCAGCCCTCATTAATATTGTTAAATGGTGTAGAAAAACAGCCAATTAAAAAGGATGAGAGAGATTTTATTTCCCTCTTAGATATATCTGAAAAATCAATTTCAGGGTAAATGCTAAGACTGGGTCATAGATATCTTTTCAAGAAAAAAGCATTACAGGGAGGACAGAGAAGCAAGAGGATGAAGTCCAGGGAGTAAGTGTTAAAATAATCTTGAGAATTTCAGAAAAGAGCAGCCTCTGCCATTGAGGACCCTGAACAAAACCCAAAGTACAATGCTGCCTTATTACATATAATTGTGACCACACATTATATTTAATATACATTATACGAGTATGTATACATTATATAATATATAAATCTACATTTTAACATCCTGTTTTTGCATCTATTTCTTTGCATCACACCACTGTTTAGGAATTAATGTTTTATTTTGCTTTTGAAATTCTCATGACTCTTTCATATCGTTAACAGCAGCATAGTAGAAAATGTGCTGCTTAGATTTTAAAAGAACAATATACAATATCCTTGATTATGTACTTATGCATAAATTAAGCATTTTTAGACCCACGGTTTCATCCCTTAACGAGACTAACTACATGTACCACTTGAGCTGGGAGTCTAATACTTGGTGGTCTTTTTTGTTTAATTTTTTATAAGTGTGCCCCTGTTATTCATTCTCAAGCTTAATTCTCTCGTAACTTCACCGTTAAGAACACTGAGGAGCTCTCATCTTTCACCAGGTGAACGTGGAAGGTGTCCACTGTGACAGGTGCCAGCCCGGCACATTCGGACTTGATGCCAAGAACCCACTTGGCTGCAGCAGCTGCTATTGCTTCGGAGCCACAACTCAGTGCTCTGAAGCGAAAGGCCTGATCCGTGCGTGGGTGAGTAAGGACCTGCTGAGCCATGAAATGGTATAATGTTAGCCCTGCTGGCGTCTTTTAGCCAGCCACTGAGGGCGAGGAGGAAATGGCAAAACATTTAAGCAACCTTTTCCCCTGCGCACATCTAGAAATGCTGAAGGGGCCATGTGCCATTAGGGGGTTGATATAAATGCCTTTTTAAATAGTCCTTAAAAATAGTTCATTTATCATTGATACAGAAATGGATGCCAAGTGAAAAAAGGAAACATTGTAAGGGAAACATGTTTGGGATGGGAAGAAGCTGCATGCTGAAGAGTCAGGGCACCAGAGCATGAATTTGATCTGCTAGTGCAACACAAATGAACACCAGGCTGGCACATTTATTCCAACCAGCCTTAGAGAATCATGGATTTTTAGCATGGACGCATGTACATTTTTTCTTACACGTTCCTTTTACCTTTCCTACCTTTTCGTGTAAAAGGCTCCTATTTTCAGACACGTGGTTTTCCCTGTGCAAACAAGTCAGAAAGATGTATTCCCTTGCCCTACTTGCTCACTAGGTACTAGTTCGGTTTCTTGTGAAGACAGCTCATCAGCACGGGGATGGCCCTGCAGATAGACATGCAGTCTGTAACTTGGTTTTAAAGGAGTGCCCCGAAGACCTGAGCTCAGCCTCCTGCTGTGGTCTGACCCCTTGCAGGTGTCCCTGGAGCCCGAGCAGACCATTCTGCCCCTGGTGGATGAGGCACTGCAGCACACAACCACCAAAGGCATCGCTTTTCAAGATCCAGAGATTGTTGCCCGCATGGATCTGGTGAGCCAGGATCTCCGTTTGGAGCCTTTTTATTGGAAACTGCCAGAACAATTTGAAGGAAAGAAGGTAAGGACAAGAACTTTGAAGTCACACGAGAACAAAGGAAAACATGTTTTTGGAATCACTCCATTTGGACATTTATCTAACTCATCGCTCCTCATTTTATTTTGTCAGCTGATGGCCTATGGTGGAAAACTCAAGTATGCCATCTATTTTGAGGCTCGAGAAGAGACAGGTGTCTCTACCTATAAGCCTCAAGTTATCATCCGAGGTGGGACTCCATCGCATGCTAGAATTATCGTCAGGCATACGGCCGCTCCTCTCATTGGCCAACTGACAAGGCATGAAATTGAAATGACAGAGGTAAGGGTATTAGTTGTTTGGTGCAAGGATGTCAGTGGTTTTACAATCAGTTTCATCAGTGGTTTATTTTCTCGTTAACAGAGAGAATGGAAATATTATGGTGATGATCCTCGAGTCAGTAGAACCGTGACCCGTGAAGACTTCTTAGATGTACTATATGACATTCACTATATTCTGATCAAGGCTACCTATGGAAATGTGATTAGACAAAGCAGGTAAACTATACTAGAAAGGACCCAAGTTAATTTCTTATTCTAGAGTCTATAGGGAAGATAAGTAAGACATCAGACAAGAAAGATTTAAAAGCATTTGTTTTGGGAGTGTGGTGACAGAAGACAAAGTTAAAAAAGGCTTTTAGGTCACCTGGTGGAAGGTACTGCTATTCCCCCCAAAAGGAAAATAGATTGAAAAGCATGTTTAAGGGGGAAAATGTTGAATTGACCTTTGATACGTTGTTTTAAATGCCAGTCAGAAATTCAAGAGATGTCCTTTAGGGTAGAGATAATTAATTGTCGTGCTATAAATAGGCTGCATGATTGCTGGGAAAATAACCTCGTTAAACCCTCAGGGTCACCAGACAGAGACAAGTTGGTCCTAACTCCTTGACCCCTGAGCATTCTCATCTCACCCCAGTGTACCATACGATATTGTCATTTTCCCTGTGCATCATGATGTGAAAGGATTGAGAATCACATTGAATAGAAGAGCAAGAATAAATGAAGGAAGCCAAAGGATAGGAATACTATAAGGGGCTATAATATTTTCATATGATCCTAACAGGTCAATGAAAATGAGGCTTGCTGATGATAACACTTAGGATCATACTGGTGACATGCTTTATACCAGTTTTAGTGGGGTTTTAAGTCTCAAAGTTTTGAGGAATAAATGGAACACATTGAACCTAATATAGTGAGTGTAGACTAATGTTTCCATAAACATAATTGTAAAAGGGAGAAATGAAATAATATCAACGTTCAAGAGATGGTTGTTTACTTTGAAAGAGAAGTAAGCATGTTCACAGACCACGGGAAAAGGAATTAATAGCAAGGAATACATTTTAAAATTATGTAATAAAGAGCAGACAGATGATGGAGACGCCATGAGACTTCAACATCATGAGCACACACAGCCATGTTCCTTGAGTCGAAGGAGCAAGTTATCCAATAAGATAAAATGAAGAACCACACCGAGGTCATTAAGTTTCACACTATGGAGGCAGAAAGTTGAGTTGACTTCATACACGAATTTCCAGTTCTCTGGCACTTCATTTTCTCTCTTATGCCCTGTGAGACTATGGAACCAATAGATATTTGAAAATTATCTTGTATAAGAAATCTGTAGACCAGTCCAGGGAAACAAAACAAAACAAAAAAATTATGAAACCTCTCATTGGCAAACCAATGAATATAAAAATACCATTATTTCAAATGTTCACACTGTACTAACCATATAACCCAAAAATCCTTTTCTTTCATGCGCTTGGAAGACAGTGTTGAGTGTGCAAACATTATTCTGCAAATTGTGCTGGGCTGCAGTAGAAGAGTTTGCTAGTACAGAGAACATTTGCTAGTGGAAATGATAGAAACAATGTTGTCCTGAATTTTTCATTTTACTTTCCTTGCCTTCTCCCCCAGATGCCATCTTCCTATACTGTGAGGTTGCCTTTTTTCCTCATAAGTCTCTTCCCCTCATTACCTTTTTTCACACCCCTCACAATAATATCCTCTGGCTTAGGAGACCATTTTTGAAACTTTAGAATAAATAAAAGACTTCACTTTTCTTCTAGGCTCAATAAAAACTAGAGTCATCGTCTAGCAACAATAAGGACACATACATCTGTGGAGCAGCACTTGTTGTCGTAAGACAGTGGAATTGTGACAAAGTTCAAAAATGTGCTTGAGTCTTCCCCCAAAGTAGTTAAGACAGAGCCCTGCAGCTTTATTCAGTTACAGAGTTAAGTAGTCTCAGAAGTGGAGCACTTGAGTTATTTATACATGTGGTTATGAGATTCAGATTTTGTACATATTGTCAAGGCTATTTTTTCCCTCTTTGCTTTTGTCTTCTCTTACATTTATTTGAAGGACATAACAACTTTGCATTTCAGTATTCATTTGGATAAAAGCTTGAGTTTGGCCAAATCCATAATTCAGGGAAAACAGTTGGTCTCTCATCTCCTGGAAAGGAAAAAAACCACAATGTATTGTAGAAATATCTGTTGTTGACACCATTCAAGTTCCGCTTGGTTTTTAAATACTCACTAGTCTGCTGTGTTCAAGCATGTGCAAGAGAAGGAAAGACTGTTCTAGTAAACCCACAGGTTATAAACACCACGAGGTTTCCAGGGGGATGACATGTCCACAAACAAGTTGCCTTCTCCTCCCTCGGGGAATCCAGAGGCCCATAAAGGAGGAGCCTTTCTCCTGGGAGGGGAGTGGTTGGTTTACAGGTCACAGCTGCTATGCGTCCTGTAAGAAGAAGAGAAGGAAATCAGAATGTTAATTGAATGTGTGTTGCACAAAAGCTGTCTGATCTTCAAAATGCAGGTTACAATGCCAGCGAAGTCAAAATGTGCATTCATAATTTAGTGTCAATAAAACCTACCTATGCCTGTTGTAAAGTTTATGATTCAAGCTCCTTAAACTATCAAAGGTGCCTTTTATGCAAGCAAAACTATTCATTGTCTCATTTAGACGTTTCTTTGCAGAACACTTCATGTTATCACTTAGTCATGAAATAGTCTGAGTTTATGAACTGCATATATTTTAATGCATAATTTCAAATTACTAAAAGGGGCATCAAGTGTTTCCATTGTGAATCTTTTTTTTTCAGTTATAAGGACCTTTCCACCAATAAGGAGCAGAAAGTTAAGTTGCTTGAAGGACTCATTTAATAAGTTAACAAAATACTAATTTGAAAATATTTTATCATCCGAAAAAGATCAATATTATTCTATTATGCTGAATCATTGTTTTCTAAAGTTTAAGAAAGGATATTCAGACACTCAAGAGGAAGAAATCAGCGCCAGTTGTAAATTAAAAGCAATTTTGCTAGTGACTATGGGAGATATTCTAACAGGGAAAAACCATGGGTTGTCTGTCTGAAAGAATGTAAAATGTCTAATTAATTAGCCATGCCTATCTGAAGCCACTCACATTTTAAAAAGTGGAGGGGGAAATCTTTATAATAACTTCTCAACAGGATATCAGATATCTAATTTCTGAAATTTCTTATGATTTATGTGAATATTTTGCTAATATGCAATCGCAACCTTTGAGGAAGCATAGATGCAGGAATAAGGTGTGGCACATAAGTTTCTAAAATGTAGGCAGCTTCAAAACATTAGAATGAGCTTAAGGTTATTGGCAAAAACTTGACACTTCTCGTCGGGTTGGCTGTTTGCTGGGTGATCTTAACTTGCTGACTGGTAATATAAGCATCTACTTGCTGTGTCCAGGATTTCTGAAATCTCAATGGAGGTAGCTGAACAAGGACCTGTAACAGCACTGACTCCTCCAGCTCACTTGATTGAAAGATGTGATTGTCCTCCGGGCTATTCCGGTTTGTCCTGTGAGGTAAGCTGGCTCTTACTTACCTGTTTAAGCCCAACTCTCTCTTTTTTAAAATATATTTTTATTGATTTCAGAGATGAAGAGAGAGGGGGTGAGAGATAGGAACATCAATGAGGAGAGAGAATCATTGATCGGCTGCCTCCTGCACGCCCCCCGCTGGGGATCAAACCTGCAACCTTGGCATGTGCCCTGACCTAGAATCGAACTGTGACTTCCTGGCTCATAGGTCAACGCTCAACCACTGAGCAATGCCGGCGGGGCAAGCCCAACTCTCTTAACTACTCTCTGAGCTACCTCTGCTGCAATCAGTTTTACTTTCATGCATATTCTTACCCTATTTTATTTGATTTTCCACTCAAAGTGTGAGACACAGTAAAGAGGATGATGCTGTTGTTACCTATTAGTAGGGATCGCATTGGAAGGGAAATATTTTATAAAAATTGAAATATCTGTAAAAATATGAAGCAGTCAGGAAGTAATGTTTTATAAGGCCCATTTATTACACCTGATTTATTTTCGTGGCAGTTCCTCTAAACAGTTAGAGTTGCTAAAACTGCATTAGATAAATATTGTTATTAATGAAATAAGTAGTTACAGATCCATGTATTTATTTATAAATAATTGTATGCATCTTTTGTAAATAAGATTTGAGAAGTTTTATATGAAATTTGGTACATGAGGCATGTGATGCCACCAGGTCAAAACTGATGTACAACTTAAAAATGATGAGTATAAATCTCTGGAGAGGTGGCATGGGGTAATGAAAAGAAATGTGGGTTGGTTTTGCTGAATCCTCCTAGGGGCATTGTTTCTGCATCTCAGTTTGTTTACCTATACAGTCACCATGAGGATGTATTTAAATGAAGACATAGGTGTTAAAAACCCCATTGTAAACTGAAGTGTCATTCAACTTAGTAACCATTATTTAAACTCCAGGTTTTTCAGAGGGCAATTTCCTATGAATAACTTCAAATTCCTTGTGAAACATCCTTGGAATGATGTTATAGCTTTGCTTGTGACTGCTCTGACGGGCAGTATTTGTTTGAATGTGTTCATTTGGTCTAATAACATCAAATAACCCATCTCGTTCTTAAATTGGATCTTCTACATACACATATATACATTTGTTCACACACCAGTAAGTAATAGATACACAATCCACCCAAATACACATAGTGTATATGTGAAAAATGACAGTGAGTGTGGCACATATAAAAATGCTATCTTTCCAAATATCACATGATCTCACTCCTTTGTGGAATATAATGAACAACATAAACTGATGAACAAAAATAGAACCAGAGTCATAGAAGCATCAAACAAACAGTCCAACCTATGAGGGAAGACAGGGGGTGAAGGGATAAGAGGTCAACCAAAGGATTTGTATGCATGCATATGAGTATAACTAATGGACACAGACAGAAGTGGGGTGAGGGCATGTGCTGGAGGGGTGGGGGCGGCCGAGGAGAGATCAATGGGGGAATAAGGAGACTTCTGTAATACTTTAAACAATAAAAAATTTTTTTAAAAAATATGCTATCTTTCCAATGAGCATGAAAAATTTAAAAGTAGAAGACAGAAAGAGCTTAAGATTTTTCTAGACAACAGGTGATGATTTTTTTTTTCTTATCCTAAGGAGTGTTTGGCTATACTGTTTACTACTATATAGTCTTGGTCAATTTCTTAATTGCTATAGGCCTTAGTTATTATAAAAAATTATACATAAATTATATAAAAAATTGGAGATTGGCTTTTGAAGTTCCAAAATTCTCTGATTTTGCAATAATATTTTGGTGTAGATGATATTCAGTAAGTAGTCAAGGTTGACCTCTAACTATCTTGAAGAGAAAGTTACTACAGCTACATATTTTTCTGCATTTATTTAAAATAATACTACTGTTCACTTATTAAACAAAAATGTTAGTGGAGCAGTAAATTATTTTAATGTTGTCTACTTTCTATTCCATGTTTTTAATGTTAAAAACTCTCCTTATTGTGGTCAGTAGGCTTTTTAGATAGTATATTCTAAAACAAGCTTTCCCACTAATCTTAGTAACTTTCTATCTTTACATTAAAATATAAGTTAGCACAAATGAAGCAAGTGAGAAATGAAGAAAATCAAGAAAAAACTGGGACCACATACAAACTACCACCTGTATTTATGGCTTCACCTATTTCTCGTAAATTTCACTTAAGCTCCTATTTACAGACAATAATTACAGTAATATCTTAGTGGAGAGATTATGGGGATAAAGACCTATCTCTCATAATAAGGTACCTGAGGTGTTCTCCACAAGCCATTGCCTCTAATCCATTATATATCTTATTTATAATTCATCATGATTCTAAAGTGTAATTACCCAGGCATAAAATCTAATCATCAAAGCAAGAGCTAAGGACATTTTTGAAATAATACATCCCATTCCAGTAACATATGCTTTGGGTCACGAATACACAAAGCAATTCCTTCACCACATTTTCACCAAATGTATGGTATTCTAAAAACGTCTGCAATTACAAGCTATTCATTTCATGTTTTTACCCAAAATATGGTGCAAATAATCAAAATTAAGTGTTAGTTACCACTGAAAATACAGCCAGTTGGGAAGACACGTAGCCTTTGCCTGTTACCTGCAGTGTTATGACATTACAGGCCTGTTCATTGAAAATGTTAGTTCTAGAAATGCCTACTTATTACAATTTATGATTTGAAGTAGAGACCATATTACCTTTAGAAGTCAAATAAAGGACTCAATTTTCTCACCACACATATTAGTGTGGGAGCCATTGAATTTAATGTACTAAATATAGAAGCAGCTCTTCACCACCCTCTCAGTTAACAATGCTGCCTAAACAGACCTAAACTCAGGTTAGGTTGTGTGCAGAAATGGGAAATATTAACCATTGAATATATGGTTCTCTGCAGTAAGATCATGGAAAACAGAAATGTGTAGGTTGATCTCTAGGTCATATTTTGGTCATTCTCCTCCCGCAGGTTTGATAGGATGTTTGGCTCACAGTTGAATAGCTGGTTTCTGCTGGGTCACCACTCAAAAGTTGTCACTTCTGTGGAGTAAAAATATTGTTTTTAATCCCCAAATAATTTAAACCAGTGATCAGCTCATGAAATTCAAAGGACAAAATAGTGAAAATAGGTTTATTTCTTACACACACACACCTCTTAGGGCACCCTTTATTATTTCTGTTGCACATGAAAGACCCAAATACTCTGTTCAGGTTCAAGATATTGAGGAATGGTACGGGTAAGTGACATACATTGTAATTTTGTTTCCCAATGCAACTTGGAACAATCACTGTTGCCTTTATTTTTAGTCTATTTTCAATGACTATATTTAAAAAATTACCTGGGATAGAAGCACCCATTTTGATTTATTGTATTTTAAGCACTAAACGTACATTTATCTCAATTAATCCTCATAACAACCTTATAAAAAATAAAACACCATTTATTGAGTGCGTACTGTATCCTGCACAATGCCAAGCATGTTTTCTAGTACACTTACACCAACATCACTGAGGCTGTAATATGATCCCATTATTACAGATGAGGAAATGGAAGCCCAGACAGGATAAGAAACCTGCCCATGATCCCACAGCTAGAAAAACAGCAAAACTGCATTTAAATCTAGGCATGTCTGTTCCAAAATACCAAAATATACTTATATCCAACTATTATGCTATACAGTATCCTTATGTTCCAGGTGAGGAAACTGAGGCCCAGACTATTCAAGACCTCCACAAAATCATATGTAGTAAGTGGGAACAGGAATTAAACTCAAGATTGTCTGATTGCAAAACCCGTGTAAAGATATAAGATAGTGTTTTTATTGTCAACAATTCAAATATCTATTTTTATTGTTAAACTCTGAGCAAATAAGGGGGCGTTGAGAACTCTGCACCTGGCGTATATTGGCTCATTACTCTCTGTCTCCCATTCCTGTCTGTCTATCTCCCACATTTTTGTGTAAATGTGATTCTAATATTTTGATGAGATACTATAGTATGAAAATAAACTACATATAGAAGGAAATCAGAAGAATATTGGCCAATGCATAATTTCATCACAAGGAAACTTTGAGTTTGAGTTAGAGAAATAAAGGGATAAGATTAGAACAGTGTTTATTTGCTTTTTAAAAAATTCTCTAGTGTGTTCCAGAAAGGATTTTAGACAGGACTTTAGAAAGTAGCTATTATCTTTCCTCTCTTTTTCCAAACTTAAATACAATCATTCTCATGAATTGTTCTCCAGTTCGCTGAGAAGAAAGACATCTGCTATTGAAAAACACACTTAAGTTTTGTTAATGGAAACAATAAATACAAAGAGGACCCAGGAAAGGAGGGGATTAAAGAGAAATAAATGTCCCATTTCTTAAAAAAAAAAAAAGTGTTTTAAAGTTTCTCACTTCCATCACGGAAGTCTCTTTTTCCTTGCTAACTCTTAGAACTTTAATAAGGACACAAAAGTAATCTGGCTGGTTAGAACTAAAAGAAACTTCAGAAATCATTTGGATTCATACACCTGCTCATTCACGGAATGATAAAATGGTGTCTCAGTGACACCAAGAGACTTCCCTGTATCCTTCAGACAAAACTAACTCCTCAGGCCAAGGCTTCCCTAGTCACCAGGGTCTGCATGCATTTCCAGCCAAGAAGGAGGAGCATGTGGGCAAGTCTCAGTCCTGTGCTTATTAGAACCTCCTAGAGTTTGGAAACAAATCCTGGCTCTACTCTCTGCTAATTGAATTTCAATCTCTGTGTTGGAGCCACATCAGTACTGAATGCTCCTCAGATGATCTGTGTGCAGCCAGGTTGGAACACAGCTTGGACTTGCACTAGGGGTGCTTTTCTACTTTGTCCTGCTACCTTTCCAAGGAAGAGACATAGTAACAGGAAAAATTGGGAGTGTATTACAGCAAACGTCACCGGTGGCACGTACCTTCAGATTTCCGTCTATCAGATTGAATATCGTATGATTCTTCAATTAAAGTGCCATTTCTTAACTTCGTTCTTCTTAGACTTGTTTTAAACTTTCACTTGAGACATAAAGTAGAGCTAGAAACTTACTGTGTGTGATTTTTACACACACACACACACACACACACACACACACACACTCTGCACACACCCCACACAAATATACCCCCCCAAAATAATAACAATAATTATATAGGTATCCAAGGCTAAATTCCATATAAAGAAAATCCAATTTTATTCTTCAGTCAGCATGCTAAAGAATTGGAACAACGCACACTGTATAATATTTTTAAATACACCTTGGATTGTTTCTTCAGTTATGTTCCAAAGAATTCCTCAGTCATAATTTCTAGACCTTATTTGGTAAAAAATGGAAAAATCAACCTTGATTTTTAATAATATGAATAAACTTATTAAAATAGAATAAGACATCCACCAGGAAACAAGTAAGGCTCAAAATATTTTGAATACTATTCCCGGTTTTATCAGCTGGCATTATTAAATCTCATTAGGCTTTCTTATAGGCTGTGATAAAAGCAGGGACTCTTAATTGAGGTTCTTTCACATTATGGGAATCAAAATAAACAAGGAGTGTGCTGACTATTGATCTTTTTCCCTTTGTAAGGCACTTTGCCTCTTCCACTAGGGAGGACCTAGTCCAGAACCAAAAGGATGCAGAGGCATGATGAAGTTCTTAATCCACTAGTATTTCCCCTGCTGATTAAGCAGTCACTTTTCTTTTAATAATGGGAACAAGATATCCTGTGAAAAAAATCCTACAGAGCCAGAGTGATAAAGCAGTCCCTTTGTAATCTTCAGTGGTATCTGAAAAACTAACTCTTGACTCTTACTCATAAATCAGTGTCTGATAAAGGCAGCAGCTTTACATACAGAGAGGACTGAGCCCAGAACATAAAGACTGTTCTCATTCTCAGCGAATGAGAGCTGTGGGCTTCTCTCTGGTTTTTATTGCAAAATAAATAAATAAAATAGACCAGGGAAAAATAAATTTTATTAGAGGCCTAATATTCCCAAGACATGTAGAGCTTTTATTAATTTGAATTTCTTACTTTTATAATCTTTCAATTATACTGATATGAATAATGCAACCATGATACTATTTTATTTATTTGATTTTTTTTTCTGAGACTTGTTGGACACTTGCTAGTTATCCATCCAACACAAAAGGAGCAGATTTTAGATTGTAAAGGATATTGGAATTCTCTCTTTACTTCATATGACAATTTTATTTAAAATCAAACCTCTTTCTCAAGAAAAAGATGACTATTTGAAGCATTTTCAGGCTGAGTGGTATATGTAAATGGCAGCTTTCTGTTACAAAAATCTGATGACATGGATGCTGCCTGTACATTCTAGGGACCAAGCAGAAATACACTTTAGGAATCAAAAATGGCACTTGTGTTTGTACGTGATGTTGCCTTTAATGCAGGTGGCGGAGGAAGAAGTCCTTCTTTGGAACTACTCTGAGAACCAAAGTGTTTATACTAAAGCAAGATTTCTCAGTTGGCTGTTCTAATTGGCTTCTTTTTCTTTCAGACATGCATGCCAGGATTTTATCGACTGCGTTCTGGGCCAGGTGGCCGCCCCACTGGGCCAACCCTGGGCACCTGTGTTCCATGTCAATGTAATGGACACAGCAACCTCTGTGACCCTGAGACCTCCATATGCCAGGTATTCCCCTGAGCCTTTCTGAACACGGTTCATGTGTTCATTTCTCTTTACACATGCTCAGATACCATGTACAGAGGCCTGCTAAACTTCAGGGAGTGTGTGTGTGTGTGTGTGTGTGTGTGTGTGTGTGTGTGTGTAACACAACATGCAGCAAAAATGGCATTTATCACATTACATATTTTTTAAATAATTAAGAAATGATGATTTGGAAAACCACTACTCATATCAAGAAACAGAATATTAGCAGCATCTTAGAATAACACCCGAGGAAACAACTATTTATGTAAAAATCATGAGGGTTTTTCTGATTATAAACAAAAATAAGCCTTTTATAAAAAATTTGAAAATTATAAAGAAGTATTAAGAAAAAAATTAAAGCCATCCAGAATTCAACTTAATATAGACATTTTATATTTATGTTATTTCCTACCAATGTTATGCATGTGTTTGTAGATATGATTTATATCAGGGGTCCTCAAACTTTTTAAACAGGGGGCCAGTTCACTGTCCCTCAGATGGTTGGAGGGCCGGACTATAGTTTAAAAAAAAACTATGAACAAATTCCTATGCACACTGCACATATCTTATTTTGAAGTAAAAAAACAAAACGGGAACAAATACAATATTTGTATTTGCATGTGGCCCGCGGGCCGTAGTTTGAGGACCCCTGATTTATATAATACCATAGGTGCAGTTTTATGTATATACTAGAGGTCCGGTGCACAAAAATTTGTGCTTTGGGGAGGGGGGTGGTCCCTCAGCCCGGCCTGTGCCTTCTCGCAGTCTGGGACCCCTTTGGGGATGACCACCTGCTGGCTTAGGCCCGCTCCCTGGGGGGATTGGGCCTAAGCTGGCAATCAGACATCCCTCTGGCAGCCCGGGAGCCCTCGGGGGATGTCCACTTGCCAGCGGGGAGCAGGCCTAAGCTGCAGTCGGACATCCTTAGCGCTGCTGAGGAGGCGAGAGAAGCTCCCACCACCACCACTGTACTGGCAGCAGTCAGCCTGGCTTGTGGCTGAGCAGAGCTCCCCCTGTGGGAGCGCACTGACCACCAGGGGGCAGCTCCTGCATTGAGCATCTGCCCCCTGGTGGTCAGTGTGTGTCATAGTGACCAGTCATTCCCAGTCCTTCTGCTGTTAGGGTCAGTTTGCATATTACCCTTTTATTATATAGGATTATGAGCATATTATAGTGCTTAGATATATTCTAAAATCTTTACAATCTTTGATAGGTTATTTTTATAATTTCACTATTTCCCTTAGAATTCCAGCTGCTCTTATTAGTTAGTTGGTTGGTTAGTTAGTTAGTTAGTTAGTTTAGTCTGTTCCTACTAACAGCCTACTCCACCACCACTGTCCTGCCTTGGAACAATCAGGACTAGCAAGAAATTCAGCATCTAGAGTCCCCCTGACTCCCTAACCCCCACACAGCTCTGGATATCTCCTTTGCTGAACCCATTTCCCACCTCTCCTCATCTTCTGAACCCTTTCCAGCAAGCCGGTTGGGACTCTTGCTCACACATCAGCAAAATCCCCTGAATAACCTGCCTTTTCCCTTACTGTTGTCTTCTCTTTCCTTGCCTGCCACACACTTTTCCCCTGCAGTGCTTTCAAGTGGGAGCCATTGCCTTCTCTCGCACTCCCTCATTCCCCTCAGCCTGACGGTGGGGCAGGGGTCCCTGCTCCTCATTGCCACTTTCATATCATCATCCTTTTCTCCTCCATAACAACACCCATTATAATGTCAAATTCATCAGAAAGTGTGATACATCAGACATTAAATTCAGCAATAATAATGTTGGCTACCATGTGTCCAATCCTATGTATGTTCCAGGACCCATGAAGGCTACTGTAGATAGATTTTTCTCAGGTATTCTCTTTATGAGGTAGATAGGATTATTCTTTCTATCTTTTTAAAATATGTTTTTATTGATTCCAGACAGGAAAGGGGAGGGAGAGAGAGATAGAAACATCAATGATGAGAGAGAATCATCCATTGGCTGCCTCCTGCACACCCCACACTAGGAATCGAACCCACAACCTAAGCATGTGCCCTGACCTGGAATTGAACCATGACCTCCAGGTTCATGGGTTGACGCTCAAACACTGAGCCATGCCAGTTGTGCAAGATTATTCTTTCTTTCACAGTTTATGAACTGATACTGAGAGAAACTAAGGAATTTGCTCAACTCATAAGCCAATAAGGGTTAGATCTGTGATTCAAACTGGTGCATTTAAATAGTCATTGACTCAAAAAGGCTGATAACAGGAGCCAGGTGGTAATCAGTTAACAGGTTTGATGGGCGTAGAAGTTGCTGATTTGACAGGATAATTTCTAGAGATGTCCCCAGGGATGAAGCATCTGCTTTGTGTTTGACCCTGTCATATTCAAAATCTGTATCAGTGATTTGGATGAGCTCTATCAAACATTCAGATAACATAAAGCTGAAAGTGTTATCTAGAATCAAAAGGTGGTCAAGAATGAAAGAGCATGACAGGTAGAACTATAAGATGAGTTTTGAACTGAAGCAGGTTCACTTGTCTATTCATGCTTGAGGCATTTGTTAGTAAGTATTTCCAATTCACAGGCATTATGGTAGGTAGGGGGAACTTAAGGATGAGGAAGGGATGCTTGGGCCTTGCCCTCTAGGACAAGTGTGGGCAAACTTTTTGACTCGAAGGCCACAATGGGTTCTTAAACTGGACCGGAGGGCCGGAACAAAAGCATGGATGGAGTGTTTGTGTGAACTAATATAAATTCAAAGTAAACATCATTACATAAAAGGGTACGGTCTTTTTTTTTTTTTAGTTTTATTCATTTCAAACGGGCCAGATCCGGCCCGCGGGCCGTAGTTTGCCCACGGCTGCTCTAGGAGCTTATATCTAGAGTTTAAGGAAACAACAGTAACACAGGAAATGACACATGATACCAATTGCTGTGAAATAGAAGCTTTTACTTGACTGTAGATTCATTTCTATAAGTCCAGATCAAGGAAGGAAGTACATTCATTATATTTGCAAATCACAGGTAGAGACTAATAATCTCTATTTTAAGAGAAATCCTGAGTAACCAGGATTGTTAAATGTTTAGCTTAAAAAGAAGATACTTAGCTTGAAAAACGATTTAGGGAATAATAGTATCATTTAGCTATTTAAGGACTTTTCCTGGAAAATGGAAATTAGATTTAATCTGCATAGCTTCAGACAGCAGAACTTGGATCACTGACTGAAAATAAGACTGAAACTAACTTTTATTCATCGTAATGGAAATTTCATAGCTTATAGTTATACAAGATGAAAAGGGCTGCCTTATAAGAATTCGTGCATTTAATAAAATATCAAGGAAAGTTTGGAGATAACTCTATAAGGAAAGCAGTTTAGATTAGGTAACTTCTAACATTAGTTCTAACATACTATATTATTAATATTAAACTCATTTGATTTAATAGAAGGAATATATATTTCCAATTTTCCCATATGCAAAAAATACAAAAATTATATTCTAATCTATTATTGAAAAAATACTAGCACATATCACTGTTGAGAATATAATTGAACTATTCACTAGGTACCTAAAACAGAAATTTTTTCTAAAGATTAATTTCTACACAAGAGAAATATTATCAGAAATATTATGTCTAATATTTCAAAACAGACAGGAAAGTCATATAAAAGGTCTATGTCAAAAAGTTTCAAAAAGAGCATCATGATTTATGTGCTGTGTTTGTGGATCTAACCAGAACATTTGATTCAGTTAACCAAGTTTAGTATGTCAGCAACCCTTTGAAAGATTGACTGTCCAGAGAAGGTCAAATATTTGTTAGCTGTGTAAAGAAATTATAGAGTAGTAATTATGAGAAGAGAAAACCATATTTTTGAATCTCTATTTCTAGTAATGGTTAACATTACCTTTGAGTGTTTTTGTTATTAGTGTTGCATTAGTTTACAAAAATATTTATGCAGTGATTTTTTTTTTTTACAAAAGCAAAATTTTTAAAATTTTTGGTCAAGATCCCATGTACTTTTGGGCACATGTCCATTTCTATAACTGTAAAATATGTGCTTAAAACACTCCCCAGTTAACACTTATTCATCCTTTCACACTTTGCTGAATGATTTGAGACTGGAATTCATAGATAATTATTTTGTCTTAGAATCATTATTTTTCACTATACTACTATTAAATATGGAATGACTGTTTTATTGCTAAAATATAATGGTTCCTTTGGATGGCTGAATAAAAGAGGATTATGGTACTTAAATCAATATGAAAATACAAATCATCTTGCCCTGCTAGCCACATTTTCTGTTCAAATCATTAGACTTGAAACTTGGCCTTTTTCATCTTAAGAAGCCTGACCAGTTTCATCTATGCTTCCTAGAAAGTACATTCATTCAGTCAGTCATTCAAAGTAGTCATTGGGTGCCCAGCATGTTTCAATCACTGTGTTGAGCTTGAAGGAGCATTTAGCTGACTTGAGGCATCAGAGAATATTGATCAGAGAAAGTAACATGTATAATAAGAGCTGAAATAAATAGTTGCTAGCCAGGTAAAAAGGAGAAAAATTATTTCAGAACAAGGGATATGCATATGAAAAGTCTCAGAGGTGAGAGAGAGCATTACATAATTTGAGAATTTCAGACAGTCACATATGGCTTTAGCATAGTGTGCAAAGGTTACAGTCGCTAGATGTAAGCCTAGAGGGGTAAGTAGGGACTGGATTATAAAGGTCTTTCTTGCCATGCTAGAGAGTCTGTCGTTCTTCCTAAGGTCAATGGGGAACTAGTGTAGGCTTTCAAGCAAGAAAGTGGCACAGTTTGATATGTTCTTTAGAATGATCACTCTGATTTTAGTGTGAGGAAATTAATGGGTGAGAAAATTTGAAGGCAGGATCTTTAGCTAAGAGGCTGTTGTAATAAGATAAAAGATGATGGTTGCCAGATAAAAAATAATAGCAGCAAGGAAATAAAAAAACACACACAGATAATAGAATCATGGAATATGGCGATAAAGTAGATACCTGGGATGAGGAAGGTCTCTAGATTGCTGGTCTGGGTAATTAAGAGGGGGAGAGCGACCTCAAATAAAATTGGAAATACAGACATATTTGCAGGTTTTAAAGAAATGAGCATAGTATTTGTCATTTCAAATTCAAGGTGCTCTTATGTTATGCAATACGAACTATCCAAGAAGCAAATGGAAATGTGAGTCTGGAAATCATTAGAGATCTGTGCTGAATATATAAACTTTACAGTTTGGGGTACATAGATGATAGTGGAAGTTGTAGTAATGGATGAAATCACCAGGGTAGAATGTAAAGGAAAGAAAGAGATGAGAACCAAAGTTTGAATCAAGGACACCAATTCTTAGTACACAGAAAGGGAAGCAAGAGTTCATGAAGGAGGATAAAAAAGAGAAGCCATAGAAGTAGGAGAAAACCAATAAATTTACTATTAAGAAACCATAGGAAGAGCTATTTTGATGAAAGGGTGGCCAGAAATATCAGCTGCCACAGAAAGTTCATATATCATGAAAACTGATAATTGTCAGTAAATTTTAATTTAGCAACAAAGATTTTATGCATGAGCCTGGAATTGTGTTATTGCTGAAATCAGAAGCCTGTTTAAAGGATGAGGAAGTAGAGACCAGGAATGTAAACAATGCTTTTTAAATGCTTATCAAAGATAGCCTGAAAGTTATCAAGGGACTTGAGACCTCAGTGTTGTTGTTTCTTAAGATAGGAAAGACTTGACCAACCTCAAATGTCAATGGAAAAAAGGCAGCAAAGGAGGAGACAATGCAGATGCTGGAGAAAATGGGAGGCAGGAGGGCAAGGAAATCAAAATTTAGGAAGAGAGTAGCTTTAGACAAACAACAAAATACCATTCCCTATACATAGAAATACATATTAAAGTGATAGAAAAATAGTGCAGGCAAGATGGTGAGTCATTTGGCCATGAAGGAGTACCCGAATGAGGACTTTTTCTTCTCTGAAAATAGGGGCTGTCCTCTGCTGAGGGTGTAGTGGAGAATTAGAATATTTGAGATTTATATCTCACTATATAGAAAAACTTGATTTTACATTAAGGTATAAATTGCATCTGTAAGTAATACAATATCTTTTCAAATGCATCACTAAAGATGTAAAAGAAAACTCCAAAGGTCTAAGATTCATTGAGGTAATGTCATGGTTTCTCCCCCAGGGGATAAAGTAAACTCTCAAAAAGAGTCAATAGAAGTTCTAAAAACTAATTTTAATTCCATTGTAATTTCAGTAGAAAAAGTTATTTGACTTGCTGTTTATCATGAATGACCACACATACCATACTGAATATTGTCTGTCCATTAAAAAACACATGAAAAATATATATGTGCTTCTTGATTGACTGAATGAAGCAAAGAGCTCAGCATATGGGATGTGGTTTATGTTTAATACAGAGCCCAGAGGTGTCTCTGTGGCTCCAGCTGAGTTGATCAAATCAGCTCATTATACATCTATTTTTTAAATGACTTTTTTGCTCCCAATTTTTATACTGTTTATGTCATCCTTCTGACCACTCCAAATCCTGATTTATAAAATCAAGCTAAAATCCCACTCGAAATTCCTTCCGTTTTCTCCTGTTTCTCAACTTCCGAAGTTAAATGTCACATTTCCACTAAACCGCAGTCAATATTGCATTCTTTATGCGCAATCTAAATAACAAAATAAAGGAACAAACAAAATAGAAACAAAGACAGACTGAGGGTTGCTAGAGAGGAAGGGCTTTGGGGGACTGGATGAAAAAGTTGAAGGGACTAAGAAGTACCAATATGGTCATAGGGATGTAAAGTACAGCATAGGGAATACAGCCAGTAATATTGTAATAACTGTGTATCGTGCTTGGTGGGTAGGATGTTATTTTACCTTTTTCCCTCACTTGATTCCTCTCCCTACTTGTCTCAGTGCCTGGCATGTAGCTCTTCCTCAGTACTTATTGCATATATAAATCCTATGTGTTAAATACATTTCTACTTCATGAGAGTTTTAATTTCAAAACCATTTACACACTAGTCTGAAACTATTCTAATTCCTTATGTAAATGTCTTAAAGCATATTACCCAGTACCTCTTATGATGCAAGCATGAAAAGAAAATATTGACCTGAGATTCCTAGGTTAGATTGGGTCCTCTCTTTCTCTAAAGAACCATTAACATATGGCAAGAATTAGATGAGTAACATTCTTTAGGTGATAACTAAACTGACCGGTTTTTTTTCTATTGTTTTCTCTTTAAAAATGCATGCCTGGTTTGGTTTCAGAAAGCCCACTGATGGGCATGCCCCAGGTTGCAGGACTGTTATCATTTTTCAGTGCTTTGTCAAGAAGAAATATCAATGTCCAAAGGATATAATAAATTTTAGAAATTTCTGAAGTTTATTCCCGACATTAGAGTAAGAGAAAAAAAATTATAGTGACATTCACATAGAAAAAGGAGAACAAAAACTCTTGTCAATAGAGTTATAACAGTCCAGTATTAGTTTCTCAAAGGAAAGAGTTTTAAAAATATATATGTATATCAAGCATTGAGTTTTCTGTCAATGGGTGTTGTGTGTGTGTGTGTGTGTGTGTGTGTGTGTGTTCACAAGAACACGTACACTCATAGGCGCAGAGCTGTATGATAAATTCCATTAGAACTCTCATTACATTAAAAACAAATTCCTTCCTTTTCCTTTACAGAATTGTCAACATCACACTGCTGGTGACTTCTGTGAGCGATGTGCTCTCGGGTACTATGGAATTGTCAAGGGATTGCCAAATGACTGTCAGCAATGTGCTTGCCCTCTGATTTCTTCCAGCAACAAGTAAGATGGAGAACTATTGCCATGTTTCCCAGTCAGTAACCCATCTGTGTAGCACATGGGCTTTCAGATTTGGCTATATTTCTCCTGTAGACAAAAATCTCAATTTAAGATAGAAATTTATTTAACAGTATAAAAATAAGACAAAAGTGAGCAAATAATACCTTATGGCTCATTTTTATTTTAAAACCTTGTCCCAAGTAAATAATAGTTATTAATTAAAATATAAATGTTAACATATGTCTTTGAATAAATGTACATAATTTTATATATTTTTATAAAGGTCTAATGTTTATATATAACTCTGCCATAAATTCAAGCTATGAGGATTGTTTGGTAGATATATCACATTTTTTGGCTGTTTCTCTTCATTTTGGGTGTTTAATTCTTGATTGGTAAAGAATTATCAAGAAAATAATTTTAAAATGGTACAATTGAAGCAAGGTGACTTAGTGCTATGCTCCAAAATAAGTCAGTATCTCCCAGAAAAACAGCCCCCTTCCTGTTATAATGGTCCAAACTTGATACCATAGAAACACAGCCATGAGGGGAAGCAAAATCTGGAATATTTTATTTCAGTGCTGTCTGAACATTATGCATTGGTTTATATATTGTTAAAAAAAAAACCTAAGTATTTTCATTTACATTTTTGCTAAGGATATCTACACTTTCTGCTAAGTGATTTATAGACTTCAGTCTCTACATGGTAGAGCAGTGTTTCTCGAAGAATTTGCTGTTGAAAAGAAATAGGACAGTTTGTTCAGATATAGAATCCTTACCTTGAATTTATAAGAACTGCAAACAACTCAGATGAAGAGATCATTCTACCAGTTATAACTTACTTTTTTTTAATTTGTTTGTTTGTTTTTGTGTGTGTGTATGTTTTAATATTTGGCTTTATATACATTCTAAAAACTTCATTTAAATTGTCTCCCTTTCCTCTGCAATCTCCTGTTTATTGTTTAACAGAATCACAGGTATTTATAGGGATACCAATGTAGGTGTTTAGGGAATTTGGATATTGATGAGGATAATATGTGATTTATTATTTCATCTAAGCACCAAGTGGTGGATTTTTAAAAATAATTTTATTTTCATTTTTCCATAATCTCCCTTAGGTGATCAAATTTCAATAAGAGAATGTTATTTATTTTATTGTTTGTTAAAATGTAAACCAATTGGCCCAGCCACTATGGGTAGTGGTTGCATGTCGACCTATGAACCAAGAGGTCATGGTTTGATTCCAGTCAGGGCACATGCCCTGGTTGTGGGCTTGATCCCCAGTAGGGGGTATGCAGGAGGCAGCTGATCAATGGTTCTCTCTCATCATTGATGTTGGTAACTCTCTCCTCCTCTCCCTTCCCCTCTGAAATCAGTAAATATATATTTTTTGAAAATGTGAACCATTCGGATTATAAAATTTCAATAATTAATTAATAATTTACTGTTGGATGAGCTATAACAAAAGCTATAAGACATATAAAAGAGAAGGGTGTCGAGGGTCACAAAATGTATCTGAAGAGAAGTCAACTTAAATGTAAAGAGAATTCAAAGTTAAAAAATATCACCCTTGAAGAAATAGTAGTATTCATAATAGATCCTAAAACAGTGGATTGAAGAACTTTTATTGGTGGAGATAGTAGGAAATTATATGAGCAAAGGTTTAGAGAATAGAAAATACAGGACATGTTTAAGGACTAGTAAGTAAAAATTTGGAGCATGGTTTTCAAATAGAATTTCATAATTGCAGATGAAAATGAATTGGAAAATGAAAGGCCATATTGGAGACATCCTTGAATACCAGTCTAAGAAATCGCTGCTTAATTTTCTATGTAATAAAGAAACACTACAAGTTTTTATTATTAAGAAAAATTTGATATGATGAGAGCCACACTTTAGGAAAACTGTTATGATAGAGTTGAATATAATGAATTGAAACAGGCAAAGAAGAAAAGTGATGAGACCAATTAAAAAGCTATTGCATTAGCTTAGGCAAACGATAATAGTCAGGGCACATGCCCTGGTTGTGGGCTTGATCCCCAGTAGGGGGTATGCAGGAGGCAGCTGATCAATGGTTCTCTCTCATCATTGATGTTGGTAACTCTCTCCTCCTCTCCCTTCCCCTCTGAAATCAGTAAATATATATTTTTTGAAAATGTGAACCATTCGGATTATAAAATTTCAATAATTAATTAATAATTTACTGTTGGATGAGCTATAACAAAAGCTATAAGACATATAAAAGAGAAGGGTGTAGAGGGTCACAAAATGTATCTGAAGAGAAGTCAACTTAAATGTAAAGAGAATTCAAAGTTAAAAAATATCACCCTTGAAGAAATAGTAGTATTCATAATAGATCCTAAAACAGTGGATTGAAGAACTTTTATTGGTGGAGATAGTAGGAAATTATATGAGCAAAGGTTTAGAGAATAGAAAATACAGGACATGTTTAAGGACTAGTAAGTAAAAATTTGGAGCATGGTTTTCAAATAGAATTTCATAATTGCAGATGAAAATGAATTGGAAAATGAAAGGCCATATTGGAGACATCCTTGAATACCAGTCTAAGAAATCGCTGCTTAATTTTCTATGTAATAAAGAAACACTACAAGTTTTTATTATTAAGAAAAATTTGATATGATGAGAGCCACACTTTAGGAAAACTATTATGATAGAGTTGAATATAATGAATTGAAACAGGCAAAGAAGAAAAGTGATGAGACCAATTAAAAAGCTATTGCATTAGCTTAGGCAAACGATAATTAGAACCTAAAAGTAGAAAATAGTAACAAGAATGGAGACAGGTGAGTGAATGTGAGGAAATGGTTGAATGCAGTTCTACAGAATTGATAACTAATTAAATATGAGGGGTGAGAGCCAGGTAGGTCAGAGTGGAAGCCAGAGGTTTTTAGCGAGGTTGACCCCCTATGGTGGTGCTGTTAACTGAAATAGGGAAACGGACAGAGAGCTGCTACAGAAGAAAGACAATTTATGTTTCAAATAGGTTAAAATTGATATCAAGGGTCTGTCTAAATGGAAATATGCAAACAGCTGCAGGAAATGGAAATCTGAAAATGTGAAGGGCACATGAAGAAAGGCATATGTTAATAAATGAATCAAAGTCAGATAAGATTTCCCGGGGTATTATTACCCAAGCGGACCACATGAAAAGGAGGAAACATAAGACTCTCTACATTAGAGAAGCCAGAAAGAAAGGAAGAGAGCCAAGATGGGGGCTGTCAGACAGACAAGGGAAGTAAGGCCACACTGCCATGAGCACCACAGAGAGAAGAGCAGCAGTAAAGGAGCATCCGATTCTGGTTGCAAGCGAGACTCAGTGCATATGCTGGTGATTAACTGAGGCTCACTGTTGAATTTTGACCATCAATGATGAAAGCAGACATTAGTTACAAGGGTGTGAGTTTACAGCTTTAAGAAATTTAAGAAGGAAAAGAAAGTGTACCACTTTGATTGCTTAGCAGAATTTTTAAAAAGTGTGTTTTCTTTTTCCTATATATGATTTGTATAATTTTTAATATGTTTTTATTGATTTTTAGAGAGATAAGAAGGGAGAGGGATAGAGACATAGGAACATCAATGATGAGAGAGAATCAGCTTCCTGCATACCCCCTGCTGGGGATCGAGTCCACAACCTGGGCATGTGCCCTCACCGAATCGAATCTTGACCTTTTGGTTTCTAGGTCAATGCTCAACGACAGAGCACACCAGCTGGGCTGATTTGTATAATTTATGAATACATTTTTTTTGCAATGAGCCTTGTAATAATCAAAATACCAAATCAAAAGGCTAGTTCAGTGGCTTCCAAAGTTTATTGGTCACAGCCACAGTAAGAAATACATTTTTTATATTATAACCTACTACCCAGAAACTTGCATATGTAGATATCTGTCTGTCTGCCTATCTCATACCTATCTCTATTTTTGTGAAGGCAAAAAATAAACTTTTTGGATAATGAGTTTGTGAATAGTAGATCGATTTATTTACATATTTTGCAAGGTTAGAGTTCATTACTCATTCATACACTATTGATTTAATGCATTACAAGAAAAGTAAAATAAGACGCTAAAAGCAATATAAGTTGTGACCCTCATCTATACACTTTATTGCTTTTTTCAGCATCCACTGGGTTAGCAGACCAACAAAAAGAAAAATGAGGTGTTTGCAGCATTACCATTTTGCAGCAAATATCTTTGTTTTTTTTTATTTCAAAGATTCCAGTACCCTGTGCAGTGGTATCAAGTGAGAATGCAGCACTCTTTACCTTTAAAAGAAGTTTATAAAAACCCCCCAATCTACATGTTAATGCAGCTTAGTTTTCAAGTCCTGTCAAGTCTTTTTTTTGTAGGCTAAGATGTCAACAGTCCTGGAGCAAGCCTGACTGGCTGTGGTCCACCGGTGTTGAAATGCAAACAGAGCGGGTTAAATAAAACCTACTTATTAGTAAAACTTATAAAATTGTCAGAAAAATCTTACCCACTTCATGCAATTTAGTGTGAGAAAAGCTTTCCTTCTTTTCTCACATTAAATTGCATTACTTGGTATTTCAAGTAAAATGTAGTTTGAAATTTATATGTAAATTAGAAAATGCATTCTTTTATGTTAAGTAAAACATTTATTCACACTTCATATGTTGAAGTGCCAGTGACAATTTGAGCTGAGTTTTCAGAAAAAGTTTAATATAGCTTTTATGCCTCCTTTTTTACCTGAAAGATATTTAATAATACTTATTCTACTGTCAGGTAAATATGTATACACTTTAGTCATGTTTTTCTTTTGATTCATGAAAAGTGGACACTTGCTAAATGTTTCATATTTTTATGGTTGTCATATAATTATGAAAATTTTAACATAGTCACTGTGATGCATTGTTAATTCATTAAAAACAAAACATTTATTTGTTGATTATTATTGGTACTGTTTAGTTGTGATATTTTACCCTTGAATAGGAACTTATAATTATAAATAGGCATTTATAATCACCAAAAGTAAGTTCCAAGCATCTAGATCAGGGGTGGGGAAACTTTTTTCTGCCAACAGCCATTTGGATAGTTATAACATCATTCGCGGGCTGTTCAAAATTATCAACTTAAAAATTATCCTGCTATATTTGGTCAAGCATTCAATTAACTTACCCCTAATGCCTTGGCAGGGCCAGACCAAATGATTTCTCGGGCTTTGTGCATCCCACGGGACTCTCCATCTCTGATCTAGATCATGGGTAGAATTTCTTAAATTTGTAAAATAAATAGGTGAAAGTAGTTTTTACAATGTTTCTCTGATTCAGTTTCAGCCCTTCTTGTGTCATGGAAGGCCTGGATGATTACCGCTGCACAGCGTGTCCACGTGGATATGAAGGCCAGTACTGTGAACGGTATGAACAGTCATGCTGCGTAGAGAGTAATGATGTTTAGAGATAGTATAATAAAGGATCATAATAGAAAAGTATTCATTATTTTCATAGCTTTATTATTTTCATTTTCACTGGTGGTTTATATGCTTTCAAAATTATTTTCCTATCTTTAGAGTTTCTCCAAAGAAACAAATTCTTTCACAATTTTCTAATCTGTTTTAGTCTATAAATATATATATACATATATATATACACACATACATACTAACATATACATGCATATATACCATCGTGTGTGTGTGTGTGTGTGTGTGTGTGTGTGTGTGTGTGTGTGAGTGAAGAGAAAGAGAGAGAAAGGGGGGAGATTTATAAGAACAAATAAATCAATTTCCAAAAGCTTATAAGTAGTTAATAATAACAAAAAGCTGGCCACACATAATTCTCATTTTAATTCTGTGGAAAATACTGGCTAGCACTAATTACACACACATCACTGTTCTGAGCACTCTGGCACTACATCAGCAAGTATATACATAATTCAGAATATAAATGGTACCAAGCATTCTTAATTAGAACAACTCAAACAATGAAGTGTTTGTTGTTCAGTTCTCTTTTTCAACAGGCAAACAGTATTTAATAAATGCTTCCTCTCACCATGTTTTTTACAAAATCTGATAATAGATGTATGCCATTATTAAATGGGATTCTAACTATAATACAAATGTTAAATTAAGAAGCACGATTTCAGACTGACTATCTAGTAAGTTTGTAATTAATATCTTCTGGAACCATAGTTTCTATAAAATCAGTATCCCGGATATTCAAGTGTATCACTGCCATTTTTAGTATGTTTTAGGCATTATCTCTAAAGTAACAAAGAGTAACTAATATTAACTATTAACATTATACACACATAATTTTTGCATAATTGGTAACAGTATAAACTTTTATAAAGGCCCATGGACATAGCCTATCTCCTCTAGTTTAGTTGGGTTCCATTTTTCTTACCTATAATAGCAAAATAGTTGATGTTCTACCTACTTTAAATTAACATTGTGAAGATCAAGTGTACAGAGGGTACTGTTGATGCCCTGCCTAAGCACCTTCACAGAAGCTGCTTCTCCCATGGGAGGGGCTACAAGGCCTGAGAATTGACCCCACCCTCCTCCAGCTGTTCAAAGTCCTTGACTAACTAGTATGAGAGTGCAAAGTTTAGCTTCTCTGACCCTAATTTGAACAAATTTTGAGATGTTATTTATGCTACAGAGCAATATAAACAGATATTAATGTTATCATTACTTGTTTAAGAATCTTCTTTTGATATTACCAGCAATGGTTGTATTAATAATGGAAATAAGTAGGTAACTAAATAAACTTGTTTTATAAATGCCAATGCAGTTTCTGTAAGTTTGCAAAGCATATTTGCAAACAATTCTATGTGGTAACTCTAAACACGATATCCAATACTTGCATATATATAAAACAGTGCATTTACAATTTCCATGTCAAGAGAAATTGGCAGCAATTAAATAGCTTAAAGCAACACAGGATTCAAAAAGATTTCCATTTGTTTTGGAGACATATACATCACTTGAATAGATATATACTTTAACATCACCACCAGTGTGCTTTGGTATTCATGCTTAGTCTAATATTCATTTCATGCCCTTGTAAACTCCAGCAGAATGATGACTGAAAGCATCCCTGCACACCCAGGAAATTATCTGCAGTAATTTATGAAAAGAAATGTTTGATGGCATAGCTACATTTATAAATTGAAGTTACCACTATCTGTGAAAGCATGTATATAGAAAAGACTGGAAGGTACACTGTAATGTCAATTATTGTCTTCAGGCAGCATGATTACAGAAGATTTATTTTTTAATATCCATTAATGTTTAATAAATAGGAGTTGGCAGTTTATATAGCATATAGATGATCAGGGTCATACACTATCAAATGTGAAAGGCTTGAATTGTTTTTGCAGTTATCCGGTGTTGTTACAGCTTTACATTCATCATCGCTAACATAAATGATCAGGTTCTATTTCCCTGAAAAATTGCTTTTATTCGGCTAAATTAAACCAAAGGTCTTGGTTAAATTTTTACTATAACCTTCCAACTAAATTTTTCCCACTTCTGAGAGATCCTTCAATCATTGAAATCACCTTATGACCTGCCCAAACTCATCAGCTTAGGTCTAGAACTGCTTACACGCCTTGAGTGTCTGCAGAAGTGTAGAAACCCTCCCATGCTCTTTCTTAGTTACTCTTATAATAAACTCTTTGAGCATTTAATCAATCTGAACCAGCATAGAATGCTTTCACCTTAATTTGTTAAGAAACAATTTAAGTGGATTTATATAAATGACACTTTTATTGAGCATATAGTGGAAATAAAATAACAATTTTTACAATAAACATATAAAAGCCTAATGTTACAGATAATTTTCTTCTTGCTTTGCCTTTTCTAACCAGGCCAGGATAAATTAACTTTCACAACCAGCCATGCAAATTTTTACAATACGAGGTCACTAAAAATGGTCCAAAATTATTTGATCAGTGCTAGTAACTTTTGGCTTCAACGTCCTATTATCTCTCAACTTCCTCCCATACTTGCCTTTTGAACAAAAATTCTGACGTTGATTACATTTAGACTAACTATATGTAATTTATTGTCCAATATGGGATACTTGAAGGAGAGACAGGAACTATAATTAAGCCAGGAAACAGGTAATCTGGGACCATTCTGGGTAAACCAGAGCATATGGTCTTGCCAGGATCTTGTAAAGTTACCACTTCCAGTAACATAACCAAGTGAATGAATGCATGGATGAGTGGAATAGTCATTGAATGGATTGCCTTTGGGTTTATCCAGTTGGGTTTTCCTTGTAATTTATCAAGTAGATGTTATGTATTTTATTTATACAACATTAGCCCACTTCCATGGACACACAATGAATAATTCATCTTGTGAAAGGAAAGAGCAATAGAATTAAATAAAAGACCTAGTTTATTGTCACTTAACTTGCTTCTTGTCACTCAATAAAATTCATGGGTTTGGCACCAGTGGAGGGGTTCTTGTCCCCTCTTCGGGGTATAAATCAAGAGAGGAGGTTAAACAGATTCAAAAGGGAAGAGGTTTGCTAAAAACTGGGTGAGAGGTCAAAGGGAGAGGGCGGGAGCTTGATGCATCAAGGCAGCACACACTGACAGAAAGTATGGCTCCCCTAAGTGCTGCTGGGGTCTGGCTTGCAGAGCGCTGGGTTTCTTCGCTCAGGTGCAGAATAGATCTCTCCTTCCTCCAGATTCCCGCCATTGGCTAGCATTGACTGGCTCAGGCACAAACGCATTGGTTTGGGGAGTACCAGATGGGAAACCTTCATCTTACCTGGGAGAGACTCAAGAAGTAACTGAAGGACCTTCCTATTCATCTAAGAGAGTCTCAGCCTGTCTCAGGTTGAACGATTCAGTCATTTGACATCTAAAATGCAGGAGCCTAGGAAAGGCCAGGAGTCGATATATAATTTTATTTATTTATAATTTTTGAAAAACAAGGCTTTAAAAAATAGTTTATGATCTAGAATAGTTGTGGGAAAACTATGGTGCACAGAACTCAGACCATTTCGTGATTCTGTATGGCACTCAAGCTACGAAATGGTTGTTGCAAGCAAACATTTACAATCAATTTGATGATAGGAACCACTAAATTTGAACCCTAGTTAAGTGAATTTGATACCTCGACAAGAATTTCTTTCTTTACACTATTATATTAGTTTTACTTAGTAGATTATTATTATAAAATAATTTGTACCAATTATTTTTATTATTCTAATATCTTGAATTCTATCAACAACAAAATAACATTTGGAATTTTTTCTCTCTCTTACTACATGATTTTGATTGTTGTCTCTTGACCGGCAAAGCTTAAAGTATTTATTATCTGGATCTTTATAGGAAAAGTTTGCTGACCCCTGATCTATTGACTCTTGCTATCAGTTTTGTTTCATTTAAAACAACACACACAACAGCAATTTAGAGACATGAAATCATTAATCCCCTTTACTTTGTCACCGTTTCAATCCAGGTGTGCCCCTGGCTATACTGGCAGCCCAAGTAGCCCCGGAGGCTCCTGCCAAGAATGTGAGTGTGACCCCCATGGCTCAATGCCTGTCCCCTGTGATCCTGTCACGGGGCTCTGCACGTGCCGACCTGGAGCCACGGGGCCGAAGTGTGATGGCTGCGAGCACTGGCATGCACGAGAGGGCACGGAGTGCATTTGTACGTATACTAACTTAGCTGTTAGTACTGGGGGCCTGGTTCCATTTCTGTCTCATTTCCAGTGAGAGACATTCTTTTGCAATAGCTAGTGCAGTGATGGCGAACCTTTTGAGCTCGGCGTGTCAGCATTTTGAAAAACCTTAACTTAACTCTGGTGCCGTGTCACATATAGAATTTTTTTGATATTTGCAACCATAGTAAAACCAAGACATATTTTTGATATTTATTTTATATATTTAAATGCCATTTAACAAAGAAAAATCAACCAAAAAAATGAGTTCGCGTGTCACCTCTGACACGCGTGTCATAGGTTCGCCATCACTGAGCTAGTGCTTCATTCTTTCCGACACTGTCTACAAGCCTTCTGCTGTTTGCCTGCTGCTTTTTGTCTCCATCCTGCTGAGCCAAGACCAGCTGAGAAAATCCTCAGCATGCTTTAGTCAGTTCTTTGAAGACCTACAACAACATGTCTGGAGGCAGATTTTACTTTTATTTTGTCCACCTCAGAGTTGGCATTGTCTTTGTGATTAAAGATCTGAATTTATTAAATCTTTTAGAATCTTCCTGATTTTATAATTGGCTGGACAAACACTTTTAGCCTGGAATTACAACAGACTTTTCCTTTCCTAGCTTTTACAGAAATCCAGGGGCTTATTGCTTCATACCTTTCTCTTGCACTGCAGAACCTGAAAGCATTGGCAGTGAACTTGAGTATTTTTATTCTCGTGTACAATAAATGAAGAGCAGTTGGCTCGCTCTTTCTCTTATTTTTTTTTCCATCTGCTTCTGGATTCAGTAATGCCATATTGAAAGTACATCAAATATCAATAGCTATATAATTATTGGATCTCCTACAAATTCTAATCTAAAATAGGTCACATAAATTCAGAGAGGGACTGTTATGTTACAGTATTCTTTTCCTTGAAGGAATTTACATTAGCGGTCTTAATTCTTTCTAACAAAGAGAAATATAAAATATTTCAGTATTTACCTATTTTAATGTATTTATGCATGCTAATATTTCTAGTTTTAACATATTATGTGTATCTAACTCTTAATGGCATCTTAATTAGAATTTTTGTGCTCTAGTTTTGTAAGCACTACCTCAAAAACTAAGGATGACTTTAACAATATGCGTACAAATAAAGGCTGGATGTGTTTGGGAATATAAATTTTAAAATTATTTTTCTATGTATTTCAAACATCTTTAATGAAAATATATTACACTTAAAATAAATGTCAAGTTTTTTGGGAGAGATTAAATGTAATAGACATTTACATTATATTCATTTCGTGGTATATTTTCTCAAGTATAATTGCATATTTTAATGATAATTTAAGTGGACTTCCAACATAATCCAGCTAGTTTAAGTTAATGTAGTTAAGTTAACGTAAATTTATTTAATTAGATTAAATTGTTTCCAAGTTAATGTAGATTTATTTAATTAGATAATTGATAGATACTCCTAATGTAAACACTAAACAGTCTTTTAATTTTAAATCATCAATTTTACTAATTATCCAGAAGTAAACTTAAAAGAAAATGATCACATTCAATGTGAAGCACAAAAAAGTACATAACATATTAAAAATCTGTGAGCGATACAATAATGGGATTATTTTCTGAACATTTCTTTTAAAGGGAGTTGTCATTTTGCCCATCAATAACAATGGCTCTAAGTTCTTATTCTGTTGATGATCAGTATTTTATAGACATTTAAATAAATTTACAGTAAAAAAAAAACTCAACTCATTTTTCCCCCCATCACATCTGTCAATTTTAAATCTCCCAGTGGCCCATAAGAAAATAATCAAGTGCCAACCTTCCAATTACGAAGTTATACCAGCCTGATAATGTTCATTTGCACTATTTTTGTCCCATAGGGAAATGTATTTCCAACTGCTATACATTACATTCAATTCAGTTGCTATGTCCAGAAAAATTTTAATATTCTTCTGGAGGGTTTTTTAAATATCTAGATACCTTCTCTGAAGTCTTTACAAATATTTTACAAATAAATACAATATTTCTCTTATATTTATAAAATACTTATAAAAATATTTTCACTTTATAAATGATGTATAGATTTTCCTTATTCTGCTCTTAAATAGTGGTTTCCATTTACTTCTAGGAATGTGTTATCTTTACCCCTGCATTAGCTTAACTATAGGCAATGCTACATAGAGTTCAGATATTTTTTTCTCATCTTATACAATTTCTCCTATTGTGGAAAAATATGCCATGATTCTAATATGTTGGCCTTTCCTAGATCTCAGTTATGGTTCTAGTTTTGAAATGAGATAATAAAACAAGACACAAACGAGGACATAACTCTGATTTATCCTCAGTTCTCTTTGTAATACTTTTTAATAACTTTCTCTATCCATTAGCTAGATTAGAGCAAGACACCAAAGAATGGATTCACCTGGCACATTTTACCTGCAGGGCCTGTTTGCAGCATGTGATTATAGAGGAATTTTCTGAGGCCCAGGGGTGGGAGAGGATGGAGGTAGCCTGGTTCAGGCAAGGAAATATTTTTCTAATAAGAGAAATGTCTTCTGAGAGAAGCTGGTTCTGAGCTTAGAGCCCGTGTTACCTCAATGAAGAATAAAGATAAAATGGACTAAAAAATGAAAAATTTAAATATATATATGATGTCAATACGGTAGTGATGACAAAACCTTATTCATCAGATATTGTTAAGTGAAGTCCTACCTTCTAGGCAGGTGAAAAGATACAATAGCTGGTGCTCACATTCCCTTCAATGCCTTTCATTGTTTTCTAAAAGGAATAATTTGAAAGAGCTCTGCAGTGTGAACTTCCTATGCATGTTGGTGATTTCTGAATAGATATTATTCAACTTCCCGAATCAGGACTTCTTCCTAGTAAGTTAGGTTAATATTAATCCAATCTCCTCTTTCAACTCTAATTCATAATTTACATATCATTTTCTAAAATGAGGACAACTGCCTGCCTCTCTGAAATTGGAAAATGAGCAAGCTATTATTTACTTAATACTAAAGTTTTATATTGTGAAACACAAAACTTGGCTTTGTTCATGTCCAATTTTCTGCAGACCAGTAATTAACACAGAACTCACAAGATGTTTAAAATAGGTTATGAGTGGCATAGTAAAATACATTGCTCTCTTAGAGAACAGAAATTAAAATTAGTAGCTGTTGGCAAGATGTTATTCCATAAAGAGTGCCTAAAATAGCATTTTATAAATACCAAATTGGTGCTATTTTATTCGTTGTATATGAAATATTAGGAATATATCAGCTTTTTTATGTATAATCATCTCAAATATAATATTTAAGATATTGTTTTGCTTTCCAATGTTGCAAAAGCAATCATGGCGTGTTTTTTACCTGAAATCTAAGGTAAACCTAGCTAAATGTGGTAATGCACCTGCAAAAACTCTATTTAGAAGCCCTAGCCGGTTTGGCTCTGTGGATAGAGCGTCGGCCTGAGGACTGAAGGGTCCAGGGTTCGATCCCGGTCAAGGGCATGTACGTTGGTTGCAGGCTCCCGGCCCTGTTTGGGGCCATGTGGGAGGCAACCAATTGATGTGAGAATGTGTCTCTCACATTGGTATTTCCCTCTCCCTTCCACTCTCTCTAAAAATCAATGGAAAAAATGTTCTCGGGTGAGGATTAAAAAAAACACAACAAAACAAAACTCTGTAAAATAGCACCTTCCAGCCACTTGGTGAATCCTGAGGTCTGAAGTTTTATCCAAACTTGATACTAATCTGCAGAGACACAGTCAAGATTATTATTATTAATAGCCAGTTGCCACCAATGATCTTATTACAATAATGCAGACCCTTATATATTATCATTAAACAGTGCTGTACTCTTTTAATGGCAGTTATTGTTCCATATATATGAGAACAGGAGCAAAATAATGGAATGTGGTTCATCATTTAAAGAAAATGGCATTTCCTATAATAAAAAATGACAAAAAACATCATCTGATCTCCAGATGCTACTTAGTGAGCTATGCTTTGGACATGTGACCACCCTCTGTCTTGGCCCCTTAAATGCCAATCTTCCTTTGCCTGAGGACTGAAGGGTCCAGGGTTCGATCCCGGTCAAGGGCATGTACGTTGGTTGCAGGCTCCCGGCCCTGTTTGGGGCCATGTGGGAGGCAACCAATTGATGTGAGAATGTGTCTCTCACATTGGTATTTCCCTCTCCCTTCCACTCTCTCTAAAAATCAATGGAAAAAATGTTCTCGGGTGAGGATTAAAAAAAACACAACAAAACAAAACTCTGTAAAATAGCACCTTCCAGCCACTTGGTGAATCCTGAGGTCTGAAGTTTTATCCAAACTTGATACTAATCTGCAGAGACACAGTCAAGATTATTATTATTAATAGCCAGTTGCCACCAATGATCTTATTACAATAATGCAGACCCTTATATATTATCATTAAACAGTGCTGTACTCTTTTAATGGCAGTTATTGTTCCATATATATGAGAACAGGAGCAAAATAATGGAATGTGGTTCATCATTTAAAGAAAATGGCATTTCCTATAATAAAAAATGACAAAAAACATCATCTGATCTCCAGATGCTACTTAGTGAGCTATGCTTTGGACATGTGACCACCCTCTGTCTTGGCCCCTTAAATGCCAATCTTCCTTTGTCCCCACTTAATCCCCAAGTACTAGTTCCTATTCAAAGGCCACTATGTCTAATCACTTTTGCTACAACTCAAAACCCTGTGTATTGTTCAAATCCAGGCATCAGAGAAGCTATAAAAGCAGCTTCTGTTCACCCTGTTTGTACCTTCTCTGCATCTGTTTTGTCAGTAAAAGATGTTTTGAGTTTCTTATTGTCAACCTCCTTAGCATAGGTCCAGGCTAACAACGTTGTAGAAGAACAAATACTCTGAATCTAGATGATTTTCCTGGTTATTAGCGATTAGACTCAGCGGTTTGTCTAACGCATTGAGAAAGCTGTTCTATTAATGGATTTAAGGAGTTGTGTGATTGAATTGTCATATAGAGGAGGATGATCACAATTTCTTTTATTTTCATTAAGAGTAAACTCCATTTTTTAATATATATGTATATTTTTAAATATATTTTTATTAATTTCAGAGAGGGAGAGGGAGAGAGGGATAGAAACATCGATGATGAGAGAGAATCATTGATCAGCTGCCTCCTGCATGCCCCACACTGGGAATGGAGCCCACAGCCGGGGCATATGCTCTGACCAGGAATTGAACTGTGACCTCCTAGTTCATAGGTCGATACTCAACCACTGAGCCACGCCTGCCAGGCAAGAGTAAACTTCATTTGATTACATTTTTCACTCTGCTAGATGCAAGAAGTTTATTGACCTCACAGAACAATAGAATTACATGATTTTAAAGTCAGAAGCAATCTTATAAGTAAGATAGTGTGATCATCTCCTTTTCTGATGTGAGGAAACATGCTGTTTGAAGGCTCTAGTTGGCTTGAAGCCTGGCAGGCCATGTAGACATTGTGTGACATGACCTAACGTTTCTAAACCTCATTTAATAATCTATAAAATGGAAATAAAATACTGCATACATGTATGTAAAGTATCTAAGCATAATAGATGCTCAAAAAATTCTAGACATTATTATCTCATGGTTATTATTTGATCATTTTTTTCAAAAGCATAATATTCTATGCAGCCCATCAGTCTCTGAAGAAATGTTTAGGTTAGGCTGAATTTTGATTTTCTATAATTATCTCTAATTCTAGATTCTTCAAATCACTGAAAACCTCTTTTATGACTGCCTTACATTTCTCACCTCTTCAAGTTTATATTTGTAGATTCATAAATACCCTGATTGTGACTATTTTTCTCATCTTTACAATGAAGACATTGGTAGTACTTCATAAAATTGCTATTAACATTAGATAATGATGACAAGACACAACATATTGTTTTCCATGTAGTGAATATAGAAGCTGCTTCCCCATTATTATTTATAGTATTACCAAAGTTTCTATTTTTCTGAAAACTTACACCATACTAGAACCATATTGAACTTGTTTTTTGTATGTATTTATGTACAGAATATTGTTTAACATAGATATTAAATAATGTTTATATAAAATTAAACCACACAAATTTATATTATACATATATCATAACTTGGTACATGAACAAATTCATCAGCCTCACCTAAAGCTTACAAAATACATTTCTCTCTATTCAAAGAAATAACAATCAGTTTAAAACCAATTTTTTTATTTTAGAAGCTGTTTATTTATATATAATAATAAGCTCTACATTCATACTAATCTAAAGGTTTCTTTTTGAAAGGGAAAAGATAGAAATATAAATCATATTCAAAGAACTATCAATGCCCTTAATGTGGAAGAGTTTAAAATATGAATATTAACACAAATTTTATCTTTTGTTGGAAATGTATATTTACTCATCTTATCCCTACTTGATTAGAGCAGACAAATTATGTATATTTGACTAAAATTGGTTAATAAGTTTGGCCTTTTCAAAAGTACTCAGTGCACTCATTTCAGCTTCTTTGGATTGGATGTAGCATGTGAATTTTTGTGACAGTAAGCCAGTACTTATTATGCATGGGGGACTCTGGTAGAAGTGTAGTATTTTGTACTAATTGCTAACAGAAAGATGGGTAATATCAGCAGTATGATTTCCCCTTACATATGCCCAGCTATAACGGTCTGAATTTAGTACTGCATTTGTTAATATTAGATACAAATTTATCCTGACACTTTTATAGGCAAAGTCTCAGAAACATTTAGTCATGTAAAATGTAATCATAGTCTTGAAATATTTGCTTTTGCTCCCATGCATTTTAGGAAGGATCTCACTTTATAAATCTAATTTCTATTGCTCAGGAGGAGAATGGTTTAAAGATGTTTTTTGGGGGCGTTAGGGGGTCCTGATTGTTAAATGGGTGTTAATTTACATTGAACAGTTATTGCACCCTTATGAAAATATGCTCTTTTACATAATGTGAATATTCCATGTCTCTCTACACTCTTCAAATCTTCTCTATCATAGCGAATTAAATGTGGTTTTCATTTGCATCCCATTTCCAATGTTTGTTGCCAGACATTTCAGACTTTTTGAGGGCAAATAAAAGTAGCTTGTGGTGTAAGTAAAATATTTTGTGTCAGAACAAAATAGCAAATCATTATGTAAAGGGCACATTTCTCCATGTGTTTATCTTATAACTGCACTAGACTTATCCAGAAGCTTTGAAAAAATCCCCGTGGCTGTCGTGTTTATAAGTCTTTCTGACCCCTTTGGACAGATGTTAGAATAAGACTTGGAGCACATATAAAACTTACCCTTCACTGATGGAAATGTGCTTGCACTTTGCTCCCCAAAAAGCAAGTGCAGAGACCATACGACATGGGATAATAATAGACCTTTGGACACAGAGACATAAAATGGAATCTATGAGTCCTTGAAAGAGCAATTAAATACATTTTCATTTCACAACTGAAGATGAGAAACCAAAACAGATGGGCAGGGGGTAGAATCAATGAGAGAAAAATTAGCATTCATTATGCCTCTTGGCATTCTCTTTCACCAATTTACTCTATAATATATTACAGTAAATCAGATCTAGTTCTGCATTACAGTCCCTGATTTCTTCTTGTATGAAATAAAAACTGAGAAAACTTTTCCCTGGAAAATTTTGGAACCATCAGTAAGGAGCCTCTAGCCATACCATTATCAATGAGCTGACTCAATTCCTTCTTGGAAATAGGTAGGTTATAAATTATGATAAATTAGAAAATGAACTAGCAAAAGATTTCTGAAGAACACAGGGTCCTAAAAAGCATGGTGAGATATTATAATATCAAGTATCTTTCAAGATCTTGAAATTGAAAAAAGAGCATTTGCTTACTTACCTCCCGGGAATATCTGCCCAAAATACATCTTCACTAGAAGTTAACTGGGACTTTTAAAACAATGATGAATTTAGACTCAGTGGGAAAGGACATTTCATATTCTTCATAACTTTTAATATAATTAGGGTTTGTAACTAATACTTCTTTTTAGTTTCTGTTCTGAATTTACACTCTAGATCAGGGGTCCTCAAACTTTTTAAACAGGGGGCCAGTTCACTGTCCCTCAGACCGTTGGAGGGCCGGACTATAGTTTAAAAAAAAACTATGAACAAATTCCTATGCACACAGCGGCGGCAAAAACACCCGGCGGGCCAGATAAATGTTTTCGGCGGGCCACATGTGGCCCGCGGGCCGTAGTTTGAGGACCCCTGCTATAGATCATACGTACAAAATTTGGGAAGGGTTGTCAATTCTCTACACTGCCACTCCAAAATCCAATAGCCTAACATAACACTGTGTATATCCTCAGATTCTATAGTTGGCAATTTGAGTTGGGCTCCATTGGATAGTTCTTTTGTTGTCATGCCTGAGGAGTCCCAGATGGGAGTCCCAGATGGCCTCATTCACATGATGGGGCCTCAGCTGGAGTGGTTTGGCCTGCCTTTCTCAAGATCAAGTTGCCTTTCTTCCTCAAGGAGGCTAATCTGGGATTGTTGACAAGGCAGCAGGGAGCCAAGAATGTGGATATAGAAAGTGCAAAGCCCCTTGACGCTGAGGCTCTGGAGTCAAACACTGTGAGTCAGAGTGAGTCATAGAGCCAACCCAGATTCAAGGGAGGCAAATAGACTCTACCTCTTAGTCGGAGGAGCAGCAAAGAATGGTCATTTTTACTGCTCCCCAAAAATGAGCATCATCTTTATCTGTTCAGTAACCCTTCTTTGTTGTTTCTTTCTTGATAATGTTTTGTATCTCTTTGCTTCCCCTCCATCCCTCTATTCCAATAACTCTTTTCTGGGTCATAACTGAATCACCTCATGAAGATATTTTAACAGTCACTTCACTGACAGCAGTCAGTCTCTGCCTTTTAATCTCTCTAACCATGTTCTTACCCTATTCTCCTGTTACTCACATATCTGTGTGATTCCCTATTTCCTATCACTGATCATTATGTTCTCACTTTCAGACATTTCCTATTTGGCCTCTCTCTCCCTCCTACTCTCCTTCTCCCTCTCTCAATTCTTTTCTTCTAACTCCCTGGTGGTATTCCCTAAAATATTGCCTGCTCTTCTTTCACAATGATATTAGTAAAGAACTATTTATTAATTGTTTACTATATGGAAGACCATTCCCTAGGTGCTATGATCAAAGGTAATGAAGGTCCCTCCTCTAGTGAGGGAGAAACAATAAATAAAGTAGTAAGATGGCCCCCACACACATGAGTGTTAAGGTAACAAGACAAAGGGAATGCTGTAGGATTGGTGGGGACAGTAATCGCAGAGTCATCACGGCCTTCCCCTCTGAGGAAGTAACTCCTGAGCACTTGACCTAAATATCCAAGAGCCACGTAGGGGAAGATGGAGGGAGAAGTGTTCTAGGTAGAGGAGGCAGCAGGCAAGATGATGTCTTCCAAATCCTTGCTCCCTCTAGGATTAGAGTGAACACCCCTAAAGTTTGTCACCTGGTTCAGTGGTTCTAAACACTGGTGGCATGATAGAATCATCTGGAATCTTTTAAAAATACAGATGCCTGGGTCTTACCACAGACCCATCAAATCAGATTCTCCAAAGGTGAGAAGGGGATTTACCTATTTTATCAATCCTCAGATAACTCTAATGTGCAGCCCAACTTGAGAACCACTGACCTACAGCAGTGCTTTTCAAGCATCAGCATGCACAGATCACATGGGCCTGCTTCTAAAATGCAGATTCTGATTCACTAGACCCAGGCTGGGTCCAAGATGATCCATTTGTAATAATTTCCATGGTGACGCCAATACTGCTAACCGGGTTGCTCCTGCAAGTGTGGTGCATGGATCAGAAGTGTCAGTATTCACCTGCGAGCTTGTTAGAAAAGCACATTCTCCCTCGGAGAATCAGAAACCAGGTGATTCATTCACCTTGAATAAGAAATCCTGAGGTGTGGGCCAGCCTTCCGTGATTTCAGAAGGTCTTTCAGATGATGCTTAGACCCACTTCAGTTTGAGAACCAGATTGTGTCCTGGTATTTAGACAAAGTCAACTTGGTACCTAATTGTGTTCCAGGTTGTGTTTGTATAATTGTTTCATGAAGACAGGTCTGTTGAGGCTTCTCAAGCACTTGCATTGACCTGAGAGTGTGAAGCCACAGTGCTTTCTTCCTTTCACTCACTTCCCATGCAGAGCAAATTCTCTTTCATTCTGGTTAGAAGGGGAAGAGGTGCAGCCCTCATTCCAGACTTCAGCTGCTGCCTCCAATGCCCCTTGCTTGCAAGGCCCCAGGAGCTTGCAAAGTCCTTGCAGGTGATGCTCCGCACATACAGGTGTCACCTGTGAGGATGTCATTTATTGAAAGCCCTGCTGGGGCAGTTTAATCCCTAAGAAGGGGTAATTGTAACTCACCTCTAACTGCTGTACTATCAAAAAAAATCACCCTCTGTACTGCTTCTCTTTGTTTACAAGCTTCCGTTAATGGTTTTCTCTCCATTAGGCAGCTCAGGGGAGTGCTGTTTAGAGAACTAATTGAATTCTTGACAGTTTTGGGCATGATCCAAAGCTGCTCCAACTATCCATATTATCTACTATGTATTTTTCTCTCATCTAACATTTATGTAGTTTTGATACTTCTATCTATAGAATATAAGTTAGAAATTATAATTATTTACATGAATGTAGAATATGAATATGGCAGGTGAAGAGTAAAATAAATTTTTTGAACTACGTTGAAACTGAATATGTATATTTTTAAATCCTCCAGAAGAATCAATATATTTTAGTTTTAGAAATTATACTATTTTTAAGAGATTAATTTGAAGAAACAATCCATTTTTTCTCTCCACCAACTCTACCACTAGGCCCGTTCCACAACCACCAAATTTGAATAGTCCCCCTTTCTAATCATTGAAAACATTATGAGCAGAACATTAGCACTCTTGGTACTTATAAAATATTTTTTTCTGTCCCTTAGCAATTATTTATCTACCAGACTGCATTAGGTTAATCATCAAAGTAGATATTTGTGGGGCTGCATCTGATCATGGACAGTAATGTGCTGAAAGATGAAGAGAAAGGGTTGGCAAAAAAAAAAGTAAATAGGTAAATAAGTATCATTATGAGGGGAAATGGAAATTATAAAAAGAAAAATTCTTTTGCATTTAAAAAAATCTTCTCGATATATGTCAAGCTAGCAATTTATACAGTTTTTGGATATGTAATACATGAAGCATGTGGAGACCCAATTGCTATAGATACTCCACAGTGAAGTCTAATGTAGCGTCTCATACATTTGCAAGCATTTTTATTCCCTCGTTACAGGTTTTCTCTAGATTGTTCTTGTGGAAATTTCTGGGGCATTATAATGTTATATTTCAAATCTTACTTCTCCTTTAATGCTTCTGCAATGCACTTGTTTTCCTCAAAATCCATTTGGTTCCTCAGTTTCTATTAGGTTCTGGGCGACAGGTATGTTTGCTCATTTGTTGTTCTTTTTATCTTTTTTCAACAGTCATTCATTTGAAAGTGTTAATTATCTGAGATGATTAGCATCATCTTTCACAGAATTATACTTGGGCCATAACATATTTCAGAGCTGAAATCTTAGAACATCTGCCTGTGACACTTCGCAGAAGTAAATCGTCTCCATTGCTTCCCTTTTGCAGTTTGTGGCGATGAATGCACGGGCCTTCTTCTCGGCGACTTGGCTCGTCTGGAGCAGATGGCCACGAGCATCAACCTCACGGGCCCGCTGCCTGCTCCATATAAGATGCTGTACGATCTGGAAAATAGGACCCAGGAACTAAAGGTAGGTTGGAGTGGGAACAGCAATAGCCAGGGAAAAGATGACAGAAGCCTCGATATAATGGGTAAATGTTCTTTCCATTACCTTGAATCGAGGCAAGCAGCTGTTAGGGACATGCAGAAGCTGTCTTAACCAGTGTTTTTCAAACCTGAGAACTAGAATATACAAATTACTGTTAAGGAAAAGAGGTGCATGTTCCCCCAGTGTTTGGCTTAAATTACTTTTATTATGTTTCTTAAATATGTGCAAACATAAAATCAGGTATGAACGCCTTATATTTACAGCTCCATAAAATCAAAACACACTAATTCTTACAAAAGCCTCAAAAGCCAATAAAATTCAAATTAAAAGCATTAATATAAAATAACAGATCATTTTTACTAAAAGCAAGTTGCTGCAGGCAATAAGATCATGCGGACTGCTTCCACATCCATCGGCACACATCATGCAGTAACCACGGCTCCCTCCCACCTTCCCACAATTTGGACTGGAGAGCCCCTTGCATGGGGTCCTAAAATGGCACTTGGCATCACTTGACAAGTCTGAATGGTTTATGTGCTCAGTCTGCCATATGATTGACCATGCATGCACATGTAGGTACTGAGGTCCAGTGGTCCTTCATCTCTCAGGTGCCCAGCCTGGGTTCCAGAAATCCGTACATTTCAGTTTCATATCAAAATGAAAACATAAGATTAAAACTTTGTGCTAGAGAACAGGTAGACCTTTGAAAGTACTTCAATAAGAACTAATTTGAAAAACACTATTCTAAAACATCATTAAAACTTTCAGTATTTAATGGAATAGAAGAAATAAAACGTTAAGGAAATTGAGGTTCATCTGATGAAAAAGATGAATGAAAGGGGACTACATATACACGTTTGGTCAATTATCAGATATTTTTTGAGCTGCACTTGGTTCCCTGGGGATTTCATGACTCCTATAATGTTCTCAAGAAGCTTAGAGTCTATGGTTTTAAAAAAATAATTAACCAATATAATGAAACAATTAGCAAAAGTACATAATTAACATGTGCTTAATAAAAATTTAACATACAATAGAGTACAAAGATTGGCAAAATGGGTAAGATTCAGAGTAACCAGGGAATGCATTATTAATGAGAGTGAGTGTAATTTATGTTGGAAAATGAAGCATAGACATAATTTTAATAGGCAGAGGAATATTGGTGAGGACTGGAGGGAAAAATGTAAGATTAATTTAGTAGGCACTGGCAGTCTCTTTTAGGAAATGTGTTTTTCAATTTAGATCATGGCCTTTAAGGTAAATGTTATTATCCCTGTTTTCCAGAAGAAGGAACCAATAACAATGATAGCAAGAATGACTAACATTTATTGACAAATATCTCTGTAGTAGGCAATTGACCAGACTTGCCTGGTCATTTAAATTCATTTATACATGAATTTAAAAGAAACTCCAAGAAGTAGGAAAGAAGTACTATATCATCTATACTTTTTTCAGGTAGGGAAACTGAGGCCCAGAGAAGTTACATGTGAGACCCAAGGTCACATGGCCAGTAGGCGTAGAGCTTGGATTTGAATGGAGGCTGTATTACTTTAGTGCCTGTGGGAAGGAAGCCACCTTTGCAAATCTCAGAGAGAAAATAACTCACTTGGGGGAACTCATTCCACCATAGGTGAGGTCTCCCTGACCCCAGGCCCATACAAACTCTTGCCACCTAATTTGAGAGAGCAACATAAGCAGAGGCAGTGTGAATTAGCAAAGCCTGTCAGACAGACATTAGAAGTCAGGCCTACCAATAAAAGATAATGCTTAAGTCTTGAGTGGGGCACGTTGAGATAAAGGACAACCTTGAAAGCTAGGCAGAGGCATCTGAGTTTACCTTGGTGGCCCAGTATTCAGGAAATGGGAAGAGTTTTAATAGAGAAGATGCTCACCAGTTATTTTTCTTATACATGGAGTGAATACAAAGAACATTAAACTAGAAATCAATAAAAGATAATGCTTAAGACTTGAGTGGGGCACGTTGATATAAAGGACAACCTTGAAAGCCAGGCAGAGGCATCTGAGTTTACCTTGGTGGCCCAGTATTCAGGAAATGGGAAGAGTTTTAATAGAGAAGATGCTCACCAGTTATTTTTCTTATACATGGAGTGAATACAAAGAACATTAAACTAGAAAAGCAAATATATAATTTTTAAAAAATAATACTTAAGCCATGGATGAAGTACTAAAGGGCCCTATGAAGGATCTTAATTTGCAGCCATGATCTAAGCCAGGGGATTTAGTTAGCTACTTCCTTAAGGCTGGGTGTTGGTCAAAATGACCTTGATTTTCCTTAAATTCCAATCTTTCTTGATTCTGTGTTTGAGTTCTTCTTCCATAATCCACTTATTATCTGGATTCTTGGGATCCCATTTTGATATTTTTAAACCTTAAGCAAGTTATTTACCGTCTTTGTTTGGTTCCTTTAACTGTGTTAATGCTCCCTGGGTTCCAGCTAGAGACTACCCGAAATGCACATTTTATGATCCAAACCTGGGTTTACTAATTCTTTGCAACAAGGGATACTGCACACCATAGGGAATTTGCGGTATCTCAATAAGAAGGCATTAGAAATAACATAGTATTATTTAATTATTAGTAGTACTAGGGTTTGTGCCAGGCAATTTGGGGCAGGTTCAAGGAAGTAGAACTTTGTGCTGGATTGGGGGCTGTTAGGAAGTGGGAGTAATCCCATACTTGAGTATTCTAATGAATCTTATCTAGAAGAAAGGAAGAACAAAGGGAGGCTAAAGCTCTGATCAGAAAGGAGGCAGTGGTCACTCACCTCAGCCAGAAAGTAGGATCTGGGTACTTCTGTGGTCTGTAGAGAGACCACAGTTTTGTCTGTGCTTAGACAAGATTATGGAGTGGTCTTATTTTGTTTCATTCATCACTGTCACAGAGTGCCCCTGTCTAACGTTAGCATCCTATGAGATTGATTATGTTCAATGGGAGAAGAAAATGGCCTTGTTGTGAGAGCCAGGCCAGCTCCTACCAACACTCAGGTCAGGCCAGTTAGTCAGTGGCTGGCCAGTTCCCTCGGTCAAGGACTCCCGTCCCCTTCACTCACGTCAGCCAGAAAGTGGGATTTGGGTACTTCTGTGGTCTGTACAGAGACTACGGTTTTGTCTGTGCTTAGACAAGATTATGGAGTGGTCTTATTTTGTTTCATTCATCACTGTCACAGAGTGCCCCTGTCTAACGTTAGCATCCTATGAGATTGATTATGTTCAATGGGAGAAGAAAATGGCCTTGTTGTGAGAGCCAGGCCAGCTCCTACCAACACTCAGGTCAGGCCAGTTAGTCAGTGGCTGGCCAGTTCCCTCGGTCAAGGACTCCCGTCCCCTTTTTAACCTGTAAATGGATTCTTGGTTGATTGAAATGTGAGCTTTAAAAATTCAGCCTTCATCTTGACTCTCCCCTTTACTGGCTATGTGATCTTGTGTAAGTTTTTAACTCTCTTCAAACTACAGTTTCCTCCTACACAAAATGAAATAACACTTACATCATAGAACTGGCATAAGAATTAAGTGAAGGGAACAACAACAACAAAAAAAGCCTGAAACAGTAATTTCTCAGTAAATTACTATCATAGAACTGGTATAAGAATTAAGTGAAGGGAACAAAAAAAAAAAAGCCTGAAACAGTAATTTCTCAGTAAATTACTTCAATTTGTAGTATTTGCCAGAATATTCTACACATATACATGCTCAATTGAAATAGTTTCTTTCTCTTTGCTTCAAAGGTGAGAAGGCTAAGTTTTTTTGTATATAAAGGGAAATGTTCTGTTAAATGTTCAAGCTCATGATCACTGGAAAAGCATTTACTAAAATGTGTAAATAAATGAAATCTTTTTCAGCACTTGCTCTCACCTCAGAGGGCGCCAGAGAGGCTCATTCAGTTGGCAGAGGGCAATCTGAATACACTGGTGACAGAAATGAATGAGCTTCTGAACAGGGTAAGTTGGCAAAATCCTAAATCTTCTTAAAACAGATAGATCATGTCAATCAAGGAAAATTACTTCAAAGTTCTGAAATGCAAATCTTGTTTTTCTGAATTCCCATTTTGGTGCATGAAATATATGTACTTTTGAATTGTTACTTTTGTCTCAAATAAAACCTGAGAACCCAGTAGCACACAAAAAGTTGGGATACTTGTGAAGTGTCAAGAGCAATAGCTAAAAATACCAGAATGGCAGTATTATCTTGAAAACTCTATCTAGTAGATTCCATGGTAAAGTTCTTTTTTTCTTTATCAATTCTGAATTTCAAAAGCACTGTCTTTGCCTATGTAAGGAAAAAAGAAAAACAAATGAAAATACTTGTAGCCTCTTTGATCTCCTCATGGGATTTTTGCATTTGTATAGAAATGCAGTCTATATCAGTATTCCCACACAAAAGGAAAATCTTCTTTATTGTGAAAATTCAAAGCATTTAAGACACCTTTTTAGAATCAGAATGTAAAGTCCATGTTGCTTTTATCAGACTCAAAACTGCAAGAGGGCTAAAGTTCTTTTTGCTGGTAGAGAATGAGTAAAACAACATAAAGTTCGCCATCTTGTGGCCAGAAAAATGCATGAACAGGAAAACTGGCCTGTAATTTAGGGATCCAGTTTGATTACCTATGAACGTTAAATGACAAAGGATATTGGTGCAAGAAGGTTTTTACAGATTATTTAGTCCATTTTTTTAAAGAAGACATACCTCAGGTCATACAGGGAAGTGAATTATTAATGGTCATGCATACAGTTCTCTAAACCCAGGTGTTATCAGTGGAAGTGGATGTCCTCTTCCCCACTGGGTGCTAAGGGAGGGGTCCTTACAATCCTCTATAATAATAAGACTGGACGTTTTTCTGGACCAAGCCGCGGAGGACGGGGGCGAGGCAGAGTCCAAGGCAGAGGCTGCCGTGGCGGCCAGGGGCAGAGCCCCTTGCAGAATTTCGTGCATGGGTCCTCTAGTATCTCTAGAAAAAGGATTTTCCAAGACTTGCATGGGAGGATGAGTGATTTTTATTTACATGGAATTACATCCCTGGGTTCCCAAAGTCCCATTTCCCTTAACCCAGTCCTGGAAGACGTGCAGCTGGGGATTCAGCAGAGCTAGGAGCAAAGCCAGCATCCAAAGTGTTCTTTCCATGGTGGAGTTGGGTTCAGTTTAGCATTAGGCTAGTTGCAGTTCATCAGTCCATTGTGTGGCATCCACATGGCTCTGAGCCATGTGGGTGAATGCAGCAGAGCCAAGAGAGCGTGCCCCCTACAACAAGAAAGCCAGGAGCCAAGAGGGCAAGAGAGTAAGAGCTTCTTTGTTCAGGGGATTAAATACCTCAAATCTTCCCATGCTTGCAGTGGCCATGCCTACTCTGGCCAGTGATCTGTTCCCAGGTGTGACTAACAGACAAGTACCTTTCCTATTCACCCAGATGTTACTGTGCATGTGTGTATTCTCCTCTCTGTGGGGAGTGGACTGGTGGCTTCCTGGGGAGTGTTAAACTGCAGCTTCCTGTCAGAGCTGCATAATGGCATGTCTACAATATTTGACCTTCCCTTTTCTCCTCTCCAGTTACTCATAAGAAGGTTAGTTGCAATAGTCTCATTTCACAACGGTATGACAGGGACCTTAGTAGGCCCAGTACCCAGCTTCCCACTGGCCCAGTATTGTTTCCACCACACCTGATGCTGGTTTAGAAAAATTTCCACAGAGAAATCAAATGGGCTTCTAAACAAAAAATCTTCTAAACAAAAGATGCTAAACCAGGGCCCTGATGTTACAAATAGCATACGAAACGCTTTTTCATAATCTCATACCAGCAATGTGGAATATGCAAATACAAAAGAGAGTTTCTTGCCAAATGTAGTTAGACATTAATTAAGGTGATGAGTATATTTATCTCATATTAATTTAATATTTGATGATTTTGTATTTGCTATGTGAACACAACTAAATAAGAAATTTTAAACAGATCATAAGCAGAGTAAACTCAATTCAACAAGCACATACAGTATGAATGTTCACCACATGCAAAGCCAAGCTAGGTGTTGGCAGATGAAAGATACAAATGAGGCTCAGCCTCTTTCTTCAAGGAGCTTGCAGTGTTGTATGTGTGTGCTGTGTGCAAAAGCATTTAGATGTGTGGAACAATTGCAAGTAAATATACAATAAAACTTGAAATAAAATAAAGAGATGTACCTGAGAAATACATACATATGAAATAACTTAATCTTGATAAAGGTAATTAGGGAAAATTCCATGGAACAGGTAGCATTTTATTCATTCATTGAATGAATACTTATTGGGAGTCTACCATGTTCTAATCTAGACCAATGGTCGGCAAACTCATTAGTCAACAGCCAAATATCAACAGTACAATGATTGAAATTTCTTTTGAGAGCCAAATTTTTAAAACTTAAACTATCTAGGTAGGTACATTGTTATTAACTTAATTAGGGTACTCCTAAGGCTTAGGAAGAGTCACACTCAAGGGGCCAAAGAGCCGCATGTGGCTCGCGAGCCACAGTTTGCCGACCACTGTTCTAGACACTAAGATAGTATGACAGATGCTGGGGATAGAGGTATAAGCAAAACTGACACCTCATGGTCCTCATTGAGCTGATTCACTCTAATTATCTCAGTGTAGAGACACAAGAAACATTTCGCTAGGGAGAATCGATCTTCATTATGTCTTAACCTTCATCCTTGCATCTTTCCAGCAGACTCTCCCATTCTACATTTTTAAAAATAGACATTATATGATAGAGAAGTTTAAGATTCAAAGAAAAATCGATTATAAAATACCAAATCCCATATACCCCTGCCCCTACACAAGCATAGCCTCCTCCTTACTAACATCCAATAGAGAAGTTTAAGATTCAAAGAAAAATTGATTGTAAAATACCAAAAGTTCCCATATACCCCCGCCCCTACACAAGCATAGCCTCCTCCTTACTAACATCCCTCACCAGAGTCACACAATTGTTACAACAGATGAACCTATGTTGACAAAGCATTATCAACTCAAAGTCCATAGTTTACTTTAGGGTTTGCTCTTGATGCTGTACATTCTAGGGGTTTTGAAAAATGTTTAATAACATGTCTCCACCATTACAGTATCATACTGGTAGAGTGGTTTCACTGACCTCAAAAACCTCGGTTCTCCACCTGTTCATTCCTCCCTCCTCCCTAACCCCTGGCAACCACTGATCTTTTTACTGTCTCTATAGTTTTGCCTTGACTGCAGTATAATGGAAGTTATACAGTTTGTAGCCTTTAAGGATTGGCTTCTTTCTCTTAGTAATATTACATTTAAGGTTCCTTCATGTTTTTTCATGTCTCTGTAATTGGTGGGGATCTCTCCTTGTACCCACCGGTTGCTGGTGTGAGTGGGCTTCTTGTGATATCACGAGAGAAAGAATTTTCTGAGACTCACCTGGGAGCATGAGTGGTTTCTATTCGCATGGAATTAAACCCGAGTTTCCAAGCTCCTATTTCCCTTCACCTTATCACAGAAGCGTAGCTGTGTCTTCAGTAGAGCTAGGATTGAAGGTGCCGTTCAGTTTCCATTCCATGTCTGCACAGTCTAATCCAGCATCAGGCTAGCTTAGCTTGTGTTCCCCACTGAAGTCCATCAGTTCATTGCATGTGGGGTCCTCAGGGCCACATGTCTATGGAGGGAATGTAGGCAGGAGCAGAGTCAAAAGAACCAGAGAACCAAGAGAATTGACTTCTCTGTTTTGAGATTATGTATCCGCGAATTTTCATGGGTTTGTAGTGGCCTAACCCCTACCCCATTATCTTTATTCCCACTTTGATTGGCAGCAAGCACCTTCCCTATGTCACCCCAACTTCACTGTGCATGCCCCTCACCTTCCCTTTTGTCTGGTCCCTTCCCCCAGTATTTTCCAGAGAATGGACCAATGGTTCCCTGGGGAGTAGCTTCCTGGTGAAGCTGCCAAGATGGTCATGCCTATAATGTCTGGCTTTCCCCTTTGCTCCTTTCCTATTATTAATAATTAGCTAATTACAATGTTATCAGCTTGCTAGTTCTTTTTTTTTTGTAGCAATGAATAATATTTTCCATTGTCTGACTGTACCACAGTTTATTTACCTATATACCTACTGAAAGACATTTTGGTTGTTCCCAAGTTTTGGCAATAAATCCACTATAAACATCCAAGTACAAAAGTTTTCAATTAATCTGTGTAAATACCAAGGAGCACAATTGCTAGATCATATGGTAAGAGTTTGTTTAGTTTTGTAAGACATCACCAAACTATTTTCCAAAGTGGTTGTACCATTTTGCATTCCCACCAGCAATAAATAAGAGTACCTATTGCTCCACATCCTCACCAACATTTGGTGTTGTCAGTGTTTTGAATTTTGGCCATTCTAATAGGTGCATAGTGGTATCTCATCATTGTTTTAATTTACAATTTCCTAATGAGATGTAATGTTGAGAATTTTTAAAATATACTTATTTATCATCTATGTCTTCTTTGATGAGATGTCTGTTCAGGTCTTGCTATGAAGGAATGCTCTGTCCCCTCGAAACCCCCAAGGTGATGATATTAGTAGGTGAGGTCTTTGGGAGATGATTAGGTCATGAGGTTGAAGCCCGCATGAATGGAATTAGTGCCTTTACAAAAGGGACTTCAGAGAAATTATTTGACCCCTCCTTGCCTTGTGAGGACACAGTAAACAGATACTGTCTATGAGCCAGAAAGCAGGTTCTCATTAGAGACTGAGTCTTCTGGGGAATTGATCCTGCACTTCCCAGTCTCCAGAACTGTGAGAAATAAATTTCTGCTCATTATAATGGCATTTTGTTACAATAACTCAAAGGAACAAAAACAAGGTTTTTTTCTCATTTTTTACTTAGGTTGTTTGTTTTCTTATTAAGTTTTAAGAGTTCATTGTACATATTGGATATTTTATCGGGCATGTCTTTTGCAAATATTTTCCCCCAGTCTGTATCTTGCTTTCTCATTCTCTTGACAGTGTGCTTCATAGCACAGCCTTACTAATCTTCAGTTACTTCATCCCACCACAGAGCCTTTCCACACATATTTTCTTTAGCCTTGAAGTAAACTACCTCCTCCTACATCTTGTTTACTTCTGTTAATTCCATTTCACTTTTCAAGCCTTAGCTCATGGAAGCCTGCCTTATGGGAGCCCTCTGTAACATTCTAGGTCTGATTAGATTTTTTCTATAATTGCCTTCTACAACTGTATTTTCTCTTCAGTTTATATTTTTAAATTTATTTTCATGATCATTTGACAAATACCTTTCTGCCCCATCAGACCATTTGCTCCAAATGGACAAGAAATGTATCTTTTCTCACCACAGTATCACCAAAACTACTCACATAGTAGGTGTTCAGTTAATATTTGTTAAATTAAGTAATTAACTAATTTGAATAATTTAAATAATAGCGTTCAAACAACCATATGAAAGGTAGAGAAACCCAAAAATAAGTACTGATTTTAAATTTCTCTAAAGTATACTGAAATTAGGAATATATTTACAATTCTATTGAATTGGATTTTTTTTCTTTAATGAACATTTTTTAAATGTTTATTTTACAAGAGGAGAATGTTATTTATGTGTTAGACTGATTATGTAAAAAATCAACGTTTAGCTTTATTTACTTTGTCTTTTACTACTTATGTACAATTTAAAAGCAAATTTAAATGAAGATTGAACATTTCTAAAATGATTGAGTTTTTAAATGATTTAAATATCAATGATATATGTGTTCAGTACCTTGTTTATAGTTTTAAAAGGTTTAAGTTGCCAAGAACCTTTTTTATAATTTCTGCTATTATATTTTAAAAGAGAGAGAGAGAGAGAGAGAGGATATACAATAAATCATACTTGTTTGATTCGGAACTTTCAAAATTGACACCTGCAATATTTAGGGGGAAATTCCTCATGGAACTGACTTATTATCATTCCACAGGGTCAGTTGGTTGCTCCCTGTCTCTTTCCTTGTGTGTCTATCCTAGCATCATGCCTAAGGAGTACTTCACTGACATACACAGAACTGGTAGTTTTTGAAGATGACCCTTGAGAATAGCACATAAATGATTAGATCTGAAATTTAATTTTAGTGGGAAATCCACATAAGCCTGTATATGCAAAAATGGATGGCATCTAAGCAATGTTGTCCATTCAGTAGTTAGATTTTCCCCATTAGATTCTAGTTTTAACATAAAGAAGGCAGAAAATGAGAGACGCTAGTAATATCCAACCAAGAAAATGATGTGCAGATTTCAAGAGGCACAGTGAGAACTACTCAAGCTAAAGCAAGAAAGTAACAGCTACATTGTTCAGAAGCAAATGAATGTGCGCCTAATGGTAATGCATGCTGCCTAGAGAGAAATACTCCAGAAAAAAAAGAAAAAAAAAGAAAAACATACCTATTTGAGTAAGCTTGAATGTAAAGAAGAAAAGGTAATCAAAAGGAAGACAGATATGTACAAAGTACTGCATAAGGCATCATTTACAACAGAACACTAGAAAGATTATAGGACAGAGGTAAGAGGTTGTGAAAATAAGAAAATCAAAGATAAAGAATGAAAGGAAGATTGTACAGCATATTAAGATAAATGATAAGACATTTGTCAAATACTCAAAGGAAAATATAATAGTGAATAAGAGGAAAGATGATTAAGGGATGGAGATGGTAATTTAATAAAACACAAGAAGAGCCAAACTGTACCAGACAGATAGCTCCTATCGTGTACTATTTAACATTCATCTGTAACATTATCAATAGCCTTTCCTGGGTGAAACTGACTTTTGTGGATTTCACGTTTTTACAGTGATCCCACTATCTATCACTACTCCTCATTTGTCAGTGCATTGGTCATAGGCTTTCCTTATGGAGTCTCTCATGGGTGGTTTTGACAAGGGTGACTCTTCAACTAAATTACTGTGTAATGAGACATGATACTTAAAATATATATCTACATGCTGTTCTGATATGGATTTTTAAATGTTAATTTTCTTAAACCTAAAGCTTTATGCACATAAAGTTGTGCATACATTACAGTGGTTCTCAACCTTCCTAATGCCATGACCCTTTAATACAGTTCCTCATGTTGTGGTGACCCCCAACCATAAAATTATTTTCGTTGCTACTTCATAACTGTAATTTTGCTACTGTTATGAATCGTAATGTAAATATCTGATATGCTATATGTGTTTTTCGATGGTCGTGACCCACAGGTTGAGCACCACTGCATTAGAGCAATGTCTCTCTTCCCACCCAGAATGTTCCACTTTTTCTGTGTTTTCCTAGTGTTCCTGGATGTTTGATACAGACAGAATATTTAAGGGGAAATTCTGTCAGAAAAATGTGTGTTTTCTCCTCCATTCCCTGTGTGTAAGTTTAGATAAGTCACTTAACCTCTCATATCTTTATTTTAACCAGTATAAAACTAGGGATCATGCCTTCCTCTATGTATCCCTAAAGTCAGAAAAAGTAAATGAGACACTTGGGAGTACTGTAAGCCCGTCTGAACACACATATCAATCTGGGGTATAGCTGAGCATGACTGGATCACCCATTATTTAGAGTGTTAATACCATAAGTCAATGCCTTTTGGTACAGGAACCTCATACCACCCCCCCACACACACCCCCCTTCTAGACAACATCCAAGAGAGGCAGCTCTTCTTGTCTATGCAGAGGGAAGGTCGCCTTCTTTCTCAGTGAGCACTGTGCTGGCCCTGATCAGTCCTGCCCACCCTAACCCCTGCCCCCCTAATCCCTGCCCCCATCCACACCCACCAGCAGGGTACCCAGTGTGTAATCACAGGGTCGTTTTGAATTGCCATGAAGCCAGTGACTAGAATGCAGTGTGTTGGAAACTGAAGGCTCTCAGGCCTGGCTCTCCTCTTAAGCACTGAGCTACAGCTCTTTAGCAGCAGCTTTTTCTGAGGCTCTGAAAAACGCCCAGAACACTGCCCAGCCATCCACATTCACTGGCAAGCATAGCGCCAGGCATATGGCCAGTTTGAATGGTATTGAGAAGGCATATGGAGAGAGATTTTATTTTCCATCAACAGGCTTTAGAACATCAAAGGGATAGTTGATTTGATTATCATTATATCGGCCAAGCACACAGCATCATTGACCTTCTATAATTTGCCAGACCACTACGCCTGGCACTCCGAGGAGCAAAGAGAGGTAAGACATAGCCCCAGGCCCCAAAGATGAAGGTTAGATAGATATGGCAAAATACCTAACAAAATAATTACTCAAAATAGTCATGAATGGTGGTAATGATCATTGTTTTTGAACATCTAAGAAAGAGGAGCGTGGGCAAAATAGTCAGGGATGGCTTCACAGAGCAGGTGATGTTGGAACTGAATCTCGAAGGCTGGATTTATTTTGGATAATTGGAGAGGAGATAAGCAGCCACAGTATGAACAAAAGCTCTTTACAGGAATGTTCATAGAAAGGTAGGCAATAAGGATGGTAATAAGGTTGGCAAGATTAGTTAAGAAAGTATTGTTTAGTCAATATATTTAACAACATTCACTCAATATTTGTTTAAGGTAGGCATCATACTAGGAGCTAGATATAAGTGATGAGCAAAATAGACCAAGTTCTTGCCCTCTTAGAGCTTACTGTGTAGTCAGAGAGGTAGCCAATAAACAGGTAAGCCAACACATAAATAAGTAATTCTACAGTGCAATGCTATGAAGGAAATGTTTTGCTGCAGGAAGTACAGAAATCTAGATAGGTGCCCTGGAAATGGCCACACCAAGAAGAGATACTTATTAAACTGAACACTAATGGATGACAGGGATCCAGTCACTGAAAGCATAGAGGAAAAGCTCCTTCCAGGCAAAGACAACAGGATACAACAAAGCCCTAAGAAGGGAGGAGTTTGACACATTTCATATACTACAAGGAAGCCAGGGAAGTTGATTGCATAGGGTCTTATTCATAACTCTTTTAACTTGTTTCTGAGCATGTGGCATGTGGAATTATTATTTTAATATCAGAGTTTATTAATAATGATGCTTACACCTTACTGTATAAACTAATTAGGTAAGTAGAAGTCAAGGCAATGAATACTATCTTGATTATCCAGAACTTAAAAGGGACAGTGTATTGATACACGTGTATTTTCAAAAAATGCAATGCTTTGAATGATTAAGAATTGTTAAACTCAAATGTACAAATGTTTATGTAAATTATGATATTTTGGTAATATAGGTAAGATGTTGATAAAGAAAAAAATTAAAGTTCAAATTACATTTTATCTATAGTAAGAGATTCTAGTGTTGGTGATGCATTAATTCTTATGAGATATTATAAGATGACCATAATGTAGATCAACTCCCATATTATAGTGTTCTATGACATGTGAAAATAGGAGTGATATCATAAAGTACAGCCAAGTCCAGACTAGAGAAACATCTAAAGCAGTTTAGACGACCAACATCTTATGCTGTTGGCCTTCGTAATTCAAAAACAACATTTAAAAAATTATACCTGTGTATGTATGTGTGGTGTGGGTGTGTAAGAAGTTTTTTGACCCATCTGAGCCTTGAATCTAAAAGCTAAAATAAATTCATTATTAATGTTTTAGGAGTTAATCCAGTGCATTCTAATACATTGACCAACACCCTCCAAATCATTGGGTATATTATATACTGCAAACTGTAAAGAGGAATTTCCAAAGCTCCCAATGGATTCTTATCCTTGGTTAAAAATATGATAATAGTTGGACTTTATATGCTATCATTTTTACAAAACTTTTTTTTTAATTTACTAAAGTACACTTTATCTGTGGTGTGTGTGTGTGTGTGTGTGTGTAGGGGGTTGTTTGTTTTTGTTAATCCTCACCTGAGGATATTTTTCGGTTGATTTTTAGAGAAAGTGAAAGGGAGGGGGAGAGAGAGAGAGAAAAACATTGATGTGAGAGAGACACATCGATTGGTTGCCTCATGCACATGCCCCAACCAGGGCTGGGTATCCAGCCTGCAACCGAGGTATGTGCCCTTGACAGGAATTGAACCAGGTATCCCTCAGTTCTCCAGCCAATGCTCTACCCACTGAACCAAACCAGCTAGGTCCATTTTTTCAAAACTTTGAGAACTTTCATAAATTAAACCTCTCACTGCCCCCTGGGAAATAACAAAATGCAAACAATTTCTGTAGCATCTCCAACCATGTTCTGTGCTGGCCAGACATTTAGTTCTATTTAAAATCCACTTTAATATTTTTAAAAATATAGATTCTTTGAGCATCTAGAATGCAAGCACTCTGGTACAAGATTTTAGAGCATTAATATAACTCTGCCAACTGGGACCTTATTCAAATTATTTTGAGGCAGTTTGTGATTCTTTGATTCATTAACTATAGTTAGCTTATTCCAATCTCTCTATTTTAAAAGAAGTCATATTTATTACCATGTGCATACACATAAAAAATAAACTGTAAACCTATTTTAAGTTCCTCTAAATCTTGTAGTATCTTTTAAGAAACTTTAAATGTAACACATGCCATTTTTATTTGGCTAAACATGGTATGTCTTAACTATGAATACATGAAATTGATTCCATTGTGTCTAAATGGTATCTTTAAGTGTGAATAAGGTGAAACTGTATGCGGATTCTCTTTGGGAAGTGAGGCTGTTTTGGGGTTCTGTTTTATTTTGTTGACAGTAATGTATGGTTCTGTGATTAACACCCATCTTTTTTGGTGATGACATATGGGAAAAGTTAGCATTTACTCTGCTTTAATGTTTTACTGGCATCTTTAGAGTGTTATCAAACAAGCATTTACTACTTAGTAGCTAAGCATTTCCCCCACTTTGTTTCTTTAATTAACGTATTGATTTAAACCGAATCTATAGGATCAAGCTGATTGAGACAGACTGCCTGGGCCTCCATTATTGCTACACTCCATACTTTTTCAGTAAATAAAATATGGATAAAACTGAAACATAGAGAGACTGAGGAATTCATTAAAGACTTTTGGCAACAATATCTTAAAAATATTTCAAAAATAATTGTGCTTGATCGCTTCTTCTGTGCCATTGCCTGTAACGAGGGTTTAAAAAAGACCAAATACAGCTCTCTGATTCCCATTTAATGGAAGAAGTAATAAAGTTTAATTGTATATTTGAGCACAGGGCGTCACTTCCAGTACATCTGATCAATAATTCATTGATTGCCTTTGGCTCAAAGTAATATCTGAAAGAAAACGTAGCCAGAGGGAGTTTATCTAACAGTAGCTTCATCATCTCTATTAATTATGCTTTTCCCGAATTTGGATCATTAGGCTACCAAAGTGACAGCAGATGGCGAGCAAACTGGACAGGATGCTGAGAGGACCAGCACAAGAGCGAACTCCTTAGGAGATTTCATTAAGGGACTTGTCCGGGATGCAGAAGGTATGACAAAGGCCACAATGTAATCATGATTTCTCCCAACAAAAAAAAACAGAAAGAGGGATTATACAGGACTGGAATTTCTCTAGCAAGCGATGTCACTTCTAAATTTGAGAGTTGGATTTTAAAAAGTATGTCGGTCAAGTTATTCAAGGGCATTATCTGCTGAGTGTTAAAGTAGTGACAACAGCCCATAAATTAGTCTTTATGAGTGCAGATAGAAGTAAATTGAAGGTAGTCTTTTAGGAATGCCTCACATTTTAAGGAGTGGCCATGATGATTAAATAACTAATGGGAAAATTATGCTTTGCTGTTGTTTGTATTCAAATCTAGTTAAAAGATGGTTAATTTTGTAAGCTAATTTTGTCAATCTGCTCGGAACATTAGAGAAGCACTTAAATTTCTCAGAATGCCTTTAAAAAACACTTGGTGTGGTTTTAATGAACATCTGTTGCGGGGGCCTCGGAGGTGCTGCCTTCCCCGAGCTGCAGTGCATTTAGCCCACAGTTCTCTCTCTAGGAGTTAGTTCTTGGCATCTGCTAATCTGATGGAGAATCAAAGTGCTTTGGGCAAAAGCCCGGATTGAGACAATCTTAAAGAAACAGCTAGTAAAAAACTAAAAAGCCCACTAGTTCTGAAATATCTATTAATATACACTAAACAAGCACTTATGTTTAGAAAGTAGAAAAGGGCTTGGATTATTTTTGTGGTTTTGCTTTTTAAAATGGAAACATTTGTATTGCTCTACAGTGCTCCTCATTTTAGGTAGTTTGCTTTGTAAGACAGCCATGAAGGCAGGCAGCCCATGAGATAAACCTTCAAGGCAGATCCTGGCAGGTCATACTTGGGAATCACTGGCCCACAAGAGAAAGAAACTCCCAATGATTCCCCACTGCTAGCAGCAACAGCATCTTAATCTGAGGCTTAATCTGAGGCAAAACATGTCAGGATCTGAAAATGAAATTGCTCAACTGGAAAAATCTCGGTTAACTCCTGTGGTTAATCCTCTGCCTGATTAAGTTGTTGTGCTTTTCCTGGTTTCATTTTTCATTAATGCTACTTGAAGTATCTACCTTCCACAATGAAATATATATAGTATATCCCAGTGCAGGTACAGCTATTTCACTGTGTCTGGGTCTCTGAAGGCACTCATCAATACTCCAGGAACTTTCCTTTTCCTTCTGCCTCAGTCTCAAACACTCAACACCCAGAAGCCTGTCCTGGGAACCGACTTTTATCATTTTAATCAAACATTGGTGCCTAAGAATGAATGTTAATACATGTATCAGTACTGATTACTTCTCTACCTTGTTCCCCCAACCTCCCAGTTTGTGCACCACATAAAGGCCACCAGCAGGGGGCAGAGTGAAAATGATATTTACCCCAGGCTTTGCTCACCATCCACAAACTGTCCATGGGGAAAAGGGCTCAGTGTCATCAAAGGTGTCTCCCAAATTGGGCATCAGTCAGGTGGTCTGGTTGTGGCTGTCTAACTGAGGCCCCTTTGTCTAATTCACATGAAGCGCCGTGTGGGATAGCCGTGAGCCTGTACCTGAGGAATATGTGAACACTGCTCTCTTCTTCCAGCAGGTACTAACATCAATGGTTACAAAAACCATGACCATAGCCCTTCATAAAAGAACTTTGGCAGAATTGATCCAACTGTTAACATTTCATGAAAACTTAAATTTGAATATCCTAGAGTTAAACTGAATCCTGACTGAGATGTATATATGTACTTGGTAGTATGGGGGTTTTTTAAAAAAGAAAAGGAAACTTATCAAAAGCTGTAAGTGGGTGATACAACATATCCACACCCTTTTGTTCTCTTACGATGATAATAATTGGAATAATCATCAGTACTCTTAGGGTTTTTTAGTAGCAGTAAATGGCTGTGGGAGAAGTGAATGCTTCGGCCTGGCCTTATCTTTTTCAGTTTCATTTTTAGATGGAATACCTTACTCATCCTGTCTTCTACCATAAGTTATGGCCTCTTCACAGATAATCAATCTTTATTAATCTAAGGTATTCCTAACTCAGTATAATTTTTAAAGTGTGCTAAGCTATGACTTCTGATTAGATCATGAATGAACTATATTTTATTCCACACACTATTAGAATAAATGAGTGAACATATATAAACCCATTAGTGTTATGTCCTGACATATAATGGGACTTAATAAATGCTAGACACCTCTCTTTTCTGTTTCTCAGATCACAGTAGTATTTGTCATTTGTGATAAATATACCCATCAGAGAATACTTTCTTTTCAGGTTCATTGTGAAAAGTAGCTTTGCTTGTCCTGAGGAATTATTTTATTTGTATATTGCATATACTGTATAACTCTTAAGTACCTCATTTCTGTCCTCTGCTATGCCTTAACTACTAAGATGCTTAGCGCTAGATTTAGACTCCTCTGCACCAAATATCCTGGTATGCCTTTTTGGTCCACTATAGGAACAGCCAAATCTACTATTGTTTTTCTTGAAGTCTAAGACATAGAGGCCTTCTTAGATTTAATTATCAGCATTGTAGCACTGTTCCCACATAGTCTGCTGGACCAAAGAGCTTTCAAATCAGTCAGTCCATGGTTAAACATGACACAGCCTCGGTAATATATTACTAACGATAGGAGTGGACTCTTGAGATGGTTCTTTGGCTTATGTCAAGGTATGAGTGTGAACCGGTTGACCAAGAAAGAGCCACCCTCACTACCTTCTAGAAATACAGCACCTAAGCAATAATGTCTACCAGAGGGCTAGGAATGGCCATATTTGTTCTTTAAAACTCCCGATTCAAATTGTTCTGCAAATTAAACTGTGGCTATTTCAGGAATGAGGGGCTGACCGCAGCAACTTTCTAACCAAAAACATGTATCATGAAAAAAGAATTAGAAAGATGCATTTTGGAATCAGAGGTAGCAACTTAATTCCTTCTACTAGCCCAGTGATTGTCAAACTCTCTAGCATGAATCCAAAGCTCCTGGAGGACTTGGGGAAACACTGACTGCTGGTCCCCAACCCTGAAATTGTTAACTCAGTGGGCCGGTGGTGGGACCTGCATTTCTAATAAGTTTCTAGGTGATGCTGATGCTGCTCATTTGGGTATCACATTTCAGAGCCATTGTACCTACCCACCATGTGACACTCACCACAGCAGCTCTACTTGGTCTGCTGAGGTGCACCTGTTTCAAGAGCTCTGCCCATATCATCCTTGGAACAGCTCTTACCAATGCCAATCAGAAGAGTTTCTCTAGGACAGAAATGAATTTCAGGACTCTTTATGTCTTAAAGAAGTCTTAGGATACAGCCTTGAATGGTAGAAAATGCCTCTGGCCAACCCAGAGCCCTCATTCTAGGGATTTTCATAGGTAATATTATAGAAGAGTCTGATGGATAAAGGGGTTTAAAAAAATCTTTCAACTTGTTAAATTAATGTTCCATAGAACACACTTCAGGGAAAGTTGGTCTAAAACTAATGGTAGAACTGCAAGAAAGTTTCTATTCACCAGTTTTTCAAATTTTTATTTGACATAGAATTCGTTTTTCAAATGAAATTTTCCCCAGAATACCAACCTATAAAAGAAAGTCTTGACAGAACAGACATCATTTGTAATACCTGACGCACATGGAGAATCCTAAATTTCCGAAGAGCACAATATGAAACCCCATTTAATGCATAATAAACACAGACTCTTACGATGGGTGTTCTTGCTGGAAGGTATCTTGGAGAATCTATAACGCTTGTCCCTAGACCAGGACTCCTTTCCTCACCCTTTAAAAGCATGAACACAAATGTGTTAAAGTACAAAGGCAGTTTTGTGTTTAGATATCTCATCACCGATAGTATTTCTGTACTCAGTATTTTAAGATAGACTGAATATGGTTGTGTCTTACCAGCTATATAGACCTTATGTTTTCAGCTTTCAAGTGTTATGCTACATGTCTCATTTTTTTACCCTTTATCCTGAAAAGGATTTAAGCCACTTCTTTTTTTCCTGTATTTCTTCCTTTTGAGGTAAAAAATTTTTAAAAAAAACAACACTGCTTTAATTACCATGTCCCCCAAAAGAAGCATATTATGGAGAGATGCGTCACATTCCCCTGTTTGTTAAGGATTGCTGTATTAATTGCCTCGGTTTCCCAGCAGGAACCCATGGCAGACCACATTTCATTTGGAGATGGAGATGGTGGGGAAGAGCAGATGTTGAGTGGCATTTTTGCAAGTGGCAGTTTTGTTTACTAATTTGCAAAATTTGTTTTACCCCCTGCAGCTGTAAATGAAAAAGCTAAAGAAGTAAATGAAACTCTAGGAATTCAAGACAAGGACTTTGAGAAAAATTTGCAAGGGCTTCAGAAAGAGATTGATCAGATGATGAGAGAATTGAGGAGGAAAAACCTAGATATACAGAAAGAAGTTGCTGAAGATGAGTTGGTGTGAGTAGATTGTCTATTATGTCTTCATTTCATAAACTGAGCTTTCGAAATTATTTACCGTTTTATAAATTTTTCATCACATATATGAGTGTAAAATACTTTGCTTGCTTTTAGTTTTTATTTACTTAGTTATAATTTATCTTGCTCTAAAATGGATTGAAAATATGTTTTAGCCTACATATAAATAATCAAGTAATTGATCATTTCTCATGCTGTCCCTTCTATAGTTAGGCATATGAGCTTGCTTTATTAATTGCATTTATTTGGAACTTTTAAACTATCAATAGTTTTTTATTTTGATGAAATAACCTTTGAATAAATAAATGTATGAATTTTACAGGCCATCCTATAGGTTTAGTCATCTCATGGAATGCTAAATAAGAGCCGTTAAATAATAAATGCTTAATGCTTTGAAATCAGGGTTGGGAGCTGGAGGTTGGAAATAATAGTATCAGTGATTGTATTGATGCTAATTAACCCGTATGACCACACACTCAATAAAAAAATACATTTTACATTCATAGTGATGGGATTCACAGTGATGGGATTAGTAATACTTAAATAATATATACTAAACTAACAACATTAACAACATCTAAGAACCTGTTAAAAATCAAATGATCAAACCTCACCCCAAAACTACTGAATCAGGAACTTTGGGGATAGAGCCCAGCAATGTTTTGACAAACACTTCAGGGGATTGTGATGCCTATTAGTTTTAGAAATACTGTTTGTCAAGGACTTAGCCTTTCTTAAGGGCTGATATTGCCACTTTAGGAAAATGATAGCATTAAACCCAGGAGACTCCCAGGTTACTTAGAAGAAAAACAAAAGTAGATAAAAATCATGACTTCATACTTTATACATAGAGTTCTGACCACAGTTTCTAACCAAACATAACAGTATAGTCATACCTTACATTCAAAGTAACAGAGGAAATGCCTCATTATGTTGAATCAGGTAGTGTTTATTTTTTTTGTATGTGAAATAAATCACAAAACTTATTTTATCAGTCAAATTATGAGAAGGAGATCCTTTTCAATTGAAATTTTATGTTACTGATAAATTACAAATGTGTGGGGTTTGGGGAGTTTAATTTTAAATGTAAATGGTCGTGTCACTTGTCAGGTTTCAGTTTTCAGCTTGGTTGAGCATATAGTCACTCTTCTTTAAATATTGTCTTACTAGAGGCCTGGTGCACGAAATTCATGCACGGGGGAGGGGGTCCCTCAGCCGAGCCTGCACCCTCTCCAATCTGGGATCCCGCTTGCAATCCAGGACCACTGGCTCCTAGCCACTCACCTGCCTGCCTGCCTGACCACCCCTAACCACTCTGCCTGTCTGCCTGATCTTCCCTAACCCCTCTGCCTATCTGCCTGATAGCCCCTAACCACTCTGCCTGCCTGCCTGATCGCTACTAACTGTTCCTCTGCTGGCCTGATTGCCCCTAACTGCTCCCCTGCCTACCTAATCACCCCTAACCACCTCTGGCTGCCTGCCTGATGCCCCTAACTGCTCTCCCCTGCCAGCCTGATCTCCCCTAACTGCTTTCCTCTGCTGGCCTGATCACGCCTAACTGCTCTCCCCTGCCTGCCTGATCACCCCTAACTGCTCTCCCCTGCTGACCTGATTGCCCCTAACCGCCTCTGCCTCAGCCCCCGGTACTGTGGCTTTGTCTGGAAGGATGTCTGGAAGACGTTCGGTCTAATTAGCATATTACCCTTTTATTAGTATAGATGTTTCCATTCTTTTAATGTTAGCATCTCTTTGTAATAGAATCTAATACCCATAAACCCTGAGGAGGTGGCAGGGCTCATTGTCTGTTATTGGGTGGGGGGTGCTTGCAGAGCTGCAGAAGGCCTGCTGAAGAAGGTGCAGAAGGTGTTCGGAGAGCCCCGGGGGAAGAACGAAGAAATGGAGAAGGATCTCGGGGAGAAATTGACAGATCACAAAAACAAGCTTGATGATGCTTGGGACCTGTTGAGAGAAGCCACGGATAAAACCAGAGAAGCTAATCGCTTAGCTGCAGCAAACCAGCAAAACATGACTGCTCTGGAGGTGAGTCTGAGGGCTCTTTCATCTGTCTGTGGTGCCGTGGGGTGGGGTGGAGGTGACCATGGCTGGCCGAGTTGATGTGCATTTATAGAGATTGGGAATGATAACTCCGAAAGGAGAAGAACAGAGAATGATGATTTTTCTCCTTTTTAAATCATCAATCACTGTCCATAAAATGTAGATAATTTAAATGATTGAAGAGTTTTTAAAGTAGTGCAATACAGTGGAAGGAGCTTGTCACTGGTCTTAATGCCAACTGTGCCACCAACTAGAAGTACAGGCATGGGCAAGTCTATTACAGTCTCTAAGCATCAGTCCCCCAACACTACAGCAAGTCTCGGGACCTTCAAGTACTAATAGCACGATTTTATAATCTACCCAACCTAAGCCATACACCATGGTTTAGATATCTGATTGCCATAAATCACAGAAGTGCAAGTATTTTCTCATGGAATTTGGACACATATGGAACAGCTCGCTGAGAGAGAGAGAGAGAGACCAGAGCTTTGGGAGATTTTGAGTCCCTTTCTTTTTGCAATGTGTTCTATGAATCTCTCTCTCTCTCTCTCTCTCTCCTCTATCTCATTCTCTCTCTTACTACTTACCATTGCAAATTGATCACTTTTCCCAAGAGTAAATTTAGTACATAGAATGGCACAAACCTGTATTTGGTATTTAAAAATCAACAACAGTTATTTTCTCCCCAGAAACAAACTTAACCTTTGCTGTTTTCAAAGTACTTGACCCCCTGCAGATATGAAAAGACAGACCACAATCTAACATACAATCTCACCTTCAACTATAACTAAACGTACCCTGGCATATATGTGGAATGCTAATTGAACAAAACGAATCTGGATTTTATTTTTTTATCTACTCATTTCTGTCCATTCTACTTTGGATTAAGCGGAGGACAAATTAAATTTTTAAAGGTTTTTTTTCCCCCCAATCTCTCTCCTGGGACTTAACCTTGTCATTTTGATAGAAGATTGAAGAGGCTCACTTTTCCTTAACTGATGTATCTAATCTGAACCAATTTGTAGTCTACTGACGTGCTGGCAGTATTAAAGAAAAAGCACCGTCTTGCGAGGCAGGATGCTGGGCCGTCCTCATGTCGGAGGCCCCGGCATGATTCATCCAGCTCCGTCACACACCGGTGGTGTGACTAACCCGGAGGTGCACCCCTTCATTTTATGGCAACAGTTTAAGAAATTAAAACTACCTGTGTGGAAAGTATAATAAGCATCTAGGAAGTATTTCAGGAAGAGTTATAGTGGCACAGTAAATGGTGCTTTTAGCTATTCCTTCCTTTTAGTGATGTTTAAAACTAGGAGGCAT
>NW_005354291.1:8238806-8296328 GCF_000412655.1 Myotis brandtii
CTTATATAGTCAGCTCTGTAGTTAGAAGTGGTCCTTTACATATTTTCATTTCATATGCCATGCTTAGGTAAAGGCTTGTTCAAAACTTACTGGAGTAATTAGAAAAACTGATGCAATTAACGTGGGAAGGCACAGCTTGTTTAAGGCTGTTTGCCAAGGCTGATTAGAGGTGATTCCCAAGGTTGGCGCTAGACTGGCTAGAAAGGAATGACCTGGAGAGTTTGTGAAACAGACCAGTTTCATGGACTCTCACTCAGACTGAGTTGGCTGGTCTAGGATGTGGCCCAGGGTCCATATTCCAAAACTTCCCCTGGCTTAATTAGATGTGCACATGGATGTGAGAACAGTCTATACACTGTATCCATTTGATGGAGTAATGAGCTGATTTTTAAAAATAAATAACCTCCTTGTGTCTATGCCCACTAAGAAGGTAAAATACTAGTAAGTGAGACCCAACTCAAATGTGGTTTTTTTGTTTATTTTTTAAAAGGTAAGCATGTAATTTTTATTATTAAAAACATTTATCAAGCTCCTGCTAAACTCAGGAGATGTGCTGAACACAGAAATTGTTAATGCCAAGTACTGGTCCTCCTTGTATGATCCTCAAAATGGCAGCATTAGAATCAGTTAGAACCTCGTTCAAAATGCAGACTCTCAGGCCCCACTCGAAACTATCAACTGAGAAACTGCGAGTAGGACCCAGCAACTGGTGTCTTAAAATCCCCCGTTATTCAGATGCAGTCTTTGGTTTAAGAACCATTGATACTTAGAATAAAAACCATTTCTGATGACTTTAGGTGACTTGTATTTATTGGGAGGCACACACAAGTAACCCATTCTATGCACTAGAGTAATGTGGCGGCAAGCAAAGGAAGGGCATCTCCATCACCCTGGGTTAGGATGGGCTTCACAGAGGACCTGACCTGCATGTTAAGTCCTGAAGGGTGGGCACTAGCTAGTCAAAATAGAAGGCAAAGAACATTCCAGAAATAGGGAAAAACAATGCCAAGGCACAGGGGAAAAAAGATAAAACATTTTGGGAAAATTCGGTGGTTTGATAGGGTTGGAATGAAAACTGCATGTGAACCAGTGAGGGGATAGAAAGTCAGCAAAGATAGAGCCAGACCTTGAGTTGAAAGAGAATTTCATTCTAAGACTAAGCCAAGGAGTTTTGTGTTTGTCCTAAAGGTTAGTGGATACACTGAAATAGTGGAGTCATGGATTAGAATTACAGTTCTGGGATTTGTGAATGGTTCATGTAAACTAGAGAATCCGTTTTGTATTGAACAGAAGTATGGTATAAGGCTGGGAAAATGGGCCAGGGTAGTATTTAAAGTCTGTCAGACATCTACCATGTGATGGTGCTATTGGTAACCAGGGTGACTGAGGTTGCACAGGAATGACTCCTGACCTCATGAAATGTACAGTCTCCTAAAAATTCAGGCGTTTTAACCTTTCACTACATGTACTCCTATGATTAATTGGGGCTAGAAGAATCACAGAGATGATGTCATCATAGCAGAAATTGAGAGAAGTTGATAGAAATGATGGAGCAGCTTGGGCCCAAACACAGGGCTCTGAAAGTGTGAGTTAATCTTAGGAAATGTCAGAGAGAGCAGTAAAACTCAGTCATAGGCTACATAAAAGGCTGTAGGAGACGATGGTTCTGGAAACAGTATTTGGAGGCAGATCATAGAAGGCTTTGAATGCAACCTTCTAGAAACCACCGGGTTAGAAGGGCATTTCCAGCAATGGAGAGAAGGCAGAGGGACTTTGTGCCAATGGGCAAAGAGAAGGTGAGCAATTCAATTAAACAAAGGAGCATGTCCTTATAACCTTATAAAAGGAAGGATTGCAAAGAAAATAAATAGTGAGTTGCTAGATAAAGGATTAACTGAAAGACAGCTTTTGCTGGCTTTTAATCCAACCCAAACATGCATCATCCCTCTCTCGCACACACACACAACACATACAAAAGGTGTTTAATTTACTGAGCTCTGGAATGAATTAAGATCCAATTAGCAGTTAAAATTAGAACTATAATCAATTTTAGTATTCAAACAGAATCACTCAATTATCCCCATGGCATACTTCTGGAGAATAATTCTGTATACATGGGCCTCCTTTTTGTTCCTTAACCACTCGAAGCTTTCTATCTTGGGAATTTTATATCCTACATCATTCTCTATTACTTCCCTCTCTTTATTTACTTTTATATCACTCATCATTGCTTAAAAATATACATTTATTCTCTCATTTATTTTCTCCCTCTTCCAGATAAGCCATGAGGAGTGCATCTTCTTATCTACTCTATTCCCTTGGCCTACAAGAGTGTCTGCCATAATTTTTTTCAATGAATAAATAAAGTGCCATGAAAAAAACACACAAAAAAGTCATATGTTGTCATGGTCGGTGTTGCTCAGTGGTAGAGTGTCAGCCTGCACACCGAAGTGTTGTGGGTTCAACTCCCACAAAGGCACGTACCTGGGTTGCAGGTTCATTTCCTGGCCCCAGTCAGGGCATGTGGGAGGCAACCAATTGATGTGTCTCTCACATCAATGTTACTCTCTTTCTCTCTCTCTCTCCTCCTCTCTCTTCCTCTCTCTCTCACACCTTCCCTCCCTTCCATTATCTCTAAAAAAAATCGATGAAAAAAAAGAATCTTCAGGTGAGAATTAACCATGAAACAAATAAGCAAACGAAAATTATTAAAAAGTCATATGTATACTTTTATTAATATTTAGATCCTCCAAATATCCACTTTTTTCCTTGGCTCAAAACTAGATTCTGTCAGTGTCTAATCTGAAAGTTAGCCACCTCTGAAATCTCCTGAATCTCCAGCTCATTACTTCTGCTTTAGTATGATAAAGAACACATTCTGATCTTGCATAACAGTTGATTCCCTAAAGTGACTCAAATGGAGCTTTTACGGAGATTCTAACTCACTACTTAATTGAAACCAAAATGTGTGCAGCTCTTCCTAATGTACATGTGGAAATATTCTCCCTCCCACTGGTGCAGCATTGTAAAGTACCTTGATTCATTAAACAAGCCATGTTGAAAAAAATTCTTGAATGTCTGTACATGGCATAACTTTAAATCAGTGCATGCAAAAGCTATGGGCTATAGTTATGTAAAAGAATGTCAGATCCTTGGAAGATAAAATATGACGTTACCAGGATCATCAGGACTACCCCTATATTTATTGTCTCTGAAGAGGGAATGACATATCGAAACTTCCTCTGTTTTAGCCAGTGATGGGAGTAACTGATGAGCCAACTGTCACCGTTCAAGTTTCAGGAATGGACTCTAATTTCATTTATTCATTCACACATATTTATTGAGGGAAATGTTTTAGGTATTGGAAATACAATGACATATAAGACTGTTTTTATGGAATTTCTATTCTAGTGAGGAAGATAGTCACTAAAGCAATAAATGAGTAGCATATAAAATGGTCATAAACTCTGGAGCATGGGCTAATATAATAATAAGTGATATGTTTAGTGACATTACATGATGCATTCAATATGTTATCCTCCATCAGCCACGTACAGTTCAGCAGCCTGTGGTTTCCACTGGTCCCTATATATGAATATTGTGATGAATTGGTGTTGCTGATTTTCATTAAATGACATGCACAATTAAGATGGTTTAATCTATTAAAAAATGAAATAATATTATCTACATTTAGTTGGTTTGTGGCCATCCAATAGAATATAACTCAGATAAGTGGGTGCTAAGAAGAAGAACAAAATAAGGTAATATAATAGTCAATAATTACATCATGTTTACTATATTCCAGGTAGTGTTCTAAGCTAGTTCTCAAATTTTACAGTGTATGTTCTTATTAAATGCAAATTCTGAGTTGGTAGTTCCCAAAAGGCATTGAGATTGTACATTTCTAACATGCATCTGGGTGATGCTAATGCTTCAATGGGCCACAGTTTGAGTAGCCAGAGACAACACATTTCACATGAGGCTATATTACTTGCCCAGGTTTCATACCTTGTGACAGTGGGCAGGGCTTAGATCCTTGCAAAAGCAGGCTGTAGCCTGAATAACTGTCTTCCAGTATATAGAAAATAATTGAGATAAAGATGAGTGCTATTTTAGGTAGGTGATCAGGGAAGTGACCATCAGCAGAAAATGAAGGAAGAAGCAAGACAACGAACTGAGGAAGGGCACAAGGTTAAGGGAACTGCAAGTGTAAAAGCTCAGAGGCAGGAACAAGGTGTATGTACCTGGCAACACACTGAAGTGGTTGGTGAAAAGGCAGGGAAAGAAGGGTGTGAAATTTGCGCTTTCCCAGTGCAAATAAGAAATGTCGTTTCTATAATTAGAGAGTCAGTGCTTTCACAGCTCAAGACCCAGGCTGTATCGTTATATAGACCAGGGTTTGGATCTTAACTACATTGTACTAACTGTGTGACCTTGGAAAAGTCACATAACTTGTTCAATTTTCTATTCTTTTTTTTCTTTACTTTTTATTATTAAATTTATTGGGGTGACATTGGTTAATAAAATTCTATAAGTTTCAAGTGTACAATTCTATAACACATCATCTGTATATTGCATTGTGTTTACCACCCAAAGTTAAATATTCATCCATCACCATATATTTGACCCCCTATACTACTCCCCCACTTCCCTTTCCTTCTGGTAACCACCATATTTTTATCTGTGCGTAAGTTTTTGTTTTTTCTTATTTATTCCTATTTTTTAAAAAGGTGATATACACGGACCTATGGAGTTAGTGTAGAATTAAGTGAGAAAAGATTATAAACTACCTGACACATTATTAAGGTCAAAATGAATATATAAAGTAACATTATTATTAATGTAAAAGAACGTAAATGGCAGAGGCTTAAAATTATAATTGATGCAGTTAAATCCACATGTAAAAAGGTGATTGGAAGAATACAAAGGAGTCAGAAGTAAAAGAGGAAAAAAAAAAACAGGCAAAGTTATGCTCCAAATAAAGAAATAGCACTATTTCTCTCTCAGTGATTTTACTCTCAATGAGTTTCATGTAGTGCTGAGACAAGCTATCAGTTTCAAAGAAAATTTAGAATCTGCTCTCTTCTTATGAGAGTTTCCATTAAGTTTAGTCTTCCATGTGTTAGTTTCTCTCCTTTAAAAAAGTACTTCTCCTAAATTCCCTTAAAAATTCAATTTCTTTTCATTTTTCGAAGACCTCCCATAGAATAAGTCTGCTTATGTATATGCTCACAAAATACTCATTGGCACATAGATTCTGGAATTCAACATCTAGTTTCAATGTACTTTATGGTACTACCACATGTTCAGTAATACATATTTAGCACTTACATTTTAGTTAAAAAATGATGTTCAGCCTGGCCCAGCATGGTTCAGTGATTGAGCATCAACCTGTGAACCAGGAGGTCACGGTTCAATTCCCAGTCAGGGCACATGCCAGGTTGCAAGCTCAATCCGCAGTGGGGGCGGTGCAGGAGGCAGCCGATTGATGATTCTCTTTCATCATTGTTGTTTCTATCTCTCTCTCCCTCTCCCTTCCTTTCTGAAATCAATAAAAAATATATTTTAAAAAATGGATGTTCTTCTTGATTTAAAAATCGTTTTTAATTCCTCAGCTACCATCATATAACTTTTCCTCTCTCGGATGACTTTCTCACAATGGAATGAAGTACCTTACAGGCATTTAAATAAAATAACTCTTGGAGGATTGGCTGAGTAGTTCATATTACTCTCATCCAGCCTCATTGTCAACATGACATACCTTATTTGCAACGCCTTTGTTCAGACAGCTCAGGGAAGTCGGGAATATGGGGCTGGATAGGGTTTTACCTAAAAGCATTTTGATGGTGTGTTCATGCTGTCTTGCAGGAAAAGAAAGAAGCTATTGAAAGTGGAAAACGACAAACTGAGAACACTTTAAAAGAAGGCAATGACATACTTGATGAAGCCAATCGTCTTGCAGATGAAATCAACTCAGTCATAGACGTGAGTATTTGATTAAACCCAAAATAAAATAAAAAAAGATGGTAATGACATAGGCTTTCACAGATGGGAATCAGTGAGAAGTCTCAGTAATATAAGCAAATGCTAACGTTTTTTCTTGTGGGTGTAAAATTGTTTTTGCATTTTTCTATTGTGACTGTGCCCACCTATTGGCAACAATTAGAACTTCCTATTGTTCTCCCAATAGATAGTAATATCTGTGTGAGCGTAATCATCTACTCCCACAAGCTTGAATTTTCTTTCACACTGAAGGACATTGCTTGTTGCTAGGGCAACACTTACAATCTCCTTCAATATTCATATAAAGTTAGTTAAAAGAGAAATCTAAATCTACAAACAGACTTTTAACATACTTTCTAATGCAGTGGACACTGTGATATATGGTGATATAAACATAAATGGGCTAAAAGATCCTAATGAGGATCATTTGTGCATTTATACCTGTGAAGTAACAATTTTAAAAAAAGATAGTTTGGTTCTTCTTGGTGTAAATTGGCTTTCTATATTTCCTATCTCTTCATTAAATAACAGCTTTTATCCTCCATTTTCTTTTTGCTATGTTAGTAAATTTGAAGTTTCATAAAAAACGAAGGATGCATAATTATATCTCAGAGAGTAATTAGTAAATGAGTGAAGGCTTGGATTCACTTACTTAAAACACCCTCTTTTCTCTACATAACAGTATGTTACAGACATTCAAACTAAATTACCACCCATGTCTGAAGAGCTGAAAGATAAAATAGATGACCTCTCCCGGGAAATGAAAGACAGGAAGCTTGCCGAGAGGGTGTACCAGGCTGAGAACCATGCAGCTCAGCTGAATGCCTCATCTGCTGTCCTTGATGGGTATGTCATCTGTTGTTGGAAATGTCTATGTAACTTGACACTTGCCCAAAAGTTTTGACTAACAAAAATGGTAGACAGTCTCTTTCAAATCTTGATTTCTGTAATTATGAACATACGCACTACATGGCCTTTCTGTGGAAGAGCCTAATTAGGATGTTCTGGGCGCCCTACTGGAGTCACATCAAAAGTCCAAGTTAAAAGTGGATTCAAATATGGCTTGGTAGGGAGTGAGCATAGCCCGAGGCTACACTTAGAAAAACTGGGTTTTATTCTTTATTGGAAAGCACAGCGGTTGCCTTATTAGCATTTTAAATAATAATGTATAAATACACATTCTGTTTCAAATTTCAGTTTTATATTTTTACTGGAATCCAAACTATGCATTGTTAAACAGGTGGCTGTTGAAAATGGGGGCCATACATAAAGACTTAAGTCTTTTTTCTTTTCAGACTCCAAGGAGGCACTATGCATTCCTCTGTGAAATAACAGCTCACTATACCTGGGATTCTCATAAGGGTCAAAGGAGGGAAGGGCAGATGGTGAAATGTGTTTGACTTATGGACAGCCTTCTAGGTAACACTAGGATGCTTCCCTACAATTACATAGGTGCTTCAGCCCCAAGAATCATTTTCCAAAACAAATCTGTATTTAATATAAGACATATAAAATTGTGTTCCAATATGTAATACTCATTGATACAAAGGAAAATGTAAATGTTTGAAGACCCAGGGCACGGCTCATGCACAGTTCATTTTATAACAAACTTTTGCCAATTTAGCATGAAGGGCAGTAGATGAAACAGTAAGCTAGAAGTCTGCAGATGCTGACTCCAAGTCCTTAATTGGCAAGGACTTGGAGCCAACATGTTGGACATGTGACCTGAAACAAGTTATTTAACTTTCTGAGATTCATTTATTTTCACCTGGGAAATATACCTACCCTAGAGAGATTTTGTGAAATTCATTCCAGGAATGTGGTACAAGTGCTCTGAAATGTGCAGCGTACTTCACAAATGATGAAAGCATCATCTCACTACACATACTTGCCTGGTGCACATGGTTACAGAAGCTGTGGGGGATGCTGTGGATATTTAATAATATGTTCATACTATTTCATAGCTGAATTATTTAGGAAGATGAGTTTAAATTGAAAACTATACCATAATACAGTAATAGATAGCCCACTATGATTGGAATTATCATGATTATATTGGCCATGGTTATTTGGAAGCCATATGTTTTATAAGTCGGATGTTCTTCATTTGACTATCAAACGCTCTTTTATTGGGTAATCCCAACAGAATCCTTGATGAGGCTAAAAGCATCTCCTTCAATGCCACCGCAGCCTTCAAAGCTTACAGCAATATTAAGGACTATATTGATGAAGCTGACAAAATTGCTAAAGAAGCCAAAGGCCTTGCACATGAAGCTACAAAACTGGTAAGAAACAAATAGAATTATGCACTGAGAATGGAGGACCAAGTGTTTGAATAAGTACCTAAATTTCTCTAATTTAAAGGCATTCTGGAAAATCCTAGTAAAATAGAATCTTTGTTTTGAATTATTTTCAAAGGCAGGCTCCTTTTACATTTCACTCAAAACAAACTCTCAGTGGACTATAATCACAGCAGAACTCTTCTGCCACCCACCACTTACTACTGATAAAGGTCTGCCAAGCAGGTCTGTGCCACCCAAGTCACAGGAGAAAAACAGTCAAACATAAGATGTTGAGCAGCAAAATTTATCACTATTTTTCCAAACGTCATCAGCAAGAAAGTGCTTTGAAAATTAACACATTGCTTATAGTCGCACACAAGTGGGTTATATGTGAAGTTTGACTACAAAGTGCATCTGTTGCCAAACACATCACATCATATGGTTCTAAACTATTTACACTGTTTTTATCCATTGAAACCTTTGCCTTCAAAGCAACCCTTGGCTGCTGTTATTGTTCAAAATAAACTTGGGTTCCCAAGTATATTTAACACATTATCTGAGTATCTTCAATAGTGGCAAATCTTTATCCTTTACATGTAGCAACATTTTGTAAATACGCTTTGTGGTAAGCTGTGGAACTACTATTTTAGGTTTTTCATAAAGCATTTCATTGGAAGCATATGATGAGTTTAAATGTGCAGGAACATTATTTACTCTTTGGTTTCACATAAATTCTCCTCAGTACATCAAAATTTCAGTCCATGATGTTCATAGAGGTAACACGTGGTCTATAGCAGCTGATCACTAAATGTAGATAACCCCTGCCATCTCCAAACACTAATGCTGGGATCTAGAACGGCAGCATGCTCCACATTTTCAGAACTGAAAAGATATGTGTATCTCCACAAAAGGTAGGAAATAGAGAAGAACATTTCAAAGGAAAAATAAAATTATTTTCTCTAGTTAGTTTGAGGTAATGCCTGTACATCTGTTTGAATATGGATGTCATGTAGGATTTAAGTTCTAGTGGTATGCTGGAATTTCTGAAATAAAATTTGAGAAAGAAGATAGCAGGTCAGAATTTGGGAATTAGAAGCTGTGTCTTCAAATAAGTACATAGTCTATTCTGATCCCTTCCTTAGCTTGATTCCTATAATATAGTCTCCCAAACTCCGAACTTAATTTTCTCATCTAATTTAATATTCAATCTTCAATTACCTCAGATTATATCTTCCTCTTATCATTGACACAGTTAGGGTGCTAATAAAAGATGCTTATGAACTACTTATTGATAAATATGAGATACTATTCATACCCACATTTTCTATTTCTCTTTAGAATTTTTACCCACATAGTTAATATACTTGATGTATAAATAGTATTATGAAACACAACCCACAGGGCAATCAGAGATGAACAGAATTTTAACCTACAGTCAACCTGCAATAATCATTTATGTTTGTTATTTGTCATGCTAATAAAAATAATTCTTTCCAACTTTTACCTGCATAACTCATTTTTTGCTTTATAGGAAATGTTCTTTTCCTTCCTATTACTATTCTCTTCTTTAATATTACTAATATCATTCCTAATAATTTTTTTCTTGTTAGTCTTTGAGTCCTTATAGTAGCAAGATTCTTTTGACACCACTAATATTAGTTAGCAAATCATATAGTTAAACAATGTAAATCTTGCAAAAGTGTGATTAAACATTAAGGCATTTCTAATGCGTGTTTGACTAGAAATATGGTAATGTATTCTCTCAGCCTGTCTTATTTAATATTTGCATTGTGTAATTGGATGAACCAAAATACATAAAGAATACTTGCAAGATCATTTTTGAGTTTTTATTTCCTACATAAAATACTGGGCAAATATTAGCAGAGTACATATTGCATTCAAAAGGCCCAATAAAATATAGTCAGTCAAATTGTAAACTTGTATACCTTCTATTTCATTCTGTCATCCATTACTTAGAAGTCATTCAAACTGTAATTTAATTTTGATTTTTTATTAATATTTCTAAACATTGGGATTTAAATTTTATACCAGTGTAGTACTAATGGAAAAAATGACATAAACCCATAATTGACATAATTGAATTTGCTAAGAAAACTAGTGAGCATTTCTTCTTCATCATCAGCAATTCAGCAACTTAACTATAAACTGAGTATTTCACACAATAGCAAATGTAAAAGTGTAAGGATCTAAGTAACCCAGAAAAAATATTGAACCTGTGTGTAAAAGTAGTGTTCATTAAGCCACCCTAATTTTAGTGATTTTCTTTGTACAGGATACATTCATTTGAGTCAATTTTTTAAAAAAATCTTTTGGAAACAGAGAAGCAAACTTCTATTTCTGATCCATCATTCGACATATCTAAAAATTCAGGGCAACAACTGTTAAAAATCAAAGAGTTTGTATCATTACTCAGAACTCAGAAACTCTTTTGGATGCTGCTATAACGCAACATAAGTTTGAACTGTTATTCACAGCAGTAGTGCTCTCAGGCCTGCTGTTAGGTTTTCCACCTGCGGTGGAAAAAATTAGGAGATAAAATTGCCATGTTGAGTTTGATTTTGGATATTAACTGGAAAGAAAACCTATGACCTCTGAGGACGTTCTCTAACTCAGTAGATACTTCTCTGTTGCCTTGACTCAAAATCAAGGATCCTTGTATAGTCCACCCATCCTGCCCACAACAGCTTATCGGTTCCCTGCCTCTTGGCAGCAAGCCGGTGGCCCCGTGTGTGCTGGAGCGATGGCTGTCACACAGCAGTGGGTGAAACCTGTTCTCACTTAGTGACATATTTTTAAACCCTCTTTTGATTGTCTTTCTTGGTGTTCTCATCCGGCTGAATATTCAGTCCCTGATTCTAAATATTCATGATTTTGAGGATTTCCTGTTCCATCCCTGAGTCTCCTTTGTGTGCTAATTGGCTTCCAGTCTTCTGGAGACTCATCTCATCTTTCTTCCATGTTAGGACTTACTATGCAAGGCCAGCACTAATACAGCCTTTCAGCAGATTTCAGACCAAAGCCATCACTTTTTTTAATGATAATAAATTGGGGTAATTTTTTTTAATTATATCAAAGTGTGTTAATGCTATCAGATGAAGACAGATGCTTCAAACAACCTGCATTAAATTATATTTTAATACAATTAAAGGGTATTTTTTAACCTGTTTATAATAAAAAAAAACTGGCTTGTTTCTTTACTCATTTCTTAATCACTATTTTATTTTACTATCCTGTAGTACTTTTAAAACATAAGTTATAGTAAAATACATTTAAAATCAATTCATAGTGATTTTCATATTTTAAATTGTGTGACCTTTTTTAATTATTACAAAGGCAGTTCATGTCCATTAGAGGAAAATAGGAAATACAGATAGCAAGAGGGAGAAAATATAAAATGTGAATAATCCCACCAATCACAAATAAACATTTTTATAATGTTGTTTATCTGTCCATACTTTTCTTATGCAAAGGGTAATGATTATATAACTGTTTAATAGCTTAATCTATCATTAAATATCACATGCACATTTTTATATTCTCAAACATTCTTAAAATGTACATAATCTACATTCCACCATTTCTTTTGAGAATTTATTTTATTATAGTAAGAAAGTAAGTTCTCTCTGATTTTATCAACAGTCTAACATACCAAATATAAATTTATTTGATATATATGATACATAAACATATTGCAGCTAATAGCCAGCCCTTACATATACCCATGCACATTTTGAACAGTTTTCTTTATTAAAAAATATTTTAAATTTAAAATCATATAAGTAATATATTATCTCAGCATATTATCCCTTTAGAAATGTATAAGACTTATCCTGTAAAATAAATTATTTGATAATAGAATAGGTCATAAATCATGCTGTTGAATTTTTAGTTACAACTTTCTTTATAAAGCAGAATCAAAAACAGAAATATTCTGGCCCTGGCCGGTGTGGTAGCAAAAAAGACTTTGCATATGTGATTAGGTTAGGGCAGTGGTCGGCAAACTCATCAGTCAACAGAGTCAAATATCGACAGTACAATGATTGAAATTTCTTTTGAGAGCCAAATTTTTTAAACTTAAACTATATAGGTAGGTACCTCTCTCTTTCTCTCTCTCTCTCTCTCTCTGGAATCAATTAAAAAATAAACATGTTTTTAAAAAAGAAACATTCTGAATTTCTCTTTAGGGCCAACTCTTTCAATGAATTTAGAAAATTTAGCTCAATTTAAAAATAATAAAATATAATATAGACAGTAATATAAACAATAAATTTTTAAATTACTTATTTAAATAACAAATCACTGGGGTGCAGGTTTACCAACCTGATAAACTTAACTTCAGGTCTCTTCTTCACACCTTATGCCCCTAATGGAGCCCCCTCTGAAAACAAAACACTTAGATGTTTTCATGCTCCATATGGCAGTAATCTTTCTCTTTATAAAGGATGCTTTGTTTACCTATTCATTCCACTATAGTACCATTAGGACAGGCAGAATCTTTGTATCTCTGAATAATCAGTGCTCACTCTGGTGCTTGAGGCACCTATATATTTTTGTTGGGTAAATTAATCAATTCATTCATCTGTTAATCAATGACATGATGATTTAACAGGAGTTACTATAAATATTTAGGAAACAGTAGGAAGAGCAAAACTAAGATGTATCAAAAGCCAGTTATGTGCCGAGCCCTCTGTTAAATCTTTATAGACATGTTTTCCTGTATATTTCCTTCTCTAATGATCTTACATTATCTCACATTTTTTATAAATTATTATTAACTAATAAAAGCATACAACAACCTCCATATAATCATATTCTATTATGTGTGACATAATGAAAGTTTTTATCCAATTTATATATGTATATAATGCATATATTGCATATATACACACAGAGAGAACTTATAAAATACAATCTCTAAAAAAAGAAACAGTGCTATGCAACTCTAAAACCTCATTTATATTTCACATACGTTATAGACGCAGCTCAGAAACTCAGATGTGATGCTTATGAATATGTATGAAGTATAATTAGCTTGGAAAATGCTGCTTCATCACCTCTTCTGATATTGTTGATGTGCTTCAGTGCCTTACTAAGCATTGTTGGAAAAGGAGCTCTCCAAATTCCAATGAGTTGAAACTGTTCTGTTCATCCATAACATGTTAGTGTTCTCCATTCTGTGATCATACGAAAGGCTTGTCTTTTAAACCTGGATTGATGGCTGTATGCCATTAGCTCTTTAATATTTTGAAGTGCTTCTCAAAACATTGAAACCTGTCTTATTCCTCCACATCTCTTGAACCCAAACATCTTACTTCCACTGCCCTTGCCTGAGGTTACAACTCCTTTTTCTGTCCTATGCCAGTGTTTTTCAACCTTTTTTATCTCATGTCACACATAAACTACTGGCACACCAAACACTATATTTTTTGCCAACCTGACAAAAAAAAATAAGTATGATTAATTCACACCAGATGGCTATTGTTGTGTCCACTATTGTCATTTTTTTTTATTTGACAATCTAAATTGGTCAGTGACCCTGACTAAATAGTCAGGTGTTGCATGATTTAAAAATTCTTGCAGGACACCAGGGTCCCATGGCACACTGGTTGAAAATCGCTGGCCTATACTATTGAAATAGCCAACTGATCTATCCTTTCCTCCCACACAGCTGCGCAATTCATCATCCTGGACTAACTCTGATGGTACACACCTACTCAGAAACTTTCACTGGCTCAACATTGCTTATTGTCCAGTTTCCTTAGTCTGACATTTAAACTTTTCTGAAATTGACTCTAATCTACCTAATAGCCTAAGCTCTACTACCCTTGCCCTTTATAAACTCCACAATCCTTTGCAACTGAAATACTTGTCTTCCATCCACACATCAAAATTCCCTGCCTCCCTGTCTTTCCTGACCTTGTTGCTACTGTCCCGTAATTGAATAAGGATTCTGGAAGAAAACACTGGCTTCCTGAAAAGCAAGAAAGACAAGATGCCTGGAAGCAAAGGCAGTCGATAGTCATAAATGCAAGAAGATAGGAACTTAGCAGCAGGAATGTCTGTCAGCAGATGGACTTCAGTCAGAGCTCAGCCATGTTGTTGGATGAGGGGACAAAGGTCCAGTGGAAGATCAATAAGTTGATAATCATCCCGTCAGACTAATCAGAAAAATTCAGGAAAATCAGCAATATCTAGTATCAGGAATAAAAGGTGTGAAATCACTACAGCTTCTGCAGACAGTAAAGGTTAATGAGAATATTATAAACAATTTGATGCCAAGAATTCAACAATTCGAATGAAATGGACAAATTCTTTGAAAAGCACAAACTCAATCAGAAATAAATAACTCAAATAGCCATGTATTCCTTAGAGAATTTAATTTGTACTTTAAAAACCTTCACACACACACACACACACACACACACACACACATATTCAGGTCCAAATTACTTCACTATTAAATTCCAATAAACATTTAAGAAAGAAATAATTACTTCTTCAGAGAATTGAAGAGGAGAAAATGTCTCACCTCATTCTGTGAGGCCAGTTACTCTGATAAAACCAGACAAAAATATTACAAAAAAAGGAAATTTATAGACCAATATTCTATATGGACATAGATATAAAAAATTCTTGACAATGTTAAATCAAATCCAACCACTTATTAGCTATAAACTAAGGGATTTTTTTTTGCAAAGTACTTATCTGATAAAGGATTTGTATCAGGTCATGCATAAAGATCTTTCAAAACTCAATAAGAACAAATAATCCAATAAAAAATGGACAAAAGATTTAGACAATTCACCAAAAAAGATGGTAAGTAAGCACATGAAAATATGCTCCACATTATTAGTTACAAGGAAATACAAATTAAAACCAAAATGGTGTACAGACACAACATAACATTTACCATATTAACCATTTTTAAGTGTACAGTACAGTAGTGTTAAATATATGCACGTTTTTGTGCAACAGATTTCTATACTTTTATCTTGCAAAACTGAAATTATACACCCATTGAACAACTCCCCATTTTCCCTTCCCACCAGCAAAAGAAATCACACACACACACACACACACACACACACACACACACACACAATGTGGGTAAATGTCAAAATAATTACACTGCATGAAAAAAGCCAGAGTTGCCCTAACCGGGTTGGCTCAGTGGATAGAGCGTTGGCCTGCAGACTGAAGGGTCCCAGGTTCGGTTCTGGTCAAGGGCATGTACCTTGGTTGCGGGCACATCCCCAGTAGGGGGTGTGCAGAAGGCAGCTGATCGATGTTTCTCTTTCATCGATGTTTCTAACTCTCTATTCCTCTCCCTTCCTCTCTGTAGGAAGTCAGTGGAATATATTTTAAAAAAAAGAAAAGAAAAAGAAAAAAGCCAGAGTATATACTGGATGATTCCATTTATGTAAAATACTATAAATTGCTAACTAATAGTGATAGAACACAGATCAGTGTTTGTGTGGAGATTAGGGAAAGACAAGAAGTGGTAGAAGGAAGAAATTAAAAAGAATTGATGGAGCCCTAGCTGGTGTGTCTCAATAGTTAAGGCATCGGCCCATATACCAAAGGGAATTGGGTTCGATTCCCAGTCAAGGGCACATACCTGGCTTGCAGGTTCCATCCCCAGCCCTGGTTGGGGCAGGTGCGGGAAGCAATCTCTCTCTCTCTCTCTCTCTCTCTCTCTCTCTCTCTCCCTCTCCCTCCTCTCCCTCCTCTCTGTCTCTCCCCCCACCCTCACTCTCTCCCACACACTCTAAAAAAATCAGTGGAAAAATATCTTTGGGTGAGTATTAACAACAACAAAAAAAATTGATAGAAATGTTCTTTACCTTGATTGTGGTGATGGTTTCATGTTATGTCAAAATTTATCAAATTGTAAATATGTAAAGGTTATTTATGCATCGATAAATTTGTTAAAAAATGTAAAAAAAAGAAGAAAAAGAAAGAACATTAGTCATCATAGTCCTTCAACAATTTCCACAGTTCAGAATTTAGCCTCTTTCTAGATTGTCTGACCCTTCTCCTTCTCTTCTTTCTCACCTCACTGTGTTAATTTTCTAATGCACAGCAAATCAACTCTCCCTTCTTTTCCCCTATGCCTCAATTTGCACAACTGAGATTAGCTTTAAAATTTTGGATGTTAAATGCTTGCTAAATTATGTTTCTGTAGAAAGGCATTCATACCTCAAGTCTGTAAGGAAATCTTTCTCTCTCTGGTTTGATCTGTATGATGAATGACCCACATGACCTTGATGACTCAGGATCATCATGTCAACATGAGTTATTTTACTCTGATAGTATTGGCGTCTACGGAAACCTACTCCCTCCCTATTCAAATTGACTCCAAATCCTGAGCTTCAAACACTCTTCTCTCTACTTAGTTTTCTCTCTCCTCGGTGTCAGACCGATAATCAGCTGTCACTCCTGCTGTTTTCAAGCGCCAATAGGAGAATCTTTATCCTACTTTTTTTCTAACCTGTTTTGATTCAGAAAATTTGTAAATAAGGAAGTAAGAATGGCATGTAAATTTGAAACAAATATAGAACCTGAATGGGTAATTGAGGCTTATTTTTTTAAATACGGTACACTGGATTTGTGCCACTTACATTGACACTCTTACTTTTTTTTTTTCAAGATAAATGACATTTACGTGATGTTATTGTATCTAATTCCCAAGGTATATACACACAATGTCACTTTTTATTTATGTATATATTTCCCATATGTTCATTTGTAGATATCATAGCATTATATAATCAAGCTGTTCTGTAAACAATAGATTATTTAGATGAAAGCTGTTGGTATAACACCTTAAAATAAATTTTATTACAACAGTATAAAGTTGTGTAATCTTTCCTAGTTTAATGCTCAAATAATATGATTGATAAAGAAAAGTTATTAAGTCATTGCAATTGTCTTTGAAGATTGCTATGTCTGGGATAGCCTGCATTCAGATTTATAACCTCAGCAATAAGTGTTTAGCTCTTCCTGCACCCTGCAATACTTTTCCAATTTAAAATTTAACCAGATTTATTTTATTTATCTCTTGGTATAAGGTATTATGTAATGATTGCTGAGGAGCAAACACTATTAAAATGGATAACTAGACATTCAAGTTAAACAATTCTTTTCCCATATCATTCTATTATCTTTGTGTCACCTCTTTAATCCAAGCCTTAATAAATACCCTTTGCCAGGAGATGATGTGGTTCAGAGATTGTCATTTGGAAGACTTTGTTTTGTCATAGTGCTTTGAGATGCGTTTAGAAAAGGAGCAGTATTCTTCCTCATTTCAACACCTAAGGGACAGGAAATGCTCCCCACCCCCTCCTCCAAATGTGCTCAGGGATAACGTCCGTGGATGTCTATCAGTGGTTCTCAACCTTCTGGCCCTTTAAATACAGTTCCTCATGTTGTGACCCAACCATAAAATTATTTTCGTTGCTACTTCATAACTGTAATGTTGCTACTGTTATGAGTCATAATGTAAATTCTGATATTCAGGATGGTCTTAGGCGACCCCTGTGAAAGGGTCGTTCGACCGCCAAAGGGGTCGCGACCCACAGGTTGAGAACCGCTGGTTAGATGTTACTTTGCTTGCCTATTCTTCAGCCCTTGATGATACTGAGCAGATATGTCCTTGCAACATTGCAGTCTCATGCTTTCAGCTACTTCACCTCTTCACTTCCATAACATTATAGTATCCTGGTTTCTCTTTGTCCTCTCTGGAGCCTCACTAGCCCCACTTTCTATACTTGTCCCTTAAGTTTTGGGAACCCAAAGGGTTCTCTTCTAGGCCTTCCCTTTGCCCACTGGTCTACTGACTTTAATCACCAATATGTGCTGTTAATTTATTATTCTAAATCTGTAGCCCAGAATGCTTTCCTAAAAGTAAACCCTGTAAAACAACAACCTGCTAGATACCTCTACTCCATAATTCTCTGGTTTTTATTGTGACACTTCTTTTTCTGTCTATAGGCAACAGGTCCTCAGGGTTCATTAAAGGAAGGTGCTAAAGGCTCTCTTCAGAAAAGCTTTGGGATTCTTAATGAAGCCAAGAAATTAGCAAATGATGTAAAAGGTGAGTGACCCCTTTTTATTCTTATTTTCAGGTCAATTGTAGTTCCAATTGGTAAAACATTTTATCACGTGATTGGAAAAGTGCAATTGTTTCAGCATGATTTTTATGATTATTTTTATTACCTGGATTTAATGTAAGTAATCTTTCTTGCCAGTTTTACAATATGTTGTCTTTACTCTCATTTTGCAGTGGATAATATTTCATCATTTAAACCTAATTTTTATAGTATTTTTTCACCAAATCTAAAGTTTAGTAACTTATAATTGAATGTCTGATAAAATGTTAACCACACAAAACTCCACTTTCTCCTGCCTTCAGAGGGATAATCACAAAGGAATGAGTCAGGCAGATATAGCACAAATGTCCTTGTGAAACTTCCAAGTTTGTTAGTGGGTCATATTTCTGAAAAGCTTGTACACCTTTTAAATACATTTTTATGTATTTATTTCTAATTCAAGGATCAAAATGCATAAAATATCTACGCTGATGTAGTATTTGTTTTCCATTTAAAATATGTTATTCAATTTAGCTGCTCTCTAATTAAGCTCTGATATTTATTATTTCCTTCAAATATCTCTTGTTTCTTGTTTAAATTGCCTTCTCTTTCTCTCTTCAGTCTCACTTTGCTATTTCCTGGCTTGTATCCAGATTCCCACCCTTCCTGAAATATCCATGCTCCTTCTAAAACATGCTACCATTTCCAGCCTCCTTGTTTCACAGCATTAACCCTTCTCTCTGGAATGCCCCATCATCCTCTTTCTTTTCATTTAACTCTACCAGACACCCCATCTGAATTACATGCCTCTTATTAGTGCATGCCTTTCTCATAGACTTTTCAAACCACTGTAACCATGGGCTTCAGTTTCATCTTTTTGAGGACAAACACAATATTTGTTTTTTAACTTTGTATGTCTAGGGTACAATATGGGAGTTACTGCTCAAATCACAAAATAAGCATATTTTTAAATAATGCTTTACCAACCTTAGAAAGAGAAAATGCTTAATAATCATTTATATTTGTCATGCTTTCAACTAATAGTCCATCGTCTCCAATAGAAGCTGCTATGGAATGACACGTTTTGTCTCCTATATAGATGGTACTTTGATAGTAAAGTGCTTTGGACTGTGTATCACGGGTGAAATAAGATTCCATATATACGTAATTCTAGTCAGGAAATTGCCCTTATAACTATAAAGATTCAAGACCTGTTTTCTATTGGACAAACTAAGTTGATCTCATTAATTTGGGGTCATTATTTGCTATTCAATACCCTTGCTGGAGTTGGAACTAGGGTGAGGTGAGCAAGGTGAGTGATGTGAGTACAGGGTCAGATCCTGTTTTTATTTCAAATTTTAATGTTTTGTTCATTATTGATATTTTTATTTTTTAAAATATTTATTAAAATAGTTATATCTTGATTACAGAATTTTTTGGTGCCCCTTTACATTTCATACCTGAGGTTAATGCCTCAGTCACCTCAACATTTTTTAAAATATTGTATTAAAATAGTTATATCTTGATTGCAGAATTTTTTGGTGCCCCTTTGCATTTCATACCTGAGGTTAATGCCTCAGTCACCTCAACCTCCTCCCAGCCCTGCCCTTGACTCTATTTCCCCACAAACTGGTATTATAAAGATTAAAAAAAGAAATTCAATTTTAGGGATTTTGTTTCACGGGAAAAAAAAAATCTAAGAGTAGGCATTGTAGAACAGGTTAGGAGAAATGTTCATTAGTTTAAATGTCTATTTTTGTACTTCAGGTAGTACATTATTTAAAGTAATGAAACCCACAAACTACTCAAGTAATAATTCCCCCAGAAATCCAAGCCAGGGCTCTGACGAAGATGGGAATGTTTTCTTGCTACATTATGACATTCCTCTGATTTGTGGCCAATTACACAAGTTATAAAATGGCTGTTAATCAGGGAAATGCCATATATTACCACCAGGAACTGCTGAAATAGGCCCTACAGAGCAAAACTCTTGACAGCCGCTATTAAAATAGAGATTTAGTCATTTCTCTCTCTATGGTGCCTGGAGTTAGAAGGAATAAAAATTGTGAGGGCAGTATATCCTCCATATTTCTAATGTGTTACTTGGTTCAATTCAGTAAAATCCGGTGAGTTTGTGAGCTTTAGTCATGAATGACTTAGTGCTGCTCTCTGCCATTTTTATGCTGCCCTTGCCTTGAGGGAGTCTGGACTTGCCAGGAGCAATTTGTTTGGCTCTTTAACTTTTGAATATACATTTGTTAAAAGCAAGTTTGCCCTTGTGCACATTTCAGATTTGAAGCCAGGCTACATTGCACTGATTGAATGTCTATGGAGACAGAAATAGTTTTGTTGATGGATATGAGGCTTGGTTCGAATTGATGATTGAAAGAGTTCAAAGATAAATTAATACTGCTAGGTGAATTAATAATACTTTTTAGATTGACAAGAGATTTTTGTTAATAAAGTTGCCAGTTGATATTCTCATGCAATGTGCACAGGGGAAGAAATGAAGTTGAGGATGGTATAATACAAGTCTGAGAGTATTACGATTTTACAATTATATACCTTATCACATGTAAAGTAACTTTTCAATTTTATTTACTTCTCAGTTTATCCCTAATTTTTGTCTTTGCCAAAATTAAGTTAAATTATTTAGTTACTTAGGAGCAGATAACATGTCTCTGAAATGGAAGATACTCACATGAAATAAAACTATCAATTCCCAAGCCCAAGAATATTGAATCAGTGGATTGCATGGCATGTGGTGCTGTCCAACATAGAACAGTGCCAAAATTATTCCAAATATTAATTTCTATCCAGCTAATCAGTATTTCCTACTACAGTGGGGCCTTGACTTATGAGTTTAATTCGTTCCTTGACGGAGCTCGTAACTCAAATTACTCGTATGTCAAATCAACAGTGAACGAGTGAGACACGTGATGCTGGGCTGATGTTGTGGCGTTCACTGTGACGTTCGCTGCGCCAACTAGCGGTAGGGTATCTGAAGCTGGCTCGTAACCTGAATTTTAGCTCGCAACTCAAAGCAAAAAATCGGCCGAGAGACGGCTCGTATCTCGAAAAAATCATTAGTCGGGACACTCGTAAGTCAAGGCCCCACTGTATACTGTATCCTCCAAACACTTGGTCATTTAGTCAGACAATTACATCATTAAGGTTCTACATACTGTCGTGAACATACATAATACAGTAGGCCTGGCCCATTTTGCTCAGTGGTTTAGCACCAACCCAGGAACCAAGAGGTCACTAGTTTGATTCCTGGTCAGGGCACATGTCTGGGTTGCAGGCTCAGTCCCCAGTAGGGGATGTTTCTCTCTCATTGATGTTTCTATCTCTCTATCCTCTTCCTTCCTCCCTCTAAGAATCAATAAAAACATATTTTTAAAAATGAATATAATACACTTACAATTGCTAATCTGTTAAGTTTCCATGTTATTATTTTAGATTAAAAAGAGAGTAAAGAGGAATACAGGAATACAGGAATGCAGTGATGTTAAACCAAAATATGATACAGGGGTTAAATTTTGTCCAAAGCATTCTCTTACTATTAAAGGTACCCTCCTTTTGAATCCACATACTACCATTTACCAGAATCATCCTTTCCATAGGCAGGCATGTGAAAGACAAACAAGAACTGCCCCATTGATTAAAAAACAAAACAAAATAATTTTGAACCATATGGTTGAAATCAAGCCGGGATCCTCGAGCCTTCCACAGTCTGGGTACAAAGCAATCTTCTCCTGTAGAAATTGCTGATTCCTGATACAGAGTGGTAGTTCCTCCTTTGGAGGGTGAATAGAGAAAATCAAGGAAATAAAAACACGCTGGACTCTTTAGTAGTGAAAATGAAAAGTGGCAAAATAATGACAAACAGGGGAGCTTTGGGAACCAAAGGGTACGGGTCTTGCTTAAAGGTGTTCAAATTCAATTTCTTTAAGAGTGCCTTGCTGGCCAAAACCAAGCAGGCCTGCAGGCCCACAGTCAGGCTGCAGAGCTTGGAACTACGTAGCTTCGATGTCTGGTCATTCAGGTTTCTCGTTCCACTGCTGAGGAGAGGACTCCCCTCTCTCCTGATAGCTTCAGTCTTTGAAGATCCTGCCACCAGACAAGCACGCCTTCCCTCCTCTCCTCGGGCTTCCTACTATGACCCTCCAGTGTGGGGAAGAGCTTATTCAGCTGCAGCTAAACAGCTATTGAGGCCTATCAGGCTCTGTGCCCATGGGGAACACGATGTAATTTGGCACTTTTGGGTCAGGGCAGGGTTTCTCAGTAACACGCTGGACTCTTTAGTAGTGAAAATGAAAAGTGGCAAAATAATGACAAACAGGGGAGCTGCAGAGCTTGGAACTACATGTAGCTTTGATGTCTGGTCATTCAGGTTTCTCGTTCCACTGCTGAGGAGAGGACTCCCCTCTCTCCTGATAGCTTCAGTCTTTGAAGATCCTGCCACCAGACAAGCACGCCTTCCCTCCTCTCCTCGGGCTTCCTACTATGACCCTCCAGTGTGGGGAAGAGCTTATTCAGCTGCAGCTAAACAGCTATTGAGGCCTATCAGGCTCTGTGCCCATGGGGAACACGATGTAATTTGGCACTTTTGGGTCAGGGCAGGGTTTCTCAGTAACATGCCTCTGTATAAACACAGGTCCCATTAAGTGCCCACAGAGATCCCCATGCACGGTCAGGGAAAAAAGAGGCAGTCAGAGATAGGACACGTCCCAAACTCCTGACAGTAACTGATGAAAGGGAAGCACAGGAATAACATCATGAAAGAGGGCTAGAAGTACAAAATAACGGAAAGACTGGGTGTAGCAACCTCATGAAACCTTTTGGCAGGAGTCCAGGCAACAGGGATGCCAGCTTTGCTTGTCCCAAACTCCTGACAGTAACTGGGGAAAGGGAAGCATGGGAATAAATCATGAAGGAGGGCTAGAAGTACAAAATCACGGAAAGACTGGGTGTAGCAACCTCATGAAACCTATTGGCAGGAGTCCAGGCAACAGGGATGCCAGCTTTGCTGCTTGCACAGCTGCTCTTGCTTCTGCACAGGCGTCAGGGGCCTGCGCTGGGCCTTAGGTTGACGTAGAGAGCAGGCTCTTTAGAGATGTCAATATTAAGATGACAAAGGACTATAGAAGTAGATGAAAAATTATAGTAAAGTGACTTGAGGGAAATTGTACCTCTTTATGTTCTTAAAAAATCCAAAGATAAAAAGATAATGTAATGGAACATAATAAAATTAATAAGTTATAAAGAGTAATCCTATTTATTATATAATTAATAAAATTGGCTGCCTCCGGTACATAAAAAAATCATGTAAGTCAAAGCAACATTAACAATTGGAATAAATTGCATGTATTTTAGTGGAGCCAATACAGATTCATCTGGCTCCAAAGTTTATGCTTTTAACCACTGCTGAACAATAACGACGGACTTCTGACCTAGTCCAGAAGGTGACACATTAACCTTCATGGCCCTAACAAATGTTTGATAAATGGATGAATAAGTGGGTGAATACCTGAGAGTAGAAGGAATCTCTCATTACCAGGAAAGTCAAAATCAAGGTTCCCACATGACCTCATATAGATTGGTCCCTTGCCTATTCCAGACTTTTTGCATCAGAACTACAGATAGTATCACTGCAGAGTTTAACCTATTTTCTAATTCAGAAAGAGCCTCTAGAACAAAAGATGAAGCACATTTGTAGGAAACAGAAGTTATGTGGATTAATTAAATTTTTTTCTACAATGAATTCCTACAGACAGGATATCTCTTCAATTTTTGATAAAGGAGCAAATAAGAAGTGATAATGAGTGGTAGTTCATAATAAGAAAAATGTCATGGGAATGAAAAAAAAATCATTGCAAAATGTTATCTAGATGGCAATTTGACAAGTGATTATATTTAACCAGAAGCTTTCAAAATTAATAGCAGGTCTACAAATTTCACCCTTGTAAATGAAGGATTCTTTCAGAATATTTATTTATGCCCTGTTCATGTTAAGAAAATAAAATAAAATTTGCATTTGAGGAACTTAGCTAGATGATTTTAATAGTCAAATAAAATATTTTCATTAAATCTGAAAATGTCATTCTTGTATTCAGTTGGAAATGAGGGCTATATGCATATGTTTAGAGAATATAAAAGGGAAATAAACAAAATTAACTCTGGACCATGGGGTTTAATGAAGAAGACAGTGGATTATAAATAACATTATTGAGAACTGGCAAACACACCAGAGCAATTATCAAATCAATGTGAATTATCAAACCAATATAAATTATTTTGTTTCTGTTTATTAACTGCCTGTGATAAATCCAATACTTTCTCAAATATCCTACAATTATTTCTCATATCAGTCATCTGAAGGAAGGTGTGTTTTCATTTTATACAGGTAAAAAGTAAGGGAGAGAAGGCAGTTGAATTCACATCTTCCAAGTCTGCAACCTATAATGATTTCATGGCACACACTGCCTTTTCTAAAGGCTAGAATTTTGGAAAAGAAGACATTATTAATGACCAAAGAAATTACTTATAACAGCTTTATTTTGAGATATATATGGCGTAGTTCAATGTTACTAGTTCTAATTTAACTAAACTCTAATTCAGATTTAGCACAGTGTCAGAAACATGGAAAACATGAGTGAATACATATCATAAATGGAAGCAACTTACAACTCTATCTAGTGAATTGCATTCTAAACATGTTTATCTAGTGCCGTGTCAGAGGTTCTGCAACAAAGGGAAACGACATTGTCAGGCATGTCCACTGTCTACCCTTGCTGCCCTGTTTTTCCCCCTCACTTTATGAGCTTTGTCTCTGTCAAACCCAATGCTGCATGTTGGGCTTCCAATGTGTGAGGGCAGGATGAGTAAGGGAGAGCCAAAGCTGAAGAAGTGAGTGTATGTGGCCTTTGAGGTTTGGTGGTGTGATACTTGCAGCAAAGATAAAGAGAATGATATGGCTACAGCTAATGGGCATGAGAGCTGAAGAAATAAGGAGAAGAAACCCTACAAAATGTCACTGGATTATAAATCGGATCCTTTTCTTGTTCTCTACAAATGCAAGGAAAGCATTGGGTTGGGTTTTCTTTTAACTCTCAATAATTCTGTGTTTTTGGCCATGTTACACTTCAAACTGGACCTCATGCGTTTTTCCTTACATCTTGGTTATAGCTACACTCTACCTCATCTATCTTTTCATTTAAAGCCAACCCTGAGTGCTTATTTTTTTAGGTTTTCATTACTATAGTTTTGATAATTTTCCTTTTTAAAATCTGCAATTCTTCTCTATTCACAACTTCTACTCACCTGTTTCTATTGACAGAGCTATAAAGTGTTTAGACGTGGCTTGAGAAATTCTAGAAACTACTTTGAAAAATATGATCAGAATGTAAGAAAGGATACATTAAGAAGGAATCAAGGTTAAATAGCTAAAACATAGAAAAATCAGGCAGGTCAAAATATTCACATTTTTACTTTTTAAAAAAATATATTGTTATTGATTTTAGAAAGGAAGGGAGAGGGAGAGAGATAAAAACATCAATGATGAGAGAGAATCATTAATCGGCTGCCTCCTGACACCCCACATTGGGGATTGAGCCCGCCATCCAGGTATGTGCCCTGACCAGGAATCGAACCATGACCCAGGTATGTCTGACCAGGAATCGAACCATGACCTCCTGGTTCATAGGTAGATGCTCAACCACTAAGCCATGCCAGCCAGGCTCACATTTTTTTTTTTTAGTACAGAAAGCAAAGGATGAAAATTACTGCTTTGGTACTTGAAGGACAGCAGTAACAATGTTCTTCAGACCAGTCTTTCTTCTGGATAATTGGCATGATGGCTCAGCCAGTATTGGCTATCAGTATGCATAAAATGGTATAAACCAAGTAATGCCCTTTAAATTAATGTTTTTTCACTCTACACAAATATCTTTCCCGCCAGAATATTTTGAATGCTTCATTATTTTTTTTAAAAATCCAATCCAATCAAGAAGCTAAGAAATGAAATTTGTATCATTCCATTTCCTTAATTGACAAAGACTTTTCAAGTAAATATCAAAAGAGCAGCCCTTTAACTATTCTCAAGAAATTCATATAGATATCCCAGTTATTAGACTGGCTTAATTTCTGAAAGTATACTTGCAATAACCTATCCAAAGATTTTATTTAAGTACAATGAAAATAACAGGTGTTTAAAAAGATGAACTGTGATTAACATATGAGAAAATCAAATTCCTTGCAAAGTATATTTTGAAGAACTACCATTAAAAATAATATCATAGTGACTGAAATAGACATATTGATATTTTTAGAGCCATGCTTTGCTGGAATATTTTATGCTTTGTTTTTCAGTGAGGTCAGGTCTTTGGCTGAGTGTTGAAAAGCTGATGCATTACACAATATCATGTGCCTATATTACTGTAGGATAACAGTAGTTTAATCTGTCTGCCTGCAAACTCTTATATGAAATGAAGTGGATCATTAATTAAGGTGTTCAGTACTCTTTCACACCCAGACACTGATGGTTAAGAGTCCTCTATCTTCTTTCCCTTTCCTGTTCTTTCCAGATGAAAGCCAATAAATGAAGATTGTTCTCCAGGTGCCAGAGGCCTGCTCAGCCCCCCTAAGAACTCAAGAAAATTTAGCCAGCACATTCAAGTATAAAATGAAAGATTTTAGTACACCGCCATTCACACCACCATTAACTAACTCCCTACTTGTTCAGTTCCTAGTTCCTGACTGTTATAAGTCAAGGCTCTCTGATATATTCTTCCCCACCCACCCACCACCAACCCACCCTGCCTTGCTTCTTTTCATAGAAAGGTCTTAAGATTCTTTCTTTCTTTCATATCAGCACCTACTCATCTGATTCTTTCTAAAGACTGCAATATATACCATTGCATGGATATGCCATATTGATATAAAAAGTCCCCTAATATTGAGCTTATTTGCTATTATAAATAAAGATCTTAGGAATATCCTGGGAGATATACATTGATATACTTTCACAAGTATATTTGTAGGGTAAATGTCTGGCAGTAGAATTGCTGAGCCAAATACATGTCTATTTAAAATTCTCATAAACTTTTAAATTGCTCTTCCAAAAATGGCATCAATTTGCACTTCTACCAACACCTTTGTGAATACTTGGTATTATCAGACACTTAACCTTGACCAACCTGATAGAAAAGAAATGATACCTCACTGTTCTTTTACTTTACGGTTCTTTAATTTTGATAATGTTGAGTGCTTTGTTTTAATTTGGTGGTTGGTTATTCCTATTTATTTTATTATGAACTATGAGTTCTATATTTTGCTCATTATCTTTAAAAATGTGGAACGTTTTGCACATTTGCCTGCCATTTTGCACATAGGCATTGCTAATCCTCTCTGAATCATTCCAATTGGCTATATATACTATATATATATAAAGAAATATATTTCTTATGTGAGGGTCATAGGATTTCTTAAACTGTGACCAGTTACTTTAAGTAATAAAGGAGAAAATGAGAGGAAAGAAAGGGAGAGAGGAAGAGAGGAAAAAAAGGATGGGGAGTGAGTAGAGGTGGGGAAGAGGGCTACTGTCTAAGATGCTCTACTACTCCCTGTTTTGACTACCAATCCCTAGTCAAATGCAGGAGTTAAGAACATGATTTCTGGAATGAGACTGCTTGGATTTGATTCGCAACTCCGCCACTTAATAACCATGCAAATTTAGGAAGCCTATTTAAATGACCTAAGCTTCAGTGTCCTCATTTGGAAATTGGAAATGGTAATAGTATATGCATCCTAAAAGTTATTGTGAGGATTCAGTAAAATAACCCAACAAAGCTGACAAACACCAAACGTGGCACGTCCACACCTGCAGCGACTGCCAGTCCTTCCTGTGACTGAGCAAGCGCTGCCCAGATCAGACCGGGCAGAACTAGGGCGCCCTCTCCTTCCTAGTTCGTTCTCAATGCGCCTCTTTACTTGGGGAATCCGCTTTTTATTTATGTTTTGCATTTCTGTGGAGTTAATTTAAACAGTTAGTATGCATCTCCCATGGGAACAAATGTGATGGTATAATGAACTATTTAAACTATATTCAAGAGACAATCTGCTTTATTCAGTCAGGAGAGGTAAAAAGTATTGTGGGAAGAGTAGGATTTTATATCTTTCATTTATTCAGTTCCTCTGTTCACTAATAAACATTGTGCAAGAAAAAGAAGACAGATTCAATATTCACTTACGTTTGGAGTTTGATACAAAGTATCAAAGTAGCAAGAAAATAACTTACCTAAAGCTTATTTCAAGGCAATTTGTAAAATAGGATTTTCTCTATTAAAAAATATGACAATTTAACAGGAATGCGCAAGAAGATGTTTTTCCATTCATTTGATTTGTATTGGTTTCAAACAAATACTAATAAGTGATGCTTACTGAAATTGGGAGATTCTGCTTAATAATCCTATCTATTTGAGACGACTGAGCAAGCGCTGCCCAGATCAGACCAGGCAGAACTAGGGCGCCCTCTTCTTCCTGGTTCGTTCTCAATGCGCCTCTTTACTTGGGGACTCGGCTTTTTATTTATGTTTTGCGTTTCTGTGGAGGTAATTTAAACAGTTAGTATACATTTCCCATGGAAACAAATGTGATGGTATAATGAACTATTTAAAATATATTCAAGAGACAATCTGCTTTATTCAGTCAGGAGAGGTAAAAAGTATTGTGGGAAGAGTAGGATTTTATATCTTTCATTTATTCAGTTCCTCTGTTCACTAATAAACATTGTGCAAGAAAAAGAAGACAGATTCAATATTCACTTACGTTTGGAGTTTGATACAAAGTATCAAAGTAGCAAGAAAATAACTTACCTAAAGCTTATTTCAAGGCAATTTGTAGAATAGGATTTTCTCTATTAAAAAATATGACAGTTTAACAGGAATGCGCAAGAAGATGTTTTTCCATTCCTTTGATTTGTATTGGTTTCAAACAAATACTAATAAGTGATGCTTACTGAAATTGGGAGATTCTGCTTAATAATCCTATCTATTTGAGATTTTAAAAAGCTAATCCAATGTTCCATTTTGGTATACGTTTTTAAATGTCACATTAATGGGAGTGATGTCAAGAGGACATCATTATAGATGGAGTAAAAAACTGATTTTTTTGAAGTTTTTCTCTATAGAAAATCATTGAGTCAGATACCAAGAAGAAAACATAATTGTTGAACGTGTTGAAGTATCAAATGGTCATATAAACACATATTTTATATTATGCTCTGAAATAAATATATTTATGGTTAGATGCCAATAAAGTAAATGAACTAAATCAATCGTCTTGCTTTTTATAAACTTTGTATTACAATAACCTGAAATTGTATGTCCAGATATAAACTCAGAGAGGATTAAAATTGTTTTATCCTTTCTTTTTGTTTTGCTTTCTGTTCACAGAAAATGATGACGATTTAAATGGCTTGCAAACCAGATTAGAAAATGCTGATGTTAGAAATGGAGAGCTCCGGAGAGCTCTGAATGACACTTTGGCAAAGTTATCAGCAATTCCAAATGGTAAGCTTTTAGGACACTACAAATTGACGCAGTTGTTCTGAAATTTTAAAAATATTCTATCTTTTACCACTTTTCCCAATATTACACCTCTGTTATAATACCCTCCAGAGCCCTCTATGCTGTCTCAAAGGGTAAGAACTCCTTCTTTTTTATAGCTGCATAGTATTCCATGGTGTAAATGTACCACAGTTTTTTATCCACTCACCTACTGGTGGGCACTTAGGCTGTTTCCAAATCTGAGCTACGGTAAATAATGCACCTATGAATCTAGGGGTGCATATAGTCTTTTTGATTGGTGTTTCAGGATTCTTAGGATATATTCCTAGAAGTGAGATCACTGGGCTAGATGGCAGTTCCTTTTTTAATTTTTTGAGGAAACTCCACACTGTTTTCCACAGTAGCTGTATCAGTCTGCATTCCCACCAGCATTATTATCTGCACTTTACAGATGACAAGCTGAGACACGGGATACTGATAGTCACTGTTAAAAGTGACATACATGAGATTTGAACCCCACAGTTTAACTTCAGAGTTTGTGGTCTTAACAACTAATACTAGCAAACATACACTAGTAAGCATCTATGTCTACAGTATGTTGTTTATACAAATAGGATCAAGAAAACAAACGCATGTATTTATACAGTGCCGAAAATACTAAAATCTTAATTATTTTTACTTTTTTAACATGAAAAAATCTGAAGTAACACTCTAGATTTTCATATCACCTCTTTGGTAGTAAGGAGGTACATAGAAAATTTCTATGGATCAAAACAAATGTAAAAAACATGAACACATAGTCTAATATACCTGAAAAAGGATGTTAGCCATCTCTACACTTAAACAAAAATACATTGATTCCCCCCTTCCCCGTGAATGTACAGATTAAATTTTAAGCCTACTTTTTATGAAGCTTTAAGACAGGTGGATAAGTTTTTTTCTCTTTAATATGTTTAACAGCAAACCACAATATACCCTTCTACAGTGAACATTTAGAATAAGCACTTTGCTCTCCTAAGAGCTAATCAAGTATTCATAGCAAAGGTCCCTGAGAAAATTTCATTGAGCTAAAATTTTACTTTATTACAACTGAATGAGACAAAAGTCAGCCTTCCTCTTCGTAGGTGCGTTCCCGAGGTCAGTCAGCTGTGGCCTTGCTTTGACAAGCATGGGCTAAGCCACTAACTCCAGACCCTTTGTTTTGTTTCTCAAATGCTCTTCTGCTGACAGACACAGCTGCTAAACTGCAAGCCGTTAAGAACAAAGCGAGACAAGCCAACGACACAGCCAAAGATGTGCTGGCCCAGATTAAAGATCTCCACCAGGACCTGGATGGCCTGAAAAAAAGTTACAATCAACTAGCAGACAGCGTAGCCAAAACAAATGCTGTGGTAAAAGATCCTTTGAAAAACAGTAAGATCCCCTTTTTCATTTTGATTATGTCATTTCTTTATTCACACTACAAGAGTACCGGTGTAGACAGTTAGAGCTGGAGGAGACCCTCATGGTGATGTAGTCTGGCTTCCTCTCTCCAAAGACTGGGCTCAGGAACTGAGTGTTCTGCAGCTCAGAACTAGAATCCAAGCCTCCCCGCTTCACATCAGGGCTTCTTCCCTCCGAAGTGTGTCCAATCGAAAGGAAATTAGGAAATCCCAAAGTCTGCATGATATTTGGCATAGGGATGCCAAGTACTTTCTAATCCTTCACTGTAATTAAAAATGTATTTGTACTTGGGAAACTAATATCCTCAAAGCTGGTGAGGTCCCATGGAACACAGAGGTCAAGGAGCATTCTAGTAGGAATGTGACATTAAAATGGTATCAACCTGAAATACTTTAACACTCAAAAATATTGATGTTTAATTATTTAGATTTTTCAGTTATTTAACATTTTCAGGAAATTAAAGCACTTATCTAGTTTACAAGAATATGTCTTTACATCTTTTGTATATTGCATCAAATTGTATTTAGTTAATAAGGATTTACTGAGAAATGTGGAGGAACTTAATATAATGGTAATTTAACTGATTAAGTGTAATCAATAAACATTAGGAGATATATATATTTTTTTCCATTCTGTAAAGTGATAAAACATCATCATCCTATGTGACACTTGATTTTTTGGACTTGTTACTCTCAAGAGAGTAGCCCTCTTTATATAAGAACATTTTCATTGGGTATCAAAATATTTGTAAAGTACAATTACAAAAACCCTGTTATTAACATCATATGCTATGTAAGCCAGAGCCTGCTTTTTCACACCACAGCCTTGAGTCAAATGCTAATGATGCTGTGAAATAGTAGGTATTACAAGCATGACTCCTTCATGAGCAAAGAAGGGTGCAAACATATAATATGAACTTCAGAGCTAGGGAGAAGGATTTATTCCTCACCATTTCTTCAAGAAAAGAAATAGATGAGATGCACTGGTTTTGTTCATGTATTCATATGTAAGCCCAGATAGAGCTTCTCCCTGGTCTTCGAGTCTCCATCTGAATTAATAGTTCAGATGCATTCCAAGTCACATTAAAAAAAAAGAATGAACTTAAGTTTTAAAGTAAATATGATTCTCTCTTTTACTTATTTCATAATTTAAGATATCATTTCATTCAATTTTAGATTGATTCTCAGATGATAGCAGCCTTTTCATAATATTTATCTCTAATTTTTTTATCTATCCTCAAGAAGTTATTTGTAATATTAATTCAAATGGGCCTGTTTTCTTTTAGAACATTATAATAAAATTTATTTTAACATGAATAGTGGCCTCTAAATGACATGTTTTTGTGTACTTTTACTTGATAACACTAATTTGACTTTAAATGGGATGCATTTGTAATTAGTACCTGTTGTGAAAAGTATCATTTTGTGATAGCTATTAGTTTATAATATGGATAAAAAATATTTCCTCGTGAATTTTCTAATTTTTTTTGTTTTACTTCCATATGAAATCACCTGCAGAAATCAGTATGTATATGTTTACTTATATACCATTTAATAACTTTTATGCTTAATTGCCTATTGCAAAAAACTTCAGCTTTGCTTGTTACCATGTTTAGGTGTTGCTTTAAACATTGGATAGCTGTTCTTTCCAGTGTCACAGTATTAATATGAGATATGTAAAAGGAATCTTTCAAAAAATTCAGTATGTGAATGTATTTGATATACTTCTAGAGAAGTATACTTAGAGAAGCACATAATAAAATAAAATGAAATCTTAACAACTAAGCAACTACAAGAATATAAAAATATTCTCCTTAAACATCCCATGGTTTGAATTCAAAACCAAAAATAAAACTGCAGAATAGAAAATAATAATAATAAAATCCAACATATCAAAACCTGAGAAGGCTCTCCTCAGTGGAAAATGAGTGCAATTTACTTAAAAAAAAAGCACTGGAATGAACAATTTAGACAATTCTATAAGTAAAACAAAATAAATTAACTGAAAGAGAGAAGATAAAAAAACAATAATGAATTAGAGGACAGAAACATAATGGACGTGGTCAGTCTGGGAGGGGGATCTTTAGGAATATAAAGGTAAAATATTTTAGACGCTTGGCAGGCTTAATTTTAAAGAAGCACAGATAGGCGAAGTTCTCAAGGAGGCAGAGCTAGATAAGAGAAGAAATTTAACACATACAAGGATACTTGGCAAAACTCTATGCTTATAAATTTTAAAGCTTAAAAGAGATAATTTTCTAAAAAAACATTGTCATCAAAATCTATCTTGGGATGTTATTTTAAAATCTACAGCCAAATAATTATAGACGAAATAAGTTTTCAAAAACTACTGCACAAGAAGTTTTCAAAAACTACTGCAGACTCAATATCACAGGCGATTTAATTTTAAACCTTCAAGAAGATCATTTCCATTTGATTTAATCTGCTCCACAAGATAGAGAAGAAAAAAGGGAGGGAGTGGGGGAACCTGCAGACCCATTTTGAAACATTTGATAGAAACTTTTAAGAGCATTAGAAGAAAATGATCCATTATTTGCCTAAACCTAAGTCTTTGCTTAACCCCTTTTTCTCTCTTTCTTATGAATTTAATCTAAAGCATTTTTCCTAAATTCTAGAATAATTCAGAGTAGTAGTATAGAATTTAAGAAAGAAAAACTGGACCAATGCTTTATTAAAAAGTTACAAAATGAAGGGTAACTGTGTTTATGTTGCATTATCTAAAAAATTATGTAACAAGGGCTTTGACCCCAATAACCTACATCAGGAAGGAAATACTCAGTTCATGATCTAGCAACTCTATTAATTAATGTTAATGAGAGACCTATGTTGTTTTAAACATCACTAACAATGTAACTCATAGTTATGGCCAGGCGTTCAAAATACTTAGTTTAAACCTAGTTTTAAAATAATAATTTCCTTCCCTTTGAGCACATTTGATTAATTTCTGAGGATTCGTTCCCAGTGGTGCAATGTCAGCCAGAGAGCAGATCATTTGTAGTCGAGCAGAGCATATAGCCTTGGACCTTAAGCAGTTTCACTTTTTCATCAAGGTCTCCATGACAGAAAACAGACCAGCACATGCTCCATCAAATAACAAATGATACAGTTTGGATAAGACTGCCAGCATCCTACAGATAGAATAATTGGTTTTCCATGTGTCATTTGCCCTCCTATGAAAAGCACATGCTGGATGTCTACGGATCAGTGAAAAAACCTCCAGTTATTTGGGGGTTATACCCCTTTTGAAATTGTCACTATCCAACCTTTTTTTTTTAACCTACAACAATGGCAGTTTAATATGGTTCAGTGTAACAGAGAGAGCAGGGGTAATCAACTGTTCTTCAAAATGAAAATGAACTGCAGCATGATTTAATTAAAGTCTAAAAGAGGCCTTTGTCTAAGGGTTGTTCAACATTGAAGGGTTTCCAGAAGACATTTTGATAGCTTCTCTATTTCAGATGTGCAAATAAAGACAGTGAGAGAAAAAAAGAAAACCAATTTTTTTGTGACAAGCCTGATTTAAATACAGGTCTGGCTTGGACAGACTTAGGTGACATTTTAAAGACACTTTCATTTCCCTGATTCTATGACTAAAATTCTATTTTGTAAAGGTTAGCTTTTTGGCTGAAGCTGGAATTAAACATCAAATTAAGTTTATTATATTCTCAACCTTCAGTGCTATCTTTCACTTTAATCTCAAAGCCATTGTTGGCCTCCTTCTCTAACAGCCCCTCTGGCCTGCTTGAGTCCAACTAAAATATTCCCTTTTGCCATCACAAGCTGCTTCAACAGTTGTGGCCTAGCTTCTGTCATGTGAATAAGATTAAATTCTTTTAATTCTTTAGTTAAGCATACTGCCATTTTCATTTGGCTCTGTGTGCATGTGTGCACGCGTGCACTTGTGTCTGTATGTGTGCATGTGTGTTTTTCGCATGTGTGAATGTTTGCATGCGTGTGCATGTGTGTACGTGTCTGTTTGTGTGTGCATGTGTAATATATGCTAATCTTGTTCTGTGCAGTTGCAGATGCAGATGCTACAGTGAAAAATCTGGAACAAGAGGCTGATCGACTGATTGATAAACTCAAACCCATCAAGGAACTTGAGGATAACTTGAAGAAAAACATCTCTGAGATAAAGGAACTGATAAACCAAGCCCGGAAGCAAGCCAATTCTGTAAGCTGTTTTTGTTTATAGTATCAGTAACTGGTTGTATAGTTGGTATTATTTCCAGAAGGAATATTTTCCCCCATGTGTCCTGTTGAATGATCTTTGGTTCTTTTTCTTTAACTTGAAGTTATTTTGGGGGGAGGTTAAATATTTTGTTTTGTTTTTCATAAACTTCAAGAGATTCCCTGAGAAGGGTAATCATTACTAATTATTTTATAAATTGAAATTCTGACATTTCTTATTATTTAAATGGAGTAATACAAATTGCAAGAATGGAAACCTTATTTTTGTATACCAAAAAAGGGTGGATGAAAGTGACTTGCTCTTGATTAAAGCAAAAAAAGCCAATCAGTGGGGTTGTAGCAGGAAAGAATTAATAAGGTTATAGGAAGTAACAAAGAGGAACCATTATTTTCTATATATTCTTTTGTCTGAGTATAAGCAACAACAAAAACTATTTTTATTACAAACAATTTTTATTGTTTCTCTTTTATTTTGGAGTAAGAATAGGAAATACCTAGCTTGTCTCAAAATGTTGGTCTTCATTGACAACTAGAAGACAATTAGGATAGAAGCAGAACTTTCTAGAACATAGCATTAATGAGCAAAGACAGAATTGTTAATGCCAATATGAAATTGTTTCTACAATCTAGCTGAGAAAACGTATCCCATGATGGTTTTAGAAATAGAAAGGAAAAAACAAATTTTCAGGTTGCCAGGTTTAAACTCAAATCTTTTTAGAGACCCAAGTCTTTCATCTCAAAAATTTTGTTTTCTCAACAACTTTGAATAACCAGAAATGACCTTTGTTAATCCATCAATTTATATTTTTTAGTAGTGGCCTAGAATATAAAACCCAGTGACAATATATTCGTTTTCCTGCTTTAGACATATCTAATGCCTCTAAAGAAGGCCAAGACAATAAATTCAATGTGTTCTTTAAAAAGGAACTCATAACTGACTGAAGAGAAACTTAGAAAATGACCCCAAAAAAAGATTAGTGAAGATGATGTACATAAGCTCAGAGGGAAAAAAGTGGGTAGGGTTGAGAAGACATTTATTGAGCTCCAATATGAAAACCATGCAGGCGGTATGATGACAGGTGATCATTGTATACGCAAAGCACTAGGTGAACATAAATCAGATCTTACTACAAGATTTAAAGTTTTATCTAAAATTGAGCCAATGTAGAAAAACCATCTCCTTTGTTCAAGGCTACTTGCTATGAAGTACTCAAAGATGAATGAGGAATGCACCAAGTTTATACTATAATAGAAGAAATAAGACATGTACACAAATAACTCTCTAAGATAATGCAGATGTTGTGCTACACTGTATGAGCAATGGAAGTGCTATAAAGTTCTGAAAGGAAAGATCACCTCTAATAGGGGCCAGATTTCCTGAAGTGAGGGATTTGAGCCAGGCCTTAAAGCTGGATAGTCCTGGACATGGGAGGGGGTGGGGCGGGGGACAGCATTCCGAGAAAAGGGAATTGCTTGAGTCAAGGCAGAGAGAGAAGAAAGTTTCAGGGTTATTTGATGAAAGAGTAGTCTGGCTTGCCAAGATTATTGATAAAGTGAACTTTAAACTGGAAATGTCAGTAAAGGCCAACCTTATCAGGCCCTGAATAGTAAGTTAAGCAGTTTCATTTAGCTGCAGTTGAAATAAACCTCACTGATGAGGAGAAGTTGAAAGTTCTTAATTATAAGATATAGCATAATCAGAGCTGAGCATTTTGAATATGAACCTGAGAGTAGTTTGTGATATAGATGAGAGAAACTAGAAAGAAGGAAGCAAGTTTTGTACAAAACCCAACTGTGTCAGTATCAGGAGAAAGCAAGAGACTGACATGCCACTCCTATATTTTGCAATATTAAGTTTGAAGAGGCAATAATAGTACATGTTCTATTGTGAATCACACACTTAGCTACATATTCTGCTTAGTTATCAGGTGGTAAAATCTGAACATTTTTACTATATCTTCATTTTAAAGAAATTTTGAAATATACCCAGATATTTATCAGTTATGAGAACTTTCCCACATCACCACCCACCCCCTGGGGAAAAAGATAATATTCTGGCATGTAAATACATAAAACCTGTCTTCAGATACAAAATGAAAGACAGGTATAAAAGTAATTCCAGAAAAAGTGACCATTGCCTATGCCTTCTAAGGAAATTCTCAATCACTGTTGGAAATTGAAATTACAACAGATTGCCTTACTTTCTCAAAGATGTTAGAAATATGTAAGCAGCCAGATTTTTTTTCAAGTGAGTTTTATGCAAATTGAGGATGACATTTGCCTGATTTGTAATATTTGTAATCGGGCACGAGTGTCTGTATGTGGCTCTAACACATACTCAATGTGACCAAGAAATCAAAGACATTTATTTTAAAGTAGTTTTTTGTTTGTTTGTTTGTTTGTTTGTTTGTTTTGCTTTGTTGACTTTGAAATTGAGTGGCTAGCAGTCTTTTTAAATGAATGACCTAGTTGCTGGATGAAAAATGCAGTAAAAATCCAGTAGATATAATAATGGGATCTTCAATAATGTTGGACTGAGTTCATGATGATAAATTGGTAAATACTGTGCTTTAGAGATACCTCATGCTTAGTGACTTTTGTTTAGAAGTCTTACTGAAGATTCATATTAGAAATAACAACAGATGATAGAACCAAATATCTTGAGAGGATATTTGTGTTTCAGAAATCTCTTCTCTCTTATGAGGGATATATCCTAGAGATTTCATCTAGTGAAACTTATAAATGCTGTACTTGGAATTGCCTATTTTAAGTTAGTTAAAATAAACATCTGTAATTATAAAGAAAAATACAAAATGTTTAAATGAGAAATTAGTAGCTATGGACTGGTTACCAACAGTTTGAGTTGCCTGAATTTTTCAGATACTGAGCATTTATTCAAAACCATAAGCCAGAAAACAGAAATCCAGGGGATTTTGCATATGAATGTATAAGAGTTGACCAATAGGTTACTTTGCAAGATTAACTGCTGGCATATTTGGTATAACAACATCCTTTTGTTCAGAGAACCATATGTTTTAGATATGTAAAGTGTGCTATCCAGTACATTAATTGTAATTCCTAGTGCTGTTAAATACCCTTAGCTTGAAAATGGCTGCCTTCCTAGACTTCCTTCCTAGATGGGGTTTCATCAGCTCAGTTAGGTCCTGGTGCTTTGTCTCCTGCACTTTGGTCGCTCCCTTTCGAACACCCCGATCATGTAATCCCCTATCGTTTCTACCAGGTGTACCTAAGCAAGGGCAGACACTCCACCTGTGACCCAAATGGACATGTATTCCACCCACAGTCCGTCATTTCTTCTCTTAACAGTAACCAAGGAGGATTATAATACTGTGGTCTTTCAACAGAATTAGTTACTTACGATTAAACTAGCCATAAGTTTAAAAAAGCATATACTGGTATGAAATAAAGATAAAATAAACTGCACACATAGTTACTCTTGATGACTACCCCAGCCCCTCTGGATATGAATCCTGCTAGAAAGAGCTCGATCTGCTCTGTTCATGAATCCCTGGCAGACCTGGATGTCTTCTCTTTGATCTCGTGATGTCAGTGACACTTACAGCCTGCCTCAGATATCCAATTTGCCCAGTGTCAAGCTCTTCTCTGATGATGGTTTTGGTTCACTTGCTATAAATTCCTAAAAACTCACCATCTCCTATAGTTTTTCTTAAACACGAAGACATCTGAAGACTGCATTTCCCCTCCCCGACCTCTACTACAGTCTCTTTCTCTTGCTTTACTTCCTTTTTATCTCCAAGCGCTTGGGTAGCCCTTTGTATAGCTGCTCCTCTCTCATGTAACATCCTCTGACAACTTCCGAGGCACATCTGTTTTGTAGCATTAACACCCAGAAGAAAAGTTGTACATTTCCTGGTTCTGTTTTTTGACAATTTATATATTTTTTAAATATATTTTTATTGGTTTCAGAGAGAAAGGGAGAGGGACAGAGAGATAGAAACATTAATGATGAGAGAGAATCATTGATCACCTGACTCCTGCATACCCCCTACTGGGGATCAAGCCCGTAACCCGGGTGTGTGCCCTTGACTGGAATTGAACCCGGGCCACAGGCCGATGCTCTATCCACTGAGCAAAACTGGCCAGGGCAACAATTTATATTTTGATTCCCCTATTCTAGCACTTTATGTAGAAGGGAAATTCCATCATTTGTGGAACAAAGAGCTAACTTCCTGGCTGAAATCCACACAAACAGAAAGATTCTCTTCTCCAGAGCACAGACCAAATACTCTGGGGACCAGAATGGATTTCAGTGCTGTACCCTCAGTTAGCTGACTGGGCCCCACCCTTGGAGGAAGACAAGGACTAGGAAAGCAGGCTGAACAGGAGGCTTCCTGGATTATTCCAGCCCCAGGCCACCACACAGGGCTCCATTAGTGGGAGCTCCCGTTTCTTTCGAACGCAAGATCTCCTCCACTTGGAGATGCAATCTGGACAGCAGATTAGGTGAGGAAGCAGTATATGAACTCACGACTCAGGCATGGTCTATAGATGAAACACATCTGCCTTATCCCCAGAAGTTCTCAAACAGATATGAATTTACAGATTTGTCACAACCCATATCCTCCTTAGCTTTCTCTTCTAAATCCAACCAATGTTGAGTCCAGCACCCTTGGGGAGGAGTCCCATTGCTGCCTACACCCACAGCCTAATTGGACCCTTGAAGACACCTCCTTGTGTCACCATGATATGGAGACTGGTTTGGCAGCTCGGCTATCTTGGCTGAAGTCTGCACAGCCCTTCATGATGGTAACAATAATGCTCGTTGGCTTTCTTCCAACTAGGAAAACTATATGAGTAGCACAAAGTGCTAGAGGGAATGAGAAAATGGAAACTCACTGCTGGTGAGACCAAGAGGCTTCCGGAAGGCGGGTGTTTGAATCAGCTTTCCCGTCTCTGCCTCCCACTCTGAGCACTTTCACTAACACAGTAACAGCTGCTCTCTGAGCCCAAGCGGCGCCCTCGCTGTCCTGAAAGTGTCCCTTTGATGGTGCACCTGAACCAAAGGAAATTAAATCAGATCATCAACTAGTGTTACTTGCGATTGAAGAAAGGTTCCCAAAAGGAAAATAAAAATTGGTGTGAACTGTGTCACTTCTATTCGCATAGGCATTCCTTTCCTAGCAATTTATAGTAATTGTTAAAGGACTAGTCAAAAGAAAAAGGAGCTGTTAAATATATTAGCAATGATAGCCACTGGAAATTATTTCTGTTTCGTTTCCTGGAAACCTAATAAAAAGATATAATTTGTTCTGAAAGGTATGTTCTGAGTGGAATGATTAGTATTCCCCGTACTGTTAGAACATCTAGAACAAAATCTATTTGGCCTCTTTCAACTGTAAGAACATGGGAGAGTAGATAATTTTCTCTTGAAAAATCAAAGAAAAATGGTTTCTTATTTGAAGTGATACCAAAATCGCTGAAATTTGAATTGCAAAATTTCATTTAACAACCTTAATAAAGATATTACCATTAGCTTCATGTAAAACCACCTTTTGAAAATGTTCCTAAAGGAATAAAGTATGAAGGTAAGAATTCGTTAGTTGGCAGGCTTAAAAAACCAGTAGTGTGCTAACAAAACATGTGACTGTGAGCGGCTTATTGTCAAAATGCTGGTGGAAAGCTGCTTTTCTCGGCCCTCATTAGTGAGTATAATAGTGTCTGCATATGGGCATTTAATGATAGCATTTGATAATAGAAAAATAACTTCAAAGAAGAGATGGTGATGATGGCTTTGCGGTTGTTTGGGAGCTCTTTAAACTTTCTGAGAGATTTAGTCTTGGTTCTTTGTACCTTGTTTTTCTTAAAGATCAAAGTATCTGTGTCTTCGGGAGGTGACTGCATTCGAACATACAAGCCAGAAATCAAGAAAGGAAGCTACAATAATATCATTGTCAACGTAAAGACACCTGTTGCCGACAACCTCCTTTTTTATCTTGGAAGTGCCAAATTTGTAAGTCCAATATTCAGCATGTCTTGGCTTACTGTATATACGTATGGTCAGAGGTTAATCCTGGTAGTGTGGGAAATGTATGGAATCCAGTAACATGGTCCCATAATTATGTAATGTAGCCTTTCAGACTTGAAAATCTCAGAATCTTACCACACAAAGTTAGAAGGCAAATGAAATAAAGAAAACTTTTTACAGCACTTAGGCACATGTGCTTTTATGAGTGTAAGAAGCATTTATTTTGAATTATATTTCCAGATCCAGTTATTTAAGAAGAAAGACTAATAGGAATAAAGCTCTTTTTGTTGTTTTTTACTTTTTTCTAACTAAGAAATTACAATGAACCTTCATAGTCAATGAAAATGGCAATTTGTATACTAATTTTTGGCCAATGAAAAATTTTCTGATTCATGTTGAGTTTCTTCAGAAGCTCACCAGAAACTTCTAATTCCTTTCATTTTCTTTTTTAACTACTTGGCTTTGCATGCATGGGGACCTTCTAAAATGAACATGACTTTTCAACAGCCCACTCATCTCATAAGTCAATACTTGGAATTCAAGTGAGAAGTTTGAGGTCACCTTGAGTAGAAAATCATAGCTGATCCTTCAAAAATATCAGTGCTCTTGAAGAAAACAATGAATTATGAATATTTTTCTTTACCTCTTCCACAAGTATCAGAGTAAGAAAAGACTTTGTCTCAAAATTAGTCCTAGCTAGAGTTGATTAAATTAACACATATACCTCAGCAGTATGGACAGTTGTGTTGCTCTAAAGATACAATAATAAAATATTGTTTAACCATACATAATAATAGTTCATATTACTTGGGAAATTTATTCACGTGGCTTCTAATTATTTCACCTATACCCGTGGTCGGCAAACTGCGGCTCGCGAGCCACATGAGGCTCTTTGGCACCTTGAGTGTGGCTCTTCCTAAGCCTTAGGAGTACCCTAATTAAGTTAATACTAATGTACCTACCTATATAGTTTAAGTTTAAAAAATTTGGCTCTCAAAAGAAATTTCAATCGTTGTACTGTTGATATGTGGCTCTGTTGACTAATGAGTTTGCCGACCACTGACCTGTACCTACACGGCACCTGTTAAGGAGAACTCTGCTGGCCTCCTCTTATTAGGTATTTTATATTGATAGGTATTCTGTTTGTGTTTCTCTGAACTAGATTGACTTTCTGGCTATAGAAATGCGTAAAGGCAAAGTAAGCTTCCTCTGGGATGTTGGATCTGGAGTTGGACGTGTGGAGTATCCAGATTTGACTATTGATGACTCCTATTGGTACCGTATTGAGGCATCAAGGTAACTAACTCAATAAAGATTAAAGTAAATTACAGGATTTTGGAGTAGTTTCTCAGTTTATAAGAAAACTCTTATTTTCCTCTCAAGAAGGTATGTATACAAATTTTTAATGCATACTTCAAATGTATGTATAGATTTGTGTATATATACACAATATATACACAAATTTTAATATTATGTGACTATGTATACATGTGTGCAAATTGGCATCTTCGTAGTGCCTATTAAGATCTGACAAACCGTCAAGATATTGACCAGAGTGACCATTTATTTTGGGCCCCTCACCTGGCTGTCCCATAGGAATCTTGAGTTTACGTTGTTTGGCGTCATACCGCCACACCTGAAGAGTGCTGAGATTTGGCCTTATTCAGAACAAGCCAGCGCATAAGAGCTGCCTTCAGTGCCTGTCTCAAATGTGCACAATTCCTCTTCTAGTCTACATAGCAGCCTTGCCTACCAGCATGTGCAGTCTCTAAACGCTGGCGTGAATATATGTCAGGTCCACACTACTCAAAATGGGAAGTAACAGGAAATTGATTAATTCAATCTTTGAAGCTTTAATTTTTTTTAAATATATTGTATTGATTCTTTACTGAGAGGAAGGGAGAGGGATAGAGAGTTAGAAACATCGATGAGAGAGAAACATCGATCAGCTGCCTCCTGCACACCTCCTACTGGGGATGTGCCCGCAACCAAGGTACATGTCCTTGACCGGAATCTAACTAGGACCTTACAGTCCACAGGCCAACACTGTATCGACTGAGCCAAACTGGTTAGGGATGAATCTTTAATTCAATTAACTTCTAGCAGTGTAAAGATTCCTTAGAGAAACCATTCCTATCCTCTATACTCCCCCCTCAATTTCTTTTATTTTCCTAATTTCTAACTGTCTACTACACTAAAACAGCTAATAGTTAAGAGGTATTGTTAAGGGCCTAGTTCTACAGATAAAATTGATCAACAATCTGGAGAAAGCTTAATGAGCCCGGCCAGTGTTGCTCAATGGTTGAACGTCAACCTATGAATCAGGAGGTCACGGTTCAATTCCTGGTCAGGGCACATGCCCAGGTTGTGGGCTCCATCCCCAGTGTGGGGCATGCAGGAGGCACCAATCAATGATTCTCTCTCATCATTGATGTTTCTGTCTCTCTCTCCTTCTCCCTTCCTCTCCAAAATAAAAATAATTTTTTTAAAAAAGAGAAAGTTTAATGAGAAGCAAGATCTTCAGTTTCTTTGCATGATTTTCAGTAGAACTGTGTGTGTGTGTGTGTGAGAGAGAGAGAGAGAGACCAACAGATATGTTTCCATATGTGATGCTGGGGGGGCGGGGGGATTAAGTACTTCGAAAACTTAAGAATATGTTTTCATAAAGTACAGTTCTTTTATTAGAAGAGATATATTCTGTTAAAGAAGAATCTTATTTGATAAAGTCTTTTTATTGTTTCCATGGGTTTTAGTTAATACTGCACCCTCAAAGATAAAAAGATTACCAAAATGAGACAGCAGGGAGAGAAATATGACACAAAAGTTTTGTTATGACAGCTTGTCTCAGAGAAGCGACCAGATTTTCATATTTAACAATTTATGGAAATCAACCACTTAAAAAAAAGAAAGAAAATCAAATACAATAATAATAGCTTCCAAAACCATACTAATTGAATTGAAAAGCGGAGGTCTTTTATACGATTTGTATACACAATGCTGAAGACTAGATATTATACAATACACATTAAGATGGTATGCCAAACAGTAAAAGATGCCCGGTTCCAGGAAGACTACTTCAGCAAATCTGGGCCCAAGATATAATAAGGGATTTTAGGAGAAATTATGCAGTTTATAATGCAGAAGGGTGGATTATTCAGGAATTAAATTAGACAAAATGCTAAAGGAAGTACTATAAACTTGTTTAAGTAGTATGTGTCAGTAAATAGCAAACTGTTTTGTAAAGGCATAGGAAAAGGCTTTTTATTTAACCAATAGCAATCTCATCAGCTAATTGCTGCTGTGTCACTTCATATTAATGGACACACACAGAGTGACGGGCTGTTCCTCACTGGTTCTGGCTGACTCTGACAGCAAACATCTAGCAAAGATCAGACTCTGGGTTTTGATTTGCAATTTAATGAACCTGGCAATTTTGAAGCTAAATACCCAGTTATATCTTAAATATCCCAAAACAAATCTCGACATTTTATACCTTTTCAATCTGAAGCTACCAGAGAGGTGATACATGATTCATTTCCTGTATTTCCTCCCACTTCCTTTCAACACGTGCCCTGGAAGAACTGGGAGAAATGGAAGCATTTCTGTGAGGGCCCTGGATGGACCCAAAGCCAGCATTGTGCCCAGTACATATCATTCAGCATCTCCTCCAGGGTACACGATTCTAGACGTGGATGCAAATGCAATGCTCTTCGTTGGTGGCTTGACTGGGAAATTGAAGGTAATGTGTTTCTTCCCCATCCTGTTTACCTCACCTTTGTGGACAACTCCTGACATGATTACTTCGGGAGAAGCACAATAAAACTCAGCAAAAACTCAATCACTTTTACTAACTTTGTATTTTTGAAAACAAGAATTTATGTTGATTAAGAATTGTCTCCTTCCAATATTCAGTAAGGAAAGACAATATTTTAAATTTGTGTATATATTTACTTAAACAGTTGTTGTTTTGCCCTAACCTGTGGCATCAATTTTTGAATATTCTTGTTTTAGTTGCCTCAAAATCAAAGTGATTTTTAAAGGCACTTTATTTTCCAAATCAACTTGTGGTTTCTTAATATAAAGTGCTATAAGGTTCAAACTCACATCTAATTAAAAGATTTATGGATACCTTGGGAAATATCATGGGAGTCGTAAGCTTTCAAATCATGATCCAATTTTAAAAGTTTTCAAGTTGCTCTTCTCCTCATTCGTATAGAGCAACGCACTTAATATTCATAATTGCTCCATGGCAGGTCCTTGTGCATTTGAAATTGCAGAGTGCCTGCATTTTAAAGAAGCTCGTGCTGATTAAATGGAATTAGGTGCTGGAAAACGACCTGTGGGTGAGATGTAAGAGCACAACCAACTATAATGGTTAATCCTGGGCTTGACAGAATCATCCTGGGATGAGATTAGTCAGGAAATGTGAAAAGCCAAGGTTACCCCAAATTTATGAGAAATCAACTTTCTTATGGAGTGAGGTTGTTTTATTTGCTTTGTGTATGAGATGTGACTCTCCAGCATTGTAATTGATTCCACAACTGCACACTAAAATCATTCTCATTTCTTAGAACTGCATATAAATATATATGGTACATAGTAATATATAGTCATAGTGCCAACTTTCTCTTCTCTCCAGAAAGATAAATATAGGGGTAGCGCAGAGCAGTATGAAAGCCATGAATTTTGAAAGCCAGTCCCGATTAGATCCTCTGCTCTACCATTTACTAAAATATGACCTTTGGGCAAGTCACTTAATCCTTGAGGCTTCAGATGTCTCAACTAGAAAAGGGAGATAAGAATATCTACTTTGCCTGCATATTAATAATCTATAATAACAAAAGTATAGTATACTAATTAGACCAGACAGCCAAATGACCTTCCGAACGTCCTTCCGGACCACCTTCCGGATGAAGTCGGGGCTGCACGAATTTCATACATTGGCCCTCTAGTAAAATTTAGAACATTTATATAGTCCTTACTATGTGCTCAGTAATATTCTAAGTCATTTACATGCATTAACTTATTTTTCACAACAACCCCAAAAGGTAAGTAATATCCTTCTCAGAGTTAAGGAATCTAAGTAAGAGAGAAGTTCAATGACATGACCAGGGTCACACATCAGTTAGTAGCAGAGCTGCGATTAAATACAGGTTTACAAGTGTCTCCACTCTTAATCACCCTGTTTCATGGCCACAGTGAATAGTGAGATTACGTGCATACTATTTATGACTAATGCCTAAGGCATGATGGTCTCACCTTAAATCGCACCTTAAATAATTTTTATGATTATCCGAGATCACTGGAACAAAGCAACTTTCTTAGCACAATCTCAGGGGACAATAAAACAGGCAAATAAAATCTATAGAAAATCGTAATGATTTTGGCCAAGAGTCTCAAGGAAACTGCCACACAGAATATGAACTGAAAGCTGAAAACCAGTAGCTAAATCAACATGCTGATGAAAATTCACAGTGGCAGGAAAATATAGGTTCTTTTTAGGATGCAAGACGGCAAAGCATAAAGCAAGGAGCATCCACAAGTAGAATAATCAACCTCTGGAAAATTAAGAGAGGCTCTGACTGATGACGGAGAATCCCAAGGACTGTCTGACCCACAAATGCCATCGGCTCTGATCAGCATTCTTTCTACCTGTCAGTGCACCTTCTTCGCAGCAATAGGAAGATGTGTATGTTCATGAGTTTAACCTAAATTGTCACTACAAATTTTAACTATTCAGTGACCATCTTCCTACATTTGTTCTAAAACCCAAACATGTCAATTCACTCCCCCTCCCCTCAGCCCCAGATTATTTAAATAAATGTGGATTTGTTTGGACAAAGAGTTTCTAAAGTTAGAGGCACCAGAATATAGTATTTCTATGTAATATGTCACTATCAAAACAAACAGGTGTTTCGACTACAGCAAGGTTCTCTAGCATGGACCCTGTCATTCCCCTTCTTTGGGATTGTGTTATGTTCCAATGTGAAGACACCAGGTTGTCCTTCCACAAATATTTATTGAGCACCTACTGGATGCCAGGCCCAGTGCTGTGTACACCAGCAAACAGCGCCAACACATTCCCTTCTCTTACAAATTTACTCTTTCCTTCAGTCCCCTGCCCTGGAAACCTGCTTGGATATAACAGGAAATGAAAAATTGGGGACAGCACTGTCATAGGGTGATTCATATGTAGTTAATATATGCCCCTTCTCATGATCTCTAGAAGAAATCTTCTTCGTGGCGTGAAAGCACTAACATTTATGAAATACCTTCTCTGTGTCAGTCACTGTATGTGGTACCATAGTACATTATCTAATTTAATTCTCCTAATAATCCCATGTTAGAGACAAAACAATAGAATCGCAAAGAAGATAAGCAGCTCACCTCAAGTCAGAAGCCAGGAAGTGTTTATTTACCAATGGTGTTAAACTGATGTAGCACAAAGTAACCAGAAATCTAATATGATTAAGAGGCGAATATGTGCATAACCAAGAGTATCAGAAAGAATGGGTAATAACTATTCCAGATTCTGCTGCTAATAAATCTTACAGGTACTCGAGGATTTTTAGTAAAATTCTAAATTCCAACAAACATTATATTTCTCTCTGCAGAAGGCTGATGCCGTACGCGTGATTACATTCACTGGCTGTATGGGAGAAACATACTTTGATGGCAAACCTATAGGGTTGTGGAATTTCCGAGAAATAGAAGGTGACTGCAAAGGGTGTACTGTCAGGTGAGTGGTGATGGTCTGGCCTGAGGGTCACAGAAGCTTCCATTGTATTGTGCATGATTCTATTCTCAGGTGGATGAGATGGAACAGGCTCTCAGTGATTATGTGCAGAGGTGGACTTACCGTGATGCTAATGAAAGTTCAAGTCCCTTCCCCAATTTGTGCAGGCACTTTGCAAGGCCCAGGGAGGTGTTCTAGCAGTACTTTGACATGGTCATATGTTTCTGTAAAATTTGCAAAAGTCACGTATTTTAACCTCAATCAATTATCTCTTTCCACTCCAACCTCCCTTCATGTCAGGAGCTTTTTCATTTCTGTGGCTATCGTGTATTATAATGTTTTTTCCTTTTTCTTTATTTTATTTTTTATTGAATTTATTGGGGTGGCATTGATTAATAAACCACATAGGTTTCCAGCATACAACTCTATAACACGTCATCCTGCATTCACCACCCCAAGTCAAGTCTCTTTCTGCCACCATTTATCCCTCCATGCCTTTTTCTACATCTCCCCACCCTCACTCCCTTTCCCTCTGGCAAACATCAAACTTTGGTCTGTGTCTCTTTTATTTTCTTTGCTTAATCCCTTCACCCTTTTTACCCAGCCCCCAAACCCGCCTTCCCTCTGACAGCTGTCAGTTTGTCCTCTGTATCCATGAATCTGTTTCTATTTTGTTTGTTAATACATTTTGTTCATTAGATTCCACATATGAGTGAAATCATATGGTACTTGTCTTTCTCTGACTGGCTTATTTCACTTAGCATAATGCCCTCCAGGTCTATCCACACTATCAAAAAAGGTAAGATTGTCTTCATTTTTACAGCCAAGTATTCCATTGTATAAATGTACCACATTTATACAGCTTTTTTTATCCACTTATCTACTGATGGACACTCGGGCTGCTTCCAAATCTTGGCTATTGTAAATAACGCTGCGATGAATGTAGGGGTACATATATTCTTTCAAATTAGTGGTTCATGTTTCTTCTGATATATTCGAAGAAGTGGAATCGCTGGGTCATAAAGCAGTGCCTTTTTTAATTTTTTGAGGTTACTCCATACTGCTTCCCATAATAACTATACCAGTCTGCATTCCTACCACAGCCTCACAAACACTTTCTGATGATTAGTAATCTTTTCATATGTCTCTTGGCCATCTACATGTCCATTTTGGAGAAGTGTCTATTCAGGACCTTTGTCCAATTTTTAATTGGGTTGTTTGTTTTCTTGGTGTTGAGTCTTGGTGTTAAAGTTTTTTAACCCCTTATTAGATATATTATTGGTAAGTATGTTCTCCTATTCAGTGGGTTGTCTTTTCATTTTGTTGATGGTTTCCTTTGCTGTGCAAAAGCTTTTTAGCTTGAAATAGCTTAATTTTCTTTTGTTTTCCTTTCCCAAAGAGATATATCAAAAAAAAGATTGCTATGAGAAATACCTGAGATTTTATTGCCCATGTTTCTTCTAGGATTTTTATGGTTTCATGGCTTATATTTAAGTCTTTAATCCATTTTGTGTTTATTCTTGTGTATGGTTTAAGATGGTGCTCTAGTTTCATTATTTGGCTTGTATTGGCCCAATTTTCTCAACACTGTTTATTGAATAGACTCTTTACCCCACTGTATGATCTTGCTTCCTTTGTCAAATATTAATTTACCTAAAGGCATGGGTTTATTTCTGGGCTTTCTGTTCTATTCCATGTCATCCTGATTGTCCAGAGTGCCCACCAAGAGCTTCGCCAGAAAAACAGCACACAAAGGTCCCTGTTGGGTGCAGCCAACAGACCTTTCTGCGGGACTTGAGCTTGGCAGGGTAGTGTCACCAGTAGCTGGAGGTCTGGGTTAGTGCCCTCCCCAGGCTGGTGCTGTAAGAATAGGAGTGCTCAGCCCCAGGAAGATGGCAACTGAGGGTGGTGTGGGATAGGGACTCAGCACAGGGACCTGAGTGTCTGACCCTCCAGATCGCTCCTTGGGGCCACACCACCCAGATCTTCTCTTTATGTCTCCCACATGCCCTGAGTGAACTTCCCTCTACTGGAGCCCTGGGTAAGTGTCTGAGAGCAAGATCCTGTGTATTGGCCCTTTAAGAGAATACCTGGGTTTTTAGCAGGGCCCCTCCTCTTCCAGGTGGACAGTGTCCCGCAGATTTTCAAATGCCAGATGCTATGCGGGATCCTTTTCCTGGCTCTGGGGCTCTGTGTTAGGGACCCGACATGGGGTTGAGACCCCACACTCCTTAGGAGGGGCTTTTGCAGCAGGGACTTATCCCTTGGCTTCTCAGCCACCACACGTAGGTGCTGGGGCCAGCCCTCTCTGCTTCTCCATCCTTCTTACCAGTCTCTACGTGGCTTCTTCTGTAAAACATTAGTTATAATATTCATGTCCAGCTGTCCTTCAGTTGGTTATTCAGGTTGATTGCTCTATAATTTAGCTGTAAATCGGTTTAGCACTTGGACGAGGTGAATGTCGTTTCCACCTACTCTGTAGCCATCTTATAATCCTAAATTCTTTTTTCTTAAAGAGAGCTTTTCCTCAAACTAACTAAGCTTCAGGCCTCACAAAGCCTGGATTCACGCCATTTATGTTTCTACCAAAATATAGAATCCTAGTGCAAGTTTTAGCTCCTGTAGGATTTATCAAATAACACATGAGGTTTTGTAAGTATTTCAAGTGGAAACCCAGGGGCCTTAAAGATTCTGCTTAAGTGGAAAGGAGAAGAAGGGGCCAAGATAAGCCAGGAGAAAGTGCCACAAAACACATCATCAATTATAAGGAAGAGGTTAGGATGTAGGCATTTTAAAATACTTAACAAGCAAACAAAGCATATATACAGAATAAATATTCTTAGATAAATCTGAATTGAGGATATACAATAATTAGCTAGCAGTGGAGGATTTCTCAGCATAAATAACTTAGAGACCACTAATCAACTGAGCCTATATCAGTTTTAATTATATTAAATTAAATACATGGAAGCTTAATATACACACACAGCAACTCTAAAATCAATATGCTAAGGAGTTTGCTTTTTTATTTTTAATTTAAGAGGTACGTGCCAGGACCCAAATCCCCCATTAATGTGGCAAGGTGCACTTCACATATTTTTCTCAGCATCTCTGGAGCTTCAGAGAAGAAAGTAACCCCCCACAAAATTCTCTCTCTAAAACTTTTAACTTACAATGTCCCATTTATTCTTGTCCTTAAAGAATTGTCAATGCCGCATTTGAGGACAGTTTGAAAGCCTAACCTATTTATAGTTAAAGTGGTTTGGTCAATAACCTTCAATAAAATCTAATGTGGTATGTTGCCTATAAATTCCTTTCAATACAACAAAGACAATGAAATCCATGTTAATATTCTGCTACTAACAAATCAACACCAAGATTCTCTAAACATTTCTTTGGTAAATTTATCAGTAGGATTTTTGAAAGCCTATTTATCAACAAAACATCCAGAGCATTTAAATTTATCAACAAAACATCCAAAGCATCTATTCAGCAGTGCATATCATGTATCAAGATAACATCACTAATTGTCAATTCTGCAAAGATTTCCTTGCCTTCAGTATACAAAGTATTAGGTGAATTCATACAAATATAACAGTGCTTCTGCACATGTGAGCAGGGTTATTTTCAGGTTACAGACATTTACATTTACAACTTCCTGATAGTAAGATAAATACGGCCCAGTTCTAGCCATTAAGAAACTTATAGCCAAGAAGAAAGGAAAAGAGAAACACTAAAATAGTCAAAATATGAAACATAATAAATATTCCTTTTAAAGAGTGCACTCTGAATATACTGCAGTTATTCACATGATATTAATAATTGTAGTATTAAGAGCATTAAGATCAGCCCTGACCGGTTTGGCTCAGTGGATAAAGCGTCGGCCTGCGGACTGAAGGGTCCCGGGTTCGATTCCAGTCAAGGGCATATACCTTGGTTGCAGGCACATCCCCAGTAGGGGGTGTGCATTAGGCAGCTGATCGATGTTTCTCTCTCATCCATGTTTCTAACTCTCTATCCCTCTCCCTTCCTGTCTGTAAAAAATCAATAAAATATATTTTTTTTTAAAAAAAGAGCATTAAGATCTGCTTCATGGAGGAGGTGACATTTGACATGGGCCTTGACATAGAATAAGAGTCCAAAAGAAGAGATGGCAGATAGACTGTGAAGAGCATTTTAGTCCCAGGGGCGAGTGAGAACAAAGTGGGAAGGCTGGAAAGACAATGTGTTTGTAGAAAAGAGTGAGTAAAATCTGTTCTACTATATCACTTGCTTCATAAATGTGAATTCACCCATATAGGATTAGCAAATGGGAAAATTATTTCGTAAAGGGGTAGAAGTCACATAGGTTCATACACAGTTCCTCCCAGTATATTAATGTCTGCACCACCAAGTAAAGGCAGCTGAATGAAAAGTATACTCACACAGCTGAGGACAATAAGTTCAGGAGTACTGTGCCCACAACACAGCCTACATGTGATCTGTCCCAGAAAACCCTATTCAGAAAGCAGGGACCTATATTCCATTCTGTTATTGTTTTTTCTTACAACTCTAAGTTTGTACTATTTGACTGCCTTCACCCATATCATCCAACCCCCTTCTTGTTATGTTATATATATTAGAAATGTAATGATACATTCTTTTTTATATATTTTATTGATTTTTTACAGAGAGGAAGGGAGAGGGACAGAGAGTTAGAAACATCAATGAGAGAGAAACATCGATCAGCTGCCTCCTGCACATTCCCTACTGGGTATGTGCCCGCAACCAAGGAACATGCCCTTGACCAGAATCGAACCTGGGACCTTTGAGTCCACAGGCCGACGCTCTATCCACTGAGCCAAACTGATTAGGACTAATAATGCATTCTTAGCCCATCCAAAAACACCACTAGTTCACACCACTGACATACTTAAATACCAATATAATCATCCACTAAGTACTTTAACAAAATGTAAAACATTTAAAACATCAATGGCCTAGTTACTAAATATGTAATGAAGTCCAGGTAAGTGATGGTGGTACTTGGTCTAAGATGATGGCAGTGGAGATGGAGAGATATGGAAGTATAGAAGATACCGTATATTTGATATGGTTCCTGCCTTTAACAGGTTACAATTGAGTCTCAGAAGACAGCTTGACATATTGAATACTGATGAACCAAGTAGACAGTTTCTGATTCATGTGAACTCTCTTTCTTCAGTCCTCAGGTAGAAGATAGCGAGGGGACTATTCAGTTTGACGGAGAAGGCTATGCAATGGTCAGCCGACCCATTCGCTGGTACCCCAACATCTCCACGGTCATGTTCAAGTTCAGGACATTTTCTTCAAGTGCTCTCCTGATGTACCTTGCCACAAAAGACCTGGTAAAGATATGCACAGCTCATCTTCCATGACTGAAAATGTCTTGTTTCTTTTCCCTAGTATTCCAATACAATCATTAATTATTGTTAAATTATTAATTATTGTTCAAAGGAGTCTGTGATGGCTGTGTGATAGCCAAGAGTGAGTGATGCGCTTATTTATTTTTATTGGTAACTTTAATTATAGGTATAATTTAATTATTATTTATTTTTAATATAACTCCCCATATAATCCTTTAAGAGAAGCACCCAGTAAATATTACCCAGTATGGAATTATGAATCAGAAAAACTTCTTCCTTAGTCTTCTAGCGACCTAAGTTGTATTTTTTCCAGGTCAATATTTCTTAGTAAATTCTTTCAGAGAACACACATACCTTTTAGTTTGCTTAATATGTTTTTAAAGGAACCCACTTTATACTCCTGTCATAAAAGGATATATACCAATAATTTGGTTGTGACCATTTGCATCATAACATCACAGCCACAAATATTCACAAAATGCTAACATCAATTCTATTTTCAAAATGGAGCTCAATTATAGATCAATACCTTCAGTAATATACCCATAAGACCCTATTATCAACCCCACAAAGAAAGTGACTACCACATATTTCTCTGTGTATCTAATCACTGTCGTATTTTCTCTCTATTAATAGAAAGATTTCATGAGTGTAGAGCTCACTGACGGGCACATTAAAGTCAGCTACGATCTGGGTTCAGGAATGGCTTCCGTTGTCAGCAATCAAAACCATAATGATGGGAAATGGAAATCATTCACCCTCTCAAGAATCCAAAAACAAGGTGAGTTTCTATAGTAATAATGCACTGTGAGCCTTAATCATGTTCTCCAAAGCTCTCGTGGGCCTAATCATGAGGAAGACCCTGTCTGTAATTTTAGGTACTCACCAATTCTGTGAAAAATTGATACAGTCATTTCTTTGGCTTAGATTATAGTGGTTTAGGTTAGACAGGACTGATTGAAGAACTAAATGGTTCTCTGTCATTTTCTTTTGAAACGGAGAGCTTAATTTGAAAGAATAAAACTGTCTTACGATTGTAAAATTATATCCTGCAGTAGGTTTTAAAAGGTTGTGTGATTTTCTTTTCTTCTTATTTTGCCAAGATTTTGCTTTAGCATGGCCCACAGGTAGAATTTCTAGGGGTTGTTAGAGCACAGCTACTGGTTCTTTGTTTTTTAAAGATGCCAACAATTTGTGTGTGGAAATACATGATTAAGAATGATGTAATATTTTTATGGTTCCAAGATATTTTAAAAACACATTCACAAAGTTTATTTAATTGGTTCATATCAGCAGGTATTTTTTTTTCTGGTGTTACAGAAAAGGAAACATAGATTCAAACGTCACAAGTATGTATATATATATGATCTCCCAACCAAGACAGAAATCCAAGTCTATTAGGTCTTAGTGTGGTGCTGTTGTTGCTTAAGTATAATTTCCCCAATTCTGTGTACTATAGCATGACCAATATCTGCAAATGAAACTGTGATACTTCTGTTTATATAATTAGCCCTAATTAACTTTGACCATGACAATATGACATTTCATGGAAATTTAGGCTTAACGTTGCATCATCCTTCATTCCTGCATTTAACAAATACCTGCCAAGCACCTCCTAAGTACTATGCAGGAACTAAATGAAGTCTGTGACTGGTTCTTAACTTCAGAGAGCTTGTAGTCTAACGGGGTGATAGACAAGCAGATCCATGGTTAGAGGAAAGAAAGCGAATAGCTGTGTAGAGATAGGCAGGCAAGGAATCTCAGAAGAGAGAGACATTTAAGTCCAACAGAGAGGTCAGCTCCCTGAGTTGAGGATTTGCTAGATAAAAAGCACCTTTGACATTTCAGAGAAGTAAAAGTAGGGAGTGCCTCACAGAGCATAATACATGATACATCGTTTTCCAACTGCTTTTCCTTGGAATGTGAAGCCCTGGAGGAACTCCCCAGTTTGGATAAAAACTGGTTGTGCACCAAATAAATTGGAATACGGCTGAATACATTGCTCCATGTAAGAGAGACACAGCAGGTCGCATGTTAGAGGCTCTGCACAATAGTTAAGAAGAATATTTAACTCTGGCCCAACATTTCCCAAACTTCTTTGATCACCAAAATCCTTCCATTCCTACACTACTAGCCTACTGAGCACAGTTTGGGAAATGCTTCAGTAACTATAAGGAAATCCACAGGCTAACAAGATGGATGTGGACATAAAATTACCAGAGGTGGCAAGAGAGATACCGAGCTGGTTCATTAAGGGCCTTATGAAATAAGCTCATGAGTTTCAAGTTTATCCTGAAAGCTGCAGGGAACTACTGTTCTAATCAAGGGTGTCCATACCATCACACCATCAGATTTGTGCTTTAGTAGTTTCTTTAGCTGCAACTCAACAGGTAGGTTTGTGACAAGTTCAGCTGCTGTTGCAGTCTGCAGTCAAATGGGTGAAGAATGAGGAGAATAAAACCGTGAGAATGGAGAGGGAAGAATGGAGTTGAAAGATATTAAGCATTTTAAAATTGAGGAGCTGGGTGATATACTCAATGTGAAGGCTAAGTTATAAAAAAAAGAATATCAAGAATGATTCCATTTTTGTTTGTTTTGTTTTTATTTAAATAGCAAGAATATGTCTGTACCATTTACCAAGCTATTGGTTACAAGAAAAAGAATAGGTTTTCTAGAAGAGATGCTGAGTTCTCTGTTGGACATTTTGTGTTAAAGGTGCTCTTACAATCTTAAGCAGCGTAGGGAAGCTGTGTACTTGGCAGGCAATTGGTTGTGTGTATCTGAGGATCAGCAGAGCTCTGGGAGAGAGATGAATCACTAGGAACCATCATTATGTTTGAAATAGTTGTAGCTGAATAGGGAAAAAAACCAACAGTCATATCTAGAATAAGATGATCCCAAACCCTAGAGCAAACAGCAATATTGAAGCGCTATAGTAATGGAAGACCCCACAAAAGGGGCTGGAAAGAAATAAACAGAGAAAGGAGAAAAAAGGAATTTTCAGTAGATCAAACTGGAGATAGAGTGACCAATTAGGTCCAGTAATAGTCCAGGCCGGAAATGAATGATGGCTTCAAATAAGAGTTGCAGTGTGATATGACACTAGGGAAATGCAAAATAAATCCCCATTGTGATAGCACTGTACACTTATTAAAATACCTAAAATGAAAAAGACTGACATACCCAGAGCTGGCAAGGATGTGGAGCAGTTGGAACTCTTACACACTGATGATGAGGATGTAAAATGGCACAGCCACATTAGAAAGCAAGTTGGCAATTTCTTAAAAGGCTAAATATACACCTACCATATAAACCGGGAATTCCACTCCTAAATATTACCCAAGACACATGAAAGCATATAGTCACATAAAGACTTGTACCAGAATGTTCATGGCACTTTTATTTGTGATGCTCAAAAAATCAGAAAACAACTCAAACATCCATCAACAGGTGAATGGATATACAAATTGTTGCATGCCCACACAATAGAATAATATTTAGCAATAAAATAATGAAACTTTAATATGCACATAACATGGATGAATTTCAAAATAATCTGGCTGAAAGAAAGCAAACAAAGAAGAGTACATTTATGTAAAATTATATAGAAAATGCAAAACTAACCTGTAGTTTCAGAAAGCAGATAGGGGCTACTTGTGGGTGGGGTTATATAGAGAGGAACAGGAAGGAAGGATGGCAAAGAGGCATAAAGAATCATTTGAGGCGATGGATATGTTCATTCTCCTGGTTGTGGTGATGGTTTCATGGAGAATA
>NW_005354291.1:8296432-8331865 GCF_000412655.1 Myotis brandtii
ATATACACTTTAAACATAGGCAAATTATACTATGTCAATTCTACTTTGGTAAAACTGTTTTTAAAATAGGACAGATATTAGAGTTATTTAAGAGCTGAAACTAGTAGGACTATTTTTGATTCATGAGGAGAAAGTCAGGATGAGTATAATTTAGAAGACTGAGTGGGGGTTATAGTGTCACCAAATAAAATAAATCATTCAGATTTGGGAGTAAAAAGATTATCATTTTGATTTGGAATATGTTTGGTTTGAAGTACTGAGGAGGTATACAGATGATGATGCCTCACCTGTTGAATGTGGATTTTTAGGCAAAAATAAAGTTCAGGCATATATTTGAGTGGTCATCATATAGTAAGCAGATATCAATTTGAGGTTACCCTGATGGTAACAGCTAAGAAGTGGCCAAATGAAGGCACATTAGGAAACATGAACATTTCAGAAGTGTTCAAAGAAATAGGTCCGGGCATGGAGACTGAGAATGAAGTCGGAAAGGGCAGAGAAGCAGGAGAGTCTGGCATAGTGGAAGCCGAAAGAGGGAACTTCCCAGGGGGAAGGAGATGTTAACAATATCAAATACTGTGTAGATGTGGACCAAGATAAGAACAGAAGGACCCCATTGGGTTTGGATGTAGGGAGGTCTTGGATTTTGACAAGATCACATCCCACGGATAGGATAGAGATAGGAACTCAAATAAGACTCCAGATGTGTGGGTCATTGCTCCAGTTCAGTAACCAGATTAGTTATTTTACATGAATTACTCTCAACTAGTTGGTAAAAGTACTGTCCCTTGAAATTCAAATGCTTCCTTCGGTAGGCATTCCCCGCCTTCTCTGAGAGACAGTTAGTAGAACCACGGTCTGCTACCAATGGAAGTTTGCCAGGTCCCCCAAGTGCATTGAGATGCATACAAGGTTGAGAAAGATCATTTAAATTTCCACTGGACTCAGAGAGAGGAGAAAAAAATTACCGAAGTAAAACAACTCGTTTATAACAACTCAGCATTGACTGTAAAATGCTGGTTAAGCCTTTACTCTGTGTCTAGTAGTTAATAAAACCCTTACTTCCCCACTTACCCATAAATGATGTCTGAACTCATCAACACTGAAATTACATGTTAATAGCTATCCTGTAAGGGAAAGAAATAGGGCAAGAAATAAAAGCAAGTGTTAGCATTTCGGTGCAGTAACCATTTCACTGCTATCACTCCTGGAGGATAGAGGAACGCCCTGCCTTTAAATCAGTAAAAATATGCCATCCTATGTCTTTCCGCCGGAGTTAATGCTTGGGCCAGTGAGTTTCAATTCAATTGTATTTCTGCTCTTTAATCAGTTTTTCTTAGAATGTCTTCTAAAAATGTATATATTCACTCAGGGATAAGGAGGAAAACTACCTCCAGTCACTGGCTGGCCTGAGATAGAGGCAGAATCTCATTTTCACAGACACTATTAGAATATGTGCCAGGTCTGTAGAAAGAGGCTATTTTTATGTTCCAGTCAGCAGCCTCATAGGAAAACATCTTTGCAGAGCTGAATAAAAGGAATATGTATGGAAAAGTCTTGAAAACATTATTTATTTATTTATTTATTTTTATTTTAGCCACCAGTCAGGTCAAAAATAGATGTGTGTATGGAATGAATATGTGTATAAAAATAGTTACATTTTTAAAATCTTAATTTGCTAACTATTTTTAACTAGACAGTTATTTTTTAGGGTTTTTTGTTGTTGTTGTTTGTATGTTTTTACAAACTCTGAGAATTTGATTTCTTACTAGGTTTGGGTATTTTATTTTGGCCATTTTGAAAGGCAGTTATGTTTGGTTTTATTGAAGATATTTCTGTTTGGAATGGAAGGACAACAGATTACAATGGAATTTGGAGGTTTGATATTTGGTTTTCCAAAGAACACTATTCTAAAGGATATGAGTGGAGGGAAAATAATAATGTTCCATGGTCAAATAAATGTAGAAAATACTTCTGGCTCTGTGTCCCTATTGGAGCATTACATTGCTTATCAGCATGTTAAAAGAACTGGGCAGACATAAAGCCAAGATATATATTTAATTTTTTCTAATCCAGTGTTTATCACATTCATTTGAACCAGGAACATTCAAGAAACTAGTTTTCCAAAGAATAAATGTTTAGAAATGCCATTGTAATCCATTTTGTTCAAATAGCCATTTTCAGACCTTTGCTAATTCAGATCGTATATCCAGCAAAAATTTGGCGGCCAAACCTGTCATGTTAGTGAACTAGCTTCTCAGTATGCACCCAGGAGCCAAAATACAGTACGCGAAGCAAAGTCTGGGACTGAGCAACTATTATAGTGAGAAACCACATCATTCAGAAAGAGCCGCGCCTGACTCTTCAGACTAAAGGGAGAAAATCAATGAGAGAAGAGGTTCCCATCCACTTGCTGAACAAAGCAATTTAAACAGAGAAGGACCTCTCTTTTTTCCTTTCTGAATTCTTATGCTCATCATATTTGAAATACTTTTAAGGCCTGAAAGAAAAGCAATAAGGCCTGAAGACCGTACCCCTCTCACAACACTCATCATCCTTCATCTGAAATGTAATTTACAATGGATGTGGACCCCATCATCTTGCAAAACCAAATGTTCCCATCTCTCTACTTTCGTACACAACCGTCCCATCCACATGACTTTGTGGGTGAGCCGAAGCCCCAGGGCTTGTGTGGATACTGAAACATACAGAAGGTGCCACAGATTCAGTGTATTAATTATCTAACTCCTAATTAGATGTTCGCCTATTATTAGTTAATTATCTTAGTTTATTTTCTAACTACTTATCTATATTACAGAAAACTATATCAAATGTTTATTTGATGATCATTTATCTAAACTTCTGTCTTTTATATTGATTGGCTTGCCTTCATTTGTGTTCAGGATATCATTTTCACACTCTGTGAATAGCTTAATAATGTATTTTATTGATGTTTTTGCTTCTGAAATTATTCAATAGTTGTATAGAGTACAAGTGCTTGAGAAAGTCAATGTTAATTTGAGAATGAAAGTAAATTTATCTTGAAGTAACAGTGCTGATATATAAAGACGTGGTTGGTAAGGCTCAACTCAAATGTCAAACTTTTCTCTCTTTTACAGCCAACATATCAATTATAGATATAGATACTGACCAGGAGGAGAACATAGCAACTTCCTCTTCTGGAAACAACTTTGGTCTTGACTTGAAAGCAGATGACAAAATCTATTTTGGCGGTCTGCCAACACTGAGAAACTTGAGGTAATTTAGTGTATCTTCAGCACTAAGGATTATGTTTTAATTAAGTAGCCACCATGCTCACCCAAGTTCTGAAGTTTAATTACAACAGGAATGTCATAGAACCTTAGCTGCAGAAAGGCCTAATCATGTTGCATGTTAGAACAACACCAGGCTTTAGAAACCAAAGGATTATTTTGATATCTTAGTTGAAGAGATGGATGGGAATCACTGTTTCCCTATGAAAAGAATTATAGAAGTAATTAAAGGTGGAAATTACAGTTGAATGTAGATCTTGTGATTGTTGTTCTCCTTGCACATTCCCTGGAGATAATGGCACACTGGCATTGCTTACTCTGCTCCAGGATGCTGGGAGTGTCACCTACCTTATTGGTAATCATTAGCATGATAATGGGCATGGGAGCTTTCCCATGTGCCTAATGCTAAAGCTATATTAGTTATTCTCATGCCCATGCCAACTTTTTTAAAAATTTCACATGATTTTTAGATTGCAGGATGGGAAGGTAGAATTATCTCATAATTTAGTTAGTTCAAAAAATAAATACAAGTAACTAAAAAAGTTAGAAAATATTTCGTGTGCTATTTAATTAATTTACTGCTTGTTATAAAAACATCTTATAAGAAATAAACATTATGGAATAATTGGTGCTTAATAAATGTTAAATGAATTTAATTAAAATGGGATGAATTAATCAACAAAAGACCTTGTATGCATATATGCATAACCCATGGACAGACAATAGGATGCTGAAGGCCTGAGGCAGTAGGGGGTGGCGGGCTGGAGGGGGTCAATGGAGGGAAAGGGGAACATATGTAATACTTTCAACAATAAAGAATTATTTATTTTTAAAAAAGAAAAAAAAGAAAGAAAATGGGATGAATTGGTGTGGTTAAACCATAAGAGTTCACTACCAATACAGACTAGCATGTTTCTAATTTTTGTATTGCTTTGTTTAGTTCATTTTTAATGGTTAAACAGTCCTGTTTAGGCTTTACTATTCTTCAAAGACATGTTACAGTTGGAAAGATCTAAGAATAACTGAAATGTATGGTGATCAATTATTTACATATTGTACAAATGGGCAATGGAACTTCAGTCTCATTTTATGATAGCTAGCATGCAGACCAAGGCTTATGCTTTTCCCTGTATCAAAATCACAGACCAGGCAACTGTGTAATTACCCGTCTTTCAACAGTATAACATGACAAGCTTTGTGGTGCAAATAAACTGGTTCCTCAGACATCTACATTATAAGGTTTTTGTGTCTGGTCAGAAAAATCCTTGCAGAGCAAATGTATTTGAATGGTGTCATAGTTATTAGTCATTCAACAGGTGTTTGTTGAGCATCCCCTGTAGCATAGCAACATTTGTGCATTTTTCTACTCATAAAATTGAGTACTTTAAAAATTCATATTTCAAAATATAAATTTTCTAAGAGAATAGTATGGGAAATGGTCATCTTTGGATTCTAATTACACTGTGGTCAAGGGCATAAGTCTGTTTCCTGTTCTGATAGTTTTTAAATTCCTTTCCTTTGAAGATCCCTGTGAGATGCTTTTAAGAAAGATTTATGATTAAAGTTTATTTTACTAAATGAAAATGCAATTATAAGTAAATTGTGTTCTTTTTTTCTCTTTCCTTTGACGTAGTATGAAAGCAAGGTAAACTTTACATTTATGCATGACTTCTTCAAGTGCATGGGTTGGGTAAATGTGGCTTCTTAGATAAAGCAGCAGTGCAGAAGCAGAGCGACAGCCTTGCAGCTTTATTCATAGTATATATCATGAGCAAGTAATGCCTTCTGAGATAGTTCTCATGCTGCTCTTTGCTCACAAAGACGCTGCTGCTTACCCACCATCAGTTGAGCTACAACTGGACTTGTTTCACCACCCAAGATGATGGGATTTGCTCTGCTTATTTGTTCAACCGCCTGCGCACAGCGCCCCCTGGTGCCCACAGTCAGCAGCACACGCGCAAAGAGCAGCTAGCTGGTCAGGTTTATGGGTACTATCTAGTTCAGTGGAAGAGGTCAAAGCAGCCTCTTGGGTTGACCCGGGACTCTGCTCTCTCCAGTACCACGCTGTCTGCTGAACAATCAGCCCGTGCTCCCACATGCTTAGCACTGCCTTGTTGCTTTTTGCAAGCCTGCAAATATGCAAACGTTTACACGGCCCTTGCACCTCTTGGCAAAGCTGCTTACTTATTGCCATGTTTACTTAGAATTAGCTCTGGAGCCAGATAAAAGGAATCTCTGGAAATAGTGTTTACTACAAGTGTTTGCATTAATGGTGAGGAAGTTTGTGAACAGTCCCTTAGCTTCTCAGGAGCATTGTAATTCCTGTTTGCAGAGAGGCCGTGGCATGAAAGCTGTTAGCAGCATGCCCCTGTCAGTGGCCAGTCAACCCCCGGAGATACGAAGGCTGGCTCATGCTGGCTAGAACTCAAAATTGGGCATTTCAGAGCCGAACTGTGCCGTCTTTCTGAAAAGAGGATATGAAGCCGAACTGACCCAAGAAATATTTAAGGCAAAAACTAGACTTTTAATTCCAAAACTAAAACATGTAGAAATAAAAGTGTAAAAATAAACAATCCAAGTTGTTTTATAAAGATACGGAATGAGACCAGTGGAGCTGTTTGCTGAGATGGCTAAAACGCAAAGGCTTGTGTTCAATGGAAATGCACGCTAATAAAGCTCTGGAATAACACGATGTGGCTTTGTAATTTTGCCTTTGAGGCAAACAGACGAAACAGAGGCCTGTGGTTACCATCAGAAGTCTGATCAAACATATGTGATTGTTTACCCCGGTGATTTTCAGCATATTGAGCTTGCTAAATCATTGTATTTTGAAATGGTTCTTTGTATTTCCATGAAACAATGAACTACATACCTTGTAGGAGTGATTTTCTTTATTGATAAGACCTCTGAAAACCGGTGATAAATCAGTCTCCCTCTAAAGGGGAAACAAGGAAACAAATGAACACTGCAAATGAAATTCACCCATTTCCTCCCTTTATACAGTAAGAATATCAGCAAGGTCCTCACCCTCCGGTTGGGCATGTTCCACATAATAACCAACTGAACAGAGGAGAAAACCTGAGGAACAAGGGGAAATGACCAAAAGAAATAAAGCTGTTCCAGAGAGAAGAGAAAACCAGAAACCATTACATAAATCACCTGATCTACACTGGCAGGGTCTGATTTGCTTCTCCACCTGCTTTTCCTCATGCCCATTTGTTTTTTATAAAGACAAAAAGGAATCATAGGACCATGTGTGGAGAATTCCTTGTTATCCTAATCAGTATAATATTTTAGTGTTGATTGGATGCTTTTACAGATACAAAAATGTATTCTTTTTTTTCTATTACTATAGACCTGCACTATGCATTATGGTGGCCACTAACCACAGTGGCTATTGAACTTTAAATTAAATAGAATGAAATAATGATATTCAGCGTCTCATTCACGTAAGCTCCATTTCAAGTGCTGATAGCGACAGGTGGCTAGTAACTGACTGACCAATGCAGAACAGAGTGCTTCCATCATCAGAGGAAGGCCTACTGGCGAGCACTGCTATAGGCTAAATCAAGAAGTTTCATTGTTTTTGACATACTACTAATTGTATTGAGCACTTACTGTGCGCTAGCATGTTTATCCCTTTTTTAAAAAGTAGTAAGCTAAAGGTAAACATCCAGGTGTCATCTGGGTATAGAATCCATTTTCAACTTCATTGGAAAAAATTAAAAAAGGCTTTGTGCCTTTGGTTGCTATATTTTGTTATTGCTTCAATATGGAAAAGAACTTTGGGGTCAATCTGCAAATCCAACTTTTAAGTATCTTTTTTAAAGACTGTGATGCAAAGAATGTTTCTTAAGCTTTAGCTAAAAAGTGTTCAAGACAAATATAATATTATCTTATTTTTTAGGTACACCCCCACCACCAAAAAAAAATGTATCAATGAGAGAAATGTTTTATTTTTGAAATTTTTCTAGATTTTTCTTCCTAAATTTTGAGCAATATTTTATTTAGCTTGTTTGGTTATGTGGTTTGATTATGCCGCCTACACTAATGTCTGCTCTTTGATGAAAAAAAGAAATACAGTTCATGATGCGTAAGAAGAACATAAGAAGTCAGTTCATTCCTGTACCTTGTGCTACTTAAATGCTATGGGTAAGATTATTTTTCAAAAGGAAAGGAAGACTGATTACATAAAGATTGCTTCTCGGGATGGCGTTAAAATCCACTTACTCCAACCAGTAGAAGGCGGAAGCATAGTTTGCTGGGCACACGTGTGCGTGTGTGCACCGTTTGACAGACAAGTGCCTGCCTGTGCATCAGTTTGCTCTACTGGCTTGTGTCCTGTAGTCACAGACACTACACTGCCCTCGCCCTAATAATGCTGCCTTTGTTTTCCATGTAACTTTTCAACAGGCCAGAAGTAAATTTGAAGAAATACTCTGGCTGCCTCAAAGATATTGAGATTTCAAGAACTCCGTATAATATCCTCAGTAGCCCTGATTATGTTGGCGTTACCAAAGGATGTTTGCTGGAGGTGGGTTTGTTTTTATTGGCTTCCTAAGTACATTCACATCAGATTTCACTTACTGAGTGTGGGTGCTCTTTATAGGGACTAATCCCTTGTTAATATGTTTTAAATGCCCACTGACCCTAGTCTTGTCCATGTGTAGATGATAAAGCGAGATTGAAGCACTTCTATAAATTACTGTAATCAGCTGAACTTAGGAGATGGTATTATGCAGAACCTAAATTGTGAGCCAATTTCCCACATGTCTGTACTTCAGATAATGTACTTTTAGCATTAATCTCTTTTCTGGTTCTTTCTTCATTTCTTCACTGCTTTCCCCTTTTCCTCATTTTTGTCATCTAGTTTAGATTTATTTTATCTTTATGTGTTGAATACAGCTGGTCTGGAGTGTGTTAGGAGTTTACACAAAAAGCTAGTAATAATGTATGCCATCATCATTAGTGCATAGCATCTTGTCTGCGGCTTGGAAGTCAAACCTCCTTTTCTTTGAAAATGGCACAGACTGGGAAGCACCTGCAAAGTCTTATCTTTGACACGACTGCAAAGTCCTTTGTTATCAGCCACCTTCAGTGTCTTTTCTTTGTTGCCACAGCAGCCCAGCAGCCCCTTGATTCCACTTGACCATTCTGCCCTGACTTTCAACAGGTGCTAACCCATCGGAGAGAGAAACACAGGTCCCAGCTCAGCTCTCTTAAAATATCTACAAGCAAGAGGCCAATATTCATTAGCAAATATTAATAAGAATTTTATGGGAATTCTAAAAGTGATGAGCTTGTTTGCCAAAAACAGTTAAATATATCATTCTTATCAAATTTTAATTACCCTGATATGACACATTATTCATTCAAGCTGCTTCCTCCAATTAAAGTTATTTTAAAGCATTATGATGGGAAATGAAGAGAGAACAGGGGAAAAGAAAAGAAAAATGAATGCATCACAGAGCCATAAGGTTTAAAGACTGGAACAGAGTGTTCAGGGTCTTCATTGTGCATAGTGATAGGCTCCAATTTGCAATTAGCCGTAGACATCCATCCTGGGAAGCTTGGGAATAAGGAAAAAGAAGACGCACACAGGATTGAATTTCTAAGAATCCATTCTGGCCTCTTAAAGTTTTTCTGAGAATTTTAATCTTCCAAAGCCTAAGTCTCATTCACATGCAGAAGATATATACATGAGGATGGAAAACTGTCAAGAAAATGAATGGCTTATATGTGTGGAAATGATGATTCTGTAAAGGCACTTTTCAGTAACCAGGAATTATTTTGCAACTAAAATATGAGGTAGAAATTGGATGTGGATAAATATTGAAAAGTCTGCACAGTAGTTTTAGCTGAACTATCCAAAACTCTATGTTTTGGAAATTGGAATAGAAAATCGATTATATATTTTACAATACCTGTGTCACTTAACTGAAACTGAAACGCTGTGGGGAGAAATACTCTGCCTTAAAGGATTCCTTACTTTTACTCCAGCAAAATACAGGACTTTCGAAATGAGCATTTTAAGTACTCTAAGTGCCCAAATGCCTGGGCTTGCTTAAATAAGTCCTAACATATTCATAAAGGGAATTCCTCCTGCCATTAAAAATGATGATTAGCCCTGGCCAGTGTGGCTCCATTGGTTGGGTGTTGTCCCATGCACCTAGAGGTTGCTGGCTTGACTCCCGATCAGGGCACATGCCTGGGTTGCAGGCTTGATCCCTGTTGGGGGGTGTGCTAGAGGCAGCTGATCAATGATTGTCTCTCATCAATGATGTTTCTATCTCTCTCTTCCTCTCCCTTCCTCTCTGAAATCAATGAAAGTATATTTAATAATAATAATAATCTTTTATATTTTATATCAAAATTTCTAAAATAAAAACAGGCCAGAATTTTTAACTCAAACTGCTCAGAAATTTTAATTTAGAGTGAGTTAACAGGATTTCTTCAGTTGCTCTTAAGCTCTCTATGTGACTATGGATCTTCATGCTTTCTAAAACGACCATGTATTTCATAACATTGTATATACTGAGGAGAGTGTGCAAAACGGATAAATTAATGTAAATTTTCTTTCCTTTCACCCCCAGAATGTTCACACGGTTAGCTTCCCCAAGCCTGGTTTTGTGGAGCTGGCCCCTGTGCCCATCAGTGTGGGAACTGAAATCAACCTGTCCTTCAGCACTAAGAATGAGTCTGGGATCATTCTTCTGGGAAGTGGAGGGGCACTTCGGAGAAAACGAAGGCAGACTGGACAGGTATCCTCACACCTCATAAATAATTCGTTTTCCCTAATGCTGGTATAAAACAATTGTTTTATAAAGAGATTAGTGAGGTGTTTGGGGTTTATAAATTGCACTTATATTTTTAGATTTGCATTTATTTCCGCTATCATCTTCTTAGGACAATTATTTCTGCTATTATTTTCCTATTGGTCAATTCCAGGTGTAGTCATACTTATATTTGCACCTGTGTTTCATACGGGTTTATCATATGCATATATAAAGAGAGAAAGCTTAAAATATATTCAAATGATATTAATCTTCTCTTGTATCTAAGTCCAGGTCCTTATCAGATCTGTAGCTACCCATCTAGGGTCCCTTAAATTTAAGTTCCTTCTAGGATTAGTTTCCCAGTTTCATTAGCCAACATGATGCAGTCCACTGGAGCCTAACCTGCTTTGAACAGCCATTTCACAGAAGAGGAAATGTGAATGACCCAAAAACATATTTTTTAAAAGTTCAACCTCAGTGGTAATGGGGCAAATGCAATTTCAGACCACACTGGACTTTCTACCCACTGGATTGGCAAAACACTCAGAAATATGATAATACCAACTATTAGCTAGATATGGATCAAAGGGAATCCTTAGTCACTACTGATGGAAAGAGTAGATTGTTACAGCCACTTTGGAAAACCATGTGGCACAACCTTAGAAAGTTGAACATGTGCACTCTCTACAAGCCAGCAATTTCACTCCTAGGTCTAGCCCCACATTCTTGCACATTTGCACAGTGAGACGTGAACAAGAATGTTCATAGAGCATTTTTTTATAATAGCACAAAAACTAGAAACAACCCAGCTGGAGAACAGATCAACTCTGGCACTTTTGTATAATGGGATAGTAATCAGTAGAAAAAAGGAATACATTATAACTAACCTAACAACATGGATGAATCTTAAAAACTAAGTAGAATTTTTTAAGTGCACTATATACTGAGTAACATCATTTTTGTAGATTTCTACTATGTTGGTAATACTAACCAACATATTGTTTATAGATATACATGTGAATTTTAAAAAATAGTTTTTAAAAAGCAAGGGAATAAAATCCATGGTAACAAGTGTTGGCTAGGATATAGAGAAAAGGGAACTTCTATGTACTGTTGGTGAGAATGTAAATTGGTGCAGCCACTACAGAAAACAGTATGGAGACTCCTAAAAAAATGAAAAGTAGAACTACCATATGATCCAGCAATCCACTTATGGGTATTTAAACAAAAGAAAGAAAAACACCAACTTGAAAAATATATGCACCCCCATGTTCATTGCAGCATTATTTACAATAGCCAAGATATAAAAGCAAGCTAAGTATTCATCCATAGATGAATAGATAAAGAAGTTGTGGCATATATATAGTTAGATAGATATAGATATTCCTGTAAATAGATACTCCTATATATAAGCTATTTCTACTTTATATATGTAGATATTCTTATTATATATATTCCTATTATATATATATATCCCTATAATATATATATATCCTATATATATTTTCTCATATGTATATGTATATATACATATGAAATTTTGTCATTTCCAACACCATGGATGGACCTTGAGGGCATTATGCTAAGTGAAATAAGTCATACAGAAAGACAAATACTATATGATCTCACACATATGCTGAATCTAAACTAAACAAAACAACGAGCTCATAGATACAAAGAACAGATTGGTGGTTGCCAGAGGCAGGATGCGCAGAGTAGGCGAAATAAGTGAAGGGGGTCCAAAGGTACATAATTCCAGTTATAAAACAAATAAGCCATGTGGATGTGATATACAGCATGGTGACTATAGTTAGTAATACTGTATCACATATTTGAAAGTTGCTAAGAATGTGGATCATAAAAGTTCTCATCAGCCCTAGCTGGTTTGGCTCAGTGAATAGAGCATCAGCCTGTGGACTAAAGGGTTTGATTCCAGTCAAGGGCACATGCCCAAGTTTCAGTCTCGACCCCCAGGAGGGGGTGTGCAGGAAGCAGCCGATCAATGATTCTCTCTCATCATTGATGTTTTTATCTCTCTCTCCCTCTCCCTTCCTTTCTCAAATCAATAAAAATATATTTTAAAAATAATTCTCATCACACACAAAAATTCTATACCTACGGTGATGGATGTTAACTATACCTATTGTGGTGATCATTTCAAGTAAAGTATATACAAATATCGTCATTATGTTGTATACCTGAAACTAGTATAATGTTGTATGTCAGTTACTCCTCAATTAAAGACAAAGAAGAGGAAGAGAGAGCTGTCTCTAAGCCAGTGGTTCTCAACCTTCCTAATGCCGTGACCCTTTAATACAGTTCCTCATGTTGTGGTGACCCCCAACCATAAAATTATTTTCGTTGCTACTTCATAACTGTAATTTTTCTACTGTTATGAATCATAATGTAAATATCTGATATGCAGGATGTATTTTCAGGGGTCACGACCCACAGATTGAGAACCGCTGCTAAGCACAGGCCCCGAGGAAAGGCCTGTGAGAACACAGTGACAGGTGGCTGTTCGTGAACCGGGAGTTGGGTTCTCACCACAACATGGCCATGTGGTGCCCTGACCTCAAACTACAGCCTCTAGAACCTTGAGGAAATACATTTCTATTGTTTAAGCCAAACAATAAAAATAACGGTTTTTAAAAAACAAGGGACTAAAATTTATGTTAGGGGTTACCTCTACGTCGGGGAAGCTGGGGAATGGGATTGGAAAGAATCTCAGAAGAGATACAAAAGTATTGCTTTTCAACCTAAGTGGTAGATTTTCAGGTATTCATTGAATTCTAAGTTGTGATTGTGTTCCTTGCATTGTGAGAAATGTATCAAATAGTCATAATAAAAATAGTTTTTGAAGAGTAGAGGGAGAGAAAAAAGGTGTTATTTTATCTCATTCCTAGCTGCATATAAGCACTAAATACATAAAAATATAAGTGCACTCCTAAATTCTTCATCTTTTAATCCTGAAAAGTAAAATTCTTTTCTCACCACTCCAAATCATAAGCTAGTTGTAATAAGAGGACCCGATAAAACATTCTGAAATAGACTTCCACGGAGGGATATTTGTCAAATATTTAAGCACCAACTCTTGGCTCCACATTTCTCCTCAACAAGGACTAAATAAATGGACTTGAATCACCAGCTTTCAGGATAGTTCTTAAAACACAACAGGATGCTATTAAAACAATTTAAATGAGACAGTATTAATTACTATAGTACAAAGTAGATTAGAAGTCACATGTTAATGTTTCAACATTTTAGTGATAATGAATATTTAGCTGTGAAGAGCTCACAGCAAATGCTATCTGAAAGAGGAAACAAGGTTAAATATTCCTGTCTGCTGTAGAAGCAATGCTGACATAGTTTATGTTTTCCAAGTTAACAGTCTTGATACCCATAGAGTTGTTTGTGATTATGTTCTGCTAAAGGAGTTTGAGACTAATTGAGTGAGTCCTTTGCAATGGCCCTTTGATGGATGGTGAGCACTGATCCGACCCGCTGGCCATTTTGTGTTGGACACACAGCCATATAGACGACTTGGTCCCTCCGCGGAGACACGATGTGAGATTGCACCGTCTCCGCCGCCGCAGGTGACTCGCGGAGGACCAAGTGGTCAGTGTGCAGCAGGTGCCGGTGCTCCACAAGAAAGGGAGCACGCGTGGCCTCAGCTTTGGGGTCGGGGGCTGCGTTCCAGCTCCCTGAGGTTCCTAATCTGATCTCTAAGCCATCCTGGTTGCCATAGTAACGGCAGCAAGAAGAAAGCAGGCATGTTTGTGGATGAAAAATTGTCTTCCTTCTTCCTAAATGAGGGAGACAAGTTACATATTGGTGATAGCAATCTATTCCACCAGCTCAGGGAACAAATTGAAGTCTAAACACTCAAAATGCCAGGAGGTTGGGAGTCAGACCAGATTTCCAGGAACCGGCGTCCACTGTGAATAGAAGGGAGAGGGGGTTTTTGTTGGCACCCTTTGTTTTCCGGTGGGTTCTGTGAGTTAGAGACCCACCGCCTGCAGACCTGACAGGGTCTGCATCGCAAATCTGCTTTGCAGAGACTTCGGTAGTACTACACCCCCTTTGCACATCACCTCGAAGGCAGAAATGGTAAATGATTAAAAAGCTATTTCCAGCTGCTTTCAATACTGTTGCTTAAGAAAACATAGAGTCTTCACTTCTCGGATAAGATCTCGGAGCAGATGAATCTGCCATCCTGTCAGGGAACCTCTAACGCTAAGTCAAGAGTGGGCTTCCTCTGTAACCTTGGCGACCGCTTGCATTGCAGGCCTACTATGCGATCTTCCTGAACAAGGGCCGCCTGGAAGTGCATCTCTCCACGGGCGCGCGAATCATGAGGAAAATTGTTGTCAAACCGGAGCCGAGCCTGTTTCACGACGGGAGGGAGCACTCCGTTCACGTGGAGAGAACCAGAGGGTAACAGCCGCCCTGAGAATCCCCTGCCGTACTAACACGCACCCCTCTGCAGCCTGGCCCGGCTGGGCCCCTGTGTGCATGGGCAGGCGATGCATTGCCCAAAACTCGCCCGTGGCTTCATTTCTTCTTTACCTCTCCTGCTCAGAAACCTCATTTACCTTGGCCCTTAGGAGTTCTACTCTTCACATTTTTATTCTGTGCCATTCCCCTCTCCACCTTGGGAAAAAGCAAATGTATCTTCTGAAGCTGTAGATGAGACAAGCTCTCCCTCCCTCTGCACCTCTCAGCTATTCCCTTTTCGAATAAGGTATGCACACAGCCAACCGCGCAGAGCAGCTCGCCTGAGCCCGCAGCCTCCGGCAGCTGCTGTTTCATTCGGGTTCCAAAGCAGTGATGGCAGCTGCTTAGAAACCTGTCACCGATCCGGAATGTGCAGGGGCTGCAGGGCCTACTGAGCACCGCTATGTGCATGCCTCACCCCTGTCCCCTTCCCGGGTGTGCGGGGTCCCTGAGGGAGCAGCGTGGAGGGAGAGAAGGGAAAGGTGGCTGTCCTGCCATCATTGTGTGGAGGCTGGCTGCCTCCGTGGATCCCCGCGAGCCTTTGCTTCCCACCCTGAGTCAGGGAACTGGATACACATAATAATGCTGTAAGCTGAGCTCTCATTGCTTTGGAATTTCTTCCTACTTTCTTTATTGGGAAAGTCAACCGTGTTTTCCACACAATTGTTATATGACAACCCGGAGTGGTAATTTCTTTAGGAGGACAGTTAGAGACAAAGAAAACAGAAGCCCGGAGACGTTAGACCTCCAAACCAGTGATCCGTGTATTAGATTGAAGACATGGAAAGAAGCGGAAATCAAATCTGAAACCTGAGAACACAGAAAATACTGTTAAATGCGACAAAAGTATGAATCTGCAGCAGTAGTTCAAATAAGAGGCTATTCTATAAAGACCTACATGTTCCAATTATCCTCTTGTGTGGATAACAGTTTGGATAAGTATTAACAATTTCTTATCTTTGCCCAACTTCTGTGGCTCAGTGGTTGAGCATCAACCCATGAACCATGAGGTCATGGTTAGATTCCTGATCAGGGCACATGCCTGGGTTGCGGGCTCAATCCCCAGTTGGGGGTGTGTGGGAGGCAGCCGATCAATGATTCATATCATTGACATTTCTCTCTCTCTCCCCCTCTCCCTTCCTTTCTCTGAAATCAATAAAAACATTTTTTAAAGAATTTCTTATCTTCTAAGTAAATGATTCAGCTTTCCTTGGCTCACATTTTTGTTATTATATAGAGCCTTAGGTCGTGAGCTGAATTGATGCTAAGCATTCTTGCAGAGTGTCTACTGACTGAGATGTTTAGAAACCATGATTAAGACAAATGAGGGATCAATATTTGGACAGAGTAAGAACTTTTACTAATGTAATAGCCAGATATTGCAGTCATGGTCTCTGAGAAGAAATGCAGACTGAATTTCCTCATTTGGGAATGCTCTAAAGTACTGAGTTTCCATGTTTCCACAGCAGGTTTCAGGTTCTTTGCCAAATTGTAATCCTTCTCATTGTCAGAAGGACTTTTAAAAGGCTTTAACTTTAAATAATTCTAATAAGCAAACGCAGATTTCAGGAATATAGTTGACCCCAAATCATTCAAAATATCTTACTTTGTAGAGAAAGGATTCTGACATCTCCAAGTGCATCGTGATGTTGCACTAAGGCAGCGGTTCTCAACCTGTGGGTCGCGACCCCTTTGGGGGTCGAACGACCCTTTCACAGGGGTCGCCTAAGACCATCGGAAAACACATATATAATTACATATTGTTTTATTAATCACTATGCTTTAATTATGTTCAATTTGTAACAATGAAAATACATCCTGCATATCAGATATTTACATTATGATTCATAACAGTAGCAAAATTACAGTTATGAAGTAGCAACGAAAATAATTTTATGGTTGGGGGTCACCACAACATGAGGAACTGTATTAAAGGGTCGCGGCATTAGGAAGGTTGAGAACCACTGCACTAAGGTGTCCTTTTAACAGGTGTTTCTTCAAGACGGGCATTTTATTATGCCAACCTCACAGCTGTTGGCCATCAATCCAACCTTTATTTGATTAAGCCGAGTGTATAGTACATCACTGAAAGCGGATCATTCAGTTAATTAGCCATATAAACAAACAGTTTTGCCATTTGCTGTTAATTAAAGGATAATGTATTGGACATATTAGTGCAGTCACTGAACTCATTGGCATAACAAGAACATATTTGCTATCCTAACATCTCATTCAGCACTCTAAGGTCAAAAACAATCATCACCTATCCAGTAAGCAAGTGCTACAATTAACTGATTAACCAAAGATCCCTAATGATCCTAAGACCTTCACCTAAAAACATTTTTAATGCTTCATACCTATGCTATGGCATGTTCTGGGTCAAATACTAGACAAAGACTATGGCCTTCAATTGTTATAAATGTATGTGAGATCTGTATTAATATCCTTACATCATGGATGAGGAAATATTAACTTTCCCAAAATCACATAAAGTAAATAACAGAGCTAGGAAATATATATATATATATGACTTTAACACCTCCATCTGTGCTCACCAACTATTTATTCTTACCCCTTTTTGTGACCTCAGAGATTTGTTCAACTTCATGTTGATTATGATACTCTTATTATTTTGGAAATATTTGCTTTCTCCCAACACTTCTCAGACCATCAATGTCAATTACCAGTTTTTTTCCTAAAACCCTAGATCAGATGGTAATTTTAATATTGTCTCACAAAATTATTGGACTTTCACCATATTAAGAGGTAAACTTTTCAAGATTGCACTTGGCCTTTTCTCTCTCTCTCTGCCTGACTTTACCCCTCCTCCCTTATTCTCTCTTCTTTTCTGTCCCTTCATCTCCAAGAATCTCATTTCAGTCAATTTGGTACCCAATTCCATGGTACTCCAGTGACCCCTGCTTCTACTGCTGCTTTGCCCTCTGATCCTTCTCCTGGAGTGCACTGAAATGGCCAGTGATTCTAACTGGAAAAAAAGTTAAACCCTAATAGCCTGAAATAGATGCTTAGGCAAGTATTTCTCTTCTGTGAGCACATTCTTTGGACAGGTATAGAATTAGGCTAAAGACCACTGGATCAGATATTTCAGGACTATGTTGGGTTTTCCAGAATAGGATCATGATTTGGACATGGCAACCCAGATATTTTTATCTTACCATCTAAAATATGTTCAATGAAAAAAGCTTCAAATTTTATTTTTCATGTAAATTACAAATATTGGGGCACGTCTCTTAATACCTTCTATATATGCAATCCAATTGGTGGTGGTTTGAAAAAAATCTTAGACCAATATCCAAACAAACAAGAAATATAAACTCCAGGTATCAACCATTGAAATTGTAAGAAAATACAGCTGACCTATCATAACACACTTTGTAATGTAATTTTTATTATATTGGGAGTTTTTTGCACATAGTAGGTCTTCAGTAAAGAGTTGTGGAATAGGCACTTGAAAAACAAGAAACATGTCAGAATCATAATGGATATGTTGATTAAGTCCTTCTTTACAAAAGAACTAAAATGATCTAGATTTGATGCTCCTAGTGTAAATTCTAAGCAGGAGTTAGCTATACAGTCTTCTAGCAATGCCCTTATTAACTAATACCACCTCAATGCAATCCCTTAATTTATGTTTTCCACTGCTTGAACTGCATATTGGTATCTTCATTTTATAAATGAATGAAATGAGACTGAGCAAGATTAAAGACCTGGCCCAAGTTCACACAGTAATACTTAATTCTATTCTGTTCTTTCTGAAAGCTCATGCCATTCTACATCTCTACCCTGTGATCTAGTAAGAAGGGACTCTTATTATGGTCCTTGGGGCAGAACCAGACTAGAGAGTCTACGTCAGAAAGAGAAGAGCCACTGGCTCTTTGAAAATTCTAATCAATAGCAATGATTTGCTTTCCCAGGACAATCTTTAATAGTGCTTAAATGCCTCATGAAAACTCATAGGAACAATGCTGTATCCTATTAGTAAGAGGATGCTTTTAGCAAAAGAACAGAAGGTATTTCGGAAAGGTGAGGGGAGGACTACTCAGTGAGTGGTTTTTTAAGTCTCATAAAACCATCAGCATTCTTAGCAATGAGGTTGAGCCTCCTGAACTTTGCCAACACGCTCTTCCAGAGTTTCGTTAAAAAAAAAACAAAAACAGCCGAAGCCGGTTTGGCTCAGTGGATAGAGCGTCGGCCTGCGGACTGAAAGGTCCCAGGTTCGATTCCGGTCAAGGGCATGTACCTGGGTTGCGGGCACATCCCCAGTGGGGGATGTGCAGGAGGCAGCTGATTGATGTTTCTCTCTCATCGATGTTTCTAACTATCTCTCTCTCTCCCTTCCTCTCTGTAAAAAATCAATAAAATATATTTTAAAAAAAAAACCAAAAAAACAAAAAACAAAAAAAAACACAAAACTATGTCATTTCCCCTTATTTTTCCTTTGAAGCTAAATTCAACTTGCCTGCTCTATACCCACCCTGAACAATGACATATTGAGCTACAACATAACCCATTTTCTTTCCAGTCTCTTACGTTTGAATTGTCCCAACAAGGACCGATTTCGTAATGCCATTTCAGAGCATCTTTGCCCTGGCTTATTGTTTCTAATTCTGTATGTGGTTTTTACTCCTGATAAAATCAAGTGAGATGGCATTTTAGAACTGGGTTTTCTACCTAGGTACTTTGGTTTTCTCCCCAGATATGAAGTACATTTTCAGTAATCGGTGTATGATCCTCGGGCTAGTGGCCCACACTGATGACTAATACCTCATGCTGACTGGGACTGAAGTTTAAAACCTGCTTCTAGAACAAAAGAAAAGCCCTGGCCATTGTGGCTCCATTTGTTGAGCATCATCCCATGTACCGAAAGGTCCCCAATTTGTGGGCACATGCCCGGGTTGCAGGCTTGATCCCCAGGGGGCAGCTGATTAATCAATGTTTCTCTCTCTCTCCTTCTCCCTAAAAAAAATAGAACAAAAGAGAAAATGCCTTTGGTCATTTTCATGATCAGAACTCTGTCTCCTTCTGATTCTTTGCCCCAGGATTCAAGGATGGTGAATAAGTAGCATGAGGTTCTCAATTAGTAGTGTGTGAGTTATCTCTCGTAAGCAAATTAGGGAAATTAATGAAACAGCCACTCAGGGGAAAAATCATTACAAGGAACAATTAGCTTGGTGTTCTTGCCTGCCTCTTCTATTCAAAAGCCAGCAGCTACATTCTTTCTAAAATGTCCTGTAAGTGTCTGCTGTTGATTCCTGCAATCTAAGCTCTCGGGAGTACAGTTTGTCCCCTAGCAAGAAGATAACAGCTAGCGCAAACCAAGAAATAGCCAAATGAAAAGTGACCCCGTGCTGTGCTGAACCCACCGAGCCTTATCAGATTAGACATTGCTACACGGTACAGAAGCTCACGTGTTGGGCTGTAGACCACTGTTGTCAATGCCACCAGAGGCTAATGTGGTAGCTACACCATTGCCTCCTTTAAGTAAACGCTCAGGGAGAGTTAACGAGGGAGGCAGATGGATACAAGCCTGAGAAGCGGTATCATTTGTTCAATGTAGAATACCTAATCATCAAATCTGCGCTCACTTGAAAGCTACAGGAGGGAGGGATGAGGGTGGAGTGAAAGAGTTTGGTATTCAATTGTATTGGACGTTCTGTGTTTTATACTTGTTTATTTTAAATGTTTCACCAGCATCTTTACTGTTCAAGTTGATGAAGACAGAAGGCATATGCAAAACCTGACAGCAGACCAGGCTATTGAAGTTAAAAAGCTTTTCGTTGGTGGTGCTCCACCTGAATTTCAACCTTCTCCACTCAGAAATATTCCTCCTTTTGAAGGCTGTGTATGGAACCTTGTTATTAACTCTGTGTAAGTGAATCTCCTTGCTACTATTTGTGTGTGTGTGTGTGTGTGTGTGTGTGTGTGTGTGTGAGAGAGAGAGAGAGAGAGAGTCACTGTTGCATCCACACTGTCCAAAAATGTGGGGTGAAGGAAATAGTGAAGGGTTTCAGGTTAGATTATAAAAATTGCACTGATGGCCAATAAAAGGGGGGAGGGAGGACTTGATTAGATTATAAGGAAACAAGACCATTAAAATAAGAAAATATTTAATTTTAATCCTGTTCCATTAGCCCCATGGACTTTGCACAGCCTGTATCCTTCAAAAATGCAGACATTGGCCGTTGTGCCCATCAGAAACCCCGAGAGGATGAAGATGGAGGGGTTCCAGCTGAAATAGTCGTCCAGCCGGAGCCAGTCCCCACCCCGGCCTTCTCCACACGCACCCCCGCTGTGGCACATGTAAGTGTTTACAGCCCACTGCTTCCTAATTCTTAGTCATTTTAAGCAGGAAGGTTATTCAGAATACTTACTATTGTTTATTGCCAGAATTAGAGGATGGGTAACCTGCCTATGAAAACCTATTTTCCTTATATATTCCTCGGATTGCTTTTATTTCAACATCTGTCCTCCCTTCATTTCCCTGTTTATAAAACGGCACATGTTTTCAGATGAAAAGTGAGAACCCATAGAAATGTCTTAGGATCAAGTATAAACTCCACTTATAATACCACCATACAGAGGCAAACCTATTTACATTTTATATAGTAGATCTCAATTTGGGACTATGTTTTTTAAAATTGGCAATACAGGATCAAAACTGTCTATATAAGCGTGTATATGTGTATGTGTCCATGCACATGCACACACACATACAGAGACACACAAAGTATTTCAGCGTTTGGGAGGTGGAAGATCCTTGGTTAGAGCATGGGCTCCAGAGTCTGATGGCCTGAGTTCAAATCCCAGCACTCTACCTACCATCTGTGTGAATTTGGGAAATCTACTTAGCCAGTCTCTTCCTCTGTTTTCTCATCTATACAGTGAGGATATTATCAACACATACATCTAGGAGCTGTTATGCAGGTTTAAAAAGATAATGTTTGTTAATTGCCTAGCATATACTAAGCACTTCATAAATGACACAATTACTATATAGCAATGATTATTATGGCTGCTTTTAAGTGCTTACTATGTGCCAGCAACTACCTAAACAATTTCCACTCAATAGTATATGTAATTTTCATAACAGAGCTAATATATATATATACATATATATACAGTCACATTTTCAGTTGTGTTGATAAGAACTAGTTAGCCTAAGGAACTCACCCACTCACTGACATAGCCAATAAATAGCAGGATAAGAATTTGCTCCAGTGGGTCTGACGCTAGAGCAGCAGTTCTCAACCTGTGGGTCTCGACCCCTTTGGCGGTTGAACGACCTTTTCACAGGGGTCACCTAAGACCATCCTGCATATCAGATATTTACATTATGATTCATAACAGTAGCAGCATTTCAGTTATGAAGTAGCAACGAAAAATGTTATGGTTGGGTCACAACATGAGGAACTATATTTAAAGGGCCAGAAGGTTGAAAACCACTACTCTAGAGTCTGGCTCCTTATCACTGCAACACTCTATCTTTACTGTTGGTTTTACTACTTCCCCATTGTAGGCCACTTATAGTATTTCCAGTTTTTCACTATTAGAAACCCTATTTCATTGAACACTGTACAATAAACTCTCTCTCACTGTTTCTGATTATTTTTTTAAATAGAATCTTAGGCAGTGAATTATGAGGCCAAATGATGAATATGCCTAAGGCTCTCAACACATCCATCTGAACTGCTTTTTCTAAAGGTTATACCAGTTTACATCCTCTCCATTACTGTGTCAGAGGGCGCGGATCTCACTACACTCTGACAACACATGCATCATATCTGCAGTGCTTCCCAGTGGATGGGTTGAGCTTTAGCTGGACTGCAGATTTTGAAAACTCCTGAATGTTTTATTCTCTTCCTTAGTTTCCATGAGGGAATAGGTAGGTCCGTAAAGAAGTGTGCTCTTTGTCTCTAGAAACACTGATTAAATGAGAAGCCAAATGATGATCTTTCAGAAAAACCAGTCATATACTCCAAGTATCATTTTATCCTCTGTAAAATGTAGATAGTACACCTACCTTGCCTTCCACAAGGGGTTACCGTAAGAATCAAACGAGATAATATATGTGGAAGTCCTTTGAAAATAAACAAACAAAATTGAAACAGACTCATAGATACAGAGAACAGACTGATGTGTGCCAGAGGGGAGGGATGTTGGAGGACTGGGTGAAAACTGTGAAGGGATTAAGAAGTACAATTTGATAGTTACAAAATAGTCACAGGGATGTTAAGTACAGCATAGAGAATATCATCTTTAATATTGTAATAACTAGATATGGTGCCAGGTGGGTACTAGAAATATCAGAAGAATACTTTGTAAAGTATCTGGTTATCTAACCACTATGCTAAACACCTGAAACTAATACAAAATAATATTGAATGTAAACTGTAATCTATATATATAAAAGGCTAATATGCAAAGTGTCCCCTTGGGAGTTCGACCAGGAGACTGGGAGTTCGATCGCTCACTATGACATGCGTTGACCACCAGGGGGCGGTGTGGAATGAAGGAAGGCCCTGGCCAACAGCCAGAAGGCCCCGATCGGCCTGATCACTGGCCAGGTCTATAGACCCTACCCATGCATGAATTTTGTGCACTGGGCCTCTAGTTGAAAAATAAAATAAGTTAAAGGTTTGACAGTTTATTTTATAACAAATATTTATGCAAAGGTGAATGAGATCTCATCATTGCTACACCGAGAGAGGGGAAAAGACAGAGAGGGAGAAGCTAAGAGCCAGAGACTGGAGAAAGAGATATTAACATAAATCACACAGTAAGCAAATATGTGTGGAGGTCAGTCAAGATCTGTGCTGAGTGTGAGCTGCAAACAGAGCCCACTGGCTTTCAAGATTGAACACTGGAAACATGCCAGGAGACACCATTAAACTCCACCCAAACAAAATGGCTAGTGGTACCTGCAAGTGTGAAACAGGTCCATCAAATGCAAATTTAAATATGTCACCACACTCTTATATTTAAAATCTTGTAATTGAAACAATATAAAATAATGATGACATACTTATGACATTATGAAAGAGAGGAAAACATTTTTAAGTCAGAGTGTATATTTAAGAATTTATTTAAGAATTAAGTCTTATGACTTCATTCCTGAAGTGGGAACTGCCTGTGTGTGTCTCCTGTTTGTTTTAGCACCATAGGTAGGAACCATCTCCTAGTCTCAGTTCCTTCATTTCTTCTTCTTTTTTAAATATATATTTTTATTGATTTCAGAGATGGGGGGAGAGGGAGATAGAGATAGAGACATCAATGATGAGAGAGGATCATTGATCGGCTGCCTCCTACATGCCCCTACTAACAGCTGAGCCCACAACCTGGGCATGTGCCCTGACCAGGAATTGAACCATGACCTCCAGGTTCATAGGTTGACTCACAACCACTGAGTCACGCTGGTCGGGCCATTTTCTTCTTTTTACCATCACACACCTCCCACCAGCAACTTACAACATGAGGGCAGTTTCTATACTACAGGGCAATTTAAGAATATCTTGAGAAATCCCTGCCTTGTGAAATAGATTATGTCAATCCTATTATAAACACATGTCAGAACACCATAGACCAGAGAGCATTTTACACGTATCATCTCATTTGATAGTGTGGTGGCATCTTCTCTTTATACTCTCTCTTATTCTTTAGCCCACTTAGTACTGAAGGAAACATTTTTACATATTGTTTCTGTGAATTTTTCTCATGGAGGATGGCAAAGGGTGGGGGTAAATAAGAGACTGGACATGTATTATGACTGATTTTTGTTGAAATGTGACAAACTCTCTGCAACTATATGCCTGCATGGCCTGCATGGCTCCGTATACAACAAGCTGACTGCATTTTTTCACTTGGTTTTTATTAGAAAATTGAACTTAGTTTAGAACACGAGCACTAATAGAGCCATGTTAAGTAGCCATCAAGAGTCCCTGTGCTCTTGAGGGCTCTTGAGAGTTGGAGGAAATAAGTGAGCAGAGAGGGAAAGAATAGAGCAAAGAAAGCTATTTCTCCAGCAGCTTTAATGCTACAAATTTAAAAGCTAAGTACAGTCCAGGCTGAAGGATAAATCAATTGGATACTGATATGTATTTAAAGGGGAAATACACATTTTCCATACTGCAAGCAGTCTATTCAGGCATTAGTGTGTAAATGTTACTGCAAATGCCCAGTACTTACCAAAAGAGCTCATGTGCAGGGAGCTAACATTCAGTTTCTCAATAAACAGCTTGAGTGGGGATTTTATATTGCAGAATGCTGAAGTCAGTGCTACAAAAAGTCTCTTCCCCTTAGAATTCATCTGTAAAAAAGACCGTCACAAAGAAACACCCAACTTCTCAGCTGTGGTTTTAGCCTATATTTGTTACAGGGATTATTGACTCATAAAGACAAAAAAAAAGATGCCATTTTATGATCATTTGTCATTTGGTGCTTTCAAGAACAAAGGTGCCAGTTGTGATAAATGCAATTTAAATCTCTGCTCAGTACCAATCTAAACACAAGGAAGGCATATCCACCAGTCATATACTATCCTGAAGCCAAAACGCATTTCCAAATGTCAGCCCACAGCCAGCAGTTGGAATGACCACTGCTTTATCCTGACCCAAAGTTAAATGAGTGACAGAGGGAGGGTGGAGGTGTTCTCGCTCCGTTGCTAATCGTCTGCACTTTCACCTGGCCCACACGTGGCTTCCTTCATCACCCTCTCTGACCACGCCACTGCTCTACCCACACCGCCACATTAAGACTCCCCACCCCACTCTTGTCTGTCCACAACTCGTCACCTGCGCAGCAGAGACAAACAGGAAGCAGGCAGATCCTGTCCTCTCATAGCGCCTTTTTCCTCATGGACTAGTGGTACTTTAAAGAGTTTCCACTAGGTGGCAGGATGGTAACATGTTGAGATTGATGAGCCTCTCTTGACAGGGAAATTTTTTTTTTTTTATTATCATTATTGTTGTTCTAACACATTTCAGAGATCAGTGTTTCCCAAATAACACAGGTACAGTATCACATCCATAAAAATGATGCCTCTGCTCAAGCTCACATTGGCTTGGAGGAGGAAGAGTCATCATGCAATAACTATCCTTTAAAATTAGAAGACCCTCCTACCCCTCTTTCTTAGCCTAGATTTCTACGGGAAACAGGGTTGAAAATGTCCTTAATGACAAGGTCATTTTATGGTTGTGGAAACCACAGGCGCTTTCTGTTCCATCTCACAAGTTCCCCTTTAAAAGGTTAGAGGGAAAAAAGACCCTTAAGAGTCAGGGTGAGCAGTTCCACCCTCTGAGGGGCCTGAGGGAGGAGGAGGATGCATCAGGCAGACCGACTGCTAGAAGCTTGCTGTCCCTGGTTTCAGATTCATCCCGGGGAAAGTGATGCAGAACATCCAGGCCCATCCACTTGTGGGAAAACATTACCAGATTAGAGATTGGAGGACTATCTTCCATTTAAGCCTTAAAGTAGGTCCATATAAACCCTCTTAGATGGGCCCTTCTCAGTCCAATTTTATAAAGGAAGGTAATAGAAGTGTGATTAGAGCAATATCCATACTATCCATCCCATTGCAAATTGATGATAGTAAACATGCATATGGATGTCCTTAACAAACAATGAACATAACGGCTTTAGACTCTGAGGTTATCTAGGAGACTGATCTGTTCCTTACCACTCTCTGCTATAACACTGGCCAATCAGAGAACACTGTGTTATTAGCGACTGCTTTCGTTGCTGCTCAAGGTCCGCCTGCTGCAACAGAGAAGCAGGACCCCTCCAAGAGGCGTTCTTCCTAAGTTTCAAGAGGTGTGTCATGTAATGCTTACAAAACCGCCATCCTTTTCTGGTCAAAGGTTTTTCTAAAATAGTGTCAGCACGTTCTTTTTTTTTATCTAGAAAATACAATAGTATTGACAGAGAACTGCTTTCTGCCCAGCTCAGGACCAGTGTTGGACATGCCTGTCCGGTATACCAGCAAGCCAGGTTATGATGGTGCCCTGGTCACAAGGACCTAAACATATAAAGACAAAGGGTCTTCATGGTGAACAGCTGTGACCAATAAAATAGCTAATCTTTACAATCACCACTTTGATCATTTAAAAAATTATATTAGAAAGTTATTTTACTTATTTGTAGTAACTGGATGAGTGACCACAGTGGTTACAAGAACATGGAAATAACGTGTTGGTGGTTTTCTTTTAGGCTGCACAGTGTTGGTTCCTAATTCCTCAGAACCCACTGAACGTTTTCATCCCTCAGTTTTCAGAGCTGAGGGTTTAGAGATGTTTTAGTCACATTCTGCCCCTAATGGATCCCCAGCAGATAGGATGCTCCGAGATTTCTCAGGAGGACTGCAGGCTGCTTGTGTTTGTAGCGATGGTCCTCTGTACAGAAAATACCATGAGCGGATGAAAAATGATTCCAGTTCTACTAATAGCGTCATCGAAGGCTGAGACATTAAGCTACCAAAGCCTTGCTATTCATTTGGGCTCGTTTTGTCGTCTGTGTAATAAGAAAGGTGCCACACGTTGATTCTGAGAGAGGCCACTCCGCTGCGTGAATAAACAGCGCTTTGCTGGTCTTCCCACTGGGTTTTTGCATATCTGTGTAAATGTCAGCAACAGTCTGCCCTTTGTCACTGAGCATCTCCTGGAAAGCAGGAAGGGAAATACTACTTCCAGGAGGACCAATTTTATAGCCTTTCAGAACACTTAACGCCTTTTCCCTGCTGTGGCAGAGTGCTCCATTTGACTGAGCCCAAGAGCACAGAGAGCCAGGCTTTTCCTCATCGAGTAAAAATTTCCTGTGTGCGGATGAGTCATCTCTGAGGTGCACTATTTGGAAAGAACACTCTGCCTCCGAAGCCTGCCTTGGGCCGCCGGAGAGCCTACGCTGAGTCAGCGCTCACGGGGGCAGTGGCCCATCCAGAGCTATTAAGTGCAGATCTTAAAAACAGATGTGTTGTTGAGAGAGTGCAGGTTATTTATTTTCTCCTGGACTGCATGTTCTAAAAGACTTCCTAAGCAGCCTGTGCATCGACCTCGTTTGTGAAAATACAGAAGAGAAAGGAATGGTGGCTGGGTAATTTGAGGAGCCTTGATTAGCTATTGAGCTGAGGGTTACAACAGCCAGATATGGCCCACCCTGCCAAGACTGGCTCTATAATTTGCAGGGATCAGAGCAAAATGAAGATGAGGGCCCCTTGTTGAAAAATTATTAAGAATTTCAAGTTAGTGACGGCAGAGCATGGGACCCAGTGGCGTGTGGGTGCCAGCCCTCTGAAGCTGTCCCTGCACCCAGCTCTCCCTCATCAGCACCCCAGGAAGTTGATCTTTGAACAGTGGCAGTTGAAATGGTGTTTGGTGGGTTACATTTTTTAAAAAATTGCTGGGTTGCCTAGCAACTGCTTAAGGGCTGACACCATCTTGAAAGTCTAAATTCATGGAAACCTAGTAGACCGATAATTTTCAAGAAAAAGTAATGTGAGAGATAGATATGGGGGGGGGGGGCAAACAGACACATATTTGTGGCCAGCTTGTCATTTTCCTTGTTTGATCTTCTAAGAATAAAACTCTTTATTATTGAAAAGGGAGTTTCAGTTTCCTCAGAAATATAAACAATATTTTTCTTTAGAGGGTAATGAAAACATGAATTAATCATTGAATTTTTATTTGGCAATTCAAGGGTGCAATATAAGAAAATGGATTCCCATTCGCCGAACATTTAATAATAAGTACCTGCTATGAGGCAGAATACAGAGAGGAATGAGAGGCTGTTTTTATTCTTAAGGAACTTAAAAAGATTATGTGACAACATTAAACTAAAATATAAGAAATGATTAGCAGTATTACTTTTTTGAAGAACAGAGCCCATAATCTCCTCACTTCCTCTCTTGGTATTTTACAGGGTCCTTGTGTTGTAGAATCAGAACCAGCTCTTTTGATGGGGAGCAAGCAGTTTGGGCTCTCGAAAAACAGTCACATTGCAATTGCATTTGATGATACCAAAGTTAAAAACCGGTATGTATTATTCTGAGATATAAAGCAAGAAGCAATAAATGGAAGCACTGAGTATTTGCATTTACTCAGGTTTAATCCACTGCATTTATTAATAAATGAGGTGATCTTGTTTTAAATTCACTGAGTACAGTAGAGAATAGAATTCTATTTGTCTGTGCCTGAGGAGCCAGTGTAGGAAATCAGCAGACCTGGAAAGTCCTCAGCTCGGGAAAGGTTTAACTGTCCTGAATGAAAGCTTACTCATGCTCAGATGCCACTCTGTCTTAGAATAGGAAGGCTCTCATTCTTCTGTTTGACTTTGCATGCCTTTATCTCACAGCCTTACCATTGAATTTGAAGTACGCACTGAGGCTGAATCAGGCTTGCTTTTCTACATGGCCCGGATCAATCATGCCGATTTTGCTACAGTCCAGCTGAGAAACGGATTTCCCTACTTCAGTTATGACTTAGGAAGTGGCGACACCAACACCATGATCCCCACCAAAATCAATGATGGCCAGTGGCATAAGGTAACAGTCCCAGGATATTGGCAGTGCCCTGCAAGGCGGGTACTTGCAGGCAGCCTTTGGCATTCCCCTGGTGCCAGTACTATTTTGCCAGTGCAAACACTGACTCGGTGCTCCTGGAATGCGGCCAAGGCTAAAAATAAAGCAAGTGCTGTAGTCGACTGCCAGCTTGGAAATGTGATCCCACCTGGGTAGGTTTGTATTGACCACTCACATGCCTCTTCACGGTGCTATGAGATCCCATCATTGCTATACAGCTGAGCCTCCCCAACATCTGCCCACAGACAAGGGCCAGGAAGTTGAAGACCTTCTCACTGCTGGAAGTGGGAAGCCTGGGGCAATGAAGCATGTTAATCATAAAGCACTACGAATTCAGTTAAAGGAATAATATTTATTTTGAGATTATATTTTTCTATTCTTAAGGCAGCAAAATGGCCTCTCTTTTATGAAATTATACTTGGCAAACTTAAAAGCTGGCAATACTAAAATGAGCCTTAAGACTTACCCTCCTATTCCACCCCATTCTGGTCTGTAAAAACCCAGAGTCTGGGAATCCGTTGTATCATGTTTAAAGGGCTCCAGGGTATCATTTCCACTGACAGTCATTTGGAACAACTTTTAAAACATTGGCCTTACACCCAGAAACTGGTACTATTATGGGCACAGAAGGCCCATTTGCCAGCTTACCTCTTTGGCATGACTACAAGTAGATAATATACTGCCTGATTAAAATGAAAACTCTGAGTTTGTTTCTGCACCTGTGATAGCCTATTAAGTAAAGCTTCCCTAGGTAGAGCAATAAAATGTTTAATTTTTAGGGTATAATGTTATTAGATGGTGTATTTTATATGTTGACATACTTGGACTTGTTAAATGCTCATTTAACATTTTGTATGATTAGCATATCATATCAAAAGCCAAAAAACCTTCCTACCGGTGTGGCTCAGTGGTTGAGCATCAACCTATGAAACCGGTGGTCACGGTTCAATTCCCAGTCAGCACACATGCCCAGGTTGCAGGCTGGATTCCCAGTGTGGGGCGTGCAGGAGATAGTTGATCAATGATTCTCTCATCATTGATATTTCTATCCCCTCTGTTTCTCCCTTCCTCTCTGAAATCAATAAAAATATTTTTTAAAGGCCAAAGAACCTAAAAATATGTAATAAAAGTGCAATGTCAACTAATTTGTTATCTTGGAAATAAAAAAGTGGAATCTTCATATTTGCTTGAGAGCTTATGACTTGCAAATATTGGTGTGTATAAAGGCAGTTTCCTTGAGGTATAGTCTCATCTTTGGCTAATAAAATAATAAAATATAACACTTGAGAAAAAGACATTGTTGGACCACAATTAGCCTGGAATTAAAAAAGAAAGCTTAAATACAATAAATAGCCACATTAAGACGGGATTTTATTTTTGAAGGGTTTTTTTAATTACTTCCCAAACCAGAATAAGTGTAAAATGAGGTCCTAAATTCTTCTCATCCTGATGTAGATTCACTTTTTTAAAATCTTTATTGTTGAAAGTATTACATATGTACATATGCCCCCTTTTCCCCCATTGATCCCTTCTAGCCCCTCCTGCTCCCCCCTCCCTCCCACCCCCAGCTTTTCACAGGATTCCATGCACATTTTTCTTAATTCAGACTCAAGGTTTTTATGCTGGAGCTGGTCTTCACACCCCTTTCTCACTCTATCCCAGAAGATAATTCACTCCACTGCTGCAGTTTCAGCATCAGCCGGCTTTCCATCTTCCTCCTGACGGCGCTCATCAGCTGCTGCAGAAACAGCGGTGCAGCCTGGACGCTCTGCCCTCCCATCAGTTCCTCGGGAGGAGGGCCTGTTAGGCAGAGGGATGCAGCGTATCTGAAATTGTGCTGGGGAGACCAGGCTTTGCTCAGTCAAACGAATGCACTTTTAAAAACAGACATGGATCTTGCAGCTCACGGAATCGTGACAGGGCTCTCAATCCACCCGGCGCCTCACAACATGCTTACTTGGCAGCCTCTGGAAGAGTCTTCAATCTAAAGCTCACCCAGGAAGATTTCGTGCTCTTTCCCAGAAGGCAGTAATGAAAGAAAATCAGAATTTGAGATATTCTATAAAATAGGTTTAATTTCACTTAAGTGATGGGCTTAGCACATCTAGACACTCAGTTATTTTGCTGTTCCTGAGGAATGCCCTTCAAGCGCTCATGTCTTACCCTCTGCATATTTGAAATGTATCCATGATTGGCATTGATGGCTCCTCTTCTTGTTGTAGATTAAGATAACTCGAATTAAGCAAGAAGGAATTCTTTATGTAGACGATGCCTCCAACAGAACCATCAGTCCCAAGAAGGCTGACATTCTGGATGTGGTGGGACTGTTGTATGTTGGTGGGCTACCCATCAACTACACTACCCGGAGAATCGGCCCCGTAAGTGTCTACTAATCTGTTTCTTTGTGGCCTACATAATCTGGCTGAGTCATGGATGTGTTTTTAATTATTCGGTCCCATTGGCCAATGACCACTTAGAATTAGACAGGAAATCATCTTTTCTGAGAAGTGACGGAAGGTCTTCCAGACAGATTGGGCTAGGGAGAGGCAATATCACAGGACAGAGTGTGGCTCCTGCAGTCAGACTCCTCCGGTTCGAATGCCTAATTAACTATTGATTGGCTGTGTGATCTTAAGCAGTTTACCTAATCGCTCACTGACAGTTTCCTCTTTTGTAAAATTGAATAATAATAATAATAATAATAATAATAATAATACCAAAACAAGGTTGCTGTAAAGGTTGAGTGAGGTAATATACTTAACGTGCTTGAAGGAGTCCTGAGCACATAGAAAGCATGGGACAAAGAGGATGATAGAGATAGTATTGACAGTATTGTTTCAAAACATTGAGAGATGCAGTATTTAGATTACAGTTATCCAATACGGGATTCAGAATTTAAAGCCTGAACAATTTTGTTAATCAATATTTACAACATAATGTTTTTGTTAGAATGTGTGTCCTGTTTGCTTCGGAAAGCATTCGTTTAAGAAGCACAGGAGATTCGTGTTTTTAGAGAACACACTATATACAAATGTGATACATTCTATGCTCACGTCAGAACACATGATAACGTAGAGCTGTCCTTCATCAAAGACCATGGTTCGTCATGGTTGTAATTCTCAGCATTTGGCTCCTCTTATGGATGGTCGGCATTGCCTTCCTCTCATAGAGGTTGGATATGCCACCCAAGCCTGTCAGATGAGAGCCTCTGAAGTGAGCATGGCCAGGGCGATTAAATTGCATCCCTGAAACCACATGAAATGTAACGGAGCCGAGAATGATTGATTGATTTCTCTAATTCCCTAAACTTTGGATGTTTCGTGCAGACTTTCAAGTTTTATGTGTACGTGCATTTTCTCAGGAAAGGGTTCACAGCTTTTATTAGGTTTTCATAAGGAAGAAACACTGAACCAAACCTAATTATCTTTTCAAACAGAATTTGAACATATATATGTTATAGCAAAATGTGTATATAGTAAGGTTGAAAAATTATTAGTAAAAATATAGGCTAATTAAAAGTTATGATACCCATATGAGCCCATCCTTCTATGCAGTAATTTAGAATATCAGAATGATCATATTCCAGGCTCATGATGTGAAGCTTGGGGTGAGAGTGCAGATTCAGGCAGTTTGGGGGTCCTTTAAGGCAAATGGCTGATAATGACATGCTTAGAACACCCCACGAATGATTGCATTCTGTGCAGAGGCAAAACCTGATTTTGTTTCTTCTGACCTGACTCACAGGTGACCTACAGCATCGATGGCTGCATCAGGAACCTGCACATGGCAGAGGCCCCTGTGGACCTGGAGCAGCCAACCTCCAGCTTCCACGTTGGGACATGTTTTGCAAATGCTCAGAAAGGCACATATTTTGATGGAACAGGTTTTGCCAAAGCAGGTGAGGTGCTTTCATTTGCTTCCTGTTGAATATTAATTAGGTACAAACATTAATGTCTTGCTTGTGTGGAAGCATGAACATCCCTGGGATCCTAAGCTAGTATCCTTTATTTAAACCAGGAATAAAAGCCTGCAGAAGCAATAAAAATGCCTCTTAAAGATTAATGTATCTGATTCTGATAAGAACTAATAGAAAAAGTAAAGTAAATGGCTATTTGGAAACTTTATTTCATCTCCTTCCCCAGTGATCAATAATGGCAGAATAAATATAATTCTGCAAGAAGGTTCATTTGGTTATACCATATAATTTATCTACTTTTAAGTGTTCCCTGTCTACCTTCATGGAGATAACTTTTTTAGTTCTTTTTTCAGTTCCTTCCATGGCTCTATTACTTGATTGATTACTGACATCTTTCCCTAAGTATCTTTCCTTAAGTATTTCCCCCTTTTCAATGAACATTTCCAGTGCAGGTCTAAATCACTGATGGTGAAGGTACAATTTAGAAAGAATAATATGAAATACATTCTGTATAATAACAAAAAGATATGGCATTATATATATTAAGATGTAATATCCAGAACCATGGTTACCACAGTCACATGCATTTGGTCATTAGGGAAAAATAAAATGACTGAGCACATAATATGTAGAGGTCATCATGGGCAACAGAAGTAAATAAGATGCTGTTTCTTTCTGCAAGAATATACTACTATCCATAGATAAGATTCTATATGTTTATAAACTACAAGAAAGCAAGTAAAAATGAATAAAAACTATAAAAGACATGCATGCAGGTTCTGTGGATATTTAGAAGAAAGATTAATTTTTGTTGGGAAAGGTTTTACAGAGAAACTGATATTTGAGTGAGAATTTAAAAGGTGAGTTGAGCCAAGCTGGTGTGTCTCAGTGGTTGAGCCTCAACCCATGAACCAGGAGGTCATGGTTCGATTCCCAGTCAGGGCCCATGCCTGGGTTGTGGGCTCAATCCCCAGTGTGGGGTATGCAGGAAATAGCCGATCAGTGATTCTTTCTCATCATTGATGTTTCTATCTATCTCTCCCTCCCCCTTCCTCTCGGAAATCAATTTAAAAAAAATTTTTTTAAAAAGGTGAATTGAACACTCACATGCCTAAGTTGTCAGAGATAGAAGAGCAGGGCCTTCCAACAAAGAGCATGTTGGGAATGAAAACAGAAAATGTTAAATGTTGAAACATTGAGGGTTAAGATGAACCCCAAATTCCATGTGCTTTAAAAGCCCAAAGCCTTCCCCAAGATTTCTGCAAATTCACAGATGGCCAGCATTCTCTTGATCAGATTTGATGGCAAACTTCAGCTTCAGCTTCAGCTCCTGCAGTTAGATTGACTTGCCATGCTGCCTGGGCGCTTTGGTTCCGGATCAAACTAGACCGGACAATTAGCCCCTCCCCCAGTTTCCAACAAGGCTTGCCATCCCCTCCACACACAATCTATATAAGACCTGAGTGGTCAGAGGAGGTTATGTCACCAGAAAACATACAGCTTCAATTTAAGCCTTTGACATCTTTGTTCTATCTCTCTCTCCCTCTCCCTTCCTCTCTGAAACCAATAAAAAATATTTTTATAAAATAAAATAAATGATACAGGGACTCTCCAGAGTCCTTCAATGTTAAATAATAATAATAATAATAGGTGCCACTCTTCATTGAAGACAGTTGTGTTTTCATACAGCATTTTTTTTCTTGCCAAATAAAATACAAGACATGAATAAACTTCCATGAGTTCTTCCCTAATACTCCATGCAGTTGGTAGGGTCTAGTCTGGTCTTAATGAATCACTTTGTTTCTAAGAGGCATATTTTAAATATTTGCTAAAAGATTAAATAAGCCAATGAATTAAATAGAGAAAATTATAGAGAAATTACCTGGATGAAATATGAAAGTCTAGTTATGTCCCAGAATATTCTCCTTCAAAATTGTACTTGCAATTCTTTTCCTTATTACTAAAATGTTTGGGACCTTTAGAGCCCTTTCAGGTCATTGTGGCACCATTTGGAGTGCCTGGTAAAATTTTGCTGAATACTCACTGAAATGCTTGACTTAACCCTACAGCAAGGCTTCTAACATAATCATTCCTGGATGTGAGATTCTTTGAGTCGGTCTCAGTGTGTGCTCTTCATTCATTCATCCAACAAATATATATTAAACCTCCAATAGGTGCCAGATACTTTTGTAGGCACAGGGATAAAATGGTGACTAATATACAAAGTCATTGCTCTCACAGAACTTTCATTCTAGCAGGGAAGACAGCCAGGAAAATAAGCAATAACTATAGAGTGTGTTATATATATACTAGAGGCCCGGTGCACAAAAATTTGTGCACTTGGGGGGGGGGGGGAGGGGGGGCCCCCAGCCCGGCCTGTGCCCTCTC
>NW_005354291.1:8333230-8345777 GCF_000412655.1 Myotis brandtii
CAGTCACTGGAGCAAGCAAGCCTCCCTGTTCGCTTCAGTGCATGGCTGCCGGCCGCCATCTTGGCTGACAGTTAATTTGCATAAGGATATGCTGATTAGCCAATGCGAAGGGTAGCGGTCATACGCTAATTACCATGTTTCTCTTTTATTAGTGTAGATAACCAGTAGCTATGAAATGCAATGACCACCAGGGGGCAGATGCTCCAACCAGTAGCTATGATGTGCACTGACCACTAGGGGGCAGACTCTCAACACAGGAGCTGCCAAGCGATGGCAACTTTGCAGAGTGCCCTCTCCGCACTCTGGGACCCCTCGGGGGATGTCGGACTGCTGGTTTTGGCCCGATCCCCACAGGCTAGGCCAAGGGACCCCACCTGGCAAAGGGAACCCACTCACTCCGCAGATGCCCTTTGAGCCCCAATGACACCCCAGGTGCGGCTGGCCAGGGAGGACTGCAGGAGGTTGTGTCTAGACGTGTGTCTGGCCCTTCTGGCCTAGTCCCACCCTGCCAGCCACCTTCTAATTAATTTCCTTTCAATGTGCATGAATCTGTGTACCAGGCCTCTAGTATAATATAATAGTTGAAGTACAGGCCATATGAAAGTTTGGAACTTAGTTATTTAATTGGCTAACATCTGAATTGAAATCTAGTAAAACAGTTCTATTATACAGATTTGAATTAATAATCCCTAAACTCTAATCTACAATTTTTAAAATCTTTATTTTATAGTTGGTGGGTTCAAAGTGGGATTGGACCTTCTTGTGGAATTTGAATTCCGCACAACTAGAACCACCGGGGTTCTCCTGGGAATCAGCAGCCAGAAAATGGATGGAATGGGTATTGAAATGATTGATGAAAAGGTAAGCGGCAGCTGTCTACATATTTCTGATTTCTTCATGAAGCTTGTTCTTTAATGAGAGAAAGCTAGATTGTATCTTTTCTCCTTTCAATGTGCATGAATCTGTGTACCAGGCCTCTAGTATAATATAATAGTTGAAGTACAGGCCATATGAAAGTTTGGAACTTAGTTATTTAATTGGCTAACATCTGAATTGAAATCTAGTAAAACAGTTCTATTATACAGATTTGAATTAATAATCCCTAAACTCTAATCTACAATTTTTAAAATCTTTATTTTATAGTTGGTGGGTTCAAAGTGGGATTGGACCTTCTTGTGGAATTTGAATTCCGCACAACTAGAACCACCGGGGTTCTCCTGGGAATCAGCAGCCAGAAAATGGATGGAATGGGTATTGAAATGATTGATGAAAAGGTAAGCGGCAGCTGTCTACATATTTCTGATTTCTTCATGAAGCTTGTTCTTTAATGAGAGAAAGCTAGATTGTATCTTTTCATTCTGCAGGGATTATCTCAATTATGTGTGTTTTTAACACACTTATTCTGTAGATCAATGTAAACTTTAAATGTGCTAATCCTACAGTAAGCCAATTGTGTTGACTAATAATGGATGGAATAGTTTTAGATCTCAAGCTCTTACTGTTCTCCTCTTTGTAAATATAGTTTATGAAACTCTTGGTTTTAGTGGGGAAGGAAGTAGGAGTCTTCGATTGTCTAAAATCAGTCTTTGCCTCTTATAGTAATAGGTGGCTAGCTGACATATTGGTGTCTCAATTTCTATTTAAAAGCATCCATATACCATTTCAAAAAAGAAAAAAGTTATAATAAATTTATATTATATAATATATTTTGTTAATTTGCTTACAATGGATGATCCAATATAAACACCTCTTTACTCCTTGGCTGCCTATCAACAGCCCCCTGCAGTGGGACTGTTACCAGTGGGAGTGGAGTTCTTGCAATGTCAGGAGGAAAAGAATTTCTTGAGACTCGAACAGGAGAATGAGTAATATTTATTTGGGTGGAAAATAAAACCCTGGGCTTCCAATTGTCCCATTTCCCTTCATCCTAACATGGAAAAACTCAGCCGGGTCAGAATAAAGGCCACTGCCCATAGCTCCTGCTCCACATTAAAATACAGTCCAATCCAGCATCTGTGTGTCAGGTCATGTGGTTGTGGAGAGAGAACACACAAACACACAGATGAGTGAGGGCCATGGAGCAAGAGAGAACAAGACAGTAAGGGAACCCTAGCCAGTTTGTCTCTGTGGATAGAGCGTCAGCCTGTGGACAAAAGGGTCCAGGGTTCGATTCCGGTCAAGGGCACATACCTTGGTTGCAGGCTCCCCCCTTGCACGGGCTCTGGTTGGGGCTCATGCAGGAGGCAACCAATCATGTGTTTCTCTCACATCGATGTTTCTCTCTGTCTTTCTCTCCTCCACTCCCACTAAAAGTCAATGGAAACATATCTTCAGGTGAGGAGTAACAAACAAAAAAAGACAGCGAGGTAATTCTTCGAGGATTTTAATCAGGAGCTTCTTCAAGCTAATCAATTAACTTTCCAAGATTTCCACACTTCTTTTTTTTTTTTAATATATTTTATTGGTTTTTTTACAGAGAGGAAGGGAGAGGGGTAGAGAGTTAGAAACATCGATGAAAGAGAAACATCGATCAGCCGCCTCCCGCACACCCCTCACTGGGGATATGCCCGCAACCAAGGTACATGCCCTTGACCGGAATCGAACCTGGGACCCTTCAGTCCGCAGGCCAATGCTCTATCCACAGCCAAACCGGTCAGGGCAGATTTCCACACTTCTATGGGGTTGTCCCCTTGGAGGAAGAGCATGGTGTGAAGCTATAGTTGCCTGGTGAAGCTTCCAGGTGACTTTGCTTTCTTTCCTTTATTCATATTAATAGCAAATTACAACGATAACAGGACCACCTGTGTATATATACTTTGTAAGATAGGGGGCAGGTAAAAAGAGGAAGGCAAAGCAAGAAATTTCACAAGTTTTCTTTCTGGCTATTAAATAGGAATCATACTTCAACTCTGTTTGTTTTTCCACTCATAGGGTACTGTTGCCTCCCAAGAAGAAACACCGCATCATGATCCAAAATATGCAATCCTTTGCCTTCTCCTTGCCTCCTCTGGGCCTTCAAACTATCGTCAAAGGAAATAAAGCAAAAAGATCCAGGAGCATAGAGGCTAAAGGGGGAACAAATAAGCAACACTTCATAGTTTTGCCAGATTTTCAAAACATGCTTTCCCTACATCTTGGAATAAACTTCATTTCAACACCTGCTTATAATCACAGTTACTATCAACTTGTCAGGGTATCAAGTTCCACTACCATGCCCCTGGATTCCTCTCCACGCTACCGTTATTGCAAACTCCACCCAATACAGTAAAATCTTAACTAATATTTACACCACGGCATAGTTTACAAACTTTTCACGTATTTTCTTGTACGTTTAATCTTCCTTTTAAAACTCCTGTTTCTTTTACCTTGTCAAAAGTGTTGCCAGATGGACTGTTTTTAATGTTTCAGTATGTTTCTTTTCTTCGTCAGCTTCAAAAGAATTCTGTCATCTCGAATTTCAGGGACCCGTTCCGTGTTACTGAAAACAGCTTTTTCTCATTTAGGCAAGAACTACCAATCTAAGTGCTTCATTGTTAAGAATTTAACTGGCCTTCTGGTCCAAAGTCTTTGGCACCTGTGACATGAAGCCTGCCCCCAAAAAGTAATTTATGTAACTCTCAATCCTATATATGAAATGGAATCCATAAAGGGAAAAAAAAAACCACATATGAATAAAACATCAAAAGCTTAAATTGAAAAAGAACCAATAACCTTTTAAAATGAATTTGTAAGCCAAATTAATGAATCACTCTAAACATCTTTTAAGAAAATGTTATAAGGTTCACTAAGAACGATCACATTTTAAAAAGATCTATGGTAGAATTTTCCCTGTTTATTTGTCAGCTAGTCTCGAGTTATATGTCACATTTTCTAAAAGCAGATTTATCGCTAGCCTCACACATCTTGCCTACTGCTCCCAACAATGCCCCAAAGCAAAGATCATAATTTGTGACTCCTGGTCTTTAATTTGTGTTTCAGTTTTAGTCATTTTTAAACATATTTTTATTTGATTTTTTTTTTTGAGAGAGAGAGGGAGAGAGAAAGGAAGAGAGAGAGAGAAACATAGATGAGAGAGAAACATCGATTGGCGCCCCCTGCATGCCCCTCACCGGGGATCGAGCCCACAACCCAGGCATGTGCCCTGACCGGGAATTGAACCAGGGCCCTCTTGATGCATAAGTGGACCCTCAGCCACGAAGCCACAGCCGCTGGGCAGTTTTAGTCATTTTTGTTTTTTTTTTAATTTTAATGACCCCATTATGTTCATTTCAAACTACTCCAGCTGATGTCTTTCCTAGAGACCTGACAATTTTTATCATGTGAACCATCACATGAAACCGTCCATGACTGTTCACTTCGTTCCTTTCTAGATTATGTTTCACGTAGACAATGGCGCCGGCCGATTCACTGCTGTCTATGATGCCGGGGTCCCAGGGCATCTGTGTGACGGACAATGGCATACAGTCAGGGCCAACAAGATCAAGCATCGCATTGAGCTGACAGTGGATGGGAACCAGGTGGAAGCCCAGAGCCCAAACCCAGCCTCTACATCAGCTGACACCAATGACCCTGTGTTTGTTGGAGGTTTCCCAGGTGAGCATTGTCTACCCCAGTAAAAATTCCTTTGCTGTATTGTGCTCATGATTTTTAAAACATTTATATTTCTATAAATATGTCCAAGAATGTGTGCTTAAGTAGACTTGCTTCCTCGCTTTAGAATCTGCTCCCATAAATAACACCTTCCCTCACATTTCCAGCGTATAAAATGAGCATATTATTTATATAAACCACATGAGACTGAACTTTTCATGATAGCCCCCAAGTTTCATTCATGGGGTGATGGAGGATAGTGGAAATGAATTTGGCTTATAAAAGGTAAGAGGCATTTAACAATAACCAAGGCCAGGGTTGGTGTTCTTTCTGAATTTTTAAAAATTAATATACCCGAGGAATCATAAAAGGTTATGGAACTTATTTCCTCAAGCTCTGGAATTCATTGGGTTAAATGTAGCTAATTTCCCCCTTAGGTTATTTTAGAGTTTATACTTATATTACAGGGAAACCCAAGTAATAACTGCAATCAAAATCCCTCTCCAGCACATTAAAAATAGCCTGTGAACTGCAGAGAGTTACCTGAAGTGCCTATAAACAAGAGAGCCCAACTTGATGAGAAATAAGCCAAGTGCCTCTTAACAAGTACGGCACTAACAGACTCCTGGAATGGTCTTTCAGCATTCTGGCAAGAAGCTTTTGTCCCCATGTATGGTTAAGCTCCTCTGCTTAGCAAAACAAGCAACATGTATATTCAGCAGTGGTTGACTGAGGAAAAGCTACAGGATTCTAATGAGGACCAATTCAGAGCGCCTCTTTCCAAAGTGGTTTCTGTTTTAACAAGTAGGTTTTAACAAGACCTACTTCTGCTTCAATCAGGATAAGCCCTGAGATAGTATAAAGAAGATAATATTTTTCTTCATTCACAGCCTATGAAATGATATCCTGGTTAGCACCTAGTAGGCCTGCTGAGAGACAGGAGTCTCTCCCTAATGAGAGGAAGATTTTGCATACGTTTTCAACCAATTTTACCTTTCGAATTTTATTTTCACAATGTAAGAATGGAATAAGTCACCACTAAAAACCCATGTCTGAATTCAGTAAAGTACTTGATCCATGGCTTTGTTAACTGTAAAAGTGTTCATTCTAAACCAAATTATTTGTTTGATATCTTTAAGTGTGTGCCTCCAAATTTTATAATCTCTATATAAATATAAGCCTAAGCAACTGTCCGACCATTTGAGTAGCTATGACATGCACCGACCACCAGGGGGCAGATGCTCAACGCAGGAGCTGCCCGGCTGCGGTGACTTGGCAGCTGTGGTTCTCAGGTGACGCACCTGGAACCAGAGAGAAGGGAGCCTGATTCCGGTGTCACCCGAGAACCACCCGCCTGCAATCCGGGACCCCTCGGGGGATGTCGGAGAACCGGTTTCAGCCTGCGAAGGCCAGGCTGAGAGACCCCGCCGGTACACAAATCTGTGCACCGGGTTTCTGGTACATTACCATAAAAAGCTAGTATTTCTCTACAAGTTTAACTCTTAGTAAAGCTAAGAATCACTAAGTTTGCATAAAAACCTTTCAATTTAATCTCAAACCAGCAGTTGACTTTGAAACATGCTCTTCTGTATAGTGGCTGCATTTCAAAACTGCGCCCTCTTTGCTTTGCTTTTCAGATGGCCTTAACCAGTTTGGCCTGACAATCAACGTTCCGTTCAGAGGTTGCATCCGATCCCTGAGACTCACCAAAGGCACGGGCAAGCCGCTGGAAGTTAATTTTGTTAAGGCCCTGGAACTCAGGGGCGTTCAACCTGTGTCATGCCCAGCTTAATAACAAAAATATGTTTAACCCCCCAGGAGGGTTCTTCAAAACAAGTATATCAAGTAAAACAAATATATTTTACCTGTGTATGTTACGAAAACTAATCTGTGCATGTATATTGAATTATTTCTGTATTCAGATGGTGCTAATTCAGATCCAAGACTGAATTTTAATTCCAGTTCTTTCTCAAGTCCATGAATATTAAACCAACCATTTCATTCTAAATAATCGTTTGTTTTGTGTGATTTTTTAAATATGTTTTTATTGATTTTAGAGAGAGAGGAAGGGAAAGGGAAAGAGAGATAGAAACATAGATGAGAGAAACATCGATTGGCTGCCTCCTGCACTCCCATTATTGGGGATCCAGCCCAGGCATGTGCCCTGATGGGGAATTGATCAGGTGACCTCTTGGTTCATGGGTTGACGCTCAACCACTGAGCCACACCGGCTGGGCATTTTGTGTGATTTTTAAAGGTAAAAGGCAACTGACCATAAACTGTTGAATTTGCAACATGCCCTAGAGCAGTGGTTCTCAACCTTCTGGCCCTTTAAATACAGTTCCTCATGTTGTGACCCAACCATAAAATTATTTTCGTTGCTACTTTATAACTGTAATGTTGCTACTGTTATGAATCGTAATGTAAATATCTGATATGCAGGATGGTCTGAGGCAACCCCTGTGAAAGGGTCATTTGACTGCCAAAGGGGTCGCGACCCACAGGTTGAGAACCACTGCCCTAGAGTCATCTCAAGAAGAGCTCAAATGTAATTTGTGAAGGCGCCTTTTTTTTTTTTTTTAACTAACTTCTATTAATACTTTTATCATCCTTTTCCATGTATGTCAGCTTTGGCTTTCTGTCCATATCACTGAAACAACAGTGGATTTGGCATGTTTGATTGGGAGGAAATCAGCTCCCATACTCCCTCTGTTTGTGAAAGCATTAGCGAATCATTTCTCTGATCCAGGTTCATTAAAAGGGAGTTTAACTAGCTCTATAAGTGCATACCTTTTTAGTCTGAAGGTAGAAAGTATAGATCAGATTCAGGCCAGAGAGCTTAATTACTTGATTTTCTTGTTTGAGAATGATTTATAGGCTTTGGGTAGATACCAGAACCAAGCTCCAGAATAACAATTAAGCACACATCTTATATAACAGTATTAACTTAGAGCTTTGGGCTCTACATTTTCAGTGAATATAACACTCTACAATAAGTGTAAGATATAATACTAAAATGAATTGTTCACTTACCAGTAAACAATAAACCAGTAACTTAAAAGGCATATATCACTGAAACATTTTTGTTGAAATATAACCTAAAAATTTTATTTCCTAATATAATTTCTGTGCTTGGTGTTTATTCTACCCAGTATTTCAATTATCTTCAAAGGCGTCTGTGAGAAGACTGGCCTCCATCTTATTCGGTATCTTAAGAAGGAAACATTTCATTTGCCATCTTCCATAGAAATAGTTGTGGTCTAGTAATGCAGAATAGTTAAAAGAACAACTTCCCTCACAATGGTAATTTTAGCAAAAAAAAAAAAAAAAGTATGATTTTCATTGGGAAGGAAGGTGCTGTTTCTAATCAAGGCACTGGCTACCACACTGTTAGCATTTCATCACTGGCTGGCTGCTTGGTGTAATTTGTCCACACAGCTGCATTCTATACCAAGCAGTTCTCAACCAGGCTCCATTTTGGAATTACCTAAGGAGCTTAAAAAAAAACTAGTGCCCAGTCCAGCGATTCTGATTTGGTCTAGATGTAGCCAGGGCATGAAGAGTTTTTAAAAGGCTTCCTAGGTAATTCTAAGGTTCCATAAGGGACAAGAACCACTGTTCTAATGAGAAAAATTATATACTGCGCCAACAAAGAGTTGTAGTCATTAGAGCATCCTACTGTTAACTTTGTCTTGACTTTGTCTTGGCCATTTACACACACACACACACACACACTATGTATATATATATTCTAGTTAATGCTTTCTGGACAATCTTTAACTAATAAAACTCTTTGAAAACCAATGTGTTTTGAAAGGGAAGGCATTACTTCTGCACTGAACATTGGTATGACTTGGGCTTATTCTGGATAATGAGTGGATAAACAGGAATAAAGAGGCTAGGTTCCTAAATTAAAAGCTAATGCCTTTCTTTCCTGAATCCTGAACGAAAAGGTAAATTGAAAGCCAGGGTACTTAATTGGCACGCCTATCAGAGTTAAGCCCAGCTGAAGTCAATTTGTAGGTAAGTGCCTTGGAATGGTAGAGTTGGAAGGGTCCTTTAGATCAATAAATACAGTGACTCAACCCTAGCTAGACATTAAAATTGCCTTGGGAGCTTAGGAAAAGAAAATATAATAAAATATTATATCTCAATATTACTCCAGACCTTAAAGTATAATCTCTGGGTAGGGTTCTGCCTTTGGCATTTTCTGAACAACTCCAGTCGATTCTAATGTGTGACGAAGGCTCAGAACTCCTGGGCTTCTACTGCCTCTTTGCTTTAGGGCAGCGGTTCTCAACCTGTGGGTCGTGACCCCTTTGGCGGTCGAACGACCCTTTCACAGGGGTCGCCTAAGACCATCCTGCATATCAGATATTTACATTACGATTCATAACAGTAGCAACATTACAGTTATGAAGTAGCAACGAAAATAATTTTATGGTTGGGTCACAACATGAGGAACTGTATTTAAAGGACCAGAAGGTTGAGAACCACTGCTTTAGGGGGAGAAGCTACAAGGAGCCCAGGGAGATTTGATGGTGTGCTCAAAGTCTCAAATTAGTTATGTTTCCAGGTAGACCTGGGAAAGTCGATCTAAACCCAAGCAGAATTAATTGAATCCAGTGTTGGCTAAATTTGTCCCATACCAATCCATACTCCAAAGTGGAAATTTAATGAAAGAGAAAAGTTTCTCTAGCATATTTTAAATTAATTTTCTACCTCAAAAATTAGATTAATTTTTATCTCAAAACAAAATTAACTGTTTCTTTCACTCAACCTTATCCCTCAATAATCTCTTCATCTCCTGCCACCCACAGCAATCATGAAGAAAGCAGAATACCTTTCATTTAATTCCCAAACACCCACTCCTCCCAGGTTGTCAGCCTTCTTCTTTAAGAAGATGCTTTGTACTTTGGGAGAAAAACATTCTCTGTTGAATCAAGAGAGAGATACAAACACATGTCCTATAGTCATTTGCTTGACTGGTATTAGATACCTAAGAACCAAGGGGCACCCAAAGGGAAGGGATGCACAGGCTGGGCCCTGAATTCCATTATTTTGAAAATCTTGATATGCAGGGTGGTGGCATAGCATGAATGATGTTCCTCCAAAATTCATACGTTGAAGTTCCCACCTCCCAGTACCTCAGAATGTGACTGTATTTGGAGATAGGGACGTTAAAGAGGTAATTAGGGTAAAATGAAGTGCTATGGGTTGGTCATAATCCAACACTGCTGTTGTCCTTATAAAAAGAGATCAGGCCCTGGCCAGTGTTGCTCGGTGGTTAGAGTGTCGACTGCACACTGAGGGTCTTGGGTTCAATTCTTGGTCAAGGCTAAATACCTGGGTTGTGGGTTTAGACCCAGTTTGGGCACGTGCGGGAGGCAATAAATCGATGTGTCTCTCTCACCTCTCTCTCTCTCTTTCTTTCTACCCCTCACTCCCACCCCGGTCCTTCTCTTCCTCTCTCAAAATAAATGGAAAAAATATTCTCAGGTGAGGATTAACAAAATAAAAATAAGAAGAGATCATGACACAGAGAGAGGCATAGAGAAAAGACCATGTAAAGACTCAGAGAGAAGGTGCCCATTTACAAGCCAAGGAGAGAGGCCTCTAGAACAAAGAAACCCTGCTGACATCTTGAACTCAGACTTCTAGCCTCCAGGAATTGTGAAAAATCAATTTATGTTGTTTAAGCCACCCAGTCTGTGTTACTTTGCTATGGCAGTTCTAGCAAGTTAATATAGAGCCTTTCTGCATAAAAAAAATAGATGAATCAATTATATATATACCATCAGCACATTTCTCTGAAGAGTGACATGTACATCAGAGACATTATTTTTATTTTAAGTAGTGACCATTACCACTTATGTAAATGAATAGAAAAAGTAAAACAATATTCACAACATACTTAAACAGAGGAAGTTGTTTTATATGTGCTTGGGGATATTAGGAATAGCTACATAGCAATTATAAATCAAAGAAATAACGTGTTACTTAATAACACTACTTATTGAACTCTTCAGTAGAATGGATTTTCTGGAGAGCTGTTTGTATATTAAGGTTTAGAGAACTACTCATTTACCCTTGGATAGATCAAAGCCTGCTTTATTCAGGAAAGTTGACTCCCTGGAGCTCAGTCCTCCTGTGGGGACATGCTTAATGATAAAAGAGGTGGTAGCAGTAGAGGTAGTGACAAGTAATTAGATTCTGATATGTTTTGAAGGTAGATTAATGTTTCCTAAAGGATTGCCTGTGGAGTATGAAAAAATAAGGTACTGATAACTTCTGATCATCTAAAAGAATAGAGTAGCCAATATTCTGGGATAGAGGATGGAGGTGGATGAGAATTTGTATGGAAGGGAAAACCGGGAGTGTAGTTGTAGACATGTTGAATTTAAATTTGCCATTAGATATCTAAGTGCACTGTAGTGTTGGCCATTGGATATAGGACTCTCAGAGTTCAGGAAAGAGGTCTGAACTACAGATATTAATATGAGAGTCATCAAAATGTTGCTGTTATTTATAGCTACAAGGCTGAATGAGATCACTAAGGAAGTGAGCATAGAGGACTGTGGACACTGTAACATTAAAAGTGTTAAGAGTGCAGGTGTCAGAAAAATTATTCAGAACTTGAAAATGGCCAAAAGAAATTGTTGGATGTTCTTTTGGTGCAGTACTGGGCCTGACTTTCTATTGACTGGGCTATTTTACAACTCTGCAGGGTCAAAGGTATCTTGCAGACTTTTGTCTAGTAGAAATGTAAATAATTTCTGTCTAGTGGAAGAGATAACCCCAAAAGTAACAACTTGGATCCATCAGAAATATTATCCTAATAGCCGTGCATGTGTATGCAAGTGTATAGCTTCTCAAATGCTCTTTAGACCAGTTTAACATCTTCTTGGTTCTCTCAATAAATTAGTTAAATAAAATCTTTGAAATGTGCTCAGATTATATTGCCTGAGAGTCAGTATTTAACCTTTTGAAAACTAACTATACTTTAGCAGAGGAGAAGCGGAGCAAGGAGCCAGTTGAATTTTCCCAGCTTAATTTAAAACTAAAATCCAGGTCACACAATTTGTTCACTTATGATTGAATTTTTTCCATTTCCTAATCCTATGTTCCCATTGCTACATTTCTTAAAAGTAAATATTACTTCAAGTAGTTTAAATAATGTTTAAAAGCTTAAGAAAAGAATTATTGCTTTTTACTTCACTTTTTATTGAGAATTACTCTCTCTTGATAACTCAGCCTCAGCTTTTACGAGCACATATATAAATTGTCTTTCCTGTTTGGTAATGTAGGAACCAGCAACAGATTATTTGTGGCCAAATACACGACGGATTTTTATATTACTTTACAATGAACTTTTGACATTCAAACTTTCAGATAGTAATACATAATCATAAGAACATAGAAAGAATTTTTTAATCATTTCTTTACTTTTGAATTACATAACACAAAACAATGATTTTAAGTAAAAAAAATTAGGTCAGGAGAGAAGCAAGATGGCGGCGATATAGGCAGACGCGTCCCAGGTCTTGTCCCGGAGCAAACGGAGTAAGCAGCTGAAACTAATAACACCCACCCCGAATTGGCGAATTTACTCAGCTGGTGAGACTGTTTGAAGCCAGGAAGGGCAGAGCTCCCCTGGAAAGGTTAAAAACCAGGGATCTGGGCAGGAAAGTTTGCCAGACCTGAGCCCAGAGGGTCGGAGGGAGACCGCATGGCAGGCAGCCGCGTCTCTTGGGACAGACACAGCCCCTGACCGGGGAAAGGAATTCCTCGGGTTTGCTGGCGCCGGGAGATTTGAGATTTGGATTTTGTGACTGCGGAAAACTGTGACTAAAGGTGGCATCCTGAGGAACTGACCAGACCATGCAGTGCCCATAAGAGAGGAGCGTTTCCCAGATCATGCAGTGCTGATCCAAGCAACAGCAGCCCCCTGATCACC
>NW_005354291.1:8346491-8378133 GCF_000412655.1 Myotis brandtii
CTCTCTTACTTTTTTTTTTCCTCTTCTTTTTTTTCCCTCCCTTTTTCCAATTTTATTTTTGCACTCCTTTTTTTTTCTTTTTTCTTTCTTTCTTTTTTCTCTTCTACCTTTTTCTCTTCTTTCTTCCTTATCTCCTAACTCTCTTAGCTCGGGTGGCCACCTTTATTTGGGGTTATTGATATCGTAAATACATTCGTGTTCAGTGCCTGGTACGTTGTGCCTTGTTGTGTTGTATTTTGTGCCTTTAAATCAACGCAGCAGATTCAAGCAACAGCGGCCTCCTGATCTCCACACGCTCTGTCTGGGGAACAGTTACTGTGTGTGAAGCCTCCCTCCACCTGCCAGAAGAGCCACCACAGCTGTGAACAGCACCCACCAGAGGCCCTGCTATCAACGGAGGAGCCACTGCTACCACAACCGCCCAAGGAGCAACCACACCCCGAGGAACCACTGCCACCCAGGGAGCAGCCACTGAACGACTCAACAACTAGATATGTCAGTGAGATCAAACATGGGTAGACAAAGAAACCCCCAAAGGAAAGAAAAGGAGGACTCGCCAGAAAAGCAGCTAAGTGAGACAGAGGCATGCAACATGACGGAAAAAGAATTCAGAATAAGGGTCTTAGAGTACATGCACCGGTCGGAGGAAAAAATCAATACCATATGCAAGAAGCTAGAAGAAACAGATGAAAAAATCAACAACTTAAGTAAGGCCCAAGAAGAAATGAAGAGTGATATAGCTGCCATAAAAAACTCCATTGAAAGTATCAACAGTAGACTAGGAGAAGCGGAGGACCGAATTAGTGAATTAGAAGACAAGGAAGCAAAACACACCCAAACTATACTGCAAATGGAGAAAAAAATTAAAAGACAGGAGGAGAGCCTAAGGGAGCTTTGGGACAACATGAAACGAAACAACATACGAATAATAGGGGTGCCAGAACAACAGAAAGATGAACATGGATTAGAAAACCTATTCGAAGAAATAATATCAGAAAACTTCCCTGAGGTGGGGAAGAAAAAAGTCACACAAGCCCAGAGAGTCCCAAACAAGGTGAATCCGAAAAGACCCACACCAAGACACATCATAATTACCATGGCAAATGTTCAGGACAAAGAGAGAATCTTACAGGCTGCAAGAGAGAGACGGAAAGTTACATACAAGGGATCTCCCATTAGATTATCAAATGATTTCTCAACAGAAACACATCAGGCCAGAAAAGAATGGACAGAAATCTACAAAGTGATGCAAAGCAAAGGACTGAATCCAAGAATACTCTATCCAGCAAGGCTTTCATTCAAAATTGAAGGGGAAATAAGAAGCTTCACAGACAAAAAAAGGCTAAGGGAGTTTATCACCACCAAGCCAGCCATGCAAGAAATGCTAAAGGGACTGGTGTAAAAAGAAGAAATAACAAGCTCAGAAAGAAAACAGCCACACACACAAAAAAAGAAATGGCTACAAACAAGTACCTTTCAATAATAACTTTAAATGTAAACGGACTAAATGCTCCAACCAAAAGACATCGAGTGGCTGAATGGATAAAAAAACATGACCCATACATCTGCTGTCTACAAGAGACCCACCTCATTAGAAGGGACTCACACAGACTGAAAGTGAAGGGATGGAAAAATATCTTTCACGCAAATGGAAAGGAAAAGAAAGCTGGGGTAGCAATACTTATATCGGACAAAATACATCTCAAAGTGAAGGCCATAACCAGAGATAAGGAAGGCCACTTCATAATACTAAAGGGATCAATACAACAAGAAGATATAACCCTGGTAAACATATATGCACCCAATGCAGGAGCACCCAAATTCATAAAAAAACTCCTGGAAGATATCAAAGGAGAGATCGACAACAATACAATCATAGTAGGGGACTTTAATACACCACTGACACCACTGGATAAGCCCGCTAGACAAACAATCAGCAAAGAAACAGCAATCCTAAATGACTCACTAGATCAGATGGACTTAATTGACATCTTCAGAACACTTCACCCCAAAGCCATGGAATATACATTCCTCTCAGGTGCTCATGGGACATATTCAAAAATAGACCACATATTGGGTCACAAGCAAAGTCTCCACAAATTCAAGAAGATTGAAATCATAAAAAGCTTCTTCTCAGACCACGATGGCATAATGTTAGAAATAAACTACAATAAAAACAACCCAAAATACTCAAACACTTGGAAGCTGAATAGCATGTTATTAAATATTGATTGGGTTACCAATGAGATCAAAGAAGAAATTAAAAACATCCTGGACACTAATGACAATGAAAACACAACAATCCAAAACCTATGGGACACAATGAAAGCAGTCCTGAGAGGGAAGTTTATAGCTCTACAGGCCTATCTCAAAAAACAAGAAAAAATGGTAGTAAATCATCTAACTCTTCAACTCAAAGAATTAGAAAGAGAGCAACAAGAAAACCCCAGAGTGAGCAGAAGGAAGGAGATAATAAAGATTAGAGCAGAAATAAATGACATAGAGACCAAAAAAACAATACAGAAAATCAATGAAACCAAGAGCTGGTTCTTTGAAAGGATAAACAAGATTGACAAACCTCTAGCCAGGCTCACCAAGAAGCAAAGAGAGAGGACCCAAATAAACAAAATCAGAAACGATAGAGGCGAAATAACAACAGACCCCACAGAAATACAAATGATTGTTAAAAAATACTATGGACAGCTCTACTCCAACAAACTAGACAACCTGGAGGAAATGGACAAATTCCTAGAAAAATACAACATTCCAGCACTCAATCAGGAAGAATCTAAAAATCTCAATAGGCCAATAACTATGGAAGAAATTGAAGCAGTCATCAAAAAGCTCCCAGCAAACAAAAGCCCAGGACCAGATGGCTTCTCAGGGGAGTTTTACCAAACTTTCAAGGAAGAACTAAAACCTATCCTCCTCAGACTACTACAAAAAATTCAGGAGGAAGGAACACTTCCAAGCTCATTCTATGAAGCCAGCATCACCCTAATACCAAAACCAGGTAAAGACAACACAATGAAAGAGAATTACAGGCCAATATCCCTCATGAACATAGATGCCAAAATCCTCAACAAAATCTTAGCAAATCGGATCCAGCAGTACATCAGAAAGATCATACACCATGACCAAGTAGGATTTATTCCAGGGATGCAAGGATGGTACAATATCCGCAAATCAATAAACGTGATACATCACATAAACAAATTGAAAGAAAAAAACCACATGGTCATATCAATTGATGCAGAAAAAGCATTTGACAAAATCCAACACCCATTTTTGATAAAAACTCTCAGCAAGGTGGGAGTAGAAGGATCATACCTCAACTTAATAAAAGCCATATATGACAGGCCCACAGCCAACATCATACTCAATGGACAAAAACTAACACCATTTCCCCTAAGAACAGGAACAAGACAGGGATGCCCACTCTCACCACTCCTGTTCAACATAGTACTGGAAGTATTAGCCATTGCAATTAGGCAAGAAGAAGAAATAAAAGGCATCCAAATTGGAAAAGAGGAAGTAAAACTGTCCTTATTTGCAGATGACATGATATTATACATACAAAACCCTAGAGACTCCATCAAAAAGCTACTAGACTTAATACATGAATTTGGCAATGTAGCAGGATACAAAATTAACCCCAAGAAATCTGAGGCATTTCTATACACCAATAGTGAACTTTCAGAAAGAGAGATTAGAAAAACAATCCCATTTACCATCGCACCAAAAAAATTAAGATACCTAGGAATAAACTTAACTAAAGAGGTAAAAGACCTCTACTCAGAAAACTACAGGACGTTGAAAAAAGAGATAGAGGAAGACATAAACAGATGGAAGAACATACCGTGTTCATGGATTGGTAGAATCAACATCATTAAAATGTCCATACTACCCAAAGCAATCTATAAATTCAACGCACTTCCCATTAAAATACCAACGGCATACTTCACAGATCTAGAACGAACTCTCCAAAAATTCATCTGGAATAAAAAAAGACCCCGAATAGCTGCAGCAATCCTGAGAAAGAAGAAAATAGGTGGGATCTCAATACCAGATATCAAGATGTATTACAAAGCCACTGTTCTCAAAACTGCCTGGTACTGGCACAAGAACAGGCATATAGATCAATGGAATAGAATAGAGAACCCAGAAATTGGCCCAAACCAATATGCTCAATTAATATTTGACAAAGGAGGCAAGAACATACAATGGAGCCAAGATAGTCTCTTCAATAAGTGGTGTTGGGAAAATTGGACAGATATATGCAAGAAAATGAAACTAGACCACCAACTTACACCATACACAAAAATAAACTCAAAATGGATAAAGGACTTAAATGTACGACAGGAAACCATAAAAATTCTAGAAGAATTCAAAGGCAACAAAATCTCAGACATATGCCGAAGCAATTTCTTCACTGATACAGCTCCTAGGGCAGTTGAAACTAAAGAGAAAATGAACAAATGGGACTACATCAAAATAAAAAGTTTCTGCACAGCAAAAGAAACCATCAACAAAACAACAAGAAAGCCCACTACATGGGAGAACATATTTGCCAACATTATATCTGATAAGGGCCTAATCTCCAAAATTTATAGGGAACTCATACAACTTAACAAAAAGAAGATAAACAATCCAATCAAAAAATGGGCAAAGGATCTAAATAGACACCTTTCAAAAGAGGACATTCAGAAAGCCAAGAGACATATGAAAACATGCTCAAAGTCACTAATCATCCGAGAGATGCAAATCAAAACAACAATGAGGTACCATCTCACACCTGTCAGACTGGCTATCATCAACAAATCAACAAACGACAAGTGCTGGAGAGGATGTGGAGAAAAAGGAACACTTGTGCACTGCTGGTGGGAATGCAGACTGGTGCAGCCACTATGGAAGACAGTATGGAGTTTCCTCAAAAAACAAAACATGGAACTCCCATTTGACCCTGTGATCCCACTTCTAGGAATATATCCCAAGAAACCAGAAACACCAATCAGAAAGGATCTATGCACCCCTATGTTCATAGCAGCACAATTCACCATAGCTAAGATTTGGAAACAGCCTAAGTGCCCATCAGTAGATGAATGGATTAGAAAACTGTGGTACATCTACACGATGGAATACTATGCTGCTGTAAAAAAGAAGGAACTCTTACAATTTGCAACGGCATGGATGGAGCTGGAGAGCATTATGCTAAGTGAAATAAGCCAGTCAATGAAGGAAAAATACCACATGATCTCACTCATTCATGGATAATAGAGACCATTATAATCTTTTGAACAATAATAGATACAGAGGCAGAGCTGCCTCAAACTGATTGTCAAACTGCAGCGGGAAGGCCGGGGAGGGTTGGGGGGCAGGAGGGAGGGGGGTAAGAGATCAACCGAAGGACTTGTATGCATGCATATGAGCATAACCAATGGACATAAGACACTGGGGGGTAGGGGAAGCCGGGGTATTGTCAAGGGCGGGGAAAAAAAGGACACATATGTAATACCCTTTGTAATGCTTTAAGCAATAAAAAAAAAAAAAAAAAAAAAAAATTAGGTCAGCCTATTATTTAATGTCAAATTTTATATAATTTGTTTATATAATATTTCTAATAAAATCCATTCTCTTAAATATAATTGGAATAAAATTATTTTTTCTGCTTTAAAAATCACAAAAGAAATATCTAAATAGACTTACACCAAATTGGGAGGCTATGTTTTGGATTGGCTGGCTTAAAATGCAAACTGTGCAGACTACACAGAGCTCATCGGCGATGTCCCAATGGGCACTTCAGGGCGATGGCCGATCACTCCTAAAACTGAAATATCAGCATTAGAAACAGTTCACTGCTGGTGGAGAAAGACATGCCAGACTTACTGACACATGATGAACAAATATGAGCCCCATAGCAAAGCTTGCCAAAGAGAGGCTACGAATGTTAGGACACCATGTGTCATTGAGATATATTTTGCATTAGCAAATCTATTGAGAATGTTTGAGGCTTAGAACCATCAAGGATTGTATTTAAATATATAAATTATGCTTCATGAGTCTTCCAAGAGGTATAGGATAGGCCAGCTAATCTCTTTCTACATAAGCAGATGGAAATAGAGAAAGGGAGGGAGGGAGGAAAAAAAGGGAGGGAAAGACAGAAAAAGATTGAGAGTTAAGAATAAAATATTTCTTAGGATTTATTTCTAAAAATTTGAACTAATGAAAGTTTATGTAACAATCGTATGTGCTCAAGCATAATAAACTATTGAGGAAGATAATATGCCCTATTTTGGGTAGGTTTTAAAATATATCCTAAAATAAAATAGTTGTATACTTATTAAATGTATTAAGCTGTAGAAAGCATCTGCCCACATCTACTTCTCTTTGTTCTGGGAAGAATCCCCTACATTTTCTTTGGGACTAACCCTTCCCTTCCCACTATCCCTACTGAGGAAATGGGTGCTGACAATTTCATGAGTAAATCCCACCCCATCCTCCAGCCTACAGTGGCCGGGATGATAAGGAACCCAATCAGAACTAATTAGTTTTCTGATAGGCCTCTCTGAAAAGACAGGCTCCTCTCCGGCGTTAGGCACCGTGTACATAAGGATGTGACAGCTGGGACTGTTGCATCCAATTTGCTACTAAGTGGGGAGAGCCCGGATCTGCCAAGGGACCTCAAAATGGAACCAGAGGATGAAGCTGACATTGCAAAAAGCAGAGTGGAGAACCCACAGCTTCCATGAGTGAAACCTCATCTGAAGGCTGGCATAACTCCGGCCCATTCCACTACACGCACCAGGATAATTCTTTTGGTTAAAGACAATATCAAAGCTTCCTCTCGCTTGTAACGCTCAGTTCTAAGTGATAGATGCTCCAAGTATAGGCTCTAAAATCACAATCTCCATGCTAATCCTCTCAATAGCTCTTAGGGCAGCACCAGTATCATCTCCATTTTATATGTAAAAAAACAAATGCTTAAAATAATTGATATGCCCAAAGTCATCCAGCCAGGAAGTCCTGGAATCATGAATTCTAAACTGGAGACATTCAAATTAGGCTCAATACTTTCTGAAAGTAAAGTCTTAGGTGATTATTTTCCTAACACTTATATTACTTTAAAAAAATGAAACTTGCAGGATTAAGTTTGGGTTTTAAAGTAGTTATTGTGAGTCCAGGGCTGTTCTCATTGACAAGAGAGGTGAAAGCTATCATTCTTGCCCTTTCTTTCCATAAATATTTCTAAATCCTAAAATGCACAGGCATTGCTGAAATGGGAAACATATATCTTATCCCAGTTTCTTTAACATATAGGCAAAACCACCCAAGCAGCAAAAAGGTGTATATTATCAGAATAGTAGGGTTTTGTGGAACCTATGGAAAGAACAGAAGCCTGACCTCATGAGGACATGTAACCAAGGACTGAAAGCTAGGTTTCCCCAGCAACTATTCTGCCTGCATCTCTGTTTCCTACTGTGTTGCTGCTTCAGTCTTCTCTCTCTCCAGATGGAATTCCCTGCTATGGCTGCATGTAACTAGACAAACTCTGATTAGAAAAGTTATTTTCAAGAAACCCACAGAGAAGGATTGCTGCTGTCAATACACATTGTAAATCCCCTGGAAAGAAAGCAGGATTGTCTGGGCATAAATCGGGTGTTGACCTCTTGTGATCAAATTAGGATGGCCACAGGGAGGACCAGGTGGTACCGATGTACCTGCACACAATGCTCCCCAGGGCCTGAGAAGAGGGAGCAATCCTGGAGAAGGAAATTGTCTACACAAAAACCCAAACAGCTATTGTACTGTAGCATGGCAGGAAGACAAAACAAGACAATGCCAGTGCTACATCCAGGGTGCATGGACGCTCAGGGGAGAAGGGGTTCTGTGGGGTCAGGAGAAGTTTTGAGTCCCTGGTGGGGGCTGATCGCCAACAATGATTCTGTACCCAATTCCAATGTGTGGGTTTTCTCCCCCCACACCCCAAGCAACTACTGCAATCCGCTGGGTGGCCTACAAGTCCATGCAATTCTGATATTATCTCCCTGGGAGAGCGTCAGATTCCCCAGGTTAAAAGGTCAGTCCTACAAGACGGCCCCTACCCACTTTAGACACCAACCACCAAGTCCCAAGTCCACGTTGTCACCTGTGCTTCTGACCGACTGGCTATAGATCAGAGGTTTCAATGACCTCCCTCTTGGGTTTGATTAATTTGCTAGAGCAACTTGCAGAACATACAGAAACATTTTACTTCCTAGATTACTGGTTTATTCTAAAAGGGCACAGAGCTTCCATGCCTTCTCCAAGGGGACCACTCTGCTCCAATCTCCACATGTTCACCAACCGGGAAGCTCTCTGAAACCCATCCTTTCATGGAGGCTTCATTATGTAAACATCACTGATTAAATCATTAGCCATTGGTGATTGGTTCAACCGCCAGTGCCGCTACCCTCCTTGGAGGTCAAGGGGTGGTTGCAGGTGGGAGGAATGGGGGGAAGACTAAAGGTTCCAACCTTCTAAGCACCTGGTTGGGTCTCCTGGCAAAGAGCCCCCATCCTTAGGTTACCTAAGAGCTTGCCAAAAGTTGCTATATTAACATGACAAGAGACACCTTTATCATTCTCATCACTTAGGAAATCCCCGTGGTTTCAGAGCTCTGTGCCAGAAATCAGAGGAAAGACCAACTATATATTTCTTATCAATTACAGTATCATAGACTTGAACTTGGCCATAAGGGATTTGGGAAGAAGAAAGAAAGGTAACCCAAACCCAGATAGGGAAATCTAAAACCTGGACTCTTGCAGAAATGATTAGATGAACGAAAGTATCATACTTAATAAAATATGTAACAACAGAAACAGACACTGAAAAAAAAAAAAGAGAGAACTGACATGTTGCAACTAGAGCTTTTTGATATTCCCAAAGAGATTGTAAGAATTATGTGGCGTCTCTTAGAATCCTTTCAAAGAGACAGATGATAAATGAGTTTCAAAACCGAGTACTGGTTTTGAAATGAAAGTGTTATCACTACAACTAAAAAATATATATTTACTCATTGATTAAATGATAATGAGTTGTTGAAATTCTTCTTTCTCTCCTGCTTCTAAACAACCTCCTCTACTTGATAAATCAATCTAAATTGCTCCATAATTTAAAGGCTGAGTGTCTGCTCAAAATGTTTGGTTTGTAGTGTTTATTGCAGTCCACATAGTGCAAATATGAAAAAAAATCTAATTTTCTTAATGAAAGGGCTATAATTGACACAGTCTAATGTATTTCTGAATGATTAAGAAAACTACTTTTCCTCATGGCAATAAGACAGACATTAAATAAAAATATCTCTCAAGAGTGAATAATAACCTACTAACCCCTTTCTCATTGTCTGCCAACTCTTTATAAATACATACACGTGGAATATAGTCACTAGTATCACAGCTATCTCTATAGAACTAGACAAGATTTTTTCCCCACGCAAATGGAATAAACCCTATAAAACTCATATATTACCCAGGCGGCGTGGCTCAGTGGCTGAGTGTCGATCTATGAATGAGGAAGTCATAGTTCAATTCCTGATCAGGGCACATGCCTGGGTTGTGGGCTCAATCCCCAATGTGGGGCTTGCAGGAGGCAGCCAATCAATGATTCTCTCTTATCATTGATGTTTCTATCTCTCTGTCTCCCTTCCTCTGTGAAATCAATAAAAATATATTTTTTAAAAATTCATATACTAATTTTGATGCTTTCTAGATCAAATATTATGATTCTCATAAGTGAGTTTTTCATATTAATATTCATTTTAAAAGCCTCTTCCACCCTTTTCTCTTACTCTGTCTTTTCCCCTTTTCTCTGTCACTATGCCACTCTCTCATTTTCAAATAACTTAATCTTGATAAATTCCAGACTCGGATAACTAGATATGGCTATTTAAAATAAGAAAAAGAAAATTTTGTCAGTCTTCTTTTATCTAGCAAGATGCTGGAGACTTTATGTTGAATAAGTCAGATGGAATCCTTCGTCACTTCCATTATTGTGAAAGAGACAGGTAAGCAGAGCAGTAAATAAAATAATATAAACCATGTAATAAGTGCTATAAGGAAACAGACTAAAACAGTGAGGAACCAGTGGGAACTGATTTTAGAATGAGTTATCACGGAAGCTCTTCTGAGCAGGTGACCCTTACACTGACACCTAAAAATGAGAAGAAGCCAAGCATGTAAAAAGCATGTTCATGTGTGTTGGAAAGACAAGGTTCCATGTTGGAAGGCAGTCCAAGCAGAAGAACTCAAATGTGCAACGATTATAATTATACTAGTGGTCAGGTGCACGAAATTTGTGCACATCAGGCAGGGGGGTGTTCCTCAGCCCGGCCTGCACCCTCTCCAATCTGGGACCCCTCGAGGGATGTCCGACTGCCGGTTTAGGCCCCATACCTGTGAGATCGGGCCTAAACTGGCAGTCAGACATCCTCGCAATCTGGGACTGTTGGCTCCTAACCACTCACCTGCTTGATCACCCCTAACCACTCTGCTTGCCAGCCTGCTCACCCCCAACTTCTCCCCCCCACCTTTTCACCCTCAACTGCCCCTCCCACCAGCCTGATCACCCCCAACTGCCCTCTCCTCCTGGCCTGATCGCCCCTAACTGCCTCTGCCTCAGCCCCACCAGCCACCATGGCTTTGTCCAGAAGGACATCTGGAAGGTCTCCCAATCTAATTAGCCTATTACCCTTTTATTAGTTTAGTATAGATAAAGGCCTGGTACATGGGTGGGGGCCGGCTTGTCTGCCTTGAAGGGGGTCCTGGATCAGGGTGGGGTCCCCTTGGGGGGTGGAGCCGGCCTGGGTGAGGGGCCTGAGGCAGTTTGCAGGCTGGCCACGCCCCCATCAGGGTGAGGGTCCCTGCTAGGGGGCATGGCTGGTCTGGGTAAGGGGCTGAGGGCTGTTTGGGGGCAGTTTGAAGGCTGGCCAAGCCCCCGGCTTTGTCCAGAAAGACGTCAGGAAGGTCTCTGGAAGGTCTCCTGGTCTAATTAGCATATTACTCTTTTATTAGTATAGATAATATCTTTTCCAGCTGAGGGAATAGAAACGTATTTTGGTCTGCTCTCTAGTTTGCTTCTTATTATTGGTAATTTGTCTTTTAAAAAGTTTCTTTTAGTGCCACAATTCACCATTGATATTAGCTGAATTTAAGATTGTTGTCAGACCTGGCCAGGTGGCTCAGTTGGTTGGAGCATCATCCCATATACCAGGTTCCACCCCCGGTCAGGCATGTATGAGAGGCAGCCAATTGATGTTTCTCTCTCTCTCTCTCTTCCTCTCTCTCCAAAAATCAATAAAAACAGTAAAAAAAAAAAAAAATCAATCCTCAGGCGAGGATTTTTAAAAAGTTGTTGTCAAATATGGGGAAAACCACTAGCAAGTTTCTTTTGTATATAACCTATAAGAGTACCTGCCTCCCCCCAGCCCCCATATTTATGAAACCTTGTTTCCTCTTCATTATCCTTACTGTGTCAGTGTCAGTGGCTATAGGACATTTCCTTACCATGGAACAACCTCTGGCCCTGCCTCCCAGTGACATGTTGCTAGGTATTTTGCCACAGTGGTGACAGGCGTTCCTGGGAGCCAGTCCTGTACTGGGATGCCTACAGTAACGGCACCCCCAGAGAAGTTACTGAAAACTACACAAATACTCTCAACAAACACAAACCAAAATACCCCCGCGTCAACTTTTCCAAACAGGTACATAGCCACTCGAGTACAAAAGTGTGACAGAGGCCAAGTGGAGTGGAAAGATACAGCAAATTTTAAATCGCAACTTAAAATCTCACTTTTGCAAATTTTATCAAAACATATAATAATATAAACATAGCGCTAAGGAGGGGCACATTGCTGGAAGGGGCCCATGTCAGTGAAGGGCCTAGAACATAAACAGCACTTTTTTTTTTTTTTATAAATCTGGTGAGCCTATCTCTATGTTTCCCATTTCTTTATCTCTTTCCACTGTATTCTGATTTCTTCACTTCTATTTTGCATTTCATGAGCTTTCTTTTCAGTGAAGATGGCCTACCATTTATCTTATTCATTGAGTTTTTCATTTCAATAAAAATCTTTTTATTTATTTCTGAAATTTCTATTTTGTTGTTTTTCACACTGTCCTGTAATTTTAAAGAAATAATATCCTCTGCTTGTTATATGTATTCAATTTCTTCTTTAAAAATATTTATATTTTAATTTCTTCTATATTGCTCTATTATCCATAATTGCTTGAGAAGAAATGTTCCATGTGCCAGCTAACAACCTCAGGGGTAGAGTGCCTTGTGTGTTCTGTAGTCTTTGATTGGGTGCTTATTGTAATGAGGGTCTTAACGTGCCTTGGTTTATGAGGCATCCCCATGGGGCAGTTTCCTGTTACCTTTATAAATAGAGCCCAGATATAGCACTCTGCCACATATCTGTACACTGGTATTAAAATCCCATTTCCTTCTTGCAAATGGATGTGGGATAATTTGATCATTTAGTAAATAGTAAGTTTGAGGGGTAAATGTTGTTACCTTCCTATGCATGGAGGTAGGTAGCAGCTGATACCACACATAAACACAAACACACATATACTACACATATAACCTCAATAACAGACGGTATTTCACAAAGAAAGCAAGTCATGATACAAATTCTACTCACCAACCCCCGACCCCAAAGAAGGCATCCACTTATTAGCAAGCAAGAACAAAAATAATTACATGCTTGTGGCCTTTGTCTCATAGCACCAGCATGAAAATCTTGCTCCGATACAGAAACAATATTCTCCTGGTGGAACTACCTAGACTTATAGTTGGGTCAGGTGGCTCAGTCCCCCATGAACCAGAGGAGCAGAGGACCAATGGTGCTGTAGACTTCAAGCACCACAATAATGGCGGATTGTTATACTTTGTACCTGTACAATGTCCCTGACCAAACATCTATTCTGAAAATGATTCAGTTCACCAATGAAAAACTTGTTTTTTAACATCCCTTCCTTAAACTAATAGCAACTGCTCTGGTGAATATTTTGATATTATTTGAAATAAGTGTGAATTCCTGATGAAGATACTTTAAATCCTGACTAGCCACATCTGTCTCTCTATGTGTCAGGGTTCGGCTTTCATACCATAGAGAAGTACCTTCCTATAACTGGGTAGATGGGCACCAGCAGCTCCTAGTGCCACACCCCAACAGCTTCATGACTAGTTTCCACTTGAGAATTCTGGGGTACAATGTTCCGCTCAAATATGGTGCTCAGAACAAAAGGCTGATGTAAGTGAAACATCCTCAAGGAAAATGTGACTCTCAACCACTGAGACAGACATTCTAATTCTATTTACAAAACCACAGAGCTTGTATTAGCAACCATTTGGCAGATGTATAAATTCTGGCTTGGTTTTCATATTTAATCACCTGTTATTTCTCACACATGCACACACGTGCTCACAGTAGGGGTTCCTCCATTCTGTAATTGTGATTAATTTTTTACACCTACATTTGGGGTTTCACATTTAATCTTACAACTTTCCCTCCACAATGTCCACGTTGTTTTTAGAATATGTGTTCTGCCATCTGGGGGGAACAGATGGATGGATGGGGAAAACATCTAACAATCCTCCACTCAGTAGACAATGTTTTACAGTCAGCAATGCTGTCCTAACACTATTTCAAGCTCTGGATCCTGCTTCTATTATTCGCTTATCATTGCCCTACTTTCCTTCTTTTTTGGAATCTGCAGGCAGTCATCACTAGGAACCAAGGAAATTGCAACTGAAGGGGAAAGCTTACCATGAAGAAATAATAATTTATGAAGTGGTAGCCAGTGGCCCGGGACATTACAGGCTCCCAGTGAGCCTAACTCCCTTCGGGGGAGAAGCTTATACAGTGGGAGGGCTGATTCAATGCATTTCTGATTCTGCATCCACTCCTGGCACTGGGTGTGCAATAAGCAACTCTGTGAAGTGATCAGGTTTCATGGCACATGTAATGAGAGCACAGCGGGACTTCGGCAAACAACAAACATGGGAAACAATTATGGAAAAGTTAGGGATCAGACAGAGGTGGCTCCTGAGTCAGAATATTCTTCCTGTTTCAGGCTGGAGTCTAGGGAAACACAAATACAATGGTCTATGATTGTACGACTGTCCAACAACAATGGGCTTTGGACCCTACCAGCCTGTACCAGGCAATCTTAAAAGTAATTCAGCTGATTATTAGTCCCTGAAACCATCTGCCTTTCTGTAATACATAATAATAGTAATAGTTATGATAATACTTTTGAAAGTCTTACAATGAGCTGTTTACAAATCAGCATACTCTAATTTCTAGAAAAATAAGATGGGATAAGGGATACAGTACCAGATTACTCATCTCTCAAAACCTTTGGGGGATTAGCATTATCCCATTGGATACCTGAGACTGTGGTTTCCATTAAATGAATTATCTCCCTAGAGATAAATTTAACAGGTGCTAAGAACTCAATTCTTTTCTTCAGTGACTTTTCCTCAAAACTTTAAGGATTCCTGTGTGTATATTTAGACTCTAGAATTAGTTGTATTTCCCTGTGTATAATTGTCCTAAAGAAAAAGGGCTGTGAAACTTCCAGAGCTCTCTTTTCGTTGTTTTTTACCTTATTGATGTCCCTTCCATGTCTCCAAACCCTCCCCATTCCAAACTTCCCTTTCATTTTATTTCTTTTATTCATATAATAAAACTCTGTTCCTTGGTTTCCTGGTGGTGTTTAATCCATACCTTCTTTTAATAAAGTGAATATTTAGAAAGAGAAAAGAAATCATTACAGATTCAAAAATGTTGACAAAGCCACCAAACATCAGAAAACCCAGAAAAATAACATTATTATTAACTGCCTAGCAACCACAATGATGCTCCTTTTCTGTTTGTTTTGTTATTTTTAGCTAACGACATTTTGATTGCCTCTTTTTTCTTCTGGTAAAAAATATAAAATATCACATTAACCGTGGTTTAGGTGCTGAAGACCACCGTCTGTCCGGTGCTACGTGCTGATTGTTTTTGAACAGCTCCCTCATGGGTCCCAGTTTAGGGTTGAAAGATTCGAGCCAAATTCCCCTCTAAGCAAAGAGGCAATTGCTTCTTCTGCTTCTCTTCTGGATTATCTTCTTCATCACCTTCAGGAGTGTGAAGGCAAAGAGGCTGGCAAATCCATCGTTATGTGTAGATCAGAGAACCCCAATTCATAGGTTCTGACGGCCTCTTGCTCTCCATTCTAGGGCACTGGGCTACGCACACCTGAGCTGTGGGTCCCCTTCTGAGCAGACACCTGCATGAGCAGGTTTCTCACCCGGTAGTGGCTACTGTCGCTGCACTGTGTCGTGGGCATTCGAGTGTGTTGGAGCAGGGTGCAGAGAGGGGGATCGTTAGCTCAAAAACAAAACAAAACAAAACAAAACAACAGCAAATCTACCAGACAAGTAGTCTTTGACCCAAGCAGATGAAGAAGTATAGATTCTGGTTTGATTTTCATTGACTAGAATCCTACATAAAAAGGCTGGATTTCGGTTTTTCTGTGTTAATGACTAAGTGGCATTTCTTTTGTGCTGTTTGTTAAGAAACAGACATGGAAAATAAATACGAAAACTATGCTGACCTGAAGAACAATTTGCCTGGTCTTCTGCAGATGTAATTTGAAGGAGCTGATGATAAAGAAACCAGAGTTCCTTAGAGGTCTCTATGTAATTACAAAGGAAACACTTCCAGAAAACTAAAATGGCAAGTATATTTAAGGTAATTCCCTATGAATGGACGCTGGCCGCCACCATCCATTTTATTACTTCTTTGCTAAATTGCTTTCTTGCTGTTCTCTACCAGAGCCTCCGATCAGTCTCTAGGTGTCGTCGGGAAGGCTTGTTCGAGGTAATGACACCTGGCACAGAGCTGTAATTGTTTTATGTGCGGGGCATGTTGCACTGTGCAATGAGTCCTTTTCTTCATTAAGAGACCTTGAATCTCACAGTAGGCTTTAAGCACAAAGGAGGGCACCTTGCAGCAACTGCTTTAGTTTAAATGGAATTTCTCCAGGAAGCAAGGAGCACAGGGTCAGCCTCATTCGGGGACTGAGAGGTGGTTGGGAGGCGACTAGAGCGCAGTGTGAGTTCCCCATTTATTACCTCACATCTCCAAGTCCGCCTTTCCCTCCCTGCTCTGCAATATCAGAGCTCAATTCTGCTCCTCTCTCTCCACTGCCCGCTGGCCCAGCGTTTGGCTCTGTGAGAGGAGGGACACGGGACAGCTGGTTGGGCTGTTGCCCAGTGTGGGATTTTTTCAGCAATGCCTCGCGGCCAGCAGCAGGTGACCCCTGTCTGTGGCTGCTTCCCCAACACTGTCCCTTCAGAAGCATCACAGCAGTGTCCATGACGGGGTGTCCACTGGGGTCAGTTTCTCTGCAACCTCCTTCCCCCAGGGAGAACCACTGCCCAGCATATCCCGTAAACAGTTTCCCTGCTCACACCACTGGGACCTCACAGCAGATCACTGGTGGGCATGGCTGCCCCAACTCTAACAGCTGCCCCCTCCGCCCGCCCTCCCCAGCCTGCAGAGTTCTGTGGCTCAGCCCCGCTGTGAGGGTGGCTAAGCCCAGCACTCCAGGGGGGAGATTTCCAGCAAACTTCACATGCCCCGCCAGCTTCCAGGTGCCCCTCCCTCAAGGTCTGCGTCTCCGTCCGGGGAGATGTGGCCTTCTCCTGGGGACCTCCATCTCAGTGCCAGGGCTGGTGCCATTTCTGTATCTGCTAGTCTTCTATTGGTTAGCATTCTCTTGGTTTGGGTGAACCAATCCCTCATGCCCTCATGATTGAAATCTTCTGTTAATTGTTTATACAAACTTTGTTCAACTCTGTGTGTGTTTTCTGTCTCCTGCTGGACCCTGACTAACCATCTGGCGGAAGCCAATTCCAGCATGTCATAATTGCAAGAGTTTCATCAAAAGGTTGATGGAACTTGGGGACTCAACAAGGGCTGAGTCACATGTGATGTCACCTGTTGGGAATGGCTGAAGGCATTTCCCCAAACCAGAAAAGGGATGATTGTTTGCTGCCAGATAGCTCAGGGCATCTTAATCTACATGTTATTGCCTCCTACTGGCCAAACACCTGAACAGCCATAGGCTAATTCCCCCATTCTGACAATGTTTCTGTATAGGAAACCCTGATCCTTTGATGTGTATATCTCTGCCTCGCCTCAGGACAATTTGTGTTAATAAAAAGCATGGGGTCCTGAGACAGGAGATCTTAGTTCCTTTTAGCTAAGCTCCTGATCCCTAAATGCCTTTCAAAATTATATTTCGTCTCTGGACTCTTTAAGTTACACACGGCCCCTTCTCCAGATTTCCTGAACCCTTCTAGATGCTGGAACAAGAACCCCAGCACCATTCCTCAATGGGAATGAAGAAAGAAAGGTCCTCAGTGGGTAAAAGAAATAAGAGCTACTTCATCCCTGACATTTCTCCCTCACGTGACTAGCTGCCTGCAACCTCTGTGGCCCCCTTGGCTGCTCTGTGCCGGCGGGGCTCCCGGGCTGAAACCCATCGAATGCTGGCCCCTTACAGGCTCCTACGGCCCTCACTCCCAAGCGCTTCTCCAAATCTCTGCCCATCTCAGACACATCTCAGGGGAGAGAGTAAGAAGAATCACTTTAATTTCTACGTGAAATGTACCACGGTAAAACCTGTACTTTGACCTTTAAAAAAATTCACAACTTGATATTTTGTAGCAGAGACTTAAATAGAACTTCCACCTGATCGATATTGCAAATTGCCAAGGTAGTGGAAGTCCCAGAAAATCATGCTGAGACACAGCAGGAATGTGTTCATAATGTGAAGGTCAGTCAGGAATTTCTGAATTGCACTGGACAGTATCACAACCACGGTGGCCTGACTTTGACACTATAATCCATCTCCACACGGCACACAGGAAATCAGCGCTCATTACATAATTTTTCAGTGCATGACCAAAGTACTGACAAATTGACTTCCCAGGATGACCATAAATAAAAGAAATGCACTGTGAAACTCTAGTGTAGTAGCCTATAGGTGAGTTAGACATGAAAGTTAGAGATTCTAAATGAATGCTACAGTTATTTCTTTTATCTATTTCCTCTACTGGCCTTTACCCTCTTGGCCCAAATTAGAATTATGCTCCAATTTTTAGGTAACTTTAATCTCAGGTAAGAAAAAGAGAGAGAGAGAGAGTGATTCATCTGAAAAATTAAAGCCTGAACATAAAATATGAAATAGACCACGGACTTTTTTCCCAATGGCAGAAATGCATGGCCAGATTTTGTTCCACTATCTTCTAACTTAACCAAAGTAAATATCACTTTTCCATTATTTTCAGCCACAGATAGAAAAACAGTGAAGTGGTGATAGGCTCCTTGGTGATTGTAAGTTCCATGAAGTGCCCATTTAATGCTTTCAGGAATATCCTACTTTGTTTAGGTTGGGCATATTGATTATGCTAAACCTATGGTACTCTCCAAAAATATACACTTATGCCTGGAATATAACTCTACACATTTGGGGTGGGTGTTGAGATAGAAAGCAGGTGACACTCAATGTAAGGTTCTCTGAGATTCTAAATGTTCCCCCTCCACCAGCCCACTTCTCCCTTTGTTCTCTTTAATGGTTATTCCTGAGTTACATCATCATCAAGCTTTCTAACATTTCTTTTCTTTTCACATGAAAGCATCTAATTAAATATACCTAGATGCTGTCATTTGGAGTATATTGTTTCATTTGCATGTGTTCCTTATTTAAAAAAAAATATTACTATATTCCCACTTCCTTCTGGAGTCATCCTTTGATGCTTTCCACATATTGGGTTCCCAACCATCAAGAGTAGCTTTATCTGTCCTGTCCCTTTTGCTCCACAAAACCTCCCCCTTTCTTTTCACCATCATAAAGCCAAACTTCTCATCCATGGCAGCAAATAATCAAGTTCGAAATCTACCCCCATGCCCACTTGTTTATAACAATAACGGTGCCACTCATTTCCAGTACTAGTCTTTCTTCTCAGCAATACTCAGAGATGTATCCAAGGATTCTCAGATGTTGCTTTTTCATTCTTTCTGAGGTATTGACATGGTACAGACTTTAGAAAACATGAGAGAGAAGAACAATGGGAACTTTTGGACTAAAAAGGGGTAATTGGGACCATTAGCCCAACCCCATTTTAGTGAGCCTGTTCACACAATTAGTCTTCTTCAATGGCCATTTCATCATGCTTTTCAATTTCAACCAATGTCAAGGCAGCTTTGGAACAATCAAAGAATAGTTATTTCCTATATGCTAACTAATCTGGGCAAGAGGCAAGCATGCAAGAACTAAGAGAGATGTTCCTACAAGAAATTTATAATAGCTTAGTTTTCTTCAGATTACTTTTTATACAACCTTTCACAGCTTGTTAATGGCTACCAGAAACCATTTCCAACAAGCTCAGAAAATGTCCTTCACTCTCCCTCTTTCTTACTTTGAACTGACATTTTAAAAAAACTAATACATTTAAATATGTCTATGTAATTTTAAAAAGTAGAAGAACTGGGGGCTCTAAGTTTGAGTCAAGTCCATCAATTTGCTTGATGACCTTGGGTAAATTGCTTTGCTGCTTTGAACCTAAATGTTCTCATCTATAAATGAGAATATCATCTGCTTCCTAAAAACTATCATGAGGAATACATGAAAGCTTACATGAAAGGATTTCGTAAAATATAAAATGCCAAACACATGGTAAGTGCTATCATCCAACACCAGCCAAAGATTCGAGTGGAAGGACAACCTGTCAGATGAGGTGGGAGGTTACAAAATGTGCCCTTGGGAATTTCATTCCTCAAACCACAAAATGTCCTTATTTCACATCAGCATTCTCGTTTTTCACTTCTTAAGGAGTAGATATCTTCAGTGATGATGCGTGGAGATATATGGGGCTCTGGAAAATGACCTTACTGTGCTGTAAGTATAAGAAAAATACCCAAATACTGATACTTAAGTGGAGTCATTGTATAGCATTTTGTTAGTTAACTAGTAAAGAAACCAAAAAAAAAAAAAATTGATGCAAAACTGTGTCTTTACTCACCAAGAAAGAATATCTCCCTCTATGTAGAAATAGACAACGAATTTTCCAATGTAAAATATTTTCTTCCTATACATGTTGCAATCATTTGTAATTCAGACTTTCCAATCACCCCTTATTTATTTTACTCTAATCCTCATGGGGAAGTCTCTGCATACCCCCACCCTGCTTCCATCTCCTATGCCTCTCTTTTGCTTCATCATTTAAAATGTCATATATATGCTGTCCAATCCCAAATAAATATCTCCAGCCTGAACTTCTCTTGAAAGACAGACTTTAATATCCAGCTGCCACTCATTGCCTCCAGTTGGATGTCTATGTGATTCACACTTAACATTCCCCAGACTGAACTCCTGATCTCTGCCCTAAGTCCACTTACTCATAGTGTTCTCCACTCTCCCTTTGATTACACCAAAAATCTTGGAGTTGCATTTCCACATCCAATCTGTCGGGAAATCTTGTTCCCCTACCTTTCAAAGTAAGTCCAGAATCTGACTACTTCTCACCAATCCCATAATATCTCTCACCTAGGTTATTGCATCACCTTCTCACTGGTCTCTGTTTTCATCCTTGTTACCCCCACCTCCACCCTAAACTCTGAATTTACTTTCAAAACAAGAACAGAGTAAATCTTTTAAAACCTGCATCAGGCCCAGCAGGTGTTGCTCAGTGGTTGAATCAAGAGGTCACCGGCTTGATTCCCGGTCAGAGCACATGCCCAGGTTGTGGGCTCGATCCCCAGTGGGGGGCATGCAGGAGGCAGCCGGTCAATGATTGTCTCTCATTGATGTTTCCATCTCTCTCTTTATCTTCCTTCCTCACTAAAAATTCAATAAACATATTAAAACCTGCATCAATACATCCCATTTTATTCAAAGCCTTACATGACCGGCTTCACTCTGACCTCATTATGTTATTACTCAAGTCTGGCTCACTCTGCCACTGCCACACTGACCTTTTTACTATTCTGGGAACATACCAGGTGCATTCCTTTCTTATGGCCTTTGTACCAGTTTGTCTGTCTGACTGGTGAGTGCTCTTCCCTAAATCCATATATTTAACTCCTTCACATTGCTCATTTTCTCAAGGAGGCCCACACTAGACACCTTATTTAAAATTGTAATTCTCCTCCTGTTTTTTTATTTTCTCTCTAAATACATAGCACTTATAACACCAACACGATAGTGTTTATTTTCTGTCACCCTCTATTAGAATATAAAGCCACCTTATTTAAAATTGTAATCCTCCTCTTGTTTTTTTATTTTCTCTAAATACATAGCACTTATAACACCAACATGATAGTAAGTGTTTATTTTCTGTCACCCTCTATTAGAATATAAAGACCATGAGGGCAATATCCTAAGTAGAGGGCCTTGCATTCAATAGACATTTGTTGAATGAGCGTCATCAGTATCTCAGTTATGTAAATCTCTTTTTTTATTATTGATTAAGGTATTACATATGTGTCCTTATCCCCTCATTGCTCCCCCCCCCCACTCATGCCCTCACCCCCCTGTTGTCTGTGTCCATTGGTTAGGCTTATATGCATGCATACAAGTCCTTTGGTTGATCTCTCCCCCTTACCCCACCCTCCACTACCTTCCCTCAGTTACGTAAATCTTGAAAGTTGGGTTGTATGGTATTTTAGTTTCCTTTTACTGCTCTGACAAATCACCATAAACTTACTGGCACAAGACAGCGCAAATTTATTCTCTTGCAGTTTTGGAGATGAGATGTCTAAAATCAACATGTCAGCAGGGCTCTGTTTCTACTGGAGGCTTCGGGAAGAATCTTTTTCTGTGCCATTTTCAGCTTCTAGCCCCTTCCTCTAACCTCTTGCTTCTGTGGCCGCACCTTTTAATATTTACTTAAATCTCCTGCCTCTTTTTATAAAGACCTGTGTGATTCCATTAGGCCAACTCTGATAATTCAAATTATCTCCCCAACAAGATCCTTAACTTAAACACATCTGCAAAGTCCCTTTTGCTGTATAAAGTAACAATCACTGGTCCTGGGGATTAGGATGTGGACATCTTCGGGAGCCCATAACTCAGCCTACAACATGTGGAAAACAGTTTCATGGGCTGAGTATATGAAGCATGACCTAACTAGGTAATAGCTGAAGAGATGTGAATGAAACTATTGTATTTGCCAATATACCAGGCACAATAAGGAATAGTCAAATAGGAGATCGAGCTTCAGTGAGATAACTTGGGAGACAGATAATATAATTTATATTTAAATGGGCACATAGCCCAGCCGGTGTGGCTTAGTGGTTGAGCATTGATCTATGAACCAGGACGTCATGATTCGATTCCCAGTCAGGGCACAGGCCCAGGTTGTGGGTTTGATCTCTGATAGGGGGCATGCAGGAGGCAGTTGATGGATGATTCTCTCTCATCATTGACGTTTCTATCTCTCTCTCTCTCTCCCTCTCCATTACTCTCTGAAACCAATAAAAATATATATTTTTAAATAGGCATATCTGGAGATGGAAAGAAAACCAGTAGGATTGGGTTAGAAATGTTTTGAACAAAGAGGTAAGATATAAGGCCAAGAACTTAGTCAGGGGTGAGACATGGCAATTCTCCTAAACCATATTAAAGATGTTGGACTTGGTTCTAAAGGAAATTGTAAACCACTGAGGGAACTTACATAGGGAAATGGCCTGATCAGATTTACATTTAAAGCACATCACTATTGCAATAGGGTGAAAAAATAGTGAGAGAGCAAGAGGGTATGGGAAAAGACCAGTTGGAAAAATGATGCCATAATCTAGGTCAGTGGTCGGCAAACTCATTAGTCAACAGAGCCAAATATCAGCAGTACAACGATTGAAATTTCTTTTGAGAGCCAAATTTTTTAAAGTTAAACTATGTAGGTAGGTACATTGTTATTAACTTAATTAGGGCACTCCTAAGGCCTAGGAAGAGCCACACTCAAGGGGCCAGAGAGCCGGATGTGGCTAACGAGTCGCAGTTTGTCGACCACGGGTCTAGGTGATAGTGGCTTGCTGTTCTGTTGAGTCTTGGTTTCCTCTCTGTAAAACGAAGGTCATATTATTATTAACCCCACCTGATGATTGCAATGATTCAATGAGAATATACATAAAGCACCATGTTGGGCATTTAAACTGTGCTTGCTACTGACATTGTAACTCTGAATCAGACCTAGCTACCCATTCCTAACAGAAAATTACAGAGATACTGCTTAAAGGGAAATAAGGTATTGATTACATCTAACACAAGGTATTTAAAAACCAATAAAGCATTAATAGAAGCACCATGGGACAAAGAGCTGGCCTCTACATCACTTAATTAGGTCAAGAAGCCATGTCTGTAAACACCTCCTGCTGAAGGAAGCCAGAGATGACCAGGAGCTCTGAGAGAATTTTCAGTCCAGATTTCAATGTCAGTGAGACAACGAGAAACAAAATCACCACTGGGACTTCTGGCTGCCAAAGACTAAATATTAGGAAAATGAAGAATGTAGAGGCATCTCAGAAGGGCTTTTCTTAGTGTCACCAGGCAATGAGTTATCATAGTATTGTATACAGACGCCGAGACATGGGCTTGACAAGTGGGTTCAAGTCCTGGTTCTGTCACTTACTAGGTTTGTCACTGGGAAAGTCATGTAAAATCTGAGTCTCAGCTACTCTTTCTGAAAGTTGAGGTAAATATGTAAAGACCTCATACATGGGTCAGACTTTAATGAGAAATTGCTTACACAGTGCTAACAGTGCATGCATAGAACACAAATGGTTGTTATTGTTATTAGGAATAGTATTAATTACTGTAGCTTTTTTTTCTTACATTTATCAGCCGATTACCTTTCAGGGAATTATAAATAGCATCCTAAAAGGGAAGGGAGGCCGGAAAGAGGCCAGCAAGCAAGCATCGCAGGGAATGTCAGGGTCAATAATACCCAGTCATCTTTACCAAACACAGACCATGCCCACCTATGACTCTAGCAAGGATTAAAGTGTGTTAGCAAATAGCAGACTAAGAGCCAGGAAGGGAAGATGTAGGCAGGAGCCAAACAGAGAGAATGACAGTATCGATGTGCCAAGAGAAGCTCATCTCCTAGAGTGCCTGGCTCCCTGTCACCAGGAATTCGGCAGCAGACAAGGAGGGGAGGATGAATGAGAACACTGGCCGCTCTCTCCGGGCTGCAGCTGCCCTCTCTGGGGAAACACAGCCACATTAACCCTCCTTGAATGAAAGGTGGTGAGAAGCTGTTTGCAGGCTTCTCCAGAGGGCATTGTCAGAGTATGAAAAAGAACCACTTAAAAAGAACAAGAGAGCCCTAGCCGGTTTGGCTTAATGGATAGAGCATCGGCCTGTGGGCTGAAGGGTCCCAGGTTCAATTCCAGGTAAGGGCACATGTCCAGGTTGCGGGCTTGATCCCCAGTAGGGGGCGTGCAGGAGGCAGACAATCAATGGTTCTCTCTCATCATTGATGTTTCTATCTTCCTCTCCCTTTCTCTTCCTCTCTGAAATTCATAAAGCATATTTAAAGATACATACTGTACATACAACAAGATGTCTTTATCAACAAATAAAATTCGGAAGACAATCTTATTAGATATTATCAAGACTAAGAGAGCCCATGTTTCTGAGCTTTCCAACAGATTTGGACAGCCGAGCTTTACAAGTTGCATATGGTCGGGGAGAAAAAGGGAGATAATCTAATTTTCCAAAGCCAAGGGGATAGGTGTAAGTCAAGAATAAGAAAAGGAAGGCATGTCTACATGACTGAGCCTCCTCAGAAAGGAGGGGAATGGGGGAGTCCCCGGCTGACATCTTCGCTTTTGATGTCTTGTGAACTCAGGCTGAGCTGAGTGCATTAGGAAAGAGAAGTGCTTCGGTTTCATCTCAGCAAATACATTAGAGCAGGCACTTGGAATGGCTGTCATCAGATGAATTTAACAATTTTTAGAACTAAGAAGTATCAGATGTCTTTGGCAGACTAGATATGATTGATTATGTGTCACTCCCGTACGAAAAAGAGTTCAGTGGCTCCCCATTGCCTACCCATTACAAGGGCTTTGCCCTAATTTTGGAAAACTTCCCCTTTCTCTGCTACATCGCCATGATGGGACAAGGAAACTCTGAGTACCATCCAACTGGGTGCAGAGACTAACAAGAGGATGCTCAGTCTAAATTCTAAATTCCAAGGGAAAACTGACGGTCCATCTCAATTCACGTGTCCACTTTTGGTCCAAGAAGACATGGCAAGTCACACACCACAAACATGCCTTGGGGAAGGGAAACCGTAAATTTGGTAGGGATCCCAAAGTGTGTCCAGCCTACCATCGCCCTCTCTTTCTCACCTACTCCCTGTACTGAGGCACATTGGGCAGTTTGCCACTCCTTACACTTCCTTCCTCTGGTTTTCCTCCTGGTACAATGCCTTTTTTCTTTTTATTTTTTTTTCAAATATATTTTTATTGATTTCAGAGAGGAAGAGAGAAGGAGAGATAGAAACATCAACCATGAGAGAGAATCATGGATCGGCTGCCTCCTGCACACCCACCCTAGGGAATGAGCCTGCAACTCGGGCATATACGCTGACTGGGAATTGAATCGTGACCTCCTGGTTCATAGGTCAATGCCCAACCACCGACAACACTGGCCAGGAATGCCCTTTTTCTATAGGTCTACCTATTGGGAAAAAAAAAATCAGACATAGCTTTCAAGGACTAGGTTGAGAATTGGTCAGAATACACGCTTAGATTCATGGACCTTAAATCATATTTTACAGTGGTAAGCTTAAAGGACATGGATCTTAGTAAAGATTACAAAATGACATCCATTGGGGATGTGTTGGTTCCTTACCTGGGAACATGTGTGGATGCTGGTGTACATGTCATGAAGTCCTGCTACTGGGGTATTTTAATATTTTTGAATCCCAGCCACTCATTTTGAAATCACAGCATGATCATCTTTAAAAGATCACCATTGCTATCCTGTTGACTTAGTCCCAATTGGCATATTGACTAAGCCTCCGGCACACAGTCACAGAAGGACCACCAGCCATGAGTGGTCACTCATCTGCAGAACCACAGGGCCTACAAGGTACTGAGCAGGACAGGCTTGACCTGCCACGCAGCCCACCTCAGCACCATCTCATGCGGCCACCTCTTCCTTATTCAAGTGCTTCAACATCTCCCTCTTTCTCATCCCCAATGTTCAGCATTTTTGGTTTTATCTTCTGGATTAGGTCATGAACTTTATGGCTCATCGTGAGTGGCATGTGCTTTGTTGTCAGTATGAATCCTGGCACAGCCACTTAACTCACCTGGTGGAGAAAGTGTCTCGCTGGTAAAAATAGGGGATAAAATATCACCCTCTTAGATGTGGTGTGAAAATTACATGGCAACGTATATAAAACACATAGCACATTGCCTGGTCCAAAGTAACTACCCAATAAATCTAGTAGCATCATTAAAATCTAATAAAGCTAATAACATCATTATTATTTCTTGAGGGAATACTCTGTATCTTAACCCCAGCTCTGCAACATCAACAGAACCCCTAGTCACTCATTTTCATTGCCACAAGCCTAGTTCTGAGTCTCCCTGTTTCCAGCCTGGTCTAATCGGTGGTATGCTACCCGGGCTTCCAGTTTAAATACCACTGCCTCCTTTAACAATTATCCAATTAAGGTGTCCTTTCTCTATGCTCCAGTTAGTTGCACCTGTTTCTGCCCTCCTCAAATCAGAATCCATTTGCTGTGAATACATTCCCTATCACCAGCCTGTATCAATGCTATCCACAAATCTAAATCAAATCTCCTGTGGGGATGCATAATACTATTGATTTTTACATCACCACAATATAAACCCTGGTGTAGCACATAGCATGCCCTAAAATGTTCAGAACGACATAGAAAGAAGGAGAAGAAAGTGGAATAAATGGATAGCCTTGTGTCTTTCTGATCTTTAATGCATGCCTATCATAGCAACATTGTCTTAAGGTAGTATCAAGTAATGCCCAATAATTTCTTAGCAATCAAGAATGTTAATTCCTTTTTCCTCCTTAACATAAAGACAAGGATGAGTATGAACCAGGCATGTCCTAGAATGTTTCAAGATTCCTGGACAAAAAAGTGATGCATAATCTCTCAATAGTTCATTCTTTGTGTGTTCTCAGTAGAATTCTCTCTTGACAAATACAGACTGGGTGATGCAAGCAACCAAAGCTGAGATGCTTCAAGATTCTTCCCATTGAAATGAGAGTTTTAAAGGTAACAATTAAATCACTTTTTTTTTTGTATTTGTAAGAAGGCTACTGTCAGGTGACAGAAAATTTTAACTGATTGACTATTCAGAACTGGGCCACTCTCTGTAGCTCACCTTCTGAACTCCTCTCCAGGGAGGAATGCCTGTTCGCTTTGGCCCTGGAATGTGACTTAAGACAGAGATTACATGAAAGCCACCTTTTTGTGAAGGTTACAGGAAGTGCAACAAGAGACAGAACTGAGCTCCCTCGGTGCAATGAGGGGTGAACATCAAAAGAGGGAGACAGTGAAGAGTGGGGGCTGCTTTCTCTGAAGCGTCTCTGAGCACCGCTGGTTGAGAAATCAAGACTTCAAGTCTCCAGATAAAAAGCTTGCTTGTGACAAAGCCAGTGTGCATGGGCTTTGGTTGGAAATATCACAGAAGCAGCGTTTCTCTTGCAACCTGTGTTTCTCTCATACAGTATGTGCTACCTGTGAAACCCTGCAAAGAAGTTCTGTTTCATGGAAAACCCTTTCCACCAGAGCCAATGCAAAACTGAATTATTGTTGTTGTTAATCTTCACCCTCGGATATTTTTTTCATGATTTTTAGAGAGAGTGGAGGGGAGGGGGAGAAAGGAAGGAGGAGGAGGAGGAGAAGGAGAGAGAGAACAATTGGTTGCTTCCCCAGGTACCTGCCCTTAATGGGAAATCGAAGCCACAACCCTTCAGTGCGTGGGCTGATGCCCTAACAGTTAGTCACACCAGCCAGAGCCCCTGTGCAGTAGTTTAGGTCAGAAGTTAAAAAAAAAAAAAAAAAAGCTGGATGCCAGGTCCAGATTCAAAGATGTGAAGTCAATTGAAATGGAAGAAAAAACGTTATTGCTATATTTATTAAATATAAGATTTGAAAAATGACTGACCGGGAAAAAAACAAGACAAGAAGTGGGACCTCTGTCGGCAGGTGCCTCTAACACCAAATGCCCAGGATATGCCCAGGAGTGGAAAAGATATCAAGAGTGGAAATGCACTGGGTAAGAGTTTGTTTTCTTCCTGAGCCTTTTGGTCTGGGATGCAGGGAGAGATCTCTGTCCCTTATGCCAGTCTGCTTACCTTAAATGATACAAATTATATTTAAAGTTGAGTTGACCTCACTTGAAATAGAAGAAAAATGTTCTGGAATTATTCCTGTGCCCTGTACAGTGCTACAGATACTTTGAGGAAGTATTGCCACCAATTTCCAGGTGGACAAATAATATGCCATTGGATCCAACCCCAAATGAGATAGAGATAGCATTGATAACTGATAATATTGATTACAATACCACTAATAAAAATACTGAAGTTTATTGAACACTTACTATCAGGAAAATAATAGGACTGGGCCCTTTATATGGATTCATTAATTCTAGTAAGCTTCTAAGGAATAAATATTCCTTTAATTCTCATGCAAAGTAGAAAATGAGGCACAAGTAAGCAACTTGTCTTAGGTCACATTAATTAACACAATAATCTGGCACCAGTACCTATGTTACCTTCTTAAAATATTATTTAACTGCATAAATTTAAAAAATTATTTAACCCAGCATTCGCGGTCCTCTATACACCTCCTACTTCTTCTTCTGCTTACTGGTATCTCATTTATTTGCTCCTTTGTGTAGCAGCAGAACTTCTTGTAAGATATGTCCAAACTCACAGTTTTTTATTCTTTTTCTCCCACTCTCTCAACCCTGTTAAAATCAGACTTTCTTGCTTTACCTAAACTGCTCAGTAAGGTCAATAATGGCCTGCACATGGATAAATCCAGGGTCAATTCCTAGCCTTTAGCTCATTTGAGCTGTAATTGGAAGATGCTATTACATCACTCCCTTCTCCTTGAAAGCCTCTGCTCTTGGCTTTTGGCACATCACAACCTCTTGGTTATCTCAATGGTCCCTTCTTGTAATCTCTTTGCTGGTTCCTTCTCATCTTTTTAACCTCCTTGCTGAGTAGCTCCAAGGTTCAGCTCTTGGTGATTTTCTGTGATCTCACACAAGCTCATGGTTAAAGTTGAAGGGCCGTTTACATGCCAAGGACTCGAGCCCAGACCTCTCCTCTTCTGCACAGATAACTGCCTACTTGACATTGTCACTTGGATGTCCAATAAGGCACTTCAAACTCAACACATCCTGAATCCCTCCTTCCTCTGAATACCTGAATAACCTTCACCCTTCCCATTTCTCTTGTTAGGAATTCTAGCCTTCAAATGGCTCAAATAAAAAATCTTGTGGTTATTCTCCATTTAAAATGCATACTCTTTCTCTCATACCAGAAAACCTGTAGGTTCTTGTGGCAAGCCAGCATGGCCATGGCATACTCAGCCCCACATATGGAGCCCAAACAGGGCCCTGAGTTCGGGGGAACTGCAGTGGTCAGGTGAAAGGAGGCTCCCTTGAGGCCTGTGCAGAAAGCAAAAGTAAGGTCAGAAAGTGAAAGTAGGGTAGGGAGCGAGGTTCGGTAATTACTGGGTGTAAAACATGGGACAATGCTTATAAGTAGACAATAAGAGATAGAAAATAAGATAGAAATCTTAGGTTTTGTTAAGCTACAGTAAAGCAAAAAATGGCTGTGGTTGATGTTGTTTTAGGAAGTAACTTTTATTTCTGACCTAGATTGTAAGCTCTTGTGGCAGTTGCATTGTTTCTAGGCTTTGGTTAGTTTTGCTTGTGTAACCTGATAGCTCCCTGGGACTTTGGGTCTGGTGAGCTGACAGTTTTCGGTACTGCAGGACCTAGGGCTGCTCTAGGGTTAGGGTTAGGGTTAGGGTTAGGGTTAGGGTCCATGCAGCAGCGGCTGAAGAAAGATGAGGAAGGGACCAGACTTCCACCGGCGTGGACGGGGCTGATTTGACTGGGACTAGTGCCGGCTCAGTCCCAAACCCAACCGTCCAAGCAATCTGATCCAGGGGACCAGCCTTGCATTGACGACATCTTCGCATTGACGACATCTTCGCATCGACGACATCTTACTACGCAACGGACCAAGGTATCAACATAGAGTCAGCTGAAGAAGTTAGTGACTGAGGCCCAGCAGATGGTAAAAAAGCGGAGTGGAAGTTACTCTCAAAGTCTTGTGCAGCCAAATCTGAGGACTCTGAGTAAGATATAAACCAGCAACAAAAGAAACTTTCATTTTGCAAAAATAGTCCTGAAAATGTTAACATGTCTGTAGTTTGGTTTTTCTCTTATTGCTGTGTTGCACTGGCATTGTTTTGTTATTATTTTATTAATAGCCAGAGAAGTTTGTTCTCGATGTTTTGGTTATGCTGAATAATTTGCCTAGAGCTTTTGATGATGTAAATAGAAGTGCTTAAAAACAAGAAAAATGGGGATATGTGGAGAGCAGCTACAGTGTTTGGACAGGTTCAAGTCTCGGACTAATGAGAGGGCACAGCCCTCTCATGGCCATGTGCAAGTCCCAGCTTGGAGGGCAGAGCCTTCCCAGCAAAATTATAGCCAACAGCTATAGTTGTAAGCTTGAACCTGTGGTCCGAACACGTGGCCCCACGTGCCTGAGTGATGTGGGCTTGATAGGTTCAGGTGCATGTAATTGAGTAGGATCGAAACCCACAGGAATGTTAAACGTCTTGACCACGCCCTTACTTTGCCTCGTGGAATCTGGCTATAAAATAAAGACACGACTTGTAGTCCGTGGCACTGTCGCTAGCTCTCCATCAGAGAGGACAGTGTCCCATCCAGACCCAGCTTTCTTCTCTTGTCTGTCTTTTCTCAATCCTTCACTGCCCCCTCTCAGGGTCACCAAACCTGGCTGAGTTGGCGTGGCACATAAGGCACCCAACGTGGAGAGACCAAGATGGCGGCATAGGTAAACACCGGAGACTGCTGCCGCAAACAACCACTTCAAAAATACAACTAAAAGACGGAACGGACATCACCCAGAACCACAGGAAGGCTGGCTGAGGAGAGACTCTTCAACTAGAAGGAAAAATAACAGCACACCGAGGCTCAGAGGAGGCGCAGTGTGGAAAAAACTCAGGTGCGGAGGTGCGCGCGCAAAGCGGGCTGGTGGCTGAGAGCGCGGTTGTCGTTTTCGGTCAGGGGGGAGTCTCAGACTCTGAGCTCCAGATACGGGCGAATCGCTGGGGACTCGGACCCAAACGGGAGAAGCGGGAGTGTCTGGCATCAGTTGGAAGGCAGCTTTCCCTCCGAGGTTTGCAGCGGTTCCGGGGGTTCTGAGAAGCAGAGCCTCTGGGAACGGGACTGAGAGGGGCCATAACCGCTCCCTCCGCCCACCCTGTTGATCCC